>NC_082704.1:3474003-4174528 GCF_949987515.2 Delphinus delphis
GGATGTTCATTTATTATAGTCTTTTTAGCATTATTTCACCTCTTTTAAAATGAAAAAAGGTGCTAACTCCATTAGACGGAAGGAACTAAAAAAGGACAATGTTGAAAAGTTTCCAAACGTATTTTTTTGAAAAGAAAAATACTACAGGAACCCTTTTTGTTCATGCTTGTTATAAAGTGGGAGGCAATACAGGTCTGCCACTCGTGTCAGATGCCCAGCTCTTGGGAGGCACAATACCTCGCACCTGCCCAATGCTCATTTCAGAACCAGATATTTGAGAGGCAGATACAAGGGCCATCCATCCACCTTGATTCTCCAAGTCCCATCTCCGCACTGGTAAATCATCAAACAGCAAAGTCAACAGACCCCAGCCTGCTAGTCCCTCCCAGAAATACCTTTACCCAGTAAAAGTTAACATGTGTCCTGTCCTTAAAGAGGGTCTTGAATGGTATTCAAGAATCTTAGGTAATACTCTGCCTAAAGAATGAAATCACTATGGTCCTACCTCTTACAGGAAACCCTAATGACAAATTTCTCCTTGAATTTAATCCAGGAAGAACATACTGTTTCCGACTGTCAGGTAATGAAAAGTGTATACACGACACGCTGCTCATCCCACCGGCAGCCCTAGAGGGTTATCATCTGCTCATCTGTGCATCTCCGGAACTCCATCCTATTTTTAAAGAGGAGTTTGTGGAGTGACGCGAGAGTGAGACCTAGGAACTTTCAGATGGTATCTACCGCTGATGGGGAGGGGAAAAGGATTTCTTCAGCTGGGGGGCAGATCCACAGATGTTTATGTTATTCTTTACAAACTTTCTGTGTTAAATATTTCAAAATAATTTTTTAAAAAGTGGGGGTGTGAATGGCAGAGATGGGTGGGGATGAATATGTGTGAGTTCTAGTGGAGAAAACAGCCAGGGCAGAGAAGCGGAGGGCCGGTTTAGGGAACAGTGAGTAGGGTACCTGTGCCAGCATGTGGGGTGCACAGAGGAGAGAGGTGGGGAGGCGACTCAGGGCTGAGCTGCAGAGGACCAAGAACACTGAGGAATTTGAAATGAGGGAGGAAAGGAGCCACTGAGAGTTTCCAAGTGGGGGGCGGGGAGAATGTCTGTAAGAATGTCTGTGGGAGCCAGAGAGAACGCAGTGGGGAGAAGATGCCGGCAGGGACGGGACAATGAAGACTTCAGAGGAGAACGGAGGAGGGGGAGGAGGTGACTCCACGGTGACTAGAAGAAGAGTAGCACCATCAAGAGAAGCAAGAACACCCAACGAAGGAAGTGGCAAGGAGAAAAAGCAGGAGAGTTTTGGCTCGGCCGTGCACCTGGGGTGCCAGGTGGAAAGTCAAGGAATCTCCAGCAGGTAGTGAGAAAGGAGAAGCTGGGGCCCGAAGAAAGGTCGCTGCTAGAAAACCGGGAGCGGGCTGGGCGGACTAGGGAAGGGGCCGGGCGGTGGCTGCTTTGCCCGGCAGCTGCCGTCAGACGGGCTGAGTGCGTGGGCAAGAGCTCGGCAGGCCCTAAGGAGCTTTGCTGACACACAATGCTAACTGGAGAGAAGTGAGTGCAGCCGGGAAGTGGAGGAAGCCGTGGGGAGGATGAATAGAGAGAAGTGTGCTGAGGGCCTGGGAGCTGCAGAAGCTTCCACCAGGCAGTGGAAGGGGGAGTGGAAGCAAGAGCAAGAGAGGGACCGTCTCCACAGCCTCTGTTCTCGCCGGGGCTCCCAGCCACCTCCCCATGACCACCCTCCGGGGCCTCTGTTCCTTCTTTATTTCACTGAACCTTGCAACATTTCACTCCCTTGTCCACTCCCTTCCTTCTAGAGATTTTGCTCTTCTCCCCACTTCCACCAAAGCCTTGTCTTACAAGCCTGTCCTCTGCTCTGACTGCGGCTTCTTCCTCTCCCCGCCCCGGAGAGCCGGGCCCCCAGAGGCTCCCTCCGCAGCCGCATCTCTGGTGGTCGTTTGGTCCCCTCAGGTAACCCTGTGGCTAGACCCGACTGTTACGGACACCCGTATGCCCATCACTTCAGCACCTTCAGACTCGTGTTTCCAATGGCTCCTGAGCCATTTCCACTTCGCACTCAGCAGCTGTTAAGTCTGCACATTCAGACTTGTCTCCCGGGGCCTCAGCTCCAACCCACTCCTCCTGTGATGTCTATTTCCACGAATGAGAGCAGCTGCAACCACTCAAGCCCAAAACCATAGGGATCACTGTCGACTGGAGCCTTCCCTTCGACTCCCAACTCCAAATGCCACCCAGATCCTCCTGCCTGGCTCACGGCTGTTCCCTCCTTTCTACTGCAGCGTGGGCTGGATTAGGACCTGCTCGCCTGGAAAACGGAGAGCACTTCCTGGATGGTCTCCCTGCCTCCAGTCTCCCCCTCCCCCAATCTGTCACACACGCTGCGACCCGACCTCCCTTCCTGCAATGCATGTGTCGTTCCCCACGTGACACGCACACTGCTGAATGGTGACTGATGACATGCTAGAGGCTGGCGAGGCTTCCAGCTTCGTCTCCTCCCTTCCCCTCCACACTCCCTCTCCGGCACGTCCCTCCGCCGCTGCCGCAGTATACAGGGCCCCTCCATAGCCCTAGACCCGCGACGCGCAAAAGCGCCCTGTGGAGCCTCCTCCCTCCCGCCCTCCTGTCCAGGAAACGGTCCCCGTTCTTCGAGACTTGGTTGGAACATCACCTCCTCTACAAGGCATTCTGTGACTCAGCATAGAGTTAACCCGCCTCTCCCTTGTAACCTCATGGAACGATGTACCCGCCGTGGGCTCTGCCACACTGCACCACACGTGCTCATCTCCGCGTCGCGCACCCGGCACAGTGGCACTCACCCGGGCGCTCAGTGAGTGTTCCTGGGATATGGATACGGCCGCATGAATGAACAAAGGGTTAATCTGTCTTTCTCACCCACCACAGCGCCTGAGCCCGAAGTATTCCTGCGAGGGAAACTGGAAGCCGTCTTGCCCCCGGGGAGTCCACAGATGACAGAGTATTACAGGCCTAAATAGCCCCACTGGAGTCACGAGATAGAACGCAAGCCAAACCCCTCAAGGTCAAAAGGCGGCTATGGGATTTCTCAACACCAAACGCAACGGTGGTGTTCGGGACCACCAGGTCTCGCCACTAGTGAAGGCCAGAGAGCGTGACAAATAAATACAGCTGAATTCCTTCCCTGCCACATGCCACGCTCCATCCTAGGCCTCACGGCTCGGCGGCGAACAGACACAAAGCATCCCTGGCCTCGGTCAGACGGGAACGAGGCAAAGCACTGAAATATCCAAAATAGGAGGCAGTGGCAAGTGCTCAGGAGAAACAAACAAACATGAAAGGGGGAGAGGAGGAGGGGGAGGGGGTTGGGACCTTTAGAGCCGGTGGGCAGGGTAAGTTTCCCAGCAGTAAGTGTGAACATGGGGACATGAACACAGAGAAGGAGTGAGGCCTTCGGCGGAAGATGGCGAAGCCTCCAGGGAGGACATGATTTTTGAGGTGGGTTCTGAGGGACGAGAGGGCATCCAAGCCCAGTGAACACAGCCCAGAAGGGCCTCAGGTGCTGGGAAGGGGGCCGGGGCTTTGTGCAGCTGGACAACAGCACGGGGAGAAGCAGTGTGAGTCGAGGCAAGGGAAGTCAGAAGGATTTTTCTGCCACACGAAGGAGAGTGGATTTTATGCTGCGGGCAATGGGGATCCAACAAGAGTTTTCAGACTGCAAAGTACGCTGCTCAGAGTGGAGCGGGGGAGACCCCAAAGGACGCCCAGGGGAAGAAGGCCGCATGACAGTCCAAGGACCACGGTGCGTCTACTGCCCGGGACATCAGGGGCAGGGAGCCTGCCCTTGACACCTGACGAAACAGGACAGCTGACTCCCGAGGCAGGCCGTGCTCCCACTGCAGTGTTTACATACCTGAACCACACAGGTGTCCGCTTCAAAAGGCCAGTGAGATGGCGGCTCTTTGTCAAACACATGAGAAACATTCACATTTTGCAGCAGAATCCACAATTAATGTTCTTATTTGGGACTTTGAGATACACTATGATGACTGTGTTTTGAGGCTTCTGCATAACCACCCAAATGGCTTGCTTTATATGATGTTTTCTGCCATGAACTGCTTGTTTTTAAACTTGGACTAAACGATGTGGCCAATTGGTCAAAATATTTATGTAAAACTTGGTAGAAGAAGAAAACGATTAGCAGTCAGCGTCAAATGGGCATTTTATTCACCCACTCCGCGCTAACCCCTGGCCTCTGGAGTGCTGTATGAAAACGAAATAAATAAAGCTGGCCAAGTGTCGCCCAATTACAAAAGTAATGTATGCTCACGCCAAGTGGGAGGAGGAAAACAAAAGCATACGTAATTCCACCGTCCAACTATCGCAAGTACTAAACCTTTTGGTGTATTTCTTTCTGGCCTCTTTTCGACAGATAGTTTTTGTTTGGTCTCCACAGTTGAGATCACAGAACAGACACAATCTTGTCACGGCACCGCAGTTTAAATAATTTCCCCAGTTCATCACCAGTGACAGCACGAAATGGAACCAGGCATGTGCGGCTGGTCAACAACTTGCTCTAATTCGATTTTTGATGATTCTCGCATATATTAGCACAAAGTCTCTCAGTGTGTCCCAATTTGACACTTGGAAGCTGTACCGAACGAGTCTCACTTTGGCTGGCCGTATTGTATTGTATAGTACAGTATAGTATAGTATTATATAATGTTATATTATACTTTTGTTCGTTCAGCCTACAGGTATGTTAACTTTTTAACCAATCCCATCCAATTACTGGATCAAATAAACTTGAGCCCCTGTAAAGACAGACCTCTTCCATCCTTCACCGATACAACTGGCTTTTATGAAGTAACTATTAGCTACGCTCAATTTTACATTAGTGGCTTCACTCCAGTATCTTAGCCGATTAAGACTGCTTCAAACCCCTTCCCCTTCCCTTTAACCCCCTTCCAAGTTAAAGGCTTGATACCAGTTACACAGTCTGTCAATAATACTCCCAACGGGTTTCTTTCTTTCCTGGGTACGTAATCATCTGTTCAAATGATAAATTCTACAGTTGTTGCCAACTGTTGCCAAGGGTTGACAACCAGCTCACTGCTCTGTTAATTTCCAGAATCTTCTTTCACATTCTGGAAAACTAAAACATTTGTTCAGCTCCAGTCTTGCTTAGAAGCCTGAAGAGAGTCACATAAGTAAAATGCCCAATCTCAGGCCCATGGGGGTCTAGGAACACTACAGAAGTGGGCTCCCACAGCTAAGGCAATAACAGTAATAAACAGCATTTTTCAGAATTCGGACACAAAGATGAACATAACTTTTTAAAAATCCAAAGGTGCAAACTAATCTAGATTAGAAGAAACTCTGAGGTAAAAAGCAGTCAAACAAAAGCTAGATTCCCCCAACACTCCCAACATCTCCTGCGTTTAAGCTGATGTTGGGCTCCTCTTCCACGTGCCCCGGCCCTATTTATCCCTCCTCCATCCAGCCCATCAAAATACAGCTGCCCCTTCAGGCTGGCCTGGGCAACGGCAACCCACCACAGGCCCTTCTGGGACAGCCTCAGCAGCTGTTCGTTCTTTCTTTCCCTTCTGGAGCATCTCGTCTCCATCACGTTGTCCCATCGATGGACAATTCGTTGAAATACCATGGCAAACATCTTATGGCCACGGAATGAGAAGGTAGAGTGGCACTAAGCCACAACATAGTCATCCTAGTTCTAAACTGCTACCTGGTGTTCTGTAATTGAACACTTGGAAAGTTCTAGAGCAGTGGGCCTTAACAAGGGATTCACATCAGATTCACACAGATCAGCATCCTCATCTGTGATGTTTTAAAAAATGACCGCTGTGCCTGGACCGCAAGCCTGAACGTTCGGATGCAGTACGTCATGGCATCTGTAGTGGCTGCTAAGCGCCGCAAGTGGTTCTCATCGGTGCTTCTGGTAAAGAACCACTGTTCTACACCTAACTAACTTCTCCAAACTAGCAAATGGGTACAGTTACAAAACTCCCCTCCCCAGATTATCAAGGACAAAACTTATTTTAATTCACTCTATTCCTACATAAACAGGTGTTAGTGTTAAATGAGCTTTGCAAAAGCCAAAAATTGAGAGTTGAGAAGCAAATATACCCCCGTGTTAATCTGACCCACAGTCAATGTTGCAAGGTAGAAGAGAAACAGTTTAGCATTATCTTTAACAGTTAGGGTCATCTTTATGGTCTTAGATTCTACTTACCGTTTCCAAACTTCTTAAATAAAGACGATAATTTGTGATGTAAACTCTTCCCTTAATGGGGCCATTGAAAGGACATATGTAAATAACTTCTTTGTCTATTAAGATAAAAAAAGTACCCTAAAATAATGGAAATATATACCAAGATACACAACAAATGGCACTAATTTAATAAAACTATTTGGCTAAGAATAACTACAATAAAAAAAAAGTCACTGAAAAGGTCTAAAGCAAGCACTGGCAATGCTTCTACATTACCATGCTAGGTCGAATGGGGCTGCCACTACCTAGGGACAAGGTGAGAACAGCTGGAGAGCAGAAGTGAAAGAGGGTACTGACGCTGCTACTCTCAGGTGGTTGTCAAGGTAACTCGTGAACTGCAGACTTCAACCAGAGGATGGCAATTCACGTAGGACAGTCTCACAGACTCACCACCAGATCGGCTTTGAGGTCTACAAACCTCTAACCACACAGAACATCATGATGTTTTTAATAAATGAGTGTCAGCGGTAGAAATGTTTAGATAGTCTATTCTTCCTCTTTTAATAGGCCAGAGAAGAGTGGAGCTAGATTCATTTCACATATTAAGTGAGATGAAACAGATGGCCAAGAAATTAGTACATCTTTGGTAGAATCAAACATAAGGAGAAACTAAATCAGGAGAGTTGAGTTGTTATAATAAAATATATCTTTGTCTTATCTTTCAAGGATGTCCTTGAATGTGTTAATGGCATTTGTTTATTTATCTATTTATTTATTCATAGTAATTTTGAAATCCCTTTCTCCTCAGGTGCTAAATGAAGAGTACCCAGTCAGGCTATTTCATGCTCATTCAGTCGGTTAGTACCTCAGTGAAGGTGCTGGCACTGATACAGAGCACCAAAACTTTACGAATGAAGACCATCAAAAGGAAGCTATCCTCTTTGTTCTTATCCAGAAATTGGGATGGACACACGCCACCGGTTTCCTTTTCAAGACTAGGATCACGTGTGCAAGTCCGTGGACATGGACTAGTTTCTCATGGTGCATGGCTAACTCATTCACACAGGTACCACGTCTATGACCGTAATCTGATTAGCACCATGCTTTCAGCCATTTAAGCTAAACAACCCAGATCTTAGTCAATCAAACGAAAGGTTCTCTGAAACAATGGTAACTGTATCATCACCAAATGGGAATCTGAGAGGGGGATGTCGACTCTAATAAAAAATGTGAATGCCCACAACATGAGCACTTCGCTTAGAAGCTGTCAGGTGCTTCTGGATTGTTAAGCCAGAACGATCTAGTCTTTCCGAAGTAGATACCTTCCTCGTAATATGAATTTATAATGAAGAAAATAAGCCAACAATCAGAATGTGACATCAACATAACTAACTTCGGCTATCTGGCAAATCAAAGGTATTTTAAACCACTGTGGTCTCCTATATTTCAAAGAAGACAATACTTGGACTTTAAGCCTCTGAGTTGAGGCATTTTAAAGCATACATCATAGACGGGAAAACCTTAATACCATTTTGTTCTTATCACCTCAAACCATAAGAGCTTAGAGCTCCAATAAGAGACTTTCAAGAGCTAATCCACATTTCTTTTCCAAAATAATTCTGTCTTTGGTACAGAGGAAAAAAATATCACCATCCCGGAGAGCGTGAAGCTCTTGAGAGAACTCTTTGATCAAGAAATGTAACTTCTAAAGAGTCCGTGGGATTGAAGCCACCTGACCCTGCTGGACCTCTCATCAATGTACGAAAATCCTAACTTCACAGGCTCCTTACCAGTGATGCGGGTTTCTCCTGGAAGTCGAGGAAGAGCCTCACCGATA
Organism: Delphinus delphis; assembly: GCF_949987515.2. Taxonomy (NCBI): domain Eukaryota; kingdom Metazoa; phylum Chordata; class Mammalia; order Artiodactyla; family Delphinidae; genus Delphinus; species Delphinus delphis. The sequence continues at coordinate 3,482,069 of NC_082704.1, forward strand.
TCCCGATTAACTCCATCCCTAGAAGTCTGGAAACAAAATGCTGCCATCAGGAGTAATGACATTACATTTGCATAGGATTTTGAGCAACCAAACAGAGATATCGTTTTCAAAGAAAAAAATTAGAGAAATAGTGACCATTACAGAAAATTGGCACAGAAAATCCAAACGACTAAAAACTAAACTTAGCATTCAACATTCATTAGCTGTGTTAACTTTCAGTCTGTAAATAACATTAGCACGCTTTTCAATGATATTAATTAAACACCCCTTCCAAGCAATTTATAGTTAACAGTGTTCAGGAAAGTGATAAAAAGTAAATATTAAGTGTATTCTATAGGTACACATATACTGTGGCAGCTTTTTTTTCATATTAAGTATTTAGTCCTATTTTGTTGAGAGAAGGAATGAAAACTTGATTTCAATAGGGCCTTAACTGAGCAACAGTAATTACAGCATCTTCTCACGACACCAGAAAATACCAGTTACTACACACTGGGTTTCCTATTTTATTGAGATCTTTCTTCATGTAGGTGACTAGATAAGAGGACGGGGTGGCCTGTCATTGAACTTTTGAGCCAACAGGGGCCTTGGGAACCATCTACGCACAGATTCTTCGCGTGACTTTACTGCGTCTCTAGGCCTGGCTCCCCACGCATGGTCCTCGTTCAATCACCGCAGCCGCTCTGCCAGACAGGCAAAGCATTAGCCACTAAAAGTGAAGGTGAGTTCTGAGAGGCTCATTTGCCATGTGACTTGGATGCCTGGGAAAGGAGTCTTTCAATCTATTCAGCCGCCCCAGCGGATCAGCGCCAGGCACATCACTAACATCTGTTTGGGCAAAAGGTTTTTTCATCGCTGTTTTTCATTCATTTTTTTCTAGTTGTTTTCCAAAGTCACGCTGCAATTATTTCATGTGTGAAGCTAGTAATCCTTGCCTCAAAGGAGTTTCGTGAATATTAAGTGAAACAAACTACACAAGCACACTTCTGAGAATTACCAAGGGCTACGCAAATGTAAAGTATTCTGAAACAAGAGAAACGTGGCTTGTGTATTTAGGTGAGAGATAAGCTGTCAAAGAGGGGGGCTCTGCTGGATTTTTAATGGTTTTAGTCTTTTTATTCAGGTACAAAGTGAAAATTCCTAGCTAATTTTCAACATGTTTTAGTGCTTGTAAGCTAAGCAGTTTATAAATCAGAGGGTAAGGCAAACTGTCCCCAGCCAGGAATGCCTTCTTCAACGAGGAGCAAAAACCGCACGTTTTATATAAACGATAAGACTGCAAAGAAATTATCATCCTCCTTTAACACTGCCTCAAACTAAAAACAAGTATAACGAGCAAACTTAATATTCATACAGCCTTTAAATACCACAGTTCTGGGTCAGGAGAAGAAAGCGTAATTCAGCCACAACATAAGGGAAACAAATGTCTATTAACACAGGAAAACATGGGATTAACAGATGTACTTTCACAGTAGAGTAACGTTACACAAGGACTTACAATTACCTTCTTGAAGTTTCTCTTGTGTTTAGAACTGATCCTTGTACCATAACAATACTAAAATACAATAAAGACTTTTATAATGGGGGGATGAAAAGGTCCTTACAAACAGGACACAAAAAGCAGAAAATATAAGAAAAGACTGATGATGTGGTTACATAAAAATTTAAACCTCTGTATTCCAAAATCCAAACACATAAATATAATTAAAAGGCTAACAGTAAACTAGGAAAAAGTCTTATATGTTATTATGATATGTATTATAAAGAATAATACATATTACTAAGAGTTGATCATCATAATTTATAAAGAACGCTTATAAGTCAACAGAAAAGGATACCCCAAACACCCCAAAACACAAATAGGCAAAGGACACAGACAGCCACTTCACAAAACAATTACAAATGGACAAGAAATACACCTTTAAAACAAAACAAAACCAAAAAAAGGTACCCTTGTTAGTACTCAGGGAAATACAAATTAAAAGACACTAGTTGGCTCCCTTCTGATTGCTTGGGTAACTCTCTACACTGCTTGTGGATGTGTAAATGAATCTCTCTGGCGGATAATCAGTAATATGCATCAAAAGCCTTAAAGGGCCACGAATAAAGCTTATTTAAAATTCCTCCTTTCCAATAGTTGTTCCAATATCTCCCTCTAATTACACAATTTCTCCTTGACACTTGGAACCATTTTCTGTTAATGCTGTATTTGTTTTGGTCCTATAACTCTTTTATCCTCATAATTAGAAAATAACACCAATATTTAGGAAGGTGTTAACAGCCTGTTCAGCGGGCCCTGGCTTCCAATCTCTCCCTTCAGAAAGCTTTCAGGGGCAAGAGATTGCCTAGTATCTTAAATGTAACACTGGAAGTAGTTCACAAGTCAGAGGTTCTCAAAAATGAAGTTATGTGAAAGGATTTACAAACAAAACTCACTGAACACACATAAGATAATCAGTCTTTTACTGAACAAGGCGGGTTAATGAAACCACATGTATCACAGAATTTACATTATGTGAATAAATAATGAAATTAATAATTCAAGAAACCCAGAATGAGCACCTAATATTCAAATACGAAAGGAGAAATGAGAGAAGGAGGCACAGATAAATCTGAAAACTCAACTTACCCTCTTAATAGACTCATTCTCCAAGGAGTGTGAATTATATTTAGAAGTCGGTGCAGAGGCCATACTGGAAACTCTACCAAGAAAGACAACATTCAGTATCAATGGAATTGTATGCAATTTCAAACATACTGCAATTGAGAACAAGCAGGAGTACGCTTGACAAGCCCTGTTTCCCTCGTAGTCTCCAGTGGGAATGAGACACACGAAGTATCAACCACAACACAGCTCATGGGAAAGAGCTCCGATGAAGGTGCAGGGAACCGTGGAGGACCAGAGAAGGGGGAGCTCAGCAGAAGACACCACACATGTTCCCGGAATTTTTATTCCTAGCCTTCAAACTGTCATGGGAGAAAACTTAATGTTCACTAATTGTGCAACAGGCTTCAAATTTCCACATTTCTTAATTTTTAAAGACAGTTAAGAGGCAGCCAGGCGGAGTGATAAAAAGGGGAGACTGCTGAACTCACTCTTCTTTCCCCTTTAATAATTTTGTTTTCTCTAAATTAAGGCAAGTTAAAGTGGCATGGATTTGATGGAAATCAAATTAGGAAGATTTGATTTAATCAGCATTTTCTAGGGAAAGTATATACTTCATTTAAATAAGGCTTATTCATCACAATTCAGACATAAATGAAACCATCATATTCGGAATACATACAATACCTTGGTAACCCAGGGGTTTATTTAGACTTTTGAAGATGATAGCAACAACAGGAAACTAAGTAGTGCTTTGGTTATTTTATTTATCAAAGTTAATGACACCGAGAGAGACATACGAAGTCACTGGTGGTTAAACCACATCCAATTCAGCAGGTGACTGTGGATATTTATAGGATCTTTTTTGCCAGGCTCATTAAAAGACCAACCACTCACTAACAAAATATGCCACGGAAAATATCACTACCCCTTGGAACAAAACCTAGTGACTTGATAGCTGTGCACTGCTGTTCAATGTCCTTAAGTAAGGCCTGAGAGGTGAAAGAAGATGCAGATGAGGGTACCCGTCAGGACAAAGAGGCAGCAAGATGGCCAGGTGAGAACAATCTTACAAGATTAGCACCGCCAGGCTTCCTCCACCAGAGCTCAGCTCTCCAAGGGCAAGGCTGGGGGTCCATTTGGGTCAAGGTTATCTCCTGGCACACGATGACACTCATAACTATTTGATGAACGAATGACTGATTATGTGCAAAACACACACTATTGTGAAACATGATGATGCTCTGAGCTTGTGTATCAGTTCACCAAATCCCAGAACACTGGAACTAGGAAACTACTGCAGAGGCTTAAACATGAACACTTAGGGCAAAATAAAATACTTCTTTATAGAAAGGAATACTAAACTTAAAAGACCTGAAACTATTAAGAGGTAGCACGATCTAAAATTAGAAATAACTTTTTAAAAAAGATTAATGAATAACTCTAGAATGAATTAAATGCAGACAAAATAGTTCAGACAATACAGCCTTGGAAAAAACCTCTCTAATCGTAAATTCAAATCCAGTCAAATAACCCATTATTCTCTGAGACAGCAGAATGGATGAGATGGACTGGATAGAGCAAGTCAGATGTTTCTGCCCTGAAATTATTCTACTGGCTAAACAATATTACATATTTGGGGGATTTTCATCAGGAACGGATATAGAATTACTTTTAGTAATCAGATGCTATAATATTTAAAACATTTTTATCGTATAAGTCAATGTCTTCAAACACATGTTAAGTTATTACTGTCAAGTCAACATAAGACATTTCAAATGCTGGGTTATATAATCGACTCAGTCTTCACGGTCCTGTTTATAAACCATAAAAGAAAGATGAGTCTTCCTGTTTTCATCAATCCTCATTTAAAAACTTCAATTTAAAATGAACTAAATAGGGACTTCCCTGGTGGTCCAGTGGCTAGGACTCCGTGCTCCCAATACAGGGGGCCTGGGTTCAATCCCTGGTCAGGGAACTACAGCCCGCATGCCACAACTAAGAGTTCGCATACTGCAATTAAAGATCCCGCACATCGCAACTAAGACCTGGCGCAGCCAAATAAATAAATATTTTTTCAACATAAATAACATGAACTAAATTTAACAGAGGGAGGTCCTCCTTTTCCCCTTATTTTTAACTATCTGATTGAGCTATAACTCACCTACTATATAACACACCCCTTTCAAGTGAACAATTGAACAGTTTTAAGTATATCTGTAGAATTGTACAACTATCACCACAATTGGTTTTAGAACATTTTCATCACTTCCCCCCCAAAACCCCATACCCATTAGTAATCATTTATCACTCCCCATTCCCCCAGCCCCTATCACATATTTGCTTTCTATCTCTATAGATTTACCCATTCTGGATATTTCATATAAACAGAATCCAATAGTATGCAGTCTTTATGTCTAAAGCCCTCATTTTTAGAGTTACCCTAGAAGACGCTACTATTAGAAGCTGGATTGAGTACAAAGCTGAGAAATCCAAGGGTCTGGGTAACATGGGTTAGTTCCATGATGAGGTTTGCTTTCAAATGTCACCAGTGAGCCTCTCTTTGTTGAAAGGTTGCAACAGACCCTTGAAATGTACAGGAGCTGGAGCAGCATGACACTGAACAGCACAGGTACTGAGCCGACTCCATTCAAATCCCGACTGTGCAATTCACTATTTGACCTTGGGTAGATTATTTCACTTCTCTGGGTTTCGGTTGCTATTATCTCTATCTTACTACAGCATAGTTGGGCAAAATGAAGTAATACACATGAAGGGCTTAGAACAGTACATGACATATTTGCTAACAAATTATTAGCATCCTTTTCAATAATGAAATGATAATAACTGAATGCTGACGCCACAACCAATTCTTCTACAAATTAGGTCTGACCCTAGAAATACTAGGAAGAAAGTTAACTACCACAGGGACAGTGCATGGCCAGTGGTGATCTAGCTATATAAAGCTTCTCTTGAAAAAGTACATGGAGAGACTTCCCTGGTGGCACAGTGGTTAAGAATCCGCCTGCCAATGCAAGAGGACAGGGGTTCGAGCCCTGGTCTGGGAAGATCCCACATACTGCGGAGCAACTAAGCCCGTGCACCACAGCAACTGAGCCTGCACTCCAGAGCCCACGAGCCACAGCTACTGAGCCCGCGTGCCACAACTACTGAAGCCCACGCACCTAGAGCCCGTGCTCCGCAACAAGAGAAGCCACCGCAATGAGAAGCCCACGCACCACAATGAAGAGTAGCCCCCGCTCGCCACAACTAGAGAAAGCCCGCATGCAGCAACGAAGACCCAACGCAGCCAAAAATAAAGAAATAAATAAATTTATATTAAAAAGTAAAGTACATGGAAATACTGTCTCATTTGGACCCTGTGCACAGTTGTAGAAAACGTACTAGATGGGTGAGTGCAGGCCCTGAGCTGTCTCTAATATCCATATCTTCATCTATAAAATATCTCTGTTGGTCTAAATGGGGTTCAATAATAATTAGAAGCTATAGTAAAGTTTACAAAAGTCAGCTACCCTTTTGGTTATAGTGTATTTTGCCCCAAACCCCTAAAGATCAAGCTTCAATCCTTTTTATTTTAAAAAACATTGAATTTGGGCTACCTTGGCTTTAAAGTGAAAACTGAAACTTAATTCCCTATATATATGCTAATTTCAGGAATCTAACCAAAGGTAGACTTCTATCTTTTTTGATCCTGAAAAAAACTTTTGTGATGATTTAAGCCCAGTCTTCTCCTATTACCGAGAAGATGGCAGGAAAGCCTAGAGAGGGTACTATGACAAGACCCCAGCGTTGAGTCAGTGGCAGGACCAGCTCTAGCTGACATCTCCTAACAGGGCAGTATCCTTTCCATCCAGGGAAAAGTGAGTCCAAGTGATCTCTATTTTTCAAGAAACCAGGTTGGATGAGACTGGTCCCAGTCTCAGTAGAGAAGGAGTTTTAGAGTAAGAAACATAGCTAGGAAAACTCATCTAGGCAAGCAATCTCTGAGACCCCCCACACACAACCCCTTCAAATAAAGCTACATAAAGGTGGCATTATTTAAAAAATCAAATTTTAAAGTTACAGCATGGCCTCAATTGTGTCTCTCTTTAAATTCAAGCCAACTAACCTCAATGGTCTCATGGTATCTCCCTCTGTCCCTCCGTGTCCCTTCACCTCTCTTCCCCCTCTCCCTCTGTCTGTCTCCTTCCTCTCTTTCTCTCTCTGCCCCTCTCTCTCCCTCTGTCTCCTTTCCCTACCACTTACCACCTTCCAGATAACCTGTTGTTACTGTCCACCCTCCACACCAGAATAAAAGCTCCCACCAGAATACAAGCCCCTACCAGAATACGAGCCCCCAGCAGATGAGGATTCTGGTCTGTTTTACTTAATGCTGCAGTTACAGCACCTGGTACAGTGCCTGGCACCCAGTTGGTACTTAATAGATATCCATTAAATGAATGAATGAACTGGGCTTTAATAAAGACTCAGCCAAAAAACTTAACTGTTGTTTGCCCGATATTTCACTTAAGTCAGAAATTTATGCAAGCTTAAAAAAAGGGTAAAACCAATCCTTGGCTAATCAAGATGCTCAAGGCACCATAGCTCCGCACAGCAGAATGGCATTAACTTCTGGCGCCTTGAAGCACCATAAGGAACTTGCACCAAAAAGAACTACCATCCTGCACTACAGACTTTACAATGGAATAGATATTTCAAATTAAGGTACAAAGACCTCTTCCCCCACGCCCTTCTTCCAGACTAAGAAACCGCTCCCCTCTCCGTTGCATATGAAAAATAGGATTTCACAAAACACCTGCGGCAGACGTAACTATAAACACTCTCAAATAAATAAGGACCATTTTTACCCTTACCGGAAACATCTAAAAGCAGTAGAATTAGAAAATAAATTTGACATCCACCTCATTGGGCCTTTGCAAGCAAAATCTAAACTCCAAGGGGAGCTCAGTGGCCATGGTCACCGATTTGCAATCGATGGCCCTTGATTAGGGGTTTTCCCACACTTTCCGTGTACAAACAGTGAGGAAAGGCACACAGGCCTTCCTCTTTGGATTTTACTCGCTGTGCTTTCTTACTCTGTGTTGCTGTTTAAATGAAGCTTACGGGTGATCTCTCTCTGGAGGCTCCCTTGAGAGCTGTGGGAACCTACCCAGTCTGCAAACCGACTTCGAAAGGCTGCCAGCGAGCAAGAAGTCCTGCACAAGCAGCCTCTGAATCCAGAATTCCAGGTCTTTCGAAGGGAGCTTTCTTTACTTGGAAGTCTGTTTTGAAAAAAATGTGAAATACTCAGGGCAGAGCTGCTCAGTACTCCCAGACCCAATGCTCCCCTTATTATAAAACAAAGTTGTGCAAAGCCCCTTTGGCTAGCCTGCAATGAAAGTCAAGGATATTATCAAACCAACCACAATTTTAAAAATCAGCAATATAATGCCTGTGCTCCAGGATGAAGGAGAAATATAATAAAAGGACAGTGATTTATAATAACGTATTTTTCAATACAAATTATACTAAAAACAAAAACACCCCCCATTTCCAATTTGGCCTCTAGGGGGAGTATCGCCCCCAGTGAGAACCACTGGCAAAGAGAGTTCTGTTCTGCACCTGAATGCCCAGAAACACGGGATCTACAAGACTAACTTGTGCTGACTTTTGCAATAAAAGGAATCCAAGTCAGAAAAAAAAAAGTAAAGCTGTCACTGTTTGCAGATGACATGATACTATACATAGAGAATCCTAAAGACGCTACCAGAAAACTACTAGAGCTAATCAATGAATTTGGTAAAGTAGCAGGATACAAAATTAATGCTCAGAAATCTCTGGCATTCCTATACACTAATGATGAAAAATCTGAAAATGAAATTAAGAAAACACTCCCATTTACCACTGCAACAAAAAGAATAAAATATCTAGGAATAAACCTACCTAAGGAGACAAAAGACCTGTATGCAGAAAATCATAAGACACTGATGAAAGAAATTAAAGATGATGCTAATAGATGGAGAGATATACCATGTTCTTGGATTGGAAGAATCAACATTGGGAAAATGACTCTACTACCCAAAGCAATCTACAGATTCAATGCAATCCCTATCAAACTACCACTGGCAGTTTTCACAGAACTAGAACAAAAAATTTCACAATTTGTATGGAAACACAAAAGACCCCGAATAGCCAAAACAATCTTGAGAACGAAAAATGGAGCTGGAGGAATCAGGCTCCCTGACTTCAGACTATACTACAAAGCTACAGTAATCAGGACAGTATGGTACTGGCACAAAAACAGAAATATAGATCAATGGAACAGGATAGAAAGTCCAGAGATAAACCCACACACATCTGGTCACCTTATCTTTGATAAAGGAGGCAAGGATATACAGTGGAGAAAGGACAGCCTCTTCAATAAGTGGTGCTGGGAAAACTGGACAGGTACATGTAAAAGTATGAGATTAGAACACTCCCTAACACCATACACAAAAATAAGCTCAAAATGGATTAAAGATCTAAACGTAAGGCCAGACACTATCAAACTCTTAGAGGAAGACATAGGCAGAACACTCTATGACATAAATCACAGCAAGATCCTTTTTGACCCACCTCCTAGAGAAATGGAAATAAAAACAAAAATAAACAAATGGGACCTAATGAAACTTCAAAGCTTTTGCACAGCAAAGGAAACCATAAACAAGACCAAAAGACAACCCTCAGAATGGGAGAAACTATTTGCAAATGAAGCAACTGACAAAGGATTAATCTCCAAAAGTTACAAGCAGCTCATGCAGCTCAATATCAAAAAAACAAACAACCCAATCCAAAAATGGGCAGAAGACCTAAATAGACATTTCTCCAAAGAAGATATACAGATTGCCAACAAACACATGAAAGAATGCTCAACATCATTAATCATTAGAGAAATGCAAATCAAAACTACAATGAGATATCATCTCACACCTGTCAGAATGGCCATCATCAAAAAATCTAGAAACAATAAATGCTGGAGAGGGTGTGGAGAAAAGGGAACACTCTTGCACTGCTGGTGGGAATGTAAATTGATACAGCACCTATGGAAAACAGTATGGAGGTTCGTTAAAAAACTACAAATAGAACTACCATACGACCCAGCAATCCCACTACTGGGCATATACTCCGAGAAAACCATAATTCCAAAAGAGTCATGTACCAAAATGTTCATTGCAGCTCTATTTACAATAGCATGGAGATGGAAGCAACCTAAGTGTCCATCATTGGATGAATGGATAAAGAAGATGTTGCGCATATATACAATGGAATATTACTCAGCCATAAAAAGAAACGAAATTGAGTTATTTGTAGTGAGGTGGATGGACCTAGAGTCTGTCATACAGAGTGAAGTAAGTCAGAAAGAGAAAGACAAATACCATATGCTAACACATATATATGGAATCTAAGGGGAAAAAAAAAGGTCATGAAGAACCTAGGGGTAAGATGGGAATAAAGACACAGACCTACTAGAGAATGGACTTGAGGACATGGGGAGGGGGAAGGGTAAGCTGTGACAAAGTGAGAGAGTGGCATGGACATATATACACTACCAAACGTAAAATAGATAGCTAGTGGGAAGCAGCCGCATAGCTCAGGGAGATCAGCTAGGTGCTTTGTGACCGCCTGGAGGGGTGGGATAGGGAGGGTGGGAGGCAGGGAGATTGAAGAGGGAAGAGATATGGGAACATATGTATATGTATAACAGATTCACTTTGCTATAAAGCAGAAACTAACACACCATTGCAAAGCAATTATACTCCAATAAAGATGTTAAAAAAAAAAAAGTTGCTCTGACTGTAGGCCACCTCGGAGGCAAGAAATGAAAAAGATGTGTTAAGATGCGCTCAACCAAACCACCCTGCACCAAAGAGAGATGTTCATGCCCCAGCCATTCAGAGACCAGGGACGATCAATTCAACCTCTATACTTGCTCATCCCACATGAAGACAAACAATGAACTGCAAAAGTAGGAGTTTATTTCATCTTCATACATTTTTCTTTGAACAAGGGTTGCAAACTTTTTCTGTGAAGGGCCAGAGAGTAACTATTTTAGGCTTTGTGACAGCTACAGGCAATAGGGAAATACAGGGGTGTGGCTGTATTCCAGAACGATTTTATTTACAAAAACGGGCTGCCACCCTCTGCCTTAAACTATCAAAATAAAGTTATTTCCAAGTGAAATTTCTTCAGCCAAAGTAAATAATAGTCATGTCCTATTTTAAAATCTTTTATATTGTTTTATTAATACTTCTACCAGCAGTCTATGTGCACTTTTTTTAACATCTTTATTGGAGTATAATTGCTTTACATTGTTGTGTTAGTTTCTGCTGTATAACAAAGTGAATCAGCTATATGTATACATATATCCCTATAACCCCTCCCTCTTGCGTCTCCCTCCCACCCCTCTAGGTGGTCACAAAGCACCGAGCTGATCTCCCTGTGCTATGCGGCTGCTTCCCACTAGCTAGCTATTTTACATTTGGTAGTATATATAAGTCCATGCCACTCTCACTTCGTCCCAGCTGACCCTTGCCCCTCCCTGTCTCCTCAAGTCCATTCTCTACATCTGCATCTTTATTCCTTTCCTGCCCCTAGATTCTTCAGAACCTTTTTTTTTAGATTCCACATATATGTGTTAGCTTATGGTATTTGTTCTTCTCTTTCTGACTTACTTCACTCTGTATGACAGACTTTTAAACTAATATATAAGCCATTAACCCCACCATTCGTAGCTTATACCTTGTAAAATCGCACTATGACCAGCTGCAAAATCGTGTGACACAGTTGAAAAGAGGAAGGGAATCTGTATTCGGACCAGTTTGGCTTTCAAATCCCAATTTTGTCACTTGGTTAATAATAGTCATTCGACCTTGGACAGACTGCAGTTCTCTGTCTGTGAAGTGGGCATGATACTACCTACTTCATGGGGCGGTGATAAGTAACGTGTAAAATGCTGGCATGGCAGAGGGCAAAACAGAGGCACTCAAATACCAGGTCCCTTCCTCTTACAAGAGACGCTTTGAAGTCATTCCTCAAAGTGGCGCTGACACACTAGGCCGGATTTTCCATAAAATATACAATATCTAACACTGCCTAACCACTCTGCACACATTTTCTGAGATAATCCACCTAATCTTGGCAAAGCTCTAGACAGCCTTAAAGCAGGTTATTCTCAAAGCATGCCTACTTCCATTAAAAAAAAAAAAAAAAAAAAGACAACACTCGACTCCTAGCCCAGGGAAACTTTCCATGGGATCCCTAACACGGAGATCTTGCCTCTTTGCCTTCTATTGTGACTCAAGGATATCGAAATACACTAGAGGTCTCAGAGTAGATCTAACTGTAGTTATTCCAAAAGAGTACCCCCTGTCAATGTAAGCGGCTTATTGTCCAAAAAGATACCTCCAACACATGTGTTAGAGCCCCCCCCCTTTTTTTTTTTGGCGGTATGCGGGCCTCTCACTGTTGTGGCCTCTCCCGTTGCAGAGCACAGGCTCCGGACGCGCAGGCTCAGCGGCCATGGCTCACGGGCCCAGCCGCTCCGTGGCGTGTGGGATCTTCCCGGACCGGGGCACGAACCCGTGTCCCCTGCATCGGCAGGCGGACTCTCAACCACTGCGCCACCAGGGAAGCCCTGTTAGAGCCTCTTGATTTAACTCAGCCAAATCAAATCTCAGGGCTCAAGGGACATTGTTTTGATGACTCTTGTTTGGAAATTATAAAATCTTAAACAGTATTTCATTTAGAAACTCACTCTTTGTATCATTTTGATATTTACTATTCACTTTAAAGATCACAATACACTTACGTCCACTTCTTTAAATGTTGTCAAGACCTTTTGGCTAAAAACACTATAATTCAGATTCAGTGAAGAATGCATTTTGAATCATTTTTTCCAGTGGTTAGTGATGGATTTGAGCTGATCCACTCAGCCTAGTCCTTGGTCCCCTCATGACAAATGGCACGTCTTCAAGACAGCTGATTGGCTCCAGCGGCATGCGCTGTGGCCATGGAACAGGGTAACTTTAGAAATGCTTCGTAACTTAAAATTGGTATGCTAAAGCAACTATTAGAAAAGCCACCTACCAGCAGGTTAACTTTTTTTAATGTAAAAAGGCTACCTAGCAATTTTATATACACTTAGATCATTAAATTCACCAATGGATTTTGTAACCACCAAATACCTGCCAGTAAACAAAGTTTTAAAATAGGAACAAGATCAAGTTCCCCATCCACCTGCCAATTCCCAAACTCATGAGCCCAGCTGATCTGCTCCATGACAGAACTATTTTCCCCGGGCAGAAACTATTCCCCAAAAGCGTATTTTCAATTTATAAGTGAAAAGTACCTTCTTACACAGAAGTTAAAATGGTAATTGTTGGGCTTCCCTGGTGGCGCAGTGGTTGAGAGTCCGCCTGCCGATGCAGGGGACATGAGTTCGTGCCCCGGTCCGGGAAGATCCCACGTGCCGCAGAGCGGCTGGGCCCGTGAGCCATGGCCGCTGAGCCTGCGCGTCCGGAGCCTGTGCTCCGCAACGAGAGAGGCCACAACAGTGAGAGGCCCGCATACCGCAAAAAAAAAAAAAAAAAAAAAGGTAATTGTTGAAGGTAAGAGTAAACACCTAAGAGCCACAGCTATAATAGTGAGGAAGGCGCTGGTTCAGAACATCGAACTTCCCACAGACCTTCCCAGACTGGGCATTACTAACGCTGAAACCTCCAACTGGAATTAGCACTGCGGGGGGAAGGATTGGAAAGAAACTGAAGAGCAGATGCGCAGTTTCTAGAAAAACAAAGAGAGGAGAGAAGGTTGGAGATGAGCACCTGCCATTCAGCCCAATTCCTCCAGGCACGTTCACTGGGAGGAGAAGCAGGAGCTTCAAGACAGAGGAGGCTTCTGCCCGTGTACACACGCGCACATACAACGCACATGCTTCATTTCTCTGTATGTTGTAGAAATTTCTAACATTTCACTTCTCATGCTGTACTGCACTTACCTAGCCATTGACATTTTATGTCTCTCTGTTAGATCAGAGCTTCCTAAGGCCAGGGGCTGGTTCCCACTGCGATGCCGTGAGGAGCAGCCTGGGCCCTCAGCTGATGAGGCAGTGAATACACTTCCACCCTCAGAAACCTGCGTGATCTTGGAGACAGCCCCTGGGCATTAAAGGTGCTCCAACCTCCCTCCCTAGGGCTGATCTTTGTGTTGATGACTCCCTCGCATACCTGTATCATTTTCTACATATGGATATATCCCCAAATAATACGTTGAGTGTGCGTGGTTTTGAACTTTTATACGTAGGAGGAATGGTTACACATTCTGCGGGCCCTTGCTCTTCTCACACGGCACTGCTGTAAGAGCCACGGATGTGGACGTGGGGCGCCGGGCCCTGCTCCTCTTCCCTGCTGCAGAGCGGTCCACCGTTCCACACGCTGCTTGCCATGCTCTCCTCAGCGGCCACGTGAACGGGCTGCAGACACCGCTATTACGTTCCGAACAGCTTCTGGCACACGTGTCAGAACTGCGACGGCATTTGTGTGCCAGGTTTTCCAACACCTTTGTCTGACCTTGCAGGAAACTTTTTTTTTAAATTTCAAAATATATGGGAAAGATGGATAATGGGAGAAAATGGAGGCAAATCAACCATTTGAGAGGAAATGAAATTGCAGGGTTGTCAACACTCTAATTCAAGCAGCAAAGGGGAAAAGGGCAAGATAATGGATGGGAGTCTGAGTTTCTTGGGGCTGCTGAAACAAAGTACCACACACTGGATGGCTTACAACAGAAATTTCTTCCCTCACAGTTCTGGAGGCTACAAGTTTGCAATCAGGACGTTGGCAGGGCCATGCTCCTGTGAAGGCTCCCGGGTAGGAGCCTTCCTTGCCTCCCCCTAGCTTCTGCTGGTTGCTGGCATTCCTCGGCTTGCAGCTGCATCACTCCAAATCTCTGCCTCTGTGGTCACATGGTGCTGTCCCTGTGTGTCTCTGTCTCTTCACATGGTGTTCTCCTTTCTTATAAGGACACCAGCCATACTGGATTAAGGATCCACCCTACTCCAGTATGACCTCAACTAGTTATATCTGCAGTGACCCCATTTCCAAATAAGATGACATTCTGAGTTACAGGGGGCTAAGCCTACCAGCATATCTTCTATGAGGACACAATCCAAAGCAGAGCAAGCAAGAGGTTAGCTTCAGAAATTAACAATCTACAAAAAGGTCGACATACGGTTACCAGAACAATTTAGCTTGTCAATCCATATATAAACATTCACTGAACACCTATTAAGTTAACCAGCACGGAAATATTAATATAGCTTCTTAGAAGAAATAATGAAATGACACCAGGCTAATCATTTCTGAGATACTCCTTACTCGACATATACAATTATTTAATCCTGTTTCCAAAGAGGTCAAATATCAGTCAACAAATGCGTACTAGGCAACTACTCTGGAGCATGGTGAGAAATTCTAAAAAAAAAAACTGAGATAGGTCTTCAAGGAGCTAGCAACGGAGTTGGGGAGCTGAATAAATATAAGACAAGTTAAACAGCAATAAAGACAACGAACAGGTGTAAGTTAAATAGACAATTAAAGCAAATTGGCTTCCATTTACTGATTTTCTGCTACGTGCTAGGCATTGTTCTAAGCACAGATGAACTCCTTCAATACTGCCAACAACCTCATAAGGCAACTACTAATACTCCTTCATATGAAAACACACAACCCTGAGAACAGGAAGGTTAAACATGTCCACCAAGAACTTTCGAAACTGGAATTCAAACCCAGGCAGTCTGGTTCTCTTACCCACTATACCCACTAACAGATGTCTGTTGCTCTAAATTCTCTAATTGATGATCAAATTAAAAAATGAAAACGTTATGCCTCCTGCTTATACAGCTGAATAAAAAAATTTTTTTTTGGAATTCCATCTCTGTAATAAAATCTGGTCACAAATAAGAACACTAGACTTCATTTTAAATATGATTAACCAAATAGTGACTTTCCCCTCCAAATCCATGTCTGTGAGGCCCTGAGCCAGTATATTCCTTCTTGTTTGACTGCAGTAGTACTTTGTATTGTGGAAGAGTCTTTTCAAATTATATTAAAAAGGACAAAATTTAATAAGGGTTAAAAATGTCTATCAGAGCACATGTAGCTAGTTGAGTTATTCTACAAAGTCGTCCCTTTTGATGGTGTGTACTTATTCCGGGGACACTGTCACTATGCAAAGTATTCTTCCAATTCTTTTGAAAATGCTTTTAGAGCTTAAAGCTAGATAAGACACCATCTCATGACTTTTACCATATCTCAATTTTTACACTTGATCTTAGCTCAAAGGCCGAGAAGCGATGCATATCTCAATTTTTAAACAAAAAACAATGCTTCCCATGAGTGCCCACTCTCTTTATTTAATAGATGGGCCTCAAAATGATTTGGGACTGAAGGCAAATGCCAAGTCTTTACTCAGAGATTTGACTCCATTGAGGATATTTTGTAAAAGTTGTCATGGTCATGGTCTCCGAAGGCAATTCCAAAGAAGAGTTCCAAAAACTGGGCTGGAAAATTTTGATTTGGAGCTACCCATCCCTTCTCTACATGGGCTAGAAGAAAAAGGAGCAGGTGAGGTTTCTGAATGTTGCCTAGGATCTCCCAATTGTTAAAAATGCTGGGCTTGATACTTCTTAATTAGTCCTAATTTACAAGAGCAGGTTGGCCTTGAGGGTTAACAAAGATCAGCAGCAGGACTCGTAGCCTGGGCAATAGGCACTTTGCCATAGTAGTTAAAGGAGTGTCTAAAGGGAATCTCCAAAGACTGGCTTCGCTAGAAGCCTTGTAGTTTCAGAAAGAGACTTGCAGTGACCCACAGTATGGACAACGGTTATCTTCCTACTTGGGGCAGTTACCTATTATTCCAGCCACAAATACAAGTGGCTACCCATCCCTGCTACAGACACACACACACATGCACACACTTCAAGAACTTGGCACTATTAGCATGGAGGAAGTTTTCATAGATGTGGAAGAAATAATCAAAGAAAAAAAGGCAGAAATAAAAAAGGCAAGGAGATGAAGAGGAACCAAAACCGTGTCAAAAGAATGGCAAAGAAAGAAGATGAAGAAATTCCAGTACCATAACAATGACACATGACTCCGACACAGAATTGCCATGGCTTTTGAAGGAGCAATACAGTCGGCCTTCCATATCTACGGATGCAGAACCCAGAGATCCAGAGGGCTGACGATGGCACTTGAGCATCCATGGGTTCTGGCATCCACAGCGGGTCCTGGAACCAATCCCTCATGGATACTGAGGGATGACTGTATGCGCTGATCCACAGAAAAATAAAAATATCCCCAAGCTCCAGATGGAGGAAAAGCTGGGTAGTGGTGGTTGATAATAGTGTGAATGTGGTGATATGTAGAGTCAACAGGGCTATTCATGAGGTGTACTATCTTCCTGAAGATTATATCTGAGACATAGCTTCTACAAACATAATTCAACATCTAATACTGATTCTTTAAAAAAAATCTCAGCAAACTAGGAATAGATAAAGTAACCGATGGAAAACCTATAACTAACATCTACTTAATGGTGAAAGATGCAATGCTTTCCCACCAAGTGTGGGAATAAGGCAAGGATGGTTGGTCTTATGGCTTGCATTTGATATATTTTAGAGATCCTAGCAACTTTAATAAGACAAGAAAAAGAAATAAAGGACATAACATATTGACAGGAAGACTTAAAATTGTATTTGCAGACATGGTCACTTGTGTAAAAAATCCTAAGAATACTAGAGAAAAACTAGTAGAACTAGTAAATAAATTTAGTAAGTCAGCATGATCTACAATATCAACATAAAAAATGTATTTGTATCATTAGCAATGGACAAATGAACACTGAAGTATAAAAGTATCATCTGCATAATTTAAAAAATGAAATATTTAGGGATGCATTTAACAAAAATGTGTACAAGATCCATACACTGAAAACTGTAAAACACTGCTGAGAAAAAGTAAAGACAACCTAAATACATGGAGAAACATATCATGCTCAAGGATCAGAACACTCAACATTGTTATGATGTCAATATTGATCCACAGATTCAATGCAATCTCTACCAAATCCCAGTAGGCTTTGTCATAGAAATTGACATGATGATTCTGAAATTTATATGGAACCAAGAATAGCCAAAATAGTCTTGAGGGGGGGAGGGGGAATAAAAAAGAACAAAGTTGGAGTACTTCCACTACCCGATTTCCAAACTTACTATAATGCCTCAGTAATCAAGACTGTGTGGTTCTGGCATCATAAGATTAGACATATAGATCAATGGAACAGAACAGACTGCAGAATTAGGCCCACCTTTTGGAGGTCCTAGCAATGGTTAATTGACTTCCAACAAAGGTAACAAGGTTATTCAATGGGAAAAGGACAGTCTTTTCCACAAATGATGCTGGAACAATTTGATGTCCATATGGAAATAAGTGAATCTTGACCCTTACTTCACACAATATGCAAAATTAACTTGAAGTGAAGCACATAAGTATTAGTTTTATACTGTTGTATAACAAACTTAATAGCTGTAAACAACACAGGTTAATTATCTCACAGTTTGTGTGGGTCATGGGTCAGGAGTCTGGGCATGCCTTACTGGGATCCTCTGCTCAAGGTCTCAGAAAGCTGTATACTCAAGGGAAGGGATTACACAGGGTATGAACATGGGGGTGGAGGGCAGAAATCAGGGGTGCCACCCTAGGGTCTATCTGCCCAAATAGGTCTAAACAAAGAGCTAAAACTGCAAAAGTCTAGAGGGAGACACAGGGGGAATCTTTGTGAACTTAGGCAAAGTTTTTTTAGAGCACAAAAAGCATAAACCATAAGAGAAAAAAAACCCAATAAACTGGACTTCATCAAAATTAAAAACCTTTGCTCTTTCAAAGGCACAGTTTAGAAAATGAAACTGTAAATCACAGTTCAGGAGAAAGTACTTGCAAATGACCTATCTAATAAAGGCCTGTATCCAAAATATCAATATATAAAGAACTGACAGACAATCCAGTAAGAAACAGGCAAAAGATCTGAGCGGACACTTCATCAAAGGAGATATACAAATGCTCAACAAGCACAAGACATACTCACCATCATTAGTCATTAGGAACACGCACAATGAACTACTATGACACACCCACTGCAATGGCTACAATTTAACGGGACAGACAGTAACAAATGTTAGTGAGAACGTGGCCCAAGCAGAACTCTCATACTTCACTTTGCCAGTGGGATGAGAACGCAAAACTGCACAGACACTGGAGAATAGCGTGACAGTTTCTTGTAAAGTTAAACATACACAAAGCATATGGCCTGGCAATGCCACACCTAAGTATTTACACAAGACAAATGAAAATATGAGTCCACACAAGGACTTGTAAGCAAATGTTCATAGCAGCTTTATTCATAATGGCCAAAAAACGGAATTAACTCAAATGTTCCTCAACTAGTGCATGGACATACTGTTACAGCCAAACTATGGAATAGTACTTAGCAAAAGAAAGTCAACAACTGCTGATACATGATGAATGACAAAACATGGATGAATATAAAAAGCTTTACACTAAATGAAAGAAGCCAACCACAAAATACTATCTATATAAACCTACCATCAAATCACTTCAAAGAACTACTAGTATTCAGACCACATTCTCTGACCATCATGCAGTTAACTTAGAAATCGGTTTTTAAAATACCTAGAAAACTTTTGTAAATTTAAAAATAAACTTCTAAACAACTCCATTGTGAATGAAATAATCACAATGGAAATCAGAATATATTAGAACTAAATAATAATAAAATACTGTGTTTTGAAACATCCAAGCAGCAGAATAAATCCAAAGAAAGAAGAGAAAATGAAGACAAAAAGATTTCAAGGGGGCTTCCCTGGTGGCGCAGTGGTTGAGAGTCCGCCTGCCAATGCAGGGGACACGGGTTCGTGCCCCGGTCCGGGAGGATCCCACATGCCGCGGAGCAGCTGGGCCCGTGAGCCATGGCTGTTGAGCCTGAGCATCCGGAGCCTGTGCTCCGCAACGGGAGAGGCCACAGCAGTGAGAGGCCCGCGTACCGCAAAAAAAAAAAAAAAAAAGATTTCAAGGGTATATTTTAAGTGAAGACAGCAAGAGGCTGGGACTTCCCTAGCGGTACAGTGGTTAAGAATCCACCTGCCAATGCAGGAGACATAGGTTCGAGCCCTGGTCCGGGAAGATCCCACGTGCCGCGGAGCAACTAAGCCCATGCGCCGTAACTACTAAGCCTGCGCCCTAGAGCCTGCGGGCCACAACTACTGAGCCCGCGGGCCACAGCTACTGAAGTCCGCGCACCTAGAGCCCGTGCTCCACAAGAGAAGCCACCGCAATGAGAAGCCTGCGCAACGCAACGAAGAGGGGCCCCCCGCTCCCTGCAACTTGAGAAAGCCCGTGCACAGCAACGAACACCCAATGCAGCCAAAAATAAATAAATTTATTTTAAAAAAAAGAAAGCAAGAGGCTGAATAGTGTTATGTAGTATGCTTTTTTGGTGTAAGAAAAGGAAGGAAATGCAGTAAGTGTGAAAGTGTGGGGGGGCGCACGCACGTGCGCACTAGCTCAAATGTGCAAAAGAAGAAACACAGAAAAATGAACTAAAAACTAATAATATTGATTGGAGTGGCTGGAAGAAACAGCATGGCTGGCAGGAGACAGGAGTGAAAGAAAAGCTTTTCAGAATATACCTTGATAAAAATCTGACTTTCAAATCATATCATTTCATTAAAGTTAATCAAAAAGACGCTGGAGAATATAACACTGCTCATTCCTTTCTACATAGTGACAAACCTCACAGTGCATAACCACAACTAGACAAACCTTTGGTAAGGCTCATCAAGAAGAAAGAGAGAAGGCACAAACAATATGAAGATTTAAGAATGAAAAGACGGACGTAAGTACAGATCCGGCAGATATTAACTGGTAGTTTAAACCTTCCCACACCAAAAGCACCAGGCACAGCTGGCTCTGGGGCAAGTTCTACTAAATATTCAAGGAACGAATAACTCCAGTTTTATACAATCTTCCAGAGACCAGAAAAAGGGAATGCTCTCACTCACTGTATAAGGCTAGCAAAACGATACTAAGCTAGACAAAGACAGTAGAGGAAAGTAAAATTAAAGCCCAATCTCACTCACAAATACAGATGTAAAGATCCTGGAGAAAATATTACCAAACAAACCCAGCAGTAAGAAACGCGTCCATGCCAGCAATGCAAACCTGGTTAACGCTACCAAGTTATATTAGAAAATCCCTTAAAATAGCCCATCGCATTAACAGGTTTAAAGGGTGAGGGACAAATCTCCATAAAGGCAGAAACGGGGGTTGATAAAACTCAACATCCATTTGCACCACCCCGCCCCCCAAAAAAGTGCACTAGAAATGCGCCTACGCAAACCCTAAAGTCAACATAATACTTTGTGGTGTAATATGGAAAACATCGCGCCTTCTTCAGTACAGATCCCGGGCCCCACCCCAAACCTCCTGAATCAGAAACTCCAGGCTAGCTGCCAGGGAACTTGGAGCTTGGGAACCGCCCTCAGGTGATTCTGGAGCGCAGGTTCCTCGGAGTCAGAGCTCGGGCCGCGGCTCCAGCACCCGCGTCCCCTGCGGGAGGAGGGCTCTCCGCCCGTCCCCGTCCCCCTGAGTCAGGATCTGCACTTCAACCCCAAGTCCGGGTGGTTATCGGCGCAGCAAAGCTGCGGACAGCTGCTCTCGAGCTGGGCGGCACGCCAGAATCACCCAGAGCACTTCTTTAAAATGCAGATGTCTGATCTCTTCCCTCCCACCCCATCAAATAAATCTGAATGTCTGGGTGGGGCTGGGGCAGCAGGTCGTTAAGGCTCCCCAGGTGATTCTAATGAGCAGCCAGCGTGGCCAACCACGGGTCTGCAGGTCCGCAGCGCGCAAGGAAGCTTCCATTTCCGCCCTGAGCCAGAGGAGAGGCGTCCCTTGAGTCCTTTGAAGATGCCCCCGAGAAAGAAGCTTGCATTCCACACGTCTACCGATGGCGATTTTTCACTACAGGTTACCAAGCTGAAACCCTGAGAAGAACTCTCTGAAACAAAGTTGTGAGGATTCAGATGAGATGTACGCGGTAGCACCGGGCAAAGGGCTCTGCACCGATTACACCGAACGTTAATGCAAGTTACTACCCAGGCAGCAGAAGCTCTAACTGCTCTTTGAGCATGGACAGCAAATCTGATGACATCATCAACAAATCAAGGCCAAACTGTATCTCTCAAAGCTATACTGTCCAACACTTGGAGCTACTAGTATGTGGAGCCTGAAATATGGCTAGTCCCAACAGGCGTGCTGTAGGTGTAAAACACCTGCTGGATTTCCACAACTTAGTGCAAATAAGGGGAGGGGAACGTCTCACTAATTATCATACTGATTGCATGTTGAAATGATAATATTTTGGACATACTGGGTTGAATAATATATATTATAAAAATTGATTTCATCTGTCTTTTTTAATGCGGCTACTAGGAAAACGGGATTACACATGTGGCTTGAATTATTTTTCTAATGAACAGCCTGGTCCCAAAGGATCCGGAAGCCGGGATGCGAACTGCTACTTAGACCAACTTTCTCAAACTTTAATTTACATACAGATCACCTGGGGGTCTTGTTAGCCTGCAGATTCTGGTTGTGTAGGTCTACAGGGGCCTAAGATTCTGCATTTCTCCTAAGCTCCCAGGAGCAGAGGCATCAGAACAATTTTATCCACAAGGAAAAACTGTTTTGTGGCACAGACATGATGGGAAGCTCTGGAGAAAGGATCATATCATTTCAGAGTTGATAATAGTGAAGAAAGGAAATGGTGGCAGGGTTACATTCAGCCTCAACTTTAAAAAATCAGTTATTATGTCTCGCAGCAAGGGCTACAGAGAGGTGAGGGCCAGCTCCGACTGTCCTCCACCTGGGAGAGTGGCAGCGACTCCCACCGTCTCTGACAGATCCAGGAGCACCGACATGTGCAAGAACATCTCAGGACCAGGAAGCTCAAAATGGAATCTGGATTGGGGGTTCTTCTGTCCTGCCTGCCACACAACCAGTGTCAACGGCAGCACCCTCCTGGGGTCTCACTGAAACCGAGTGCAATCTTCCTTCTCACTGTGACGCACGGTTAGTACTGACAGGTCGCAGCTGCTCACTGCTGCGCAGGTACATTTCCTCTTCCAGTAAAACTGTTCGGGCGGATTCCTGGCCTGCTGGAATGAACCCTGACAGCTCAGTCCCCGCCTAAGTCGTCCCAGGGCCATAAAGGAACTTGAGGGTCATACAAGGGCATTTCAAGCCACACCACCTGACGCTAAGAATCCCCTGTATGACCCACCTCCACCTCAAGAGCTCCTGTAAAGGTGAAAGTAGGACCCCCTGGCGGAGCAGCCCCTTCTGTTGGAAGAGGCTCCTCGCAAAATGCCCAAGGACAAGACAGCAATATATAACAATTATCACAAGGTAAGGAAAGGGCAACACCGTGTCCCCGAGGTCTGTAGGCAAGGGAATACGAGCTGAATGAGTTACAAACAAGTTACTTCTACTTTTACTTTCAATTATTACCTTCAACTTCCCTTACCCCTTCCCACCCCCAAACGTACCAACAAGCAAAGCAAAAAACAAACCTAAACTCAAACTACTGGTGACAATAGTCTAAAAGTCCAGAAGCTGGGAAGAAAAAGGTAGGAAAGCAACGTGTGGGACCTCTCGCCCCACTGGACTCAGTGCTTTCTTATTCATTTGCTAACTGACCATGGAAAGAAAGACTAAGCATGAGCTCCCTTTCATCTTGTACACTCATCCCATACTCTGATCTCCAGAAAGATAACAGAATTTGTTGAAATGAACACATCCCAACAATTCTAAGCTATGCCCCCTTGTCCAGTTCAAGTCAAAGAACATTCACTAAATGTCCGCTGCGTGTACAGGGCCATGTTAGGTTTCACCTGCCCAGGAAAAACGTCTTCAACCTCAGCCCTCTTTATTACAAGCTTGGAAGATGAAAAAAATTACTGCTGAAATACACAGGTGTTACATATCACAAGAGAGTCAAGGAAGAGCAATACTAAACATACATGAAATTTCAAAGCTACTTATGGAGTCATTTCAAGATACCGAGGAACAAATTCAAGTAACAAGAAAGGAGCACTCGGCACCCATCCTGTTCGAACAGGGAAGGTGCTGTGGACCCGGAGAGCAATCAAGTCCCTGGATTTCTTCCCATCCCGTCCCCAGGAGTGGAGGAACTCGGCAGGGCCTCAAGCTGCATTGTGGAGCTAAGGTAAAGTGTTGATTTAAAAAAGGAAAGGCTTCCATTCGGAGACAGGAAAGGCAGGCAATATTCCCTGGTGCAGAGATCGCCTCGTTATCGCCCTGGGATTGTTGGCTACACAGTACTATCATTTTAGGAATAAACAAAATGGAAGCTCACAAAGTGTACCAATGGCTTCAGGTCTGAGAGAGGTAACAAAACACTTGCATATTTCAGTGCTGACAGCAGCTGGGGGTGGGGGTCAGAGAGGCCACACCTACAGCTCGGGGGCAGATGGGCCAAGAACAGGAAGGATGCTGCCCTCTCACACCAGTTCTCCAAATAGCGACGGCTTATATAACGCACGGATGCAATAATAATAACGCCCACAGATGCAATAATAATAACGCCGTACAGTCTGCAAAGGACGTTGGTGCACACTGGATTCTCTGAAGAGTTCTGGGAGCTTGGTGGTGCAGGCTGTCTTAGCTCTATCTTACAAATGGAGGAAGCACCAGCAGCGAGGCGAAATGACTTGTCCAGTGTCATGGAGTTAAGAAGGGGCTTCCTACCACCTCCCACAGACACAAGGCTCCTTTACCACTCTTTGTTCCTCCGGGTAGAAATAGAAAGCACTAGTGCACGATGCCGATTTTCTAAAGAGATGCCTGCTACATTCTTAAAAAGAAAAGGATGCAACTCTCCTGGTGGTCATGTGGATAAATCCGTTGTAAACATTTACCATGAGAAACCATCCTCTGACTACAGGATGGCAACTGGATCTCACTCGACTAACCCCAACTGGGTCTCCTGGTCCTCTCTGGCTCTCGAGGGAGAGGAACTGGAAGAAAGCCTCTCTTGCTCTATTCCTGTCTGTAGCAACAAACAAAATATGGGCTCGAGTAATTTCTGAGTCCAAACAGAAAGTTCTCTTTAGAGAACTTAGCCGTGCAGGAACTGTGTGAGCTGCTGCCAATGTCACCTGAAACTCAAAGCTCGGGTCAACAATGAAATGCAGGGAAATGTCTAGAAAATCATGCTTTACTGGGTTTCCCAAAGTTTACTGGGACATGGTTAGAATCATTTTTTTTTCTTTAAAAGAAAGGAGTTCCATGTAGCTCAAGTCAATAACAGTTAACATTTCTTGAGTGCCTACTATGTGTAAGATGCTACTGTAAGCACCTAACATGCCTTACCACGCAGGCAGGCCAACAGCCCCGGGAGGAAGGTACTGTTGTTAGTATCTTCATTTTACAGACAAGGAAGCTGAGGCACAGAGGTATGGAACTCGCCCAAAGTTAGATAGGATTCAAATCCTGAGTAAACACCTTGAAGGTGAACGACAGCCCCTGTCCCCCCATCTGCCAAAAAGGAATAATGAACAGAGAAACTAGAAAAGAAAGAAAGCAGAACTTCAAAGAGGTCAGAAACAGGGAAGGGAAATTACTAGCAAGTAATGAAAACAACCTCTTATTCTCTGATAAAATTGAAAAAACTCTGGAAATAAGAAAAACTCTGGCCTTTTGAAATCCTTGGCCACCAGTTCAAAATGTCGCCTAAGCCTTGAAGAGGCTCCGCTTTTCTCCTTATTTTGGAGCCCCCAGTAAGAGCAAGAACCCCATGTTCTTTCAGTGGTTTTTAAAGTAACTACATTCTGTTAATCCTCCTTTCATTTTGGAACAAAGAATATGGGCGTATTTTTTGGGTAACTTTAATGATTTTTCGGAACCTATAAAAATGAAAACATTTGCTTTGAAGCCACTGAACATACAGAAAAGGAAAGAACTGAAAAGGTACTAAGCAGATGAAACTCTATGGTAAGTTATCACTAATGCCATTTCATTGGCACTCTTCTGGGGAAGTTGGGCGCCTCTTGACTCTAGAGCTACTTTCAAATTGAACTAGTTTCTTTACAAAGCACACAACACAAGGAATGAGGATCCCTTCACATGATAGGTTCCCAGTACAAACCAATGTGCGGGAAGAGAAATCCTTGTGTCAGGTAGCTCGCAGCCAGCAGACACTGGCATGGGATCAACACCTAACCCTGACCTCGGTCAGCAGGGCCTTCTGTAGCTGGAGTGAGGCAGCTACTGAGACTGCGAGGGATTTGAAGGGCGCCTCCCTGGGTGTTTGAAACCACTTACTGTTTGCATGGGAGGGGAAAACGCAAGTAAAAATGAGGCTGTGACAAACTTATCATCCAAGAGGCAATGGCTGGAGAAATGATGACCCCGTAGGATCTCCCGGATTCAGACAGATTTACTTTTGGATTTGGCGATTTGCTTTAATGGAGCCGCCGCTGGCCATCTAACACTAGCGATGCTAAGTGATACCCAACCCCCGCTCAATCATGCTGGCCTGCTGCATGGTCATGTCAGAGTTTCAGAGCTCTATTCTTCCTCATAGCGCTCAACTCCGCCGGAAAATCTATCATTGTTTATTTTTTTATTGTCCGCTTCCCCACACAGAAGCTCTGTAAGGCAGGGACCTTGTCAGTGGTGCCGTCTGCCGTCTTCCCAGCACTCAGGACACTGCGGGCACAGCATGGGCATTCTGCGTTTAATGAATGAAACCACTGACAACTTAATAAATACAAGTTAGAATTTTAAGGTAAGGAGACCAATCGTTGAATAACCATACTAGACTCTAAAAGCCCCTACGGACGCTCTCCACTTTCAAGTACCTCGGGAAGCTGCTACACAGTGGCAGGACCTCTGGTTTGAACCTACTCCATGCTGTGGAATCTCTCAAGGGTATATTGGGTTTTGTGAAACAGCCAAAAGTCATTCAGAGTCAAATCTGGTGAACAAGTGATCATGCCCAATATATATGTTGGATGAAAGGGAAAGCTGTCTATAAATGAACAAGCCCAAGAGTCTTATTTGGCTGGTAAACTGGTTTTGAGGGTAATTCAAACATGGTTTGGACTACAACAAAATCGCTGGCTCGGTCTCTAGACTCTACGGTGGATACTTCACAAGGAACAAAACTGAGCTGTGATAAAAACTACCCAGGCTACACAGATGCTGAGATGCCCCCAGAAACCTGACTTGTGATATTAGCTTTGCCTTTAAGTTGCCATTAAGTTGTCACATTAGTTAACCTCTCTGGGCCTTAGCTTCCCTAACGGGGAAACAATATAAACTTAAAGGTCCCAGTCAATTCTAATACGGCATGATTCCATTCTTGTGAAGGTCTACTATGTCTGTTTAAAAACCAGTCTCAATCCACTTCGCTTCACACTTTGCATGCGTCTATAAAGCCCGTGATATAGGTTTTTCAGCAGACTGATTTCATATTTGCTTAGGCAAAAACTAAAATTAGTTTTCACTTCCTGAGCGCAGCAAGACAGTTAAGGGAGGCAACCCGGCAAAGGGCGCTTGCTCGTGCCTGTGCATACTTCCGACTGCGTATCAGGGAACTAACCGTTCCCTCCTCAGATCTTCCCTCAACTGTTGCAAAAGCAGACAAACCTCCCGTGCATGGCACAGAAACACTGTCCAGGAGCGCCGATCGAGTCTTCGCGGACACTGCCGGGCTACGGCCCCTCCGCAGGACCCACGGGGGATGCGGCAGGCTCCCGCCCCGCCCGGAGGGCCAGGGTGAAGACCAGCCGCGGCGCGTCGCCGGGGAGGCAGGGCGGCCGCTCGGCCCGCTCGCCGCCCTGGGACGGGGAAGGAAAGTCCGGGCAGCGGCCGCGACGCCCCCACTCCCCCAGCCTCCCGGCCCGATTCCTGTCCCTACCTTCGCCCGCCGCCGGCCCGGGACCTTGGGCGGGGAGAACGAGGGAAGCCGGAGGCACCTGCCTGCTGCTCCCCGGCCTCAGCCCAAGCCGGCCGGGACAGCGAAGGCACTCGGGCTAACCCCCCTCCCCCCGCCCACCTCCGCGGGTGCTGCGAGGCCCCGTGGGACTTGCCGGCCCCGGGAGTCCCAACTTCCTCCTCCCGGCCCCACCCCCCACCACAGGTCCCCGCAGCGCCCGGCTCGGAGCCAGGCCAGCCGCGACCGCGCACCCACCTCGGGGTCCGGGCGCCACCGCCGTTGCCAGGCTGCTCGGCTCCCGGGCCCCGCTCCGCCCCCTCCAGGGCCCGCCCCCTGCGGCCTCCCCTCCCTCGGCCACCGCCCGCCGCCCTCCTCCGCGCGCCGGTTGGTGGGGGTGTGTCACGTGCCGGGGGCGGGGCGGGTAGAGGGCGCCGGCCAAGTTTGGGGAGCAGCCCCCGAGGGGCGGGGCTCTTCGCCCTGGAGGCTGCTGGGAAACCTTGTTTCGGGGGCCCGGCGCGTGGAGACAGCTAGGAGTTGTAGTTCTAAATACGGTGCCGGGAATGGGCGGGACCAAGATGCTAGGGACCACCCCTGTTAAGGGAAGTTGGACTAGGCGCCGAGCGGAGGCCGCTGGGAAGTGTAGTCCGAGAATTATTCTTTGCGTCTCCCTGTTTTTCTCCAATAAGGGGGAAACCCAGAGGGAAAACTTCTCTAGATAAAACTTTAGCGGCTGTCGCTAAATTGAGCTATTTGGGGGCTCATAGGGTTGGCTGCGTGAAGTTGAGATACTGTAAGGGAAAAAAATTTCACTGACTCTGGTGTCCTTCATGCTACGTCAGCACCTTTACAAGAACTCTCTTGAGACTTAGTGAAAGTAAACATTTCAGGACAAAGTTCCTTCTACTTTTTTGAGGTTTGGGACAGGCGACTATTAACCCAGGAAAAAGAAAGGAAAAGAAAAAAAGACAAATATTACAGATATTCTATGAGTATTTTTTTCTAATTACACACTGAACTATCTTCCTGAAATTGTCTTTTTTTCTTTTCCTTTCTTCTATTCTTAGTACTCCAGCATCTAAAAACACGATACCACTATATGTGTGTCTGTGTGTGTAAATAACCATATATCATTATATATATATATACACACACACACACATATTAACGCTATTGAAGAGTCAAGATTCCTCATCTGAGTAACAAGGCCCTTCAGACGCGAACCCCACCTACTCTTCAGCCACTTCTCCCAATGTGCCTCTTCCTTCTCTCTTCACTCCAAGTTCTGGTGTAATCACAGGGAACTTCTTTCTATTCTCAGGATGCACCACTGTTCTTTCCTCCCTCCAGCCCCTTACGCTTGTTCTTCCTTTCTCCTGGATTGACCAGACTCCTAGAAAGGAGCAGAATAGCACTTGCTCGGGACCAGGCAGAATTAGAAGCTCCCCCCTCCCCCAGAGCCCTTCTCAGAGCACTGATGAGAAGTGCTTACCCTTCTTCCCTGTCAACTCCTCTCCCCAGACTGGGAACTTCTTTGAAGCACATTCACTTTTGTACCCGATTTCAAAGAGTGCTCAGTAAAAGCTTCTTGATCGCATGCATTGCGTCAGTAACCAGATTCCCCGAACCTGTGAGTCTTGGAGCAGAGGGCGAGAGGGACCTGTGGTTGGATGGAGGGAGGACGGCCGCTGGGTGGGCGGCCTTGCCTACCGTAGGCACTGCGTTCAAGGATGAGGCTGAAACCCTTCGCTCAGTGGGAGTGGGGGGCGAGGGGCAGGGCACAGAGCAAGGACACTCCTCGTCCTAAGGAGGTGGTTACTGAAAAAGATTTCTCCACCACCTCCAACCTGGGTCCAGCCCCGGCCCAGCCCAGCTCCAGAAGGAGGCGGCCCAAGCAGAAAGGGCCGGGAGAGAAGACCAGTCTTCTGGCCTGTGAAATGGAGGGCGAGACCCCTGCCCGCCTTCCTCACAGCGTAGGTGCGGGATCACAGGATCTCGCAGGGAAGAGAAGTGAAAGCACTTGGAAAACTGTACAGGCTGAAGCCTGCAGAGGAGTTCCCACCGTGCCCTGGCGAGCTGGCGGTAGTCTTGACCAAGTCCCGCTCTCCCTCAGGCTGGGGCTGCAGCTCACAGGTCAAAGTATATGTGTGAGTGTGTGTGTGTGTGTTGGGGGTTCTTCAGGCTTCCTCGTGTTTCACAGGTGCGCACACACCTCAAATGCAGGGGCCTGTGGAGAGATGGCAGGCCTCCCAGTCAGGGGCTTCTGCACAACGGAGAGGGAACAGCAGTAGGCCTGACAGAGGCTGCTTCTCCGATAAGCTTTCTGGGTAGGGCATCCCGCACCCACCCCACCAATGGCCGCCTGCTTTTGCTAAGGCACAGACTAGAGGTGCCTCCTAGGTTCTGGGCTCCATCCTGTTCCCCCAAGTTGGGGGAAGTAAAGCAGGCAGAACCAGGACGGGCCTACACCATTGGCCTGGCTAGTTATGCCCCTTCTCCCACCCTCAGCCTCCTGGGGGAGAAGCAGGCCTGAGAGAGGAAATGGCCTATTTCCTACTTCTCTCCCTCAGCACACTCACCCCAAGGGCCCTGGTGATGATACTCTGACCCCTGCGGTCCCCACCCCGCCTCGGCTTGATGCAGGCTGGGGGCTGCGATCACCTTATTCTACCAGGTTCCCTCCGTTGGGCCTGAAGTGGAGGAAGTTGGAGGAAAGGGAAGGGCGTCCCTATGAAGGAGAAAGCTGGAGACGGAAGTGGTCAGAAATGAAAACTTTTCGGTGTAGCTACAGGGAACTGGGCTCTGGCAGAAAGTGCTTGGAATCAGGAAACCTGGATGCCAGTCCCAGCAATTCTATAGACAAGCTGTTAGCCTTGGGAATGTCACTTCACCCCTCTGATCGTTAGCTGCTTCCTCTGAAAAAAGGAGTCAAAGGCCACTTCCCAGGGTTGCTGTGTCCTAGCACAGCAGGGATAGAGGTGAGTGTGCGCTAGAGTGTCAAGGCAGCAGTGTGCCCAAGCTGCCAGGTGGCTGATGGGAAGAGAGGTGGGAGAGGGCGGGGGCAGGCCCCTGGGCATTGGCACGAAGGCCCCTGGGCTCGTTCTAGCTCTTCCATTTGTTGGGTGTGTGACTTTGGGCAAGTACATCTCTCGGAACCTGGATTTCCTCATCTGTGAAACGGGGATATTAATATCTACTTCATAAGCTTGTTGCGCAGAATAAACACATGAATGCCTACGACTAACTTCTGCTTCTAAAAGAACCGCCAAGTCCTTCTGCTGCCTCCTCCCCACCCCGCCCTTTATTTAAAAAGTAGCCTCAGCAGAATGGTGCAGCCACTGTGGAAAAGAGTTTGGCAGTGAATTCTAAAGTTAAATGCACACACGACTCATGTAAGACACAAGGAAACTTATGTTTCTAAAAAGACTTGTATTCAAGTATTCATAGTAGCCTTTTAAAAATAATTGTCAAAAAGGTAAGCATCTCAGATTCCCACCAGCTGATGAATGGCTAAACGGGGATAGGTCCACACAATGGAATACTACTCAGCGATAAAAAGGAGGAACCGCTGAAACGCGCTACGACAGGAATGAATCTCAAAAATGTTATGCTAAGCAGAATACATAATATACAAGATGTTATATACTGTATGATTCCACGTATATTACATTTGGGGAAAGGCAAAACTATACTGACAGAAAGCAGATTTGTGGGGCCAGAGGTATGGGAAGGGGATTGACTGCCAAGGGACAAAGAAGGGAGTTTGGGGGGTGATGGAAACATTCTGTACTTTGATTGTGATGGTGATTACGTGGCTGTACACCAATGCCGCAAACTTATTAAGCTCTAAACACAAAATAGGTGCATTTCATTGTAGAGAAATTATACTTCAGTAAAGTTGAGGTTTAAAGGGCGGGAGGAAGTAGCCTCAGGGAAGGTTCCTGAGGCTGCCCACAATTGTTCCTATGTTTCTGTTCGTTTGTTTGGTTTGCTTGGTTGGTTGTTTATAAGGGGCCCAGGGCCTTGAAGTGTAGAGGGTGGCGATGCTTGCCCTACACATACCAAGGGTGTGCTGTAAGGCAAAACCTTGGGTGGGGCTAGGGAATGGCCACCACCAGGAGAAGATGGTGGCCCAGCCCCGTGGGGCTGGGATGAGGAGTGCTTACCTGGGTGGAGCATGACACTTGTGGGCCCCAGGGACAAGAAGTTTCCCCCCTCCTTCTCTCTGGGAATTGCCAATGACCTGTGGCGCACACGGAGGGACTCCAGGATACTGTGGGCGTCCACCTGGACCCTGTGTTTATCTGTAGACCAGGGTGCTGTTGCTGCCGTTTCCCTTCCAGTTCCCTGCGAAACTCAGGGTTGAGTCAGGGCCTCCTCGGAGGGGCCCCGCTGGTCAGCAGGGTCTATTTTCCCAGGTGCTGGGTGGAAGTCAGAGCCAAGGAATGGGACAAGAAAACACACACAGAGAGAAACCCAGATTTCTTTGTCTCAGGGCCTCTTAGACACAGGGACCAGACATGAGGAGATTATTGTTATGACATCACAGTGTTTCCAAGGGCCATCTCCATTTGTCTCCCTCATCATCACTAGGCAAATAGAGGGTGTTCAGGGATGGCTTTGAGGTTTAGTCCACAAGCAGCCTGGTGAGAAAATTGCCCCAGGCCCCAGTCAGATCACACATCAAAACAAAGCCACTGGGAAGAAAGGCCAACTCACAAGATACCTTCCCTCTGCCCCCAATTATGAGTTTTATTTTAAAATCTCAGTTTCTTACACTAAAATTATTTTGAGGAAGTAAGCCCCATGAGGAACTATTTCATGATACATTCAAGTGTGTTTTATTCAAAACAGATTTTTAAAAAGAGCTTTATCTTTTTATTTAAAGGGGCTGGCCTGATTCATGTTGAGGTAAACGGTATGCTATTTTCAAACACTGAGAGATTTGGAGACCCAAGATTGAAACTGAACAAGAATATATGAGAAGGGGAGAAATGAAAGGGGAAAAACATGAATCTCAGCAAATATTTGCTGAACCTGAATCAAATTTTGTTATTTAAGATTAATTAATCAAAAAGAATAAAATACTTAGGAATAAACTTAACCAAGGAGGTGAGAGACTTGTACACGGAAAACTACAAAACATTGCTGAAAAAATTAAAGGCAAATAAATGGAAAGACATCTGTGTTCATGGATTCAAAGATTTAATATTATTAAGATATCAGTAGTACCCAAAGCGATATACAGATTTAATGCAATCTCTATCGAAATCCCAATGACATTTTATTTTTGCAGAAATAGAAAAATCCATCCTAAAATTCATATGGAATTTCAAGGGACCCCCAAGTAGCCAAAGCAATCTTGAAAAAGTAGAACGAAGTTGGAGGGCTCACAGTTCCTGATTTTAAAGCATACTACAAAGCTACAGTAATCAAAACAGTGTAGTACTGGCATAAAGAGAGACATATAAACCAAGGGATAGACTAGAAAGCCTAGAAACAAATCCTCACATATAGGGTCAAATTATTATTAACAAGGTTGCCAAGACCATTCAGTAGGGAAAGGACAATCTTTTCAATAAATGGTGCAGGGAAAACTGGATATCCACAGGCAAAATAATGAAGTTGAACCCTTCTCTTACACCATACACAAAAATTAACTCAAAATGGATCAAAGGCTTAAATGTTAGAGTTAAAACTATAAAACTCTTAGAAGAAAACAGAGGGAAATTTTGACATGGACTTCTTAGATATGACACCCAAAGCACAGGCAACAAAAGTAAAAATAGATAAATTAGACTACATCAAAATTGAAAACGTCTGTGCATCAAAGGACACAATCAACAGAGTGAAAAGGTAACCTACGATATGGGAGAAAGTTTTGCAAATTGCATATCTGGTGAAGGATTAATACCCTGAATGCATAAAGGACTCCTATAACTCAACAAGAAAAAATCAAATAACCCACTTAAAAAATGGGCAAAGGACTTGAATTGACATTTCTCCAAAGAAGATATACAGAAGGCCAAAGGCAAAGGAAAAGATGCTCGACATTGCTAATCATTAGGGAAATGCAAATCGAAACCACAATGGGATACCACATCACACCTATTAGGCTACTATCAAAAACAAACAAACAAACAAAACCCCAGACAGTAACCAGTGTTGGCGAGGATGTGGAGGAATGGAAACCTTGGGCACCGTCAGTAGGAATGTAAAGTGGTGCAGCCACTATGGAAAAGTGTACTGTGGCTCCTTGAAAAGTTAAACAGAGAATTGCTATATGATGCAGCAATTCCATTCTGGGTATCTACCCAAAAGAATTGAAAGCAGAGTTACAAAGAGATTTTTGTATACCCATGTTCATAGCAACAATATTCACAATAGCCAGAAGGTGGAAGCAACTCAAGTGCCCATCCATGGATGAATGGACAAGCAAAATGTGGGCTACCCACACAATGGAATATTATTCAACCTTAAAAAGGAAGGAAATTCTGACATTTGCTACAACACGGATGAACCTTGAAAACATTATGCTAAGTGAAAGAAGTCAGGCCCAAAAGGACAAGTATTGTATGATTCCAGTTACAGTTATGTGAGGTACCTAGAGTAATCCAGTTCATAGTGACAGAGAGTTAAATGGTGATTACCAGGAGCTGCGGGGAGAGGGATGTGGAGTTATTGATTAATGGGTACAGGGTTTCAGTTTTTCAAGATGAAGTTAGAACCCTTCACAATTGCATAACAATGTGAATGTACTTAACATTACTGAACTGTACACTTAAAAATGGTTGAATGGTAAATTTGATGCTTGTGAGTATTACAACACTATTTGTTTAAAAGATTAATTAAGGCTCCACTGTAGTCTGAGCTAAGGGGACCAAAAACCTAGACTCGTTGACAAGGTCCTTCATGGTCCATTTCAGATGTGATTGTACACTGACAAGGTCAGCTTCCACCCAGGACTGGAGGTCCTGTGTCCTGCTTCAGAAACAAAGCCTCCCACAGGGAGCCAGAATTAGCCAAGAGCCCCAGTCCCAGGCAACTAGAAGGATGAGGGAAGCAAGAACACAGGTCCTTTCCAAAATAAATACTACCACCTCTTCTTTGTGTCACTGCCAAAAACTCACGGGACTTGTGGAGGGAGATCCTTTCCCAGAATGTCTTCTAGCCCCTTCCTCTCCACTCCGGAGGAAAAACACCAGGGAGAAGGCTGGGGTGTGCAGAGGAGCAGGATGCAATGGAATCGCCCTAGAAGCGGCCTCCTGAGGGTCACACCTATCAGGGGTGGGGAGCTGGGGGGAATTCTTTGGAAAAGTGCCCCAGAGAGAGTCTGAGCGAGGCGCTCCATTCCCAGTTAGAGCTTCCAGGGATCACTTCAAAGAAGTCCTCAGCCAATGGCGGGGGGGGGGGGCATGTGCACCCCCCCAAAGGAGCTTGTTAACCCTATGAGTCTTCAAGTGGGGGCCTCCAGGGGTAGCTATTTGTGAGCAGGATGGAGCCTCAGCCATCTCAGCCCTACCGCTGCCCCTATGGGGCCTCTAGGGAGTAAACTACGGGTGTTTCTAGTGACAGCTGCAGACCACCCACCTGCCCTTCCTCACACCATGGGGCTTATGGGAACAAAGCTGAAATGCTGGGGAATGAGAGTGCTGGCAACTTTTCAGACTGCTAAGGGAACACCGGCAGAGCCCGGGCCTCAGTGCTAAACGTGGGAACCAGCTTGGGCTAAGCTCCCCCTCCCAAATCCTTGCCCCTGCCCCCAACACAGAACGTGGCCCATGCTCTCTGTTAACAGTTTTATTGAGATATAATTTCTACACGATAAAAGTCACCCATGTAAAAGGTACAATCCAATAGTTTTTAGTGTAGTCACGGAGCTCTCCAACCACCACCACTAAGTCCAGAATATTTTATCACCCCCGAAAGAATCCCCATATCCGTGAGCGGTCACTCCCCATTTCTCCCTCCCCACTACCCCCTGGAAACCACCAATGAATTCTCTTTCTCTATGGAGCTGCCTGTTCTGGACATTTCATAGAAATGAAATCGTACAATGTGTGACCCTTTGCGTCTGGCTTCTTTGACCTAGTATAATGTTTGTAAGGTTCATCCATGTTGTAACATAAATCAGTAGTTCAGTTTTTTTTTAATTGAAGTATAGTTGATTTACAATATTATATTAGTTTCAGGTATGTACTTCATTTCT
The DNA here is from genome assembly GCF_949987515.2 of Delphinus delphis. Taxonomy (NCBI): domain Eukaryota; kingdom Metazoa; phylum Chordata; class Mammalia; order Artiodactyla; family Delphinidae; genus Delphinus; species Delphinus delphis. The sequence goes on from NC_082704.1 coordinate 3,518,017, forward strand.
TTTTTTTAATTTTATTTAGGTTGCATTGGGTCTTCGTTGCTGTGCGTGGGCTTTCTCTAGTTGTATCGAGCTGGGGCTACTCTTCGTTGTGGTGCACGGGCTTCTCATTATGGTGGCTTCTGTTGTTGCAGAGCACGGGCTCTAGGTGTGCGGGCTTCAGTAGTTGTGGCACGCGGGCTCAGTAGTTGTGGCTCACTGGCTCTAGAGCGCAGGCTCAGTAGTTGTGGCACACGGGCTTAGTTGCTCCGCGGCATGTGGGATCTTCCCGGACCAGGGCTTGAACCCGTGTCCCCTGCACTGGCAGGCGGATTCTTAACCACTGCACCACCAGGGAAGTCCCTTCATTTCTTTTTATGGCTAAATAATATTCCAACGTATGTCTATACCTACCACATTTTGCTTATCCATTCATCCATAGGTGAACATTGGGGCTGTTTCCACTTGTTGTCTCTTATGAATAACGGTGCTATGAATACTTGTGCACAATTTTTTGTGTGGACCTACGTTTTCATTTCTCTTGGACATACACCTAGGATTGGCATTGCTGGGTCATATGGTGACTCTCATGTTTAACATTTAGAAGAACTCCCAGACTGGTTCCCAAAGTGGCTGCACCATTTTACATCCTCACCAGCAATGCATCAGCGTTCCAGTGTCTCCACATCCTCCCCAATGCTTGTCATTGTCCATCTTTTTCATTCTAGACATCCTAGTGGGCATGAAATGGTACCACATGGTGGTTTTGAATTGCATTTCCTCGTGACTAATGATATTTACCGTATTTTCATTTGCTCACTGGCCATTTGCACATCATTTATGGAGAAATGTCTATTTAGATCTTTTGCCCATTTAAAAAAATGGAGTTACTTACTTTTCTATTGTTGAGTTGCAAGAATTCTTTATATATTCTGGGTACAAGTCTGTTATCAGATATATGATTTGCAAAATTTTCTCCCATTCTGTGAGTTGTATTTTCACTTTCTGGATGGTTTCTGTTAAAATACAAATGTTTTTCATTTTGATGAAGTCTAATTTGTCTATTTTTTTTTCTTTTGTCACTTATGCTTTTGGTTCCATATCTAAGAAATCATTGTCAAATCCAAAGTCATGAAGATTTGCCACTATGTTTTCTTAGAAGAGTTTTAGTTTTAGTTCTCATGTGTAGGTCTATGAGCCACTCTGAGTTAATTTTTGTGTTTGATGTGAGGTAGGGCTCCAAGTTCATACTTATGCATGTGGATATCCAGTGGTTTCAGCACCACTGGTCGAAAAGATTATTCTTTCCCACTGAATGGTCTTGGCACCCTTGTTGAAAATCAATGACCATATATGTGTACGTGTTTCTTTCTGGACCCTTCATTCTAGTCCATTGATCCATATGTCTAGCCTAATGCCAGTACCATACTTCTTTCCTTCTCTTTTCTCTCTGGGTTCATTAGGAAGGCCACCTTGGATGGCTCCTAATATACCCAGTGCTTTCAAGTTCCCCAGGCCCTCTCAACCCCTCTTCTTCTCTGGTCCACACAACAGCACTCAGGGACAAATTAATAAGATGATCGTACCTCTTTTACAGATGAAGAAACCAAGGCTCAGAGAGGCTACCGGTAGCTCAAGGTAACCGTGTGGGTGGGTGGCAGAGCTGGGACCAAAACCCCAGTTTTCAGCTATAAACTCAAGCTCCCTCCTGGACAGCCCAGCTCTCTTTAAACGGCAGGACTCTGAAGACATGCTATTTGACCCTTTGAAATAAAGGCCGCTTCCACTGCTCCTTTCCCTGCCCTCATTAGTTTATAGAGGTGTGAGATTCAACATAGTTCATTTAAGTGAAAACGTTTTATAAACTCTCAAGGACTAAAATACACATGAGGAGTCACTAGTCCTGTGTTTCTACAATGGCTCTTGCCTGAAAGCATCTGGATCAGGGGCTGAAATGGGCCATTTCCCACACCTTCCCCCACCCTGCAACTATTGCTGGACAGCAGACTACTGTCACTGTATCACTTCTCCATCCCAGTAGAACAGTCACTCCGAGACCTACGATTGTCCCAGTTGCGTTTATTGTCCAGGAAGGCCCCAACATCACATGGTATTGCCGCAGGGAGGGAAGAACATAAAATATCCCTTTTTGACTCTTAGTATTGTTCAGCCACTGAGTTACGTTCTTAAATAAAACACGATCTCAGTAAACAGGCATCGAGCCCTTGGATGTTCTAGACACAGTAGCAGGTGCTAAAGGGCAGAGAGAGGATGAAGACACAGCCAAGATCGGCAAGAGATGACAGCTTTACAGGGAGGACAAGAACCTAAATAGTCGCTTGTGATGTTTCTTCATTCAAATTGTGTGCCAGGACACAGACCTCGTGCCTGCCACCAGGGGGTGGGAGCAAATACTGGATTACCATGACGATAAGACTCCCCCAAATAGCTCATTACAGCCCGGGCTACAGACCATGAAGGGAGTGGAGTCCATGGTACCATGAAAGCAATGGCCAGGGCTCTGGGCCAGTCAGGACATCAGGGAGTCATCCTGAGAAGAGCTTATTTGAACTGACATGACGTAGTGAAAAGCGTTGTGAGCTGGAAATGTATAAACTGCCCTGGGGACCCAGAGGACAGATTGATGAGAACCTCGCTGAGGCTGGTTATGTTTCACAGAAGCAGTGATGTTCAAAATGGGCTTTGACCAACGAGTGGAAGTTTACCAGGTAGAAAAGGAGAGGAGGCTCACTCAAGCTAGTGGGACCACTGGTACAGCGTCCAAATCAGGATGCCTTTGAAAAGGGGCACTGTTCACCTTTATGCTGCGACGACGGGCATAAGCCGGGACTCTTCCTGGAAACCCGGATGTGTGATTCCTCCGAGCCAAAGCACACGATGGAAGTGGCGAGGCTGCTGGGAGCGGTGTAGGGAACAGAGCAGTTAGAGTGTGAGCTTTGAGGGTGGGGGAGGGATCCGCGGAAGGTGAGTGCATTAGGGCTTCGGGAACAAAGTACAACAAACCGAGTGGCTTAAGCAACAGAAATGTATCCTCCGGGTTCTGGAGGCCAGAAGCCTGAGATCAAGCTGGCCTTTCTCCCAGCTTCTGGGGGTTCCCTTGGCTTGTTTGTGGCAGTATCACTTGGATCATCACATGGCGTTCTATGTGCATCTGTCTCTGTGTTCAGATGTCCCTTTTTTATGAGGACACCAGTCATTGGACGAGGGACCACTCTGAAGACCTCATCTTAACTTGTTACCTCTGTAGAGACCCTATTTCCAAAGACAGTCACATTCACAGGTACTAGGGGTTAGGACTTCAACATCTTTTGGGGGGGTACACAATTCAACCCTTAACAGTGAGGCAGAAGATGGAGACAGCTGTGAAAGAATGACAGGCTAAAGAGTCTAGACCATCCTGAAGGTCATGGGGGATTACTGCCAGTTGGTAGGCTGGCACGTAGCACGATCTGTTTCAAAACAGTCACCCTGGCAGCCCAGCCCTTCAATTTGGTCCAATTAGAGATGGACAGTGCTTCAGGGGCTTTTTTTCCTCCTCACATTTACAAAAATATCTTTTCTTCGTATTGCACTTCCCTTTGGGAAATCAAAGAAAGCAAAATATGCGTCCTGAAAACAATGGGACCCCTTTAATAGAAAGGGTAGTTCCTCACTCGAAAACCATTTTCACCACCTGCCTTGCGAGATAACAATTGTTAACCTGTTAAAGTACACCGTGTAGGCTGACTCTCAGTGCATGCTTTGGGGGGAGCAGAATAAAAAGCTGTGTCATTTCACAGGGTGAACTTTAGGGGTGGTTGTCAATGCCTTGGTGCTGTGTGTGATGCACAACCAGCACTGAAAAATCTCATTTGCCTTTGATTCCTGACTTACGACCAGGGTTTCCACATGGCTCCTGGTGCCCCAGGAAGTACCCTGGTGACTGCCCAGAGGGTGGGCAGGGCAGACCGGAAGGGCTCAGCCTGGACTGCGTTTACACTTGTCAGAGTTGTCTGAAAACATGCCCTGTACTCTTCTGTTAATAGCTGGGAAAACCTGGGACTTTGTGCCCATGACTGGCTTCTCTCACTCGAAGGGCAAGTCCTTTGGGCCATTAAATGGATTTCATTATATTTACTCATCTGGCAAATGTTTATTGAGCACCTACTATATACCTGGTACTGTTCTGGGGACCCGCATACAGCAGTGGTCAGGGTGTGTTTCTGAGGTAACACCATTAGAGGGGAATTTGGTGATGATGGAAACCACTTTGAAGCACATTTTTGTCAATTAACAATATTCTCATAAATAATAGCTAATAAAGATTAAATCTGAAATGCTTACTTTGGCACAAATTTCAGTTAGGAGTATGTAGTGGGTTGGATAGTAACTGCCTGCCCCCGCCGTTCATGTCCAGACAGAACCTCAGAATGTGACCTTATTTGGAAATAGGGTCTTTGCAGATGTAGCTAGTTAAGGATCTCGAGATGAAACCGTCCTGGCTTTTGTGTGGGCCCTGCATCCAGTGGCTGGCGTTCTTGTAAGAAGGGGAGAGGACGCAGAGACACAGAAAAGAAGGCCACGTGGAGATGGAGGAAGAGATTGGAGTGATTCAGCCCCAAGCTAAGGAACACCTGAGGCCACCAGAAGCCGGAAGAGACAGGGACGGATCATCCTCTAGAACCTTCAGACACAGCACGACCCTGCTGTCTCCTTAATTTTGGACTTCTAGCCTCTAGAACTGAGACAATAAGTTTCTGTCGTTTTGAGCCGCCCAGTTTGTGGTTGCTTGTTCCAGCAGCTCTACAAAGGCCTCCCAGCAAGGCTCTGCAGACCCCTTATTTAGCCTTCTCTCACTAAAAGAGGGACAGACCACAGCCGTTTCCACCCACACACGGCACGACGTGGTGCGGCACCAACCCAGCTGGAGCAGAGAAGTGGGCTGCTTCTTGTTGCTTCTCGGCCTTTTCCTCACCTGCTCGCTCAGAGCATGAGTGCTGGTGCCCCTCTGCTCCAGAAGGCCACTGGGAGAATCTAAACAAGAGTGCGGGCGGACAAGTCTGGATCACTTCCCCCACCCACCCACCCCCCCGCCTTCTGTCTCACGGCAAACATGCTTTGCACACGGTGATCTCAGCAGCAGCTCCAGCCCTCCACACACCCCCGCCTGACCAACCCAGGCTGGCCAGCGCAACCTTGGTGGATAAACATTAACCAGCACAGCCCCACTCCCCTCTCCCCACACGGAGCCATCCATTCTGCACCCTCCACCTCGCGGCATCCACTAGGCCAACAGGAAGTGGGGTGCAGTCGAGCCCGTGCCAGGTGGGTCTCCACTCAGTGAAGAGTGCAGAGCGAAGAGTGGTAACTGTGCGAACAAAATGCCCCCAGCCTGACTCCCACAGCTTCCTGTCTGTGGGCCATGTGTTTGCTCTGACTCTGACAAGAGGGTCCATTTCTTGAGCCCTGAACATAGCTTCCCATATAGCATCTTATGAAATCCTCACAACTGCCCCGCAAGGTCAGGGCGATCATTAGACCCATTTTAGAGATGAGGAAACAGAAGTTCAGAGAGGGTCGGGGGCCATCCTAAGGTCACGCGGCTCTTAAGTGGCACCGAAAGCAAATTGAAGCCAGGCCGATCCTGTCCAGAGCCCATGCATGTGCCCTCCACTGTGGAGAGGGCGAGCATGGTGCCATCTGCTTGTTCATTGTGGTTGTTTAACGGTCACTTCTAAGATGGATGGGCTACTTCCCAAGGCCTCCAATTCCTACAGTAAATTTATGGGAGCTAGAAGGAAGGCATTGCCCCTACCTTGCTCGGGGCAGGTGTGTGTGTGTGTGTGTGTGTGTGTGTGTGTGTGTGTGTGCCTGTCTCAGGAGTGGAGCGATCTAGACCTTTAAAATACTGTCCCCCTCTAAAATGCTTCCAACTTGTGCCAAAGCAAACAAAATCATTGCTAGTTTGCAATTTCCTCCTGTTCGCATCTTTTATTATATCCAAATTAAATTCTGGTTTTATGTGGGCCATGTGCACTTTGTGTGACCTTGTACACTTTGTGCGTCCCGGGCCCCGTATAACCCATGTCCAGACAACATCTGTGCCCTGATACCCCCTTTTCTCTATTTTCACTGCTTCTCGGGATTTAGAGAGCTGCTGCAGTTCCTGGGGGCCACACTTGCACCCCGGGAGCCCCGAGGTGGTGTCAGGACCAAAGCTACTCATGCTCCCTTCCCCAACTCGACCCCAAGCCCTGCTGGGGAAAATGACGAATTCCCCAGCCCCTCGGAGTCCTCAGGGCATCGCTGGTGTGGAGCTCGGGAGCCCCTTCTAGAAATCCTCTCCAGGAAGCCTCTAACCCTTCAGGCCTTCATTCCGTGGGTGGGACTCCTCCTAATTCCTCTCTTCCTCCCCTCCCCCACCGGGGGCTGCCCCTCCTTTATCACACAGGGTCCAGGGCACTATTGGACAACAGTCGCCACTCGTTCCAGGGCTCCAAGTCGCTGTAGAGACAGTTTCATTTTAGGGGGGATCGCCAGACTGGGGACTCTAGTCAATGCCCCCCACCCCTTTGGGCCATTCCCACACGGCACTCCCCAAAATTCCCAGATTTAGAAAATAAAAATACAGTTGCCCAGTTACATTTGAATCTCATGTAAACAATGACTATTTTTAGTGTAAGTGCATCCCATGCAGTATTTGCGATATACTTATACCAAAGCGACGCCCTGGCCCTCACCCCGCTTGTTTGTTTGCGTCTCTGTCATTTAAACGTACCTGGACGTCCTGTATTTAACCCCATACCTCGCACCCTGCAACCCCACGATTCACACCCCACCTTGGTGTTTGCACAGGGCAGCGAGTCCCGCTCGCAGCCCGCGCTGGAGCCTGAAATGACTGGTGTCAGCAGAAAGCCCAGGCCCGCTCACACTGCATCCTCTGGGCGCGCAGAGTCAGGCCTTGGGCACAGCACTTCCTGGCTTCCAGTCTAATTAGGGCTTTTCTCGTCTTACTCTCCACTGGGCTTTGGGAGCTTCTTGTGGGCTGGGGCGATTCATCTTCACTCTTGTCCCCCCACTCTCTCCAGCCAGCCCTCCGTAAAATGCCCAGCAGAAGTCGGGACCTAGGGTGGGGAGAGCTCAAAGGAACACCCACAGAGATAAATGAGTCTCTGACGGCATCTAAAAACAAAGGGCTGGGCCACTAGAATGGCGGGTCCCTAAGGGCAGGAATCTTACCAGTTTCCAGCCCTACTCTATCCCCGCCCCCCCCCCGCCCCCGCTCACCCAGCAGATGCTCAGTAAACACACTTGGCTTGCATCAGCGGTTGCGTTCACGGCGACTGGCCCACCGTGTCTGCTACCCATCTCCACTAACACTTCGGAGCTGCCGGGTCCCCAGCTCCCGTGGAGGGGCTGAGCTGAGTTGACAGTGACCGGCTGTAAGTCCGCGGGCCGGAGGGCAGCGGGAGGGAGGCTGAGGGACGCAGAAGGGGCGCACGTAGCGGGGGAGCGAGCAGCGAGCCGGCGGCGGAGCGAGGCGGGGGCCCGAAGGGGCGGCTGCGCGCGGGGGACTTGCGAGAACTCGGCTCGGCGGCCGCTCGGAGCTGCCGCCCGCTGGTCAGGGCGGCCGCGCACGTGACCCGGCGGCCAATAGGGAGGAGGCGAGGCCCGCGGTCAAGGGCACGGGTAGCCGCCGAGGCCCTGGGAGGGCCGTGCTTTTCCGGGGCGCTGTGGGGAAGAGGGGGCGGGCAGGGGACGGGCTGCCCGCAACCGGCTGGGCCTCCCCCTCTAGCCGAGTCCGCCGGGAACGGGACTCCCAGTGCGGCCCGTTGGGGAAGGGGAGGCGGCCCCTCAGCAGCCGGCCTGCCCTCCCTCCCGGGGAGCCACTCTCTGATGTGCCGGGGGCAGCTTCGGAGGCCCCCTCCTACCTGTTCCACATACCTGGAGCCCGGAAGAGGGGCAGAGAGGTACCCAAAGCCTAGGGGACGGTTAGTGAGGGGACCCCATTGTCGTTCGCGATCAGCTAGGCGGCGCTGGATCGCTCAGCCCGCACCTCACAGCTCGCACCTAGTAGGTGCTTCCCAAGTATTTGTTGCTGAAGAAACACGTGAACGGTTGAATGAATGAATGAACGCATGCATGCATGAGGCCTCGGCAAGTGCCGCAGAGGCTGAGGACTGGCCTCCTGGGGGATGCTTCCCGGTCATCATTGTGGGTGTCTCCATCTGAGGGGCTGTGAGCATTCTCCAGTGAAGTGCGACGTTTGCTGCTGTTCTCTTGTTCCCAAAAGGGGTGACCTCAAGCCAAATAACCACAGTGCCCCCTCTGGAGGGGGTACCGGAAGCCTGAACAATACGATAATACAAGTCTCCTTCTTGTCCCAATGTCCACTCCTTCCAGCACCGCTGTCCTCAGGCAGGGACCCTCATGGGGTCCACACTGCCACACTTTAGGGGCCCTCCAGCTCAGCAAAGCCAGCTGCTGGACCTCCTTCTTCCACCAGAGGCACGGACCCCTCCCTCCCCTGGACCTCCTGCACTTTGTGTCATAGTTCCACCCTCTGGGCAGGTCCAGTCTCCTGGAGTCTGAGAAACCTGGGTTGAAATCCTGGCATCCCCACACCCTTGCTTCTGTCTTTGAGCCTCTTTATCTGCATCTATAAAACTGGATGGTCATAATAGCACTAGGATCATTACGAGGCCTCAACGTGATTCCTATAAAGTGTCTGGCACAGAAGTGGGCCTTGACAGATGGTAGTCCTGGGGCTGCTGGAGCGCAGGGGCTGGGTCTTCTTTGCTCGCCGCCGCATCGAGCTCCAAAGCCTCTCAGACAGCCTGGTGCGAGTAGGCATTCCCGGGAAAGGCGCTGAGTGAGCTGGGCAGGGCTGGGCTTCCAGGCTGCTGCTGGGGAAGGGAGGGAGGCTGACCAGTGTGGGGTAGTAGTTCAAAAGTCCCCACCACCGAGACCAGTTGGGTCCCTTTTAGAGCTGGGTGTGGAGAACTGCCTTCCTGGGAGCTGAACCCACAGACAGGAATCAGCGTGCTTGGCTGTCCCCCTAGTTCAGTGGCATCCACAAGATGGCTGCTTCTGGAGGGCTGGGCAGCCGGGGCTGGAGCTCAGGCAGCCTTGAAACCCCACTGCAATTTGCCTAGTGACCCAGATTTGTGGCCAGGAGCCGGTCTAACTCCCAGCTGGTTTGGCCGGAGCCGGGGTTTCCAGTTTTAGCAAATAAAAATACAGGATGCACAGTTAAATTTAAGTGTCAGATAAACAATGAATAATTTTGTAGTATAAGTATGTTCCATACCATCTTTGGGACATACTTACACTACAACACTATTTATTGTTTCTCTGAAAATCTCATGTAACTGGACTCCCTGCATTTTCCCTGGCAAACCTAGCTGGAGCTTGTCCAGCCGCTGGGGATTGGAAGGGACTCAACCTTGGGGGAGTGGAGAGGGAGGGGACTGCTCCCACCCAAGGCACTTTGAATTGATGTCAGAACAATGGCATGGGTTGTTCTGTTTTTCTTTGCATAGAAAAAGAGCATTCCATGTCACTCAAAAGAAAACAGAGCGGTGGACTGCGGCTCTGCCTTGCTCCACTGATGTTGACCCGGAACATGCCTGGGTTCTGAAAGGGATATTGACTCGTAGACAAGTGGCTCTTTCATCTTTCTCTGCGCCACGCCTTCTCATGGTTGGTGCCCACCACCCCGTGGCCTGTTTGAAATACACTCGGGATGGGATGCGCAGTGGCCATTTGCCTCTCCAGAGGTCCCTGTTCCGCTGGGCTATTTGGATGTTCCAAGTACAAAGGCCAGTGAGTCAAGTGGCTTGAGCGCTGGACTACGCAACAGATATTGAAAAACAAAGAAGGGTAGTTCAGTTTCCCGAGTACCTCTGAAGCATCGGGCCTTTTATGCCACATAACTTCTGCACAGCAACTCTGAGAGGCCATGCCGTTATTCCCATTTTACAGATGGGGAAACTGAGGCCCAGACAGGGAAAAGCCTTGTGTGGTGTCATACAGCAAGCACATGGTGAGGCTGTGGTTCAGACTCCGTTCTCTCTGAATCCAGTGCCTAAATTCTTCCCCCTCCAGCCCCCTGCCCTGTGACCCTTCTGCCTGCCACCTTGCTCAATCCCTGCTGCAGGCCTCAGTTTCCCCATTTGGTAAATGAGGGGGGATAGGCGAGGTGATCCCTGAGGTCTGTGCAGAGATTGTCTTTTCACTCACCGTTTTCATGCATTCGCTAGTGGCAGGAAAGAGACTTCTCAGGATATTGTCCTTTGTCTCAGAGCAAAAAGACTGACCAACATTCATATTGCAAAACTTGGCCAGTAACACCCCGTCCCCCATAGCATGGGCCTGGTGGCTGTATAAACACACTGAAGGTCAAGGGCTCACAGCACATCGTATGCAGGCTGCGGGCCACTGCAGAAAACCCTTGGTCTTCAGGCCTGGGTAGGAATGTGGCAGTAGGATTAGCTATGTGCCCAAAATAACTGTGCACGTAACCCGCACGTAACTCATGAAGCATGGGCCCCGCCTCTTCACCTGGACTCCACTCCCCCAAACGTCATGAGCATGCAGGAAAAAGCAGGTCTGAGAAGACTTGCTCTGCCCTCCCCTCCCAGACCCGCTCTGACCCAGCGAGTGGCCAAGATGCCTCATAGATGCCGCCAAAGCACCTGCCAGTTGGCGGCTGTGCAGCGACGTGACTGGCGTTGGCTGGGGCTGGGGACCAGGAAGCGACGCTGTTTCTCAGTGGGGGCAGCGGTGTGGTCTTAGGAGTTCAAGGCTTTCCCTTCTAACAGGGAAGAGCGAGTCTGACTCCACATGAGATCTGCTCCTTTTACTTTAACCCTTTGTGCTCTGTTGCCTGTGCTTAGCCATGCTGGCTCTGCACCTTTTGTAAGAGGATGTTGCCCATAGCCTGAAATATACAGGATAGACCATTCTCAGGACTCTGACCTTTAAGAGTCCATTCATATAGAGATACAAAGTTGTAGAACAGAGAATAACATTTGTTCTGTTGGAGGTTTACAGGAACATCGTGACCTGACTTGTGTGGACAGCGGCAGGAACGAAGGATTCCAGCACCCAGAAGTCTGCCGCAACCAACCTTTCCCCTCCCTCACCTTGCCTTTAAGCAGCCGCATAGCACAGGAAGATCAGCTGGGTGCTTTGTGACCACCTGGAGGGGTGGGATAGGGAGGGTGGGAGGGAGGGAGACGCAAGAGGGAAGAGATATGGGAACATATGTATATGTATAACTGATTCACTTTGTTATAAAGCAGAAACTAACACACCATTGTAAAGCAATTATACACCAATAAAGATGTTAAAAAAAAAAAAGCTTGGGGTAATAAAGTTTCTACCTAAAAAAAAAAAAATGCTTTGCCGAACCCCTTTGAGAACTGGGGGGGTTTGGGGCCAGGAGCCACCTGTCTTCTTGCATGACCCTGTAATAAACCTTTCTCTGCTCCAAACTCTGGCATTTCGGTTTGCTCGGCCTCACTGTGCGTCCGGCACACGAACCTGCGTTCCGTGAACACCCCTTCCTCTTGCCCTGGCTGAGTCGCCCCATTCTTCAAGGGCCAGCTCAGGAATCGTTTCCTTCCCTGCCCTCACCTGCTCACCCAGACAGAGTCGGCACCCTCCTGCGTGTGCCCCCAGTACTCCGTGCCTGTTGCTTTCGGAGTGATTTCACTGTCACTCAGCACGTCTCCCCCACTGGGCTGCGAAGGTGGAGTCCACATCTATCTCATCTTGTTGTCCTGGAGTGGCCTTCTCTCAGCTCTAAGTGTGACAGGCTTATTACTTTCAAGTCTTAGCTTAAATGTCATTTCCTCTGAGAGGCCTTCATGGACCTCCCTGGCTAAAACCCACCCCACCCTGGTTCTTCTTTTTTCAATGTCTACACAGCACTACTCGCTACTGAAATCAAGTCATGTATTTGGTTTTCACGGAGGTGACATTCACATAACCATCTTAACCTGTACAGTTCAGTGGCAGTTAGTATATTCACAGTGCTGTGCAACCGTCACCTCTACCTAGTTCCAAAATATTCCCATCACCCCAAAAGGAAACCCAATCCCCTTTAGCAGTCACTCTCCATGACCCCCTCCCCCAGCCCCTGGAAACCACTATCTGCTATCTGTCTGGATTTGCCCATTCTGGACATTACGCATAAATGGCATCATACAATACGTGGCCTTCTGTGTCTGGCTACTTTCACGCAGCATAACGTTTTCAGGGTTCCTCCATGTTGTAGCAGGTGTTAGTACTTCCTTCCTTTTCATGGCTGAATTACAGTCCATTGTGTGTGTCTAACACATTTTGCTTTCCCAGTCACCAGCGGATGGACTTTTGGGTTGTTTTCACCTTTTGGCTATTGTGAAATACGCTGCTATGAACATTGGTGCACAGGTTTTTGGTGTGAACGTCTGTTTTCAATTATTTTAGGTCTAGAGCTAGGAGTAGAATTGCTGGCTCAAATGATGACTCAATGTTTAACTTTTTGAACAACTGCTGAACTGTTTTCCAAAGCGGCTGCACCCTTTCACCTTCCCACCAGCAGTGCACAAGTTCTGCAATTTCTCCACATTCTTGCCAACAGTTGTTATTATTTGTCATTTTGATTAGAGTCATCCTGTGGGTGTGAAGTAGTATCTCATTGTGGTATTTTTTAATATAATTTTATTTATTTATTTTTGGCTGCGTTGGGTCTTCATTGCTGCGCACGGGCTCTCTCTAGTTGCGACGAGCAGGGGCTACTCTTCGTTGTGGTGCGCGGGCTTCCCTTTGCAGTGGCTTCTCTTTGCTGTGGAGCACGGGCTCCAGGCGTGCAGGGTTCAGTAGTTGTAGCTTGAGGGCTCCGTGGCATGTGGGATCTTCCCAGACCAGGGCTCGAACCTGTGTCCCCTGCATTGACAGGTGGTTTCTTAACCACTGCGCCACCAATGGTATTTTTAAATTTCTTCTTGTCCTTTCCTCCTGAATGTGGGATTCACGAGGTCAGGGGTCATGCCTGGCCTGGCCTTTCCTATATCCAGTTCCTATCCCTGGCATGTGGAAGGTTCTCAACACATGGAGGTCAAGTCAATGCATGAGTGAAATCGTTCTTGCTGAATCCTCAGCTCACAGCCCAGGGCCTGGCACAGAGAAGGCCAGTAGTGGCTGTGTGTTGCATGTCCTGACCCAGTGGCCCCAGGATGTGGTCTGGCCCCCAGGGGAAGGGGCTCTCAAGGACCACCCAAAGGGAAGGACCCCAGCCATGTGGGTTGTGGCTCAGAGAAGTGATCCTGCCTCCATGGGACCTGGAGTAACAAGGCAGGTACTGGAGCTGGGGCTCAGCCCACGACGAGGATCCCTGTTGCAAGTGAGGGTTTGCAAGGAGGTGAGTAAGCAAGGCCGCGGCACCCCAGGAACACTGGCTCACAAGCTGACGGCTCCATGGCAGTCCCCCTTCATAACTCCTCCTGTAGCAGCCCCTTGGGAAGTTCCTTCTAGCCTGGCCTCCCCACCCCACGTTGCCCTTTGGGATTTGAAGACCAGGCTCTGGGCTATCAGCCTGCGGGGACTGAACCTCTTCAGATGCAACTCCTGGTAATTGTCTCTCAGCTGCAGCCACAGGGATGGGGGGCTCCTCTCACTGCCTGGTGGGAGAAGTGTAATAGGGAAGAACAAATCTGACTCCATATTCAATTGGTTTCCATACTTTAACCTTCTTCTTCTATTGCTTTTGCTACAAGTTAAGAATGTTGCCTCTAGCCTGAAATATACAGCATAGACCATTCTCAAGGCTCTGACCTTTTCCATTCATACAGAGATAAAAAGTTGCAGAACAGAGAATACCATTTGTCTCGTTGGAGGTTTGCCAGGAACATCATGACTTGACCTACTTGGACAGCTGCAAGAACAAAGGATTCTAACACCAAGAAGTTTGCAGCAACCAACCATACCCCCTCTCCTTTTAATATAGAAGAAGCCTGAATTCTAACTTGGGGAAGATGGTTCTTCGGGACACGAGTCCACCATCTTCTCGGTCTGCTGGCTTTCCGAATAAAGTCGATATTCTTTGCCCCAGCAACTCGTCTCTCGATTTATTGGCCTGTTGTGTGGTGAGTAGTTCAAGCTTGGACTCGGTAACAGTTTCTCCAAACGTTAAGCGCGTAGAGTTACCCTGTGACTCAGCAATTCCACCCCTAGGTTTATACCCAAAGAATTGAAGATAGATGTTCAAGCAAAAACTTGTGCACGAATGTTCATAACACCATTATTCACAATAGCCAAAAGGCAGAAACAACCCCAATGTCCATCAATGTATGAATGTATAAAATGTGGTCTTTTATTAAACTATTAAAACATGAAGTATGAAATCAGTATGTTGTACACCTGAAACTAATATAATATGTCAATTATATCTAAATTTTAAAAGAAGTAATAAAGTATTGATCCATGGTACACCATGGATCAACCTTGAAAGCATTACACTAAGTAAAAGAAATCAGATATAAAAGGCCACTTAATGTATGATTCCATTTAAATGAAATGTCCAAAATAGAGACAGAAAGTAGATTACTGGCTGCCAAGGCCTGGGGGTAGGATGGGGACTAATGGCTTAATGGACACAGGGTTTCCTTTTGGGGTGATGGAAATGTTTTAAACATAGGTAGAGATGTTAGTTGAACAACACTGTGAATATACTAAATGCCACTGATTTTTTTTTTTTTTTTTTTTGTCTGCGCCACGCTGCATATACTGATAGGATCTTATTTCCCCGACCAGGGATCGAACCCACGTCCCCTGCAGTGGAAGCGCAGAGTCTTAACCGCTGGACCGCCAGGGAAGTCCCATTGATTTATTTTATTTTATTTTTTGTATTTATTTATTTATTTAGCGGTATGCGGGCCTCTCGCTGTTGTGGCCTCTCCCGTTGCGGAGCACAGGCTCCGGACGCGCAGGCTCAGCGGCCATGGCTCACGGGCCCAGCCGCTCCGCGGCACGTGGGATCTTCCCGGACCGGGGCACGAACCCGCGTCCCCTGCATCGGCAGGCGGACTCTCAACCACTGCGCCACCAGGGAAGCCCCATTGATTTATTTTAAATGGTTAATTTTATGTCATATGAATTTCGCCTCTATTTAAAAAAAAAAAAAAGCAGTCTTCTCTACCCAAAGCCCCTTTAGCCTCAGGATTGCAGGTCGTCATCAGGCCTCCGTTTCAGGTGAAGGCAAGAACATGGCGGGCAGCCTCATGCCAGGAATCACCGGACTTTGGCATAAGAGCCCGCTCAGGCCCTGTCACCCTGCTAACAGCTCAGGCCCATGGAGCCTCCCCGACCACGGCTTCCTGGCCTTTGTCCATCACCTCAACTTGCAACGTCACTATGCCCACTTTTCTTTCAAAATTTAAACAAGAAGGAAAGTTAGTTATTAACTCATAACAGGAAGTCCAAAGGTAGGGCAGGCCCCACGGTATCATCAAGCGCTCCGAGTCTTCTGCCCCTCTTTGCTGTCAGCCACAGCGCTCATCCAAAGGCCGACTCCCCCGGGGCCCCTGGTATGACAGCGGATAGCAGTTCTGGCTCCGTGACTTCTCGTTTGCATCCACGGATGAAAGAGCCAGTAAAGGTTTCGATGGGCCCGCTGAGCTCACAGGCTCACCCGTGGATCAGTGACCGTCATGGAAGGAAAGGCCACGTGCCATGTGGCTTGAACCTAGGCTCCCACTTTTCACCCTGAACTTCAGAATTGCATGTGTGGCCAGGCCCCACCCAGTCCCCGCCCCTCACCCCAGGCTGAGTCAGGCCTTCCCTTCTCGGGGCTCCCCCAGCCCCTGAGCCTCCTTACCATGACAGCGCTGCCACTGTGTGTTCATGGAGGGCTTTTTTCTCACTATGATCTCTGGGAAGATGGGGGGTGGCGGGGCGGCTGTCTTGGATGCTCTGTGGCCCTAGGGACCGTCCCAGAAGAGCTGCTTTGCGTTACTTGTTGAATGAAGGAGAGGATGAGTGAGCGAGTAGTTGGGCGGGTGGAATGCTAGGGATAGGAAGGAGTGGGTGTGAGGGCAGGCCATTGCTACGGGCAGGTCCTGGTGTGTAGAGGCCAGAGTTGAAGTGGGATGTGCCTGCGTGTGAGCGCTCGGAGCAGCTTGACGTCCCCAGAACTCTCCTCCCATCTAGAAGTCCTGAGCTGCAGCCACAGGGAGCCCTGGGTGACCAGAGGCCAGCCTGGTGTGGCTCCTTTAAGCAGCTGGGCCCGCACCAGGTCTGACCCATCCCCCCTCCCTCACACTGGCCTTTCCTGGCCACTGACCTCACTCCTTTGCCTGCCTGTCCTGTCTCACCCTCTGGATTTGACACACACTGGTGCCCTCTGGTTATTAATAATACTCCAGGGTCATGCTAGCAGTGCCCGTTCCCGGAGAACTTTCTCAATGCCAGGCCCTGCGCTAGGGGCTGCACCAGGCGCTGGATCTCCTTCCAGACACGCAGTGACGTGGGAGTCATCACCCTGATTCCCAGAGGCCACTGGGTTGGGGGCGCAGGAAGACGGGTGCTGCCTGAGGGGTGGAGACTCTGCGGCTGTGCCTGGAGAGAGCAAAGCTCAGTTGAGGCCGAAGTCAGGGTGCAGCGCAGTGCAAAAGCTGCAGAGCCCTCTTTCCAGGGAAAACACAGGCGTGTCCCTGCAGAAAGATGGATGACAATGGACCTGCTGGGGCTGGGAGCTGGGGACAGGAGCTCTGCCTCTTCAACTCCCCATTTCGTGCTCAGTGGACCCTGAGGCTCAGCCTGTGCTCGAATCTCATCTCTGCCACTTAGTCGCTTGGTGCCCTGAGCAAGGGGCCTTAGCTCCCTAAGCCTCCGGTGGACCATCTGCAATGAGGGAGGGAGGGGGAGAGCCGGGAGAGGATTCTCATGAGCATTGCTTGGTGTGCTCGGTGGGCTGCCCAGCACACCTCCCTGCATTCCGAGGACCCCTTCAGAGTGCAAGCCCGCTTTTCCTGTAGCTCTCCCCATCCTCTCCCAGCCTGCCCTGTATCGCCTGTGTCCCCTCCCCATCCCTGCATCCGCCCATCCACTTATTCATGTGACAAATCTCTGTCGGGCACCTACTATGTGCCAGGCATCGAGCTGGGCATGGAGACCCCGCCAGGTCTCTGCCCTCACGGCGCACTTGTGATCATTCAGTGTCCGGAGAGTTGGACTAGGAAGGCATCCCTCCCCAGCCTCCAGCCGTTGCCACAGGACCAATCCATTCACATCTCCCCATGGCCCCCACGCTTGCTGCAGGGGAGGCTCTGGCGTGCGTCCTGATGGCGCTGGGAGAAGGCAAATGATGCTAGGCTAGCCTCCCGCCCCCCTCCCTTGGCCAGGCTTTCCCCAGGGTTCTGCTGGTGCCCTCATGCATGCACATGTGCTAGACAGTCCTGAGCCCAGGAGACCCCCTCGGGGCCACTCTGGGTAAACCCTTGGGGGCTTGACTCAGGCAGCTGGAGAACCCCTCCCTCCGCTGTGAACCTAAAATCCCTTGAAATCACAGTCACTGTGGAGGGGAAGACAGCATTTGATTTACAAAAATCCTGTGCGTATATGTCCAGCAGCCTTGAGTGACTTTCTGGGCACTCTGTGGTTCGCCACTCTCCTAGTCCATTCGGGCTGCTATAACAAAGTAGCACAGACTGGGTGGCTTATGAACAACAGAAATTTATTTCTCACTGTTTCGGAGCCTGGAAGCTGAGATCAGGGTGCCCGCACGGTCGAGTTCTGGTGACAGTCCTCTTCCAGGTTGCAGACAGCTGACTTTTTGTTGTATCCTCACATGGAAGAGAACAGAGAGGAAGCAAGCTGTCTCTCATGACCCTTATAAGGGCGCTAATCCCATTCACGAGGCTCCACCCTCATGACCTCATCTAATCCTAATTACTTCCCAAAGGCTTCACCTCCAAATACCATCACAGTGGAGGGAAGGGCCTTGATGTGTGAATTTTGGGAGGACACATTCAGTCCATAGCAGCCCCCTTCCCCTGCCACACCCTCCCTTCCCCCCGGATCCCTGAACTGGGCCAATGGGCCCTACTTTGGCAAGCTGGGATGCCAGGTGGGCGCACGAGCCGCTCATGTGCTCGCGGGTGCTAATCTGGCCTGCCAGCCTGGTTCTCATAGCACACACGTGGAGGTACTTGGAGATCCTTAGCTGAAAGGGGTGGTCGGTTCTCTGATTATTGAAAGGTCAGCACACTGGCAGGAGCACGTGCTGTTGGCTTCACCTGGAACGCTTTTCCTTCCCCAGACCCTTAGGGGTCCTTCTTGCCTCATCATATACATCACTTCCTCCAGGCGTGACCCCTCCCCCGGCACCCCTGGCCCTGGCCAGGCCTGGCCTCCTCCCTTGCGGTTTCACAGCCCCCGGAGCTTGCCTTGGCCAAGACACCTACCAACCTACCATCCTGTACTATCATGTCTTTTTCCACCATGACCCTGTGATCACTTCCTTACACCCCAGCTCCTGGCCAAGGACCTGGCATAGAGTACTGATCCAGGGCATGAGTGAGTGAGCATTCCACCGTCAAGGATGTCTTCAAGGGCAGGAGAGGTGAGCCATACGGAGCCCACCAAATGCCTCAGATCGCCCAAGCACAGCCCTGGCATCTCAGGTGGTGGGATGCAGGGCCCATTGCCAGGCCTGGGGGCATGTAGGGGCCCTGGGTTGCTGCCTGGCTGAGGTATGCAAGACCTTGAGCCCTCACAGGGGCCAGGAGCACAGACGGCCAGGCAGGGACGGCATGGGGCCACCAGGAGGAACAGGGGCCAGTGCTGGGAGGGGGAAGTGGTGAGCACTTAGCACTGAAAGGCAGCCTGGAGCAACGCCAGCTTTCTCCAGCTGGGATCCCTACAGCCTATGCCCTGTCTTCCTGGAGGGTAAATTTTGCTCCAAAACTGGGGCGAATAGTTACTTTAACTGGTCAGTAATGTAAAGATTAGGTTTTTCTGTTTAAACAAACATGGATGTAGTATGCCTTCGAATGCAAACTCCATATGGATTTTTGAGCTATAACATAAGGTATCAAAAGGGCAACTTTGGGCTATGGCCCAGCCCATCCTTGGGGGCTGCATCTTACTCTGTTCAGTTGTTAGGGAGACACAGGTGAAAAACATGAGGGGCACTGGCATGTTGGGGGGGCCTGGGGAAGGTGGCCTTTAGCGTCAGATGGGCTTGAATTTCCGTCCCCCTTCCCTCCATAGCTTGACCTCCCTCCCCATGGATGAGACCCCTGGGAACTTGAGCAAGCAATTCTTTTCTTTTTTTAATTTAATTTTTATTTTATATTGGATTATAGTTGATTTACAACATTGTGCTAGTTTCAGGTTTACAGCGAAGTGATTCAGTTATACACATACATATGACACATGCATGTGTATAATTGAGCAGGTGATTCTAATGCTTGGGAATGACGCCTACCTTTGAGATGGGTGCAGGATGAGAGACTAAGGAAGGATGGCAGTCCTGAAATGCACCTACCACCTACGGGACTGCAGAAAAATGCTGACCAACCTCAAACCTGCAGCTGCTGTGCAGGAGGGGTGGCCTCCCTTCGTAAATCCTTTGAGAAGGATCCAATCAAAATTGATTTCATTGTATATACAATGGAATATTACTCAGCCATAAAAAGAAATGAAATTGAGCTATTTGTAATGAGGTGGATAGACTTAGAGTCTGTCATACACAGTGAAGTAAGTCAGAAAGAAAAAGACAAATACAGTATGCTAACACATATATATGGAATTTAAGAAAAAAAATGTCATGAAGAACCTAGGGGTAAGGCAGGAATAAAGACGCAGACCTCCTAGGGAACGGACTTGAGGTTATGGGGAGGGGGAAGGGTGAGCTGTGACGGAGCGAGAGAGAGTCATGGACTTATACACACTAACAAACGTAGTAAGGTAGATAGCTAGTGGGAAGCAGCCGCATGGCACAGGGATATTGGCTCGGTGCTTTGTGACAGCCTGGAGGGGTGGGATAGGCAGGGTGGGAGGGAGGGATAAGCAAGAGGGAAGAGGTATGGGAACATATGTATATGTATAACTGATTCACTTTGTTATAAAGCAGAAACTAACACACCATTGTAAAGCAATTATACCCCAATAAAGATGTTAAAAAAATCGATTTCATTTTTCACAGTGGCAGGACCTGGGGACTGGGGAGCCCACCACGCACAGCTCTCCCGAGGTCTGGGGCAGGAACCCAACCACCTCCCCCCATGGGCATCCCCATCGGAAGTGCCTGCTCTTGTTGTCTGGTGGAGGTGTGTGTGTGTTCCTGCGCTTATGGGGCGTCTGCTGGGCCAGACACTGGGCTGAGCTTTTATCCCCATGATTCCCTGCCATCTTCCTCGCAACTATGCGTGAAGTTCGGGGGCCTCTGGGGCTTTGGGGCAGAAGGGAGAGGGGGACCTGAGGGCCCAGGAAGGCTCTAGTTTGGACACTGAGTGTTGAATGGCTGCTCCCACCCTTGGAGAAGCGCCCTCCCTCCCTCCTCTCTGGCCACCCCAGCTTCTGGGTCAGCCTTCCCCGGTCTGGACTCTACCTGACCCCAAGCAGTAGACTGACTCAACCTGACAGCCTATTCTGCTCGCTTGGCCACGGTGACACCGGGGCCTCCATGTGGGGCGGTGGTCTGGTTCCCGGGCCCAGGCAGGACTCTGGCAGGGGCCGCTGTCCTTCCTTAGTCTCTCGTCCTCACACCAGTCTTTGAGCAGGTGTCAACATCCCCGAGTATTAACATCACCTGCTCAAGGGCCCAACGATCTTCTCAAGGGTGAAGTCAAATTGCGGAGGGAGGTTGTATTAGTTTTCTGGGGCTATGATAACAAAGTCCCCCACACTGTAAACAACAGAAATGTATTGTCTCCCAGTTCTGGAGGCTGGAAGTCTGAGATCGAGGGGTGGGCAGGGTTGGTCTTTTCTAAGGGCTGTGAGGGAGAGTCTGCTCCAGGTCTCTCTCCAAGCATCTAGTATGTTGCTGGCCATCTTTGATGGTCCTTGGCTTCTAGAAGCATCCCCCCAATGTCTGCCGTCATCTTCACTTGACTGTCTTCTCCCTGTGTGCTTGTCTGTGTCCAAATTTCCCCTTCTTTTAAGGACGCCAGTTGTATTGGGTGAGGGGCCCCCCCTACTCCTCTAGGACCTCATCTTACCTAATCACATCTGCAACGACCCTATTTCCAAAGAAGTTTACATTCCGAGGTCCTGGGGGTTAGGATTGTAACATATGGATTTTGGGGTGGACAGGGCTATGCAATTCAACCCATAACAGAAGTGAAGTGGAAATTTAAATTCATCTGGTACCAAAGGCCGCCTTTGATCCCAATATGCTGGGCCTCCACGGAGGACTTGGAGTGACCGACCCCAGTACCACCCTCCCAGGGTGCCTTTGCTCAGGGCCACCTCCTGCTGCTTCACATGCCTTGGTCTCCCATTTCCCATCCCACCCCCAGCCCAGGCCAAGTCCAGAGTAGGTTTCAGCTCCCCAGTTTGTTCTAGAGTCCTAATTTTGATATCCCAGCCTTTCTTCCAGAAGGATTCCCATTGGTCTACTACCCAGAGCCCCAGAGCCTCCCTAGTGGCACCTGGGTTCGGTTTCTATGGGCACGCTTCCTACATTTCATCGTCCCACCCATCTCTGGCTTTCCCTAGACTGGGAGAGACATCATTCTGGCCCAGGCTTCTATGTTTGTTGGAAGCCTCCAGACTGCGCCTTGAAGAGCAACTGCTGGGCGGGGCACGTGGAGCCCTTCCCTGGAAACGTGCCTCCTCGTTCGTGCGGTCTGTGTCAGTTAGAGCCTAAGGTTTCTATGATTGCCTTTGCTGCGTGCTAACCGCTCATTTATTTGAGACTCCTCTTGGGGAAGCACCTGCGATTTCATTCCTTTCAGCCACACTGTTACACTGCTCTACCCTATTTCTGTTTAACAGTTAGAGCACTGATGTGCCTTGATTAGAATAATCAATGCTGTACCAAGAAACAGCCTCCCCGGGAATGCAGAATCCAGCCAAGTGCCCAGATGCTGAGTAAACAGACCTCTCCTCCCAGCCACCTCCCCCAGACCGCGGGAGAGCTGGCTGTGCGTGGTGGGCTCCCCAGTCCCCAGGTCCTGCCACTGTGAAAAATGAAATCGATTTTGATTGGCTCCTTCTCAAAGGATTTATGAAGGGAGGCCGCCCCTCCTGCACAGCGGTTGCAGGTTTGAGGTTGGTCAGCATTTTTCTGCAGTCCCGTAGGTGGTAGGTGCATTTCAGGACAATCGGGACCGTGTGATAAAAAGATGCGAATCGCTCACCCTCCTGGAGCACTCCTGCGACAGCTGCTTTCCTGCGTGAGGAATCTCACTTGATCCTTGCAAGCATTCTCCAGGGCAGGTTTCATTATGACGCCCATTTTACTGATGAGTAGACTGGGGTTTAGAGGAGGTGAGTAGCTTTGGGATAATGTAGTTAGGAAGTGGCAGCGGCCAAATTCAAACCCAGATAGTCTGGCTCCAGGGCCCCAGAATAGAACCACCCTGCGGAGCTGAGTGTTGGTGCTAGAAAGAACTTGAGGATTGGATCAAACCCCTTCGTCTCTAGGTGAGGAAACTGACGCCCAGGGAGGGAGGGGAACCTGCCCAAGTTCATAGAGCAAGTGTGATGTCACACGTCCCCACGGTGGGTGGGGGGGTGAGTCGAAGGGCACTGGTGGCGGGTTTAGTGGGAGACTCTAGTCCTTTGGTGAGGTCCACTCGCTGCTGCCCCTTCAGGGACACCTTGCAGTGGCACGGCTGCCAGAGGCGGTGGGCAGTGGCAGGAGCAGAGCAGAGGAGGAATGTGGCCTACGGCAGAGGTCAGCTTCTGGCCGGCCCTGGCAGGTGGTGACTTCCCGCCAGCAGCAGGGGACCACCTGTCCCCTTCCTGCCATGGGCAAACCTTGGTTTTCCGCAAGTCCTCTCGGGTATCATTTGCAACTGGAGTTCCTGAGTTCCTGATGCCCACAGGAAGAGTTCTTAACCATCCGGGAGGTCTGTCTGAAGGACAACAGACACTGGACCCTCTCCTCAAACTTTGTGAAGCCTGAACTAGACACCTGAGGAAGTCCCCTGAAGTCTTCACGCCAGGAGCCTTGCAGGGACCACTCAGGACCTGCCGAGCGTCTCATCTGCAGAACCTCGACTGGTGACTTTTATAAGAACTGACGTGGTGAACTGATGGCACTGGGAACCCGACTGGAGTGGACTGGGGAGACAGTGGGAATGAAGAAATGACAGCAGGCTGTATAGATGACTCTTCTAAGAATTTATGCTGTGAAAGGAAGCGGGGAAGCGAGGCAGTTACCTCAAGGGAGATAAGGAGTTGGGGGAGGGAGATACTAGAGAACCATGCAGAGAAGGGAGCGATTGACAGTGCAGCAGTGGAAGAGCATAACTGTAGGAGCAAAGCTCTTTCGAAGGTGACGTGACTGACATCCAGCATCCTGGGGAGGGCCAAGGGGCCAGGTCTCCTGTGGTAACAGCAGGGAAGGCCGGCGAGTGGTTACACTTATGAGTCCTTGGTAGGTATGGCGACCAGAGATGAGACAGTTCTGGTCTGATTGTTTCTACTTGTGGGTGGGAGGGAGGTGAAAATGTGAAACAGTTGTTTAGGGAAGTGGAAAAACACATGTACTTAGGGGGTGTAGCTGGACAATGGACAGTGTGCGGGGCTCAGAGGGTGTGGGTTGCTATTATTCTAATTAGGAAGACAGATAACACCATCTCCTGGCATCACTACTGGGCAATGTGGTATCATGGTTGATAGCCCTGGCTTTGGGCGTCTGCATCTTGGATTGGCCCTTCCTGGCTGGGGAACCTTGATCGAGGCACCTGAGTTGCCCAGGATCACACCGCCAGAAAGGGACTGAGCTGTGACTCAAACCCAGAGCCTGCATGCAGCCTTCCCCCTGGGCCACGTGGCCTCTATTCACCAGAGCAAATGTCAAATACCAAGAAATAGCCAACGTGCTTCTGCCGTTAAGATATTGTTTGGGAAAACATGACTTTGGGGGCCCTGCACTTTGCCTTATGTTCATTTCTGCTTCTTCCAGCCTGGGTTTGAGAGACTCAGGAAAGCTCCCTGGGCTGCCCCTGCCAGGTTCCCAGGCTCTGCTTCTTTCCTCTCCCCAACCCTTGGGCAGCTTGTCCCTGGCACCTCTGAGCCCCTCTCTTGGGGCCTGGAGCCCAGCCCAGCCCGGCTCAGCTCTGTGCATCGAGAGTTTTGAAGAGAGACAGCCTTTGTCAGGCTCTGTGGGATCCTTCTCTCATTTTCCCAGAACTATGAGGGGTGAGGCCTGGGACTCTCTGATGATCAAAAAAAAAAACAAACCCCAAAACAAACAAACAAAAAGCTTCTCCAAGGATCTTGAAGAGACTGGCAGAGGGGCAAGCTTCCACCTCACCAGGCACCCATTAAAAACGCTCAGCCCAGTGCCGGGCATTCACAGAGAAAACACAGCAAGCACTATGATCCGTATTGAAAAGAACTTGAGACGCAAAGATATTTTAAGCCAAAGACAAAATCTCTTATCAGAATTTTGGGGGGAAACCTTCCATTTTTAAAAACGTTGGCAACGAACTCAAATCAGAACGTGACATTGAGTGCCCCGCACTCCTGCCCTTGTCATAGCTGCACCCAGCAGAACATGAGCCTCTTTGGTGGATGGGAGAATACGGCCACCATGTCTTTAAGGCATCCATGGAGCCCAGAAGAATCGCAGAGGTGTCCAGTTGACTTTATGGGTGAATTGAAGCTCTGCTTCGTCAAGGAACATTTTTGGAGACTGCCTGGAGTCTTTTTTTTTTAAATTAATTAATTAATTAATTTATGGCTGTGTTGGGTCTTCGTTTCTGTGCGAGGGCTTTCTCTAGTTGCGGCAAGCAGGGGCCACTCTTCATCGCGGTGTGCGGGCCTCTCACTATCGCGGACTTTCTTGTTGCATAGCACAGGCTCTAGACGCGCAGGCTCAGTAGTTGTGGCGCACGGGCTTAGCTGTTCCGTGGCATGTGGGATCTTCCCAGACCAGGACTCGAACCCGTGTCCCCTGCATCGGCAGGCAGACTCTCAACCACTGCGCCACCAGGGAAGCCCCCCTGGAGTCTTTTTGATGTTCTAGTGTGGCCTGCCTTTTTCGGGTTTGTAGCAGGCCATTTTGATGACAGACTTGTGTTCTGCTGACTTTTATGAGCACGTGCCCCACACCGCACTGTGACTGTGTGGGTGCCTGCCAGGTACTGTCGTATTTGCCTGCTAGAGTTAGAACAGGAATCCAAGAACCGTCGACACTGGCCATGCATATGGGCTTCATTTCTGTCCAACTGGGATGCCCTGCAGCAAGGGCATTTAACGAAATGCTCTCAGATGGCTCTCAGATGGGGAGTGGGGAGTTCTTTTAGCTTTCAGCTTCCCTGGACCACCTTCCAGTGTGATCCCAGCCCACACGTAGCCTGCACGGGACTCTAGCCCCAAGTGGGGAGGTGAGACTTGCTGGTCTACTTCTCGCTCTTTCTTCCTTTTCCCACTACAGTCTAGCCAAGGTGACATGTAAAGCTGACCGTCACAGTGAGGCAGGAGATAGATGGACCCCAGGCTGAACAGTTTCTCCCCTGTGGACAGAAACTCCATAAGAGCAGAAACTCCATAGAAGCAGGATGATGGAGGAGGCTGGGCCCTGCCCAGATAAGAGATAAAAGACCACATAGTCCTCATTCTCGAAATCAAGGAGACCTCCTCGACTACACATGCGCAGAAAGGTTCCTTGGAGGTGAAAAAGGGAGGGGGCGCCACCTCATAGTAAGTGCCGTCAACTACCCATAGGCCTCTTCACTAGAATCCATCTTGGCTAAGAGATGCACACGCACACAGGGGAGGACCCTGAGTTACACTAAATACGGACTCAGAACCAGGCAAAGCAAGATGACTGGCCAGAGGAAACCCGGAAGAAATGCCCCATAAAAGTGATTCAAACCACCACACGGGCGCGACTCTCTCTGAGCCTGCCCGTGTGTCTATCCACACGTACTGTACTCTTTTCCCTCCTAATAAACATGTTACTTGCTTCACTACTTTCCTTCTCTATGTGGAAATTCATTCCTACACAGCTGATGGGCCAGGGCCTTGTCACTGGCCACTGGTCCCTGGTGGTCTGGTGGTTAGGGTTCAGCTCTCTCACTGCCGCTGCCTGACCTCCATCTCTGGCCGGGAACCAAAGCCCTGCTTCAAGCTGCTGCAGGCCGAGGCCACCGGAGATCACCAGATAAAGCCTGGTTTTCCAGGCCATTGTCTGGTCATGGACACAAAAAATCCTATTTGACGTATCAAAAGTTGTCTTTATCTTTCTTGTTATCTTCTTCCCGTGATTGGAATACTGTGGGTGGAATATCTCCCACAAGGAAATGTGATTGAGAAAAACATATTAATAAATTTTTAGTGTGACATTTTGCCCAAGGAAGGACATTTTGTCTTTACGATTACAAATCATCTCCTTGAAGAATAAAAGGAAGCAACTAATGAAACGAGCGAGCTCCCGTTTGAAAGAAGCACGTACAAGGCAGGTGGCAGAGTTTGTTCCCCGGCTGGTGTGGGGTTGTCCCGGGCGTGATGGGCACAGACTGCTGGAAAAGTGCCAGGAGAGCCAAAGCTCAGGAAGAGATGAGGGCTCGGAAGATGCCAAGGGTGGAGCAAGGGGCGTGTTTTGAGCCCTGCTTGGCACTTGGTGACCCCAGAGGAGATGGGTTCCTTGCTTAGGGAGGCAGGTTTAATATGAGCAGCTGCTAGAGGTAGAAGACCAACTCAATCCATTATTTATTGCTCATTCAAGGGACAATCTCACCCTGCAAAGGGTCCCGCTAACATCACCACGTGGGAACAGCCACGTGAGACAGGGCAGGGTGGCAGCCTCCAGCTCCCCTGGGGAATTCTGTCTCCAGGGTCAGGCTGACCCTGGCTCTTGATCGTGTACTCCCAGAAGACTCGAGGTGGACGTGGGAGGGAAGGAGGTCAAGGTGGCCATCTGTGTCTGGTAAATTTCCCTACCAGTTGCTTGGTTGAGGCTCCCTGACCCACCCTACCCTCTCCTCTCTCAAGGGCCTCTGCCCTCCCCTGAACCGAAGGTCCCCTCCTGGGCAAGGCCCCGGTCTGATGCCTTGATCGTCGCAGCCCAGTCAGTGCCAGGCTGGGCCCAGGGGTGGGGAATCGGGTGCCTGGGCTCTGCGTTCAAATTCCCTGCGGCGGTGAGGCTCACAGGAGAGGGAAGTGGCTGGTGTCCAGCAGTATTCTCCAGGCTTCACGTGTGTTGCTTCTTCCTTTTTTAGAATTTAACTCAATGGGAAAGGACAGGTTTTTGAAGTGACAGTTTATTTTCAGTAACATAACATTTTTGGTTTTTTTTAAACCAGTTTTGTTGAGATATACTTCACATAACATACAGTTTACCCATTTAAAGGGTACAAGTCAATGGCTTTGAGTCGATTCGCAGATCTGTGCGACTATCACCACAGTCAATTTTAGAAGGTTTTCATTACCACAAAAAGAAACCTTATACCCTTCAGCTGTCACTCCCCTACCCCTCCATAGCCCCCAGTCCTTGGCACCCACTAATTTACTTTCCGTCTCCTTGGATTTGCCTATCCTGGACTTTCAAATGAATTAAATTATATAATATGTGAGATTCTGTGACTGTCTTCTTTCACTTACCATATTGTTAAGGTTCATCCAAGTTGTAGCATGAATCAGAATTTAATTCCTTTTAAAGGCTGAATAATATTCCACTGTTTGGAGAGACCACATTTTGCTTACTGCTCCATCGATGAACACACGGGTTGTTTCCACTTTCTGGCCACTATGAGCAATGCTGCTATGAACATTGGTGCACAGCTTTTTGCACGGACGTTTGTTTTCATTTCTCTTGGCTATTGCCCAGGACTTTCAAGTGGTGGAACTCTATGTTGAATTGTTTGGGGAAGGTATTGGCTCTTTTCCTTCTCACAACAGCCCTCTGAGGTGGAGATACTATTAGTTTTTAAAAAATTTTTAAATTAAAACAATTTTTAAAAATGTTTTGGCTGTGTTGGGTCTTTGTCGCTGCGCATGGGCTTTCTCTAGTTGCGGTGAGCGGGGGCTACTCTTCGTTGCGGTGTGCGGGCTTCTCGTTGCGGTGGCTTCTCTTGCTGTGGAGCATGGGCTGTAGACGCACAGGCTTCAGTAGTTGCAGTGCGTGGGCTCAGCTGTTGTGGCTTGCGGGCTCTAGAGCGCAGGCTCAGTAGTTGTGGCGCACGGGCTTAGTTGCTCCGTGGCACGTGGGATCTTCCCGGACCAGGGCTCGAACCCGTGTCCCCTGCATTGGCAGGCGGATTCTTAACCACCACACCACCAGGGAAGTCCAGAGATACTGTTATATCTTCAGATGGGGAAACTGAGGCACAGGAAGCTGAAGTGGTTTGCTGACCTGACCTGCCCCAGGTCCCACAGGTATCAGGAGGTGGAGACTTGATTTGAACCCGGGGGCTCTGGCGCCAAAGTTCCCCGGCTTCACGGCTGCCCTGTGCTGCCCCTTGACTCACAGACTCTGTCCAGGTCCCATGAGACCCTGGGCCAGCCGGGCACTTGCCTTTGGCTGGAGTCCACCCTTGCCAAGCACTCCCACTTCTGCTTGCAGGCCCAAGTGGTCATCTTGCCAAGCCTGTCCCCTTGGTCCCCAGAGGAGCTTTGTAGCCATGGCCACTTGGAAGGAGGCAGGGCTCTGGGCGGGCAGGCAGGCAGGGCAGCCGGGGCTCTGTGTGATGTCTCCTCATTTGTTCCTAATCGTGGGCCATGTTGTTGAATGCAAGCAGATCGATTTATCAAATCCAAAGGCAAAGGACTTCCCTGGTGGCGCAGTGGTTAAGAATCCACCTGCCAAAGCAGGGGACACGGCTTCGATCCCTGGTCCGGGAAGATCCCACATGTTGTGGAGCACCTAAGCCCATGAGCCACGACTACTGAGCCTGTGTGCCACAATTACTGAAGCCCGCGTGCCTAGAGCCCGTGCTCCGCAACAAGAGAAGCCACCGCAGCGGCTGGGCCCGTGAGCCATAGCCGCTGAGCCTGCGCGTCCGGAGCCTGTGCTTTGCGGCGGGAGAGGCCACAGCAGTGAGAGGCCCGCGTACCGCAAAAAAAAAAAAAAAAAAGAAGAGAAACCACTACAATAAGCCTGTGCACCATAATGAAGAGTAGCCCCTGCTGGCGGAAACTAGAGATAGCATGTGCACAGAAATGAAGATCGAACGCAGCCAAAAACAAATATTAATTAATTAATTAATTTAGAAAAATCCAAAGCGACGCAAGGAGGCTGCACCTCCGTGAAGGCTCTGTGCCCTGGACCTTGCTTCTCCGATGACCAGAAGATTCAATTTACAAAGAACCAGCATTCGCTGCTGCGGCGGTGGTGGGGCTCTAGATCTTCCAACAGTGAAGCCTCCATTCAGGGGGAGGCACTACAGACATGGGGAGGGGGCTGGAAAGAGAAGGAGGAACCTCCATGCCAGAAGAAAAGAGATGGAGCTGGCCTGGGCCGTGGCGGTGACCTGCAGGCTGGAGCCGAGGCCAGGCAGACGGGCCATGGTGAGAGCCTTTTGCAGTGGGATCTGGAAAGCCCTGGGCTGAAATCAACAGCCCCAGTGCCATGTCAGCTTCGTGAAGGCCTAGTCTGAAGCCCTTTCACAAGTGGGCCAGCTGACTCTGGGACAAACGAAATCTGCTGGAAGGCAGGGCTCCACGTTTCTGAAACCACAGCAGCAAAGCAGGAGCCCTCCTTGCTCCTGCGCCAGGGATAACCTCTGGGAACGGCTCGGGGACCTTCGTCCTGATGAGCAGACCGGGTTACTGCAGGTGGCAAGAACTCTTATGAAAATATCACTCGTGTGTGTGTGTGTGTGTGTGTGTGTGTGTGTGTGTTTGTGTGTGGTGTGTGTGTGTGTGTGTGTGTGTGTGTGTGTGTGTGTGTGTGTGTATGTTCTCTCCTTACAGGTCCCCTATGTCAGTGTCAAGTGGCGAGCCTGGCCTGGCTTCTTCAGGCATCCCTGTCTCAGGGGAGGTTACAGAGGAGGGAGTAGTGCCTTGAAGCCCACTTCCTTTCCTACCATTTGAAAGGCAGATTGAAGTGAAGATGCAGAGTAGTGGGTGGGCAGGGCATGGAGGGCAGGGAGAAGCAGGGCTTGCACTGTGGTGGGTCTCAGGTATGTGCATGGGGCGGGGGCGGAGGGGGGCTCCTGCCACGCCCTTTGTTTTTTAAGGGAAACTGAGTTTTTAATGGTAGGTTCCTTTAAACACATATATTTGGTACTGAAAATGGAAAGACAACTGGTATGGAGCAGAAAACACTTACCTTGATGCGATCATGTTTACTTAAACTATACAATGTCAAATCACCAATGTCTATTTCCACATCTCTTTGCCCCAACAGTATTTTGCTTTATACTATACACTTGATACTGGGTCTACGCTTATTATCCACTTTAGAATCTGAAGACACACATGTGATGTGACAAAGAAGGGTGAATCAGTACAAAGGGACTAAGCACATTAAAATCTGAAAGACATTCCAACTATGTAGATAACTGTATTTATTTACTTATTTTTTGGCTGCTCTGTGTGGCATGTGGGATCTTAGTTCCCCGACCAGGGACCGGACCTGTGTCCCCTGCATTGGAAGCACAGAGGTTTAACCGTTGGACCAACAGGGAAGCCCCTATGAAGATAACTGTAGACTGTAGATAACATAGAAGGGAGAAAGACAGACCTGGGAAGGAAAAAAGACAACTGCCATTGAAGAAACCTACCAGCTTGCCCCATCGTGAACCTAACATTACTAGTGGAAAGTTTGGGTACTGGCCCTGAAATTGAATCAAACCTGCTGCTAATAAGCTTCTTTGAAACACAAGAGAAGGAAAAGACCTACAATAACAAACCCAAAACAATTAAAAAATTGGTAATAGGAACATACATATCAATAACTAACTTAAATGTAAATGGATTAAATGCTCCCACCAAAAGACATAGACTGGCTGAATGGATAAAAAAACAAGATCTGTATACATGCTGTCTAAAAGGACCCACTTCAGACCTAGGGACACATACAGACTGAAAGGGAGGGGATGGAAAAAGATATTCCATTCCAATGGAAGTCAAAAGAAAGCTGGAGTAGCAACTCTCATATCAGAAAAAACAGACTTTAAAATAAAGACTATTACAAGAGACAAAGAAGGACACTACATAATGATCAAGGGATCGATCCAAGAAGAAGACATAACAATTGCAAATATTTATGCACTCAGCATAGGAGCACCTCAATATATAAGGCAAATACTAAAACCATAAAAAGGATAATCGACAGTAACACAATCATAGTAGGGGACTTTAACACCCCACTTTCACCAATGGACAGATCATCCAAATGAAAATAAATAAGGAAACACAAGCTTTAAATGATTTGACAAGGCCACCATCACCCTGATACCAAAACCAGAAAAAGATGTCACAAAGAAAGAAAACTACAGGCCAATATCACTGATGAACATAATACAAAAATCCTCAACAAAATACTAGCAAACAGAATCCAACAGCACATTAAAAGGATCATACACCATGATCAAGTGGGGTTTATCCCAGAAATGCAAGGATTCTTCAATATATGCAAAATCAATATGAAACACTATATTAACAAACTGAAGGAGAAAAACTATATGATCATCTCAATAGATGCAGAAAAAGCTTTGGACAAAATTCAACACCCATGTATGATAAAAACTCTCCAGAAAGTAGACACAGGAGGAACTTTCCTCAACATAATAAAGGCCATATATGACAAACCAACAGCCAACATCATCCTCAGTGGTGAAAAACTGAAATCATTTTCACTAAGATCAGGAACAACACAGGGATGTCCACTCTCACCACTTTTATTCAACATAGTTTTGGAAGTTTTAGCCACAGCAATCAGAGAAGAAAAAGAAATAAAAGAAATCCAAATCGGAAAGGAAAAAGTAAAGCTGTCATTGTTTGCAGATGACATGATACTATACATAGAGAATCCTAAAGATGCTACCAGAAAACTACTAGAGCTAATCAATGAATTCGGTAAAGTAGCAGGATACAAAATTAATGCACAGAAATCTGTTGCATTCCCATACACTAATGATGAAAAATCTGAAAGTGAAATTAAGAAAACACTCCCATTTACCACTGCAACAAAAAGAATAAAATATCTAGGAATAAACCTACCTAAGGAGACAAAAGACCTGTATGCAGAAAATTATAAGACACTGATGAAAAAAATTAAAGATGATACAAAGAGAAGGAGAGATATACCATGTTCTTGGATTGGAAGAATCAACATTGGGAAAATGACTCTACTACCCAAAGCAATCTACAGATTCAATGCAATCCCTATCAAATTACCACTGGCATTTTTCACAGAACTAGAACAAAAAATTTCACAATTTGTATGGAAACACAAAAGACCCCGAACAGCCAAAGCAATCTTGAGAAAGATAAACGGAGCTGGAGGAATCAGGCTCCCTGACTTCAGACTATACTACAAAGCTACAGTAATCCAGACAGTATGGTACTGGCACAAAAACAGAAATATAGATCAATGGAACAGGTTAGAAAGCCCAGAGATAAACCCACGCACATCTGGTCACCTTATCTTTGATAAGGGAGGCAAGAATATACAGTGGAGAAAAGACAGCCTCTTCAATAAGTGGTGCTGGGAAAACTGGACAGCTACATGTAAAAGAATGAGACTAGAACACTCCCTAACACCATACACAAAAATAAACTCCAAATGGATTAAAGACCTAAATGTAAGGCCAGACACTATCAAACTCTTAGAGGAAAACATAGGCAGAACACTCTATGACATAAATCACAGCAAGATCCTTTTTGACCCACCTCCTAGAGAAATGGAAATAAAAACAAAAATAAACAGATGGGACCTAATGAAACTTAAAAGCTTTTGCACAGCAAAGGAAACCATAAACAAGACCAAAAGACAACCCTCCAAATGGGAGAAACTATTTGCAAATGAAGCAACTGCCAAAGGATTAATCTCCAAAATTTACAAGCAGCTCATGCAGCTCAATATCAAAAAAACAAACAACCCAATCCAAAAATGGGCAGAAGACCTAAATAGACATTTCTCCAAAGAAGATATACAGGTTGCCAACGAGCACATGAAAGAATGCTCAACATCATTAATCACTAGAGAAATGCAAATCAAAACTACAATGAGATATCATCTCACACCTGTCAGAATGGCCATCATCAAAAAATTTACAAACAATAAATGCTGGAGAGGATGTGGAGAAAAGGGAACCCTCTTGCATGGTTGGTAGGAATGTAAATTGATACAGCCACTACGGAGAACAGTATAGAGGTTCCTTAAAAAACTACAAATAGAACTACCATACGACACAGCAATCCCTCTACTGGGCATATACCCTGAGAAAACCATAATTCAAAAAGAGTCATGTACCAAAATGTTCATTGCAGCTCTGTTTACAATAGCCAGGACATGGAGGCAACCTAAGTATCAATCAACAGATGAATGGATAAAGAAGATGTGGCACATATATAAAATGGAATATTACTCAGCCATAAAACGAAATGAAATTGAGTTATTTATAGTGAGGTGGATGGCCCTAGAGTCTGTCCTACAGAGTGAGGTAAGTCAGAAAGAGAAAAACAAATACTGTATGCTAGCACATATATATGGAATCTAAAAAAGAGAAAAAAAGGAAAAAAGAAAAAAAATGGTCATGAAGAACCTAGGGGCAAGACGGGAATAAAGACACAGACCTACTAGAGAATGGACTTGAGGATATGGGGAGGGGGAAGGGTAAGCTGGGACAAAGTGAGAGAGTGGCATGGACATATATACACTACCAAACGTAAAATAGATAGCTAGTGGGAAGCCGCCGCATGGCACAGCGAGATCAGCTCGGTGCTTTGTGACCACCTAGAGGGGTAGGATAGGGAGGGTGGGAGGGAGGGAGATGCAAGAGGGAAGAGATATGGGGACATATGTTTATGTATAACTGATTCACTTTATTATAAAGCAGAAACTAACACACCATTGTAAAGCAATTAGACTCCAATAAAGATGTTAAAAAAAAAAGATTCTTTGGCAAAATCCTGCATCTTGTTGCTAGTTGTTCATTCCTCATTGCTTTCAATTCCTAGAAAGCATCTTTGCAAGGCAACATGGACATTCACACCTGTATCCAATCTGATCTCTAGCCTATATCCTTTCCTCTATCCCAATAATTGCCAAACTGTGCCCACAAAAGTTGCATGAGTTTGTCCTCCACTCCTGAGTGGAGGAGAGAGAACACCTGTGTACCCAGGCCCCAGCTTCACCGACTATTATTTGTTGTGACGTTTGAGGTGATTCTGATAGAAAGGGCTTGACAGAGCATCATTGGTGTTATTGGCCTTCCTTTCATTACAGGGAGGTTTAGCATCCTCTCTGTATTCACTGGCAATTTCCGTCTCTTCTGTTAACTGACTACTTGTGTCGTGTCCTTTGCTCATTTCCTCCTCCTTGGGCAGTTAGTCTTTCTCTTAGTGATTTGAAAGAGCTCTATTTTAATTTTTTATGTAGTACATACAAAAGAATAAATGCTTATCAAGGTAAATACTTTAACTAAGAAGATGAAGATAGAAACATTTAAAAAGTACAGTGAAAAAAATATTGACAGACATAGAAAACAAACTTATGGCTACCAAAGGGGAAAGGTGGGGGGGAGGGATACATTAGGAGATTGGGATTGACATATACACACTACTACATATAAAAGAGATAACCAGCGAGGACCTACTGCGTAGCACAGGGAACTCTACTCAATATCTTTTAATAACCTATAAGGGAAAAGAATCTGAAAATGGATACATATATAGCATAACTGAATCATCTTGCTGTACACCTGAAACTAATACATTGTAAATCAACTATATTTCAATAAAAATTAAAAAAAAAATAAAACTACAGACTGTAGGAAAACCAAACTTCTTCTTCCTTCTCCCAAATGCAAACTTGGTCTCTATGGCCTTTTTCTTCCACCTCAAATTGCTAGATTTGTATTTAAAAAGCACCCTTGGGCTTCCCTGGTGGCACAGTGGTTGAGAGTCCGCCTGCCGATGCAGGGGACACGGGTTCACGCCCTGGTCCGGGAGAATCCCACATGCTGCGGAGCGGCTGGACCCATGAGCTATGGCCGCTGAGCCTGCGCGTCCGGAGCCTGTGCTCCGCAACGGGAGAGGCCACAACAGTGAGAGGCCCGCGTACCGCAAAAAAACAAACAAACAAAAAACAAACCAAACAAACAAAAAGCACCCTTGTACTTTTAAAAATTATTTTCCCCCAATATTTGATTATGAAATTTATAAGTCATCAGAAAAGTTCGAAGAAATGTATATTGAATCCTTATAGACCCACCTCCTAGATTCTAAGATTAACACATTTTTCTACTTGCTTGATCACTCTGTCTCTCTACCCATCCCTCTATCCATCCATCAAGCATCTTTTTTTATGTGTTTCGAAGTCAGTTGCAGACATGAGTATACTTCACCCCTAAGCACTCTAGCAGATCATTAACTAGAGTTCAATATTTAAGATTTTTCTATTTTAGGCAAAATGTACTTAACAACAAGATATCCTGATCTGCAGTGAACCATTCTCTGAGTTACACGCGTGTAACCCACATCCTTAGCAAGACAGAGAATTGACCATCACTCCAGAAAATTCCCTTGTGCCCCTTTTCAGTCAACCCCCATACTTGTTCTGTTTTTTTTTTTTTTTACCACAGATGACTTTTGTCTATTTTGCCACTTTATATAAATGGAATCATACAGTACGTGTGTTTTTGTGTCTGGCTTCTTTCTGGCAGCATAACGCGTTTGACACGTGGCCGAGGAGTAGCCCTCTGTGTTGATGCTGGTATTGCATCGCATGGATACACTGGAGTTGGTTTACCCCTTCTCCTATTGATAGACACCTGTTTGCAGGTTTTGGTTACTGTGAATCAAAGTGTCATGAATTCTCGTAGTTGTCTTTTTGGAGACAATCTACTACTTTTATTTGTAAGTATTGAGTAAATCACCCTTTGTCTGTCATGTGTTCCAAATCTTTGTTTTCTAAATTTGTCATTTATCTTCTGACTTTCATGGTGTGTTTTTCTGTATGCAAGTTTCAAAATTCTATGTGGGCAATTTTATCAGTCTTTTCCTTTATGGCTTCTGGATTTCATGTCACGATAGGAGAAGGTTGATCGACCCTGATATTATAAAAATACCCACCCTCGTTTCCTTATAGTGCTTTTCTGGGTTCTTTTTTCTATTTTAATCTTCAAATCGTCTGAATTTATCTTGATGTCAGGAGTGAGGTAGAAGACACAGACTTATTGTGCAGATGGCCAGTCAGTTTTTCCAGCACTGTGTATTTGAAACGCCACCTTGCTCATTGTCTTAATTCCCATTATGCTTTTTATCTATTTCCTTTCCACTGACTCATCTGTCTTTTCCTGTGTCAGGGCCACGTTGTTTTAAATACAGTAGCTTCACGATACATTTTAATATCTGGTAGTGCTAGAACCCTTTCTTGAGTCTTCTTTTTAGAAGTTTCCTGGCTATTCTTGTCTTGTTGACCCACCGGATGAGTCACCTTGAATCATTTTGTCATGTTCCAGAAATTAACCCTGCTGGGATTTTTACTGTGATCACAGAGATTTTGCAGATGGATGTGGGGGAGAAATCCCATCTTCCCAGGATACAGAGGGGTGAGGGAAAGACAAACATCGAGGATGACTCCCAGGTCTGGACTTGGAGACCAAGTGGATTTGGGTCCCTTAGCAGGGTATGATGACTGCTTTCCACTGACCAGGAGGATGCCCAGGCTTGCAGGCATGATGAGGAGTTCAGCTTAGACCTCCAGAACTGGAGATGTCCAGGGGGAGTCCTCATGGAGAAGGAGGCCTTCCACACTGGCTGCCCTCATTCTTTCTGGAGTCCATCCTCCACATGGGTACAGGAGTGACCCAAGACTTCCCTTGAGGAATCGAGACAGCCTCCAGGGCCCTGCCCTCCTCCACACCGCCCCCCCCTTCCCCCCCCCCCCCCCCCCCCCCCCCCCCCCCCCCGGCCCGATCTTGCTCACTGGACCCACCCACCGACTTCTTTTCCCTTCCTCCCTGCATTTGTACGTGCTTTTTCCTCTTCCCGGAATATCCCTGCCCGAGCTCTTTGCATGGCTTGCTCCCTCCCATCCTTTCATCTCAGCTCAAATTTCACTCCCTGAGAGTTGTCTTTCCCAAGTGTCCCCACCAGCGCCACCACACTGGGGTCTCTTACTCTCTGCCCCTTTTGTGTTTCCTTTGTAGACCTTAATGCAACTTGTTATTATTTTCTTTGTTAATGTGTCAATCATCTGTCCCCCTGTCAACTTGGCTTGGCCATATGGGCCAGTTATTTAATCAAATACTGATCTGCTGCTGTGAAGGTATTCTGCAGATGGGGTTAACAGCTATAGTCACGTAAGGTGAGGGAGACTGCCCTGAATAATCTGGGTGGGCCTCAGCCCATCAGCTGAAAGGCCTTAAGGGCAAAACTGAGGTTTCCTCGAGGAAGAGAAAATTCTGTCTGTGGACCGCAGTGTCAACTCCTGCCTGAGTTTCCAGCCTGCTCTTCCTGATAGCTTGTCCTGTGGATTTCAGACCCCAGACTGGGATTTACACCACCGGCGCCCCTGGTTCTCCGGCCTCAGGAATGACACTCCCGGCTTTCCTGGGGCGCCGGCTTGCAGATGGCAGATCGTGTGGCTGTGGAGAACACACACCCACACACACACCCCTCCCCCGCCACCCCCATCTCCCCCGGTTCTGTT
Source organism: Delphinus delphis (assembly GCF_949987515.2). Classification (NCBI taxonomy): domain Eukaryota; kingdom Metazoa; phylum Chordata; class Mammalia; order Artiodactyla; family Delphinidae; genus Delphinus; species Delphinus delphis. The sequence continues at coordinate 3,555,986 of NC_082704.1, forward strand.
TCTGTGCATGACCTTGACAGACGCACCCCATGGTGTACTCCATGAGGCTGGGACCATGTCTGTGTACCTCCCGGTGCCTGGCGCAAGCATGCTTGTTGCATCACGGAATGGCCACACACTGGAGAAGCCAACAGCACGTGCTTTTCCCGAACCTCGTGTCCACTGCCAGATCCCCTGACTTTCTAGGCTGAAGGGGGACAGATGATAAACAGACCTCCAGGGGCCTGAGCCTGCTCTAAGGGAGGACGGAGGCTCCGGGGGTCTCACACACCTCCCTGGGGACTTCTGGCCTTTACCCCGGGGGCTGGCCTCAGAGTTGGGGAGCGGGGTGATGGGACAGGGTGCGTAGTCACCAGCCTCCCAGCTGGTGACTGCGGGTCTTTGTGGGGAGGCCTCAGGTCCCACCCGCAAGCCCCTCCCAGCCCTCCCAGTGAAGGGCCTGAGCAGGCCAGGGCCTGGGAGGGGTTCCCATCAAGGCTGCTGTCTGATGCAGGCTGAAGGTGAACCCTCTTGGTGGGGAGCATCCGGCAGCCTCCAAACTCTTTCACTTTTTCTTCAAGGGGCCTAGAAGTCTTCAGCCCAACGTGCAGACCGGTCCAGCAGCGATCCCCTGGGGACTGAAACTTAGGGCCCTGCCCAGACATACGATGCTCTTTGTGGCTGGACCATCAAGATGCTGAGATGCTGGGATGCTGGATGCGGGCTCAGGGACCTGCTCGTCTCCCAGGAGAAGGAACTGGAAAATAGGGAGAGAGGGAGAAGCCCTAGTTGGGTGAGAGGAAGCTACAGAAGGAGCAGCATCCCCTTACAGAGCGACAGGAGAGGATGGACCTCAGAGGGGAAGAAGCGTCCCAGGGGACTGTGGCTCCCAGGAGCCCGGGGGCAGTCCTGTTCTGGAAGGAGGGAGAGTCCTATGCTGCTAAAGGGGCAAGTCCACTGAGAACTGAGAAGCTTCCGTTGGGTTTAGGCCTGGAGGGAGTTGGTCCTTTGGCCAGTGTCCTCGGGGAGGAGCCACATGGCTCTGGGCTGAGGAGTGAGTGCACGGAGTGGCAGCAGGGCGTTAGAGCTGGAGCTGGCTGGCCTGAGGCAGTGAGGACCCTTCTCACGTAGCCCAGGTCAAAGCCCCTGGGAAGAATCCAGGAGAGGAGAGGCTGACGGTGCAGGGGGTGCAGGAGAGAGGCAGAACGGTGGGGGCTGGCATCTCTGGGCAGAGCAGCCTGGGGCGACCAGGGGGTAGTGAGGCCAGGCTGGGGTCAGGTAGCAGGAAGTGCTGGGCGTGGGTGCTGCCCACACTGGCTCAGCCTTGAGGTCACCACGTGGTTGAGGTGAGAAGTGAACCCTCTGGGAATGGGAGGCGGGACAGTTCAGCAGGCCAAGCTCAGCTTTTATTTCGGGACTCTGAGGGCTGGCAGAGCTGAGTGGGGACAGCTGTGGCTCCCGAAGCCCCGTGGCAGGCTGAGGAGGCCCCGCTTCACGGGCTGGCTTTCAACACCCTCACTGGCTGGCTGTGAACAACAGTCTCTGGGCAGGTGGGTCCGACCCTTCCTGCCCCTGGGCCCGCTGAGGAGAAGGGACAGGAGGGGTGGGGCGCTTGTCAACACTGGGGGAACAGAGGTCGAGCCCGAGACACAGAGTCGTGATTGGCGCTGAGGGACGCCCGCGGGACGTATCCCTTCCCCAGACCTAAGAGGAACGCTCTGCAGGAAGCAGGAGGGGCCTTGTGAGCAGGTGGGCCAATTGCCCGGGCTTTGGGGCCATGACTGTTTCCACCACCCCTCTGGCCCACGGACTACGGAGGCCTGCTTCCCCCTGTGGATCTCTGCCCTCAGTCACAGCCACTGAGAGTGGCGCGTGGCGGCATCTCCTTAGAGCATTTCAGGCTCTGCTGGACAGGACAGGACAGGCCTGCCTCAGTGTACCTGGCTTCCTCAGCCCCCAAAGTTCCAAAAGGTGTTGGAACATTTTGTACCTTGAGGATGAGGATATACACTCTCCCTGCCTGTTAGGGGATTAAATGTGTGTATTCAATCTGGCCCACCCCTGATCCCAGCTGGTGCTTCAGCTGCGCTCTTACAGCACACGGTGTGTGTGTGTGTTTTCGTGCAGTTTAAATTGGTAACAGCCTGCAGCCAAGATGCTGCCTGCAACTGCTGGCGGGGAGGGCGGGGAGAGGAGGAGGCCGAGCGGGGATTGGGTAGCAGGTCGGGGCGGGGCTCCAGGGGCGGGGCTCCTGGAGCTCGACGGGCCGACGGGCCGGGACGACGGCACAGCCGCTGCATCCCGTCCGCTCAGCACCCCGCGCCGCTGAGCTCTGCCCGCTCCAGTGCTAAGGACGAACGGGGCTGGCCTTAGCGTAGACTCTGGGGGAGGGCCAGGGGACGAGGAGGCGGGAAGACCCTTCTCTCCCGGGACCACGCCTTCACCAGGCTCTTCCTGACTCTCTCTGTGAAGTGATGGACAACCTCCAGCCGCCCTATGTGGGTCCCCCTTACGTGGGAGGAGCTGGATCTTTAGTTGGGCCTGTCACCCTCTCAGTGGAAAGAGGATGGTGGTGGGAGAGTCTAGATTCTCCGCGCAAGCCTCCCCCTGCCCCCTGCCCCCAGCGCAGAGTCACCTTAGCGGCTCCCCTGTTTCGTCCTCTGTAGAAGGAGGCGTTCGAGTCAGAAATGATGTGCTTCTATGCTGTGACGTGAAAGGATCGCGGCTCACGCTACACAAACTTCTCACCCCTCTCCCCTCGGCGGCCAAGCATCCCGAGACAGGGAGTGGCCTCAGAAAGGCCCGAAGACACTAGCGGGCTTAGCTGACAGGGGTTTGTACATACTGAAGAGAAATGAACACATAGAGGCACTTTTCTCCTGGTTGTTTATTACAGTACGAAGAAAAAACGCACTGGTTGGAAACAGACGCCAGATTTCAAATGTAGAGGCGAAATACGAGGCGGCAATTAAAATGTGATTACACAGAGTCTGGACACTGAGAAGAGTTTACAGGACAGTGGGTGTGGGTTTTCTATAACAGACACTTAAATATACATGACGATAATTGCAGATAGAAACCATCAAAGACAAAGCCCGAATCAACAATTAATGTTTACAGACCCATTTTCCCCCAGACCACAGAGCCTTACATCAAAACAAATACCGAAAGGCTTTAAACCGGGAACATCTCACCTCCATCCCGCAAGGTGCTGCTGGAGTAGTGCCAACCGTCTGAGGGATAAAGGGAGGAGACTCAAGATCCTCAGACGGTGCCCAGCTCACACATTACCTCCTTGCTTCTCCCAAATCCACAGAACTCTCCGGCCTCCGGGCAAATAATTCCTCTGAGGGGCACTTAACGATCAAACGGCTTGTGCTGTAATATGCTCGTCAGGAAGGAGCTAGCAGAGACTGAAAGGTTTGCGAAAGAGGTTAAGAACCACACAGGGCGACAGAAGTTTTAGTGGAAATGGAAATACATGGCCAAGTGAGTTTCGATTTGGTATTTGTCAGTTTGCACAACACCTCTTGATCACATCCACCACTGCATCTAAAGCGTATGTGACTCCACCACCTGGTTGATAAGGTATGGCTGGAGTGAGCGACACAGTCTGCGTATTTGCAACAATGTAGAATAAACATAGACAATGCATAATGGACACAGCTCTACTGAAAGGAAAGCCGTCACTTTATTTACAAAGTCACAAAACGAAGTATAAATACTTCTGTCGTGAATGTTTAGGAAAACCATTTACAAAATGTTCAGATATGTACAGGTAGCTTGAAAAATCACCAGCTTTCCATTTCGTCACAGGTAGCGAGAGGGGTGGGCGTGGGCTGACGCCCCTCAAATCGTAATGAGGCAACAAGCGTGTGGCTACGTGGGACCAGCTGCGAATTTGCTGTGGACTCACACCGCTCCCCGGAGTGATGGCCCCGTGGAGGTTTCTCTGGGCATTTAAAGCTCGCCAACATTCTGGGGGATGTGGCCAGCCTGCTCAGGGATGTGGCCGGCACTCTGGGCTGCGGCAGTCTGGGCAGCAGCGTGCTGTTCTAGAATGTCATCGATCAGCCTCAGGTTGCACACCCAGTCTTCATCTGGGCTCACGCCGGGGCCTTTCAAGAGAGCTTCGATGAAATCCACCTCAGTGCAGTCAGGGGGTGAAATGAGATCGTTCAGTGAGGCCTGGGGCAACAAGGCATAGGGTGGCAACTCAGGGGGGCTCCCCACGCTGTTGAAGGGACCAGGGGACGGGCTGGCAGCGACAGTGGAGGCGGCGGCGGCGGTGGCAGCCACATAGCTTGGTGGCTCGATGCCCTGGATGGGACTCACGGGCCTGAAGCTGGCCATGCCTTGCTGGAGGGACTTGGTGGCGTGCGGCACAGGCACGGGACCCCGCAGCGGGCTCTGTCTGAGGCTCTGGTGGCCCAGCAGGCTGAAGCTGGGGTTGGCGGGGGCAGCGCCCACCTTCTGGCTGGGTCTGCCTCCCGGGGCCACCTGACTGGGGGACACAACTGCCTGTTGTGATGGAAACACTGGGGCTCCCTGGGGGACCCTCACGGGGGCCTTGGCAAAGAGGGAGTTGCTATGGAAATGCTGCTGGACGCCATGGGCTGCTTGCCTCGGGGGTGGCCCCCTCAACACCGCGGTGCTCACAGCTGCTGCTGCTGCTGCCACCCAGGCAGCGTTGTGGAGCACGGTGGGCACTCTCGGCACGCAGGGCTGTCTGAGCTGGTGGGGACTCAGGGGCTGGCTGCCCAGGGGGCTGGGACAGAAGCCGGGCAGGGGCACTCCCGTGGGGGCGGCCTTGGGAATCCGCGTGCGCCGGCAGGTGGACCCGAGGCTGCCCGCGGGGTTGTGGCTCAAGCGCAAGGGTGTGGGAAACGGGGGGCTGGAGCTGAAAGTCCCGTGCTGCTTGCCTGGACTTGGTGACATCAGGCCCACGCCCTCCCGGCTCTGGTGCCTGGCGGGCGGGACCATTCCTGGGCTCAGAGTGCTCTGGAGGAGCGCAGCTCCGGGTGGCATCATGGGTTGGTTGGGTGGGGAGCTTGCCTTGGTCCGGCTACACTTGGAGGTGACTTGATCTTGGACGGCTACAGAAAGAGAGAAGTGGGGGTCAGTTCCAAAGGCATCTTCAACTTGGGCCGCAGCTGCTGGCGGGGAGCCACCGGCCCAGCACTGACCTCTCACCTTCCGCCCTGGGCTCTTCCCGAGCATCTCCTGCTCCCCTGGTTCCTCCACCCTCAGCCCGGACTGCAGTTCTTGGGGGAAGCCCTCCTAGACCCCCTGGGTCTGTGCTCATGGCTCCCCCTCCACCCAAGAGCAGATCATGTTGGACTGAAAATGCCAGTAGTTTGTAAGCTCCATGAAGCCAGGGTCTGGGTCTACTTTTCTACTCAGTATCCGTACGCAGGCCTGGCACCGCCCACCCCCTGAAGGATGCCCAGTCCTTGACACTGGCCTTTCTGGAACTTGTCCGTCCTGTCCCTGCGGCTGAAGTGTGCCTGACATGCCACTCCAGCCTGGACAGGTGGGACATTCAGCTGGTATCAGACCCAAAGGAACACGGGGTTTTGCAAGAGAATGCAGGAGCAATGGGCCATTGCTGGCCACTGGGCTACAGTGAAGCTGCTGAACACCTGTTGGAGGGCAAGCAGCTTCCCCCAAACCCCAGGCAAGAATACCCTTGGCCTGGTCCAATGTCACTATTGGCTGGGGAGGACTGCTTAACGCATGTTTCCCCTGCTAGTCCGGCAGAGACCGTGTCTGGTTTTTGGCTAACAGCTGTATCTGCGGCCAGTCAGTGTTGATTACAGTCCTAGATGCCCTGGGTGAATCAATCTCTTGAATCAAACAGCGATTGCAGAGTCATTAAGACTGAGCGTTTCACTGGGACTCTACTTAAGCTTTCCACGTGACGGATCCAACCAGGCTGCCCTGGAAGTGCCTTGCAGACCTCCTCTCTTTCCCTCAGTGCTTTTCAGAAACATCTCAGTAACTGTTTCTGCTGGAATGAATCCTCCCCCAACCTCACACACACTCCCCCTGGCCCGCCCTTTCGAGAACATCGAGTTTAAGTGCTTACCTTGAAATTGACTCATCTGTTGGGCGAGATATGCACTCCGCTGTTCAGGGATCATTGCCATAAGACCTGATTTCTGCTTCTCTTGCTAAATGGAAGATGAGAAAGAAGTGTCAGATTAGGGCTACCAAGAAATACTAGCCTTGGGATCTCTGTGTGGGGACTCAGGACTTGGCTTTGGTGTAGCAGAAAGCATGAGTGAATACACCAACACACACTCGCATGCATGCCCCACCCTCCCAAGCAAAACTCCGCAGGTATAAATAAAAGTAGGATTCTGCACCTGGGTTAAAAAACCAACTGCGACAGCGTAGGATAGGGCGGGAGACACAGAGCTTAACAGCAAGAGCACGGAGAAGAAAGATTTAGGCATTCTGGACATCCTTCTGCTCAGGATGGGGCAGCAGTGAGATGTGGTCACCAAAAGAGCAAATGTGACATTAGGCTGCATTAGTAGAAGCAGAGTATGTAGAAGGAGGCAGGTGACAGTCCTACACTACTCTGCCTTGGCCAGACCACGTCTACGGTGCTGACAAGAGTTTGGGCATGCCAGCCTCAGGGAGACCCAGACAAACTGGCCGCACTCGGAGGACACTAAGTGATGGAGGTAGGGCTTGGACTCCCAACCACGAGGGCAAAGAATGGCTGAGCGAACCAGGGATGTCGGGGCTGTCATGGGGAAAGGGCCAAGGCTTGTTCCAGGTGGTCCTGGCACGAAGGGCGCGATGATCACATGATCAGATGGACGCACTGGCCGACGCCCGGAGTAGCCACTCAGTCCCAGCTTCCCTTCGCTTGCCTGATTGGCCGCACATGGGCGATGGGAACGGGCTCCCGGTCTCCATCCGCAAGCTGGGTGGGCAGGGGGAGGAGCCACGTTCCACGGCTGCAGTCCCAGCCCTGAGGCTGGGAGCCGCTAAGGGGACAGCCGCGAGCCAGCCAGCTGAGGGCCGGGAGAAGGCACAACTGGCCCCAAGCCCCTCAGCCGTTCGGCGCCAGGCTGTGACTGGGCCCCAGGTCTGCTTCCCAGTCCAGTGCTCACCCGCTGCCGCCTCTGTCCCCTTCTCAAGGAGTCTGCTTCCTCGTGCGCCACCAAGCAAGGCAGCTCTGTCGGGAGCACGCCTCCCTGAGTTTACTTTCGGAACTGCGTCCCCCGCCCCCCAGATGCCAGAAGACTTGACCCGACAACACAGGCTGCCCGGGGCCTGCTTCTCTGCACTCGGAGGGCCGGCGCTTGGGAGAGAGCCCGGCGCCCGGGCCTGTCGGGCAGTTCTCGGCCTCGGTTCCTGCCAAGGCAGAGAGGACAAACACGTGGCAGTGGGCGGACCACACCACAAGCGATGTCAGCTTCCCACCCTCAGCCTGCTTCCTGTCCGAGCTCTTGCCCCCCTTCCCCCGGGGCTGCTGGGAGGTGGGTGCCAGGGATGTCGCTCTTCAGCCCTGGAGCTGCCGTCTTCCTGCTAAAGCGTGGGGTGGGGAGACAGGACCTCAGGAGCACAGGGGTCGCATGACCACCCAAGGCCACCCCATCGGGAACTGGGGGAGCTGGGGGAGCCCTGTGCTCTGCCTGAGCTGCTCAGGGTGGGCAGGCCTTTCTGAAGGCAGCCCTCTCACCTCTGTTCTTGCCATCGAACCTCCCACCAGCCCTAGGAGATCTGGGTAGAAGACCTATGGTCCCAGCTTACTGACGTGACAACTGAGGCTCACAGAGGGTAAGTGACTTGCTCAAGGTGACACGGCTGGGGAAGTGCAGCGTCTCCTAACTGCAGATCCACTGCTTCTGCTTCCCCAGCCCGCTGCTTCCAGGAACCGGCTCCTGTGCCCTGCTGTCTATACCAGCCCTAACTCCATCCCCACCAGCTGCTCCATTAGGTGCATCAAATAACAGAAAGTTGTACGGAGTGGGGGAAGGGCAGGTGGAGGCTACAGAGTGCCACGAAAGACAAAGCAGGGGACAGGCAGAAGAGTCCAAAGGGAGGGAGGTAGAGAGGAAAGACGCCCCCGGGGCCTGGGAAACCAAAGTGAAGGCGAGGCTGGGGCAGAGGTCAGAGTGGAGGAAGTGGGCAGTGTCTGCCAGATGAAAGGGAGTGCTTCTCGAACGGTCCACAGTTACAGGGACAACGGGATGCTGGCCGGCGTTCATCCAAGGAAGCAGAGAAACCCAGAGGATCCAGAGTTTAAGCGCGAGTCTGCGGAGCGGCACGGCTACAGAAGCTGCCGAGTCCGAAGGGCACGGCCGACGCCGGCCTGGGGTGTCGCCGTCAAGCAGGGCTCTCTTCACGCTGCTGGGGCATCGGGGGGGGGGGGGGGGGGGCACCGCCAGCCCTCTGCTCCCGGCCTGTCCTGTTGTCCCTGGCAGAGCAGCCAGAGCATTCTCTCCAGGCCTCCCGAGGAGGCTGCTTCCTTTGTTTTGCAGACAGAGGCCCCCATCCTTTGTTCTGAATCAATGTGCTCCAAAGATAAGCCCCAAGAAAACAGTTGTTGCCTTTTGACACTGACAATTAGAATCGTTGGAAAATGGAGAAAACAGGAAATGACAAATGTTTTCAGTGACCAGGAGGAAGCAGCGGCTGAAAGGGGCTGCTTAGTGATGGACGCACTGAAGGATGGCCCAGGCAACCTGTGGCTTTCCACCACCGTGGTCGTGGAGGAGCTCACCCAAGGCCTGCCTTTCCTAGGGCTGTGGTCGGCTGTCACGGAGCTGGGTGCTGCTGTACCGGGTGACGCCGGCGGGGCGGCGTCGGGTGGGCCTGTGTGAGCCTAGGTGTGCTTCCCCACGTGGTCCCCGGAAGGATGTCTCCCCAGGAACGAGGGCCCTGGCTCCTCCTCCCACCTGGCCAAGGGGCCACCTTCACAGACAGGCCTCAGCCAGGATGGTGATCCAGGAAGTCCCGGGGCTGCCTTTCGAGGAACTTCCTGCCGATGCACCAGGAAGCTCTGGGGGCTCACCTGAGGGCTAGCGTTCACCTGCGGGTGCTATAGGCACAGGCAGGACAGACGGGCAAAGGGCCGGCCCGAACCCCAACACAGCAGAGAGCCCAACACTGGGCCCTCCCGGGGAGGCCAGGCCGCCCTATGGGCCTCACGCTTTGGCCACGACAGGAGGATGTCTCCTGTGAGCCCCAGAGCACGCACCTGACGCGTCCTCTCCCCACTGCAGGCCGAGAACAGTCTCATTACTGATTCAACCACTTCATGAGACCCAGGGACGCTCTAACTGGATGGGGATGAGGCAGAGGCAGATGCGCGCACAGGGTTCCTGCGTCTTGGGCAGATTCGGCCTGAAGTTACTTGCCCCACGATCCCCAAGAGGAGAGCATTCTGACTGGGGAGGGGATCCAAGGGAACAGCTCTGGGGGAATGCGGGGATGGACGTGAAGCCTTATTTTGTGCAGCAGAGTTAAGAGAGGGAAGGAGGGGGGAGGGAGAGAGATGGGATGACAGAGAAGGGAGAGAGTGAGGGGAGGGGGAGAGGGAGATAGAGAGGAGGAAGAGGAGGAGAAAGGGGGAGGAGGGGGAGGGGGGAGGGGAGGAGGGGGAGGGGAGGAGGGGGAGGGGAGGAGGGGAGGTGGAGGGGAGGGGAGGGGGAGGGGAGGGGAGGAGGGGAGGGGGAGGGGAGGGGGAGGGGAGGGGGAGGGGAGGAGGGGAGGGGGAGGAGGGGCAGAGGGAGGGTTTTTCTTTTTCCAGCACCAGGCAGCTCCTTGCTCCCTTCCCAGTAGACAAGGCCCTGGGTGCCCCACGCAGAGCCAGCCTGCCACAGCAGAAGCCACTCGCCTCTGTGTTAAAGGGTCAAAGGTTAGCGAGCTCCAGTGTGTGGGTGGGTTGGTTGGTTTCCTCCTCCAATAGGAAAAGCACCTTCTTTTGTGGTTTTGGGAAGGCAGATTTGGAAACAACTCACCCACTCTTGTGACTTTTCCTTTGAAATGACGGGAAGACAGCGTTCTGCATGGAGATCTGAATTCTAGGGACTCCCACACGCCTGTGGATGGGGACTCCTCAGACCCGAAGCCCTGTTTGAGGGGGCGTGGATGCTCTTAGGCTAAAACTCTCCTCAGGTGTCCTTCAGAAACGGGCTGCCCACAGCGAATGGCAGGCCAGCTTCAGTGTTTCCTAACCCCCGCTCCTAACTCTCTGAGCCCGTGACTCAGTTTCTCCAGAGTGCCTCCACATGGGAGTGCTGAGTGGGTCATCAGGCCGCCACTCTTCCCTGCGGACCTCAGAGGCCAAGGCCAGGGCAGGGGGAGGGGCGGCCACACACCTGCCCTTTCCTCGGGCCTCTGCTCAATGCCTTTCCCTGCCCGGAGGGCAGCCTCCCTGACTCCGGGTGGGAAGATATAGGGTTTACCTGGCAGCCCGGTGAGCCCCTCTGTCAGTCAGCTGATGGGCATTTCTCACGGGTCTACCATGGGCCAGGCTCTGTCACAGGCATGGGGTGGCACTGTGTGTCTCTACTCTCATGAAGCTTACAACGGAGGGGGCAACTGACAAGACGCAAGCAATCAGTCACAGAAAGTCATTGCCAATGGTGGCGCATCTACTAAAGAGAACACGACAGAGTGACGGGACGGGGAGTTGGGCGGCACGGCAGAAACCCAGGCGCAGGCCGTGGGGCCCTCAGGGCACATGGGAACGTGCCACACCCGGACGCCGGGCGCCAGTGGCCTGCTGAGGTCTTTCTTTGACCCTTGGGGCCTCTGGAGCAGGAGACAGGGACCACCCGCACTGTCATGATGCTGCCCTTGGGTTTGAACCGATCTGAAGCTGCCACCGGGCACTTCACAAAATCAACGCCATCGAAAACGACTTTTCTCTTTTCCATTTTCTGCCTTTGCAGTTGACCTCCAGCTGTACGAACTCTCTCCTGACTCCACCTCCATCTCGGCGGTTTCAGGGCTGCCTGGTCCCGGAAGGGCTGGGTCTACGTGCTAGGATTGATCTGGCCGCAAAGGAAACAAATGTCTTTGCAGCTCGCCTTTCTTCTTCCCCTGGGGAGCCTGCATCCTCCGTCTCACACTGTGTCTGGTCTTCCTGAGTCATGGCTGAGCTGGAGGTCCTGTCCCTCAAAGCCCCCCGAGGTGGGCCCAACTTCCAAAGCTTCGTAGGGAAGATCTGAGGGCCAAGCCTCCGCCCGCCCCCCACCTCCAGTGCAGGGTGGAAGGCCTGGCTTGGCTTTGAAGAGAGATAATAAGATGGGGAAATGAATTCTCTCGAGGCAAGCTAGCTTGGATCGCTCATTTTTTGCGTTTTGGGGACAGGGAAAAACAGGTCAGACCAGGGTGGAACTCAGAGACATCCTGAGTGGACGATGCCCCAGTCCATTTTGTTAATTCTGTTTCCCTGGCAGCTTTGTACTGGACAAGCCGGAGAGCACCGTGAGAGCACACAGAGAAAAGGGGGAAAAAAAAGAGAGAGAAAAATCGATAGCCCTTGAATGGAAAGCACTGCTTGTTCTTGCGGGCCGAGGCAGGTGGGATGGGGAGAGCGAGGCCTCACGTACCGAAGCAGCATTTCCATTAAAGGCCAGAATCCCGGAGGTCCTTTCAGCCGGATGAGCATCTTCCGATCACTATCACTCAGCCAATGCTCATTTCTCTAGCTTTCTCTGCAGAGAGGCCTGACATCCCGTACACACTGATATTTCACGCGCCAGAACAACAACTCCACGAGCCCAGTGAAATTCTCTGCAAAGGCCCGCTCCGGCTGGCGTCCACCATCTTTCTCTCATGCCCACTAACGTGACTCCTTAGGGCAAGTCAAGGCATTTCTTTGAGAATCTGGGCTTCCTTCTGCCTGCCCTCCCCCGGGGCTACCAGTCCTCCAGTGGGGCGATCCAACTTCCCACTTCTTGGGGTGCGTGAGTCCCAGGTGGGGTCAAAGAACACCTCGGGGTGCGGAGTCCACAGCAGACCGCTGGAGGGAGAGGCAGTTCCCGAGCGCCCACCGGCTATGGAGCAGGCAGGCACGGGGTCGGGGCGGACGTGGGGGGTGGGATTCGGAGGTGCAGAAGCGCAGCCCCTGTGCCCCACGGACTCACAGCCTGGCCGCAGGGACAGACAGGCAGGGAATGAACTGGGGTGCTGGAAGGCCAACAGCCGGGAGGGAGCAACTGCGCCCAGGGCGATCACCACTCAGTGCCCCGAAGATGAGGCTGCGATGCCGGAGCAGTCTGCTTGCCTGGGTGGTCTCTCTGCTAGAAATCCCTCCTAGGTGAACAGAGCTTTACGGGCCGGGCTGTCACCTCCTCTCTGCCTCCCAACAACCGTGTGCGGCAGGCGGGCAGGCTGAGCAGGGGACCGTGCCCAGCTGACAGATGAGGAAAGCGAGGCTGGGGGAGTGACTTACCGACAGCGTCGCAGCTAGGCAGCGGTGGAGCGGGCACCTGCCTCCAGGCCTTCGGATCCCAGCCGCCCCAGGGCGCTGCCTCTGAGGTGCTGTACGAGGAGGTGACTCGGGCCAGCTCCTGAGCAAAGGAGCTGCCGGGCAGGAAGGACTCACTCCCCAGGGCCTGGCAGGATGGGGGCTGTCGCCCGAGGCTGACCTGGGGGGGCCTGGCTTCCCCAAGCTTGCAGGCTTTGTCTACATGAGTCTACAACAACCATTGAAGAGTCCATCAGCGGCGTGGCCACGACATGCCTCTGAATGCTCCTGTCACTGCCCTGACCGCCTAGCGGGGTCGTCTGGGTGCTCGGTGAGACACACCAAGTGGTCTGGGCCAACCAAACCCAACAGCTTTGTGGTCTTGGTTGTCTTGGGTCACAGACTCCTTTGAGAATCGGCTAAGAGCTATGGTCTCTCTCCACAGAAAAAGCACTTACGCTGGTGTCTCCCCCTTCCCAGCCCACCGACATCTTACGTATAATCTCAGGGGTTTTCTGGACCACTTACTACCCATCCGTGGGTCTCAGTTAAGGAGCCTCTGCCTCCATCAGTCACTGTCTTGTTGGAAATGGGAGTCAAGCTACGTCATCAGCAATGACCTTGACCAATCCCGATCCCTCCCCACGCCCCTCCCCCCCCAGAGCACACCATTCTAAACTGGTGTGTAGGTACGTGTGTGTAGACACATGCTGAGGAATCTGCAAAACCAAATGGTGAGTGCAAAACCAAGCAGTCATGTGGAAACCTCACAGCAGCCCAGCCCTGAGCGGCAGCCCTCACTGCACTTCACCTTGCCGGGGCCCCCACGTTTCAGGACTTGCGTGTGAGTGGCCCCTCCCCTTTCCGTCATATTTTAGAAGGCAGGGATTTCACCCGAATTGAACATCTGACCCAATTCTTTCAGCCAAAGGCAATTAAAAACCCTCACACTTGATATCCACGTCACAGGAAGCCTCAAGACTCCAAGGAGCTGCCGAGACGGCTCTGACATCCTGCAGAGCGCAGCGAGCGCTCGGCCACAGGGGTGCCCAAGAGGACCAGGGGGAGCCTGCCTTGAGGAGAAGGTCTTTCTACGTGAAGCAGCCTCTTCGTTGTCGTGCTTTTAACACCTGAGCTCTGAGTGATCACCTGTGTCTATCAAACAGCCCAGTCGAAAGGGAAATATTTATCCTCCGAATCTAAACAGTCGGAGTCAATTCAATTCATGACAATAAACACGACTAAGCGCCTACCGTGGGCAAGCCTCTGTGACGGATGACAGGCCAGTAGATATTTGGATGCCGTAGTTGAATTAACGATAAAAACTGCCACCACTGAATTTATCGAGCGTTTGCTACGTACCAGGCACTAACCCAAGTGCTTTCAATACTCAGTCTCACTCAACACTTGCAACAGCTGTATATGAGGCAGGAACGATTACTGTCCTTATTTTACAGAGGAGGACACTGAGGCCCAGAGAAGTTAAGGAAGTTGCCCAAAGTCACACAGCTAGTTAGTAGCAGGGGAGGATGCAAATCCAGGTTTGCCTGGTTCCCAGGTCCACATGAAGTCTGGCACGGTGTGTGCATGTGTGTGATTAGCTTGTCATATGGAAAACAGGCTTTGAAATGTAGAAACTGTTCAAGTGTGTCATTAAGAAAAGTACAGGCCGGATTTTACAAGGGATCTCCAGGCAAAATTTTAAGAACACGTTATGAATACTCAAAGATGGGATTAGGAAGAAAACCTAACTGCTTGGAGAGCTTTAGAGATGACACCCCTCTCCCCAGAGAAAAACAAAACCAAAAAACCACGTGAAATGCGCTTAGCAAGTGAACTCACTGCACGTGGGAAGGAAAACTTTCTTTGCCATTCTGACGATAAGCCAACTACAGAGGGCCCGGCGCCCCTCCCCTTGGGCTGGTGCATTCGTGCAGAGCTGAGCTCACTGGCCACCTGAAGCTTCGCTTAGTCAAGCTCCAATTTGTCCTTGGACCAAGGTCATCTCTACAATGGACTATTCTTTGTGCCTGCATTCCTAGCGCCTTGATAATTCAAGACACTATTTTATAGCCATGTAGGAGTTTTTACGATCCCGATATGCAACTATTCCTAGAGGTCTGATTCCTTGCCCACCCCGTGACGACACAGACTGAAAGCAATGAGTGGGGCTTATTTGTAGGGAACTGAAGCATTTTAAGCTTTTGCTCAGGAATCCCTGGTAGCTTCATGTGACTTGTAGGATATTAGTGACGGGTCAGGAAGCAAGAACCCCCATCAGCATGAACATACGCTCACAGCGCCTCGGTAGTTCATCAGGCAGAAAAAACCCTGCAGATGGTACATGGAAATTACCAGCAGCAGAAGATGCCCCGACGGTGCGGGCAGTTCTGTTTCGGCGGCAGCTGGGAACGGGGCTGCAGCCACCCATTCAAGTGGAGCAGAATGGGAGCAGGCGCTTCGCGGACCGGTGTAATCCTTGGTTAAAAAAAGAAAAGAAATAAACTAGATGAGATTCAGTCTTGACTCTGACCGACAAGGAGCTTTGTAGCTGACGCTCGTGTGTCTTCTCTGTTTTATTTACTTTGGAAAAGAAACTGCTGTTACACGCCCTGTTAAGTGGGAGGTCCAGCTTCCAAAGAAAAAGTGGTTGGCACTTTTCAATGCCTAGAGGTTTCCACACATAAGGTAAACCCACCTCTGTCTTTGGAATCACTGAAAATCTCAGAAAAGCAAAGCCAGTCCATGATTGGTGGGCACGATTACTACCTCTCGGACTGGCCGGCTCCGCGTGATTCCAAATTTCAGATGATCAGACCCTGGGATGGATAGTGCCCGATGCTGGTGCCCGATTTCACGGAGCTCACCCCCACTGGGCTTCCCGTGATCGCTAGAGAACTTGCTGGAACGAGGTTGTCCCTGGGTCCCTCTAATGGCTTGCAGCCACTTAGAGCCCCAAGCACGTCCTGCTAAACTTTGCAATTAGGGCTCTTTGTTCCTTGGCCTCCTGCCTTCTTGGCAGGCAGGTTTCCTGTCCCATGGTGTCAGGTACACTACCCCGCAGTCATACCCATGTCCTTGGAGTTCCCCAGACAGGCTGCCGCCCGCGTTCAGTCCCCTGTGATCGCGCTCCTTGCTTCGGTAGCCCAGAGAGCCCTTTCTCCAAGTTTCCCGTCTGGAACCCTGCATGTCCTTGGAGATCCACCCTGGGAATTCTGCCTCTCCTTTGGTCCAGCTCCTCTGGCTGACTGAACATCCTTGTCGGGCCAAGTCTTAATCATCTTTAAATCCCTCTGGTGCCCAGACAGTGCCTGGCACAGGCAGAGGGTTCAGCAAATATTTGGAAAATTCAACTGACTGTATCTGTTATGAGCTTGGCACGATATCCCAGGCGCTCGGGATATGCTAGTCCAGTGAGCACTGTGCTGGCTTCTTTTAGGGATGAACGTTAATGATAAAAGTGAGCCTTGACCCTCATTTTAAACACATTTACTCATCTCTTTTCAAGCCCATCAGTAGAACAGAGATCATCACACCGTGGAAATAACGTCAGCTAGCATTTACCGCACTAACCGTGCACACACACATACATTTGAGACTGTCCCCAGTTTACAAGACGAGGAAGTGGAGATAGCTTTACCAGGACACACGCAGGAGAGTGGGTACAGACCTGGACCTGATTAACAGAGTGACTAAACCCAAGCAACTGCTGGGTTTGGGAGAAGAGGCTCCTTCTCTGCGCACGGAGAGAAGCAGTCGGTGTCCTTCATCTACACTGGAGTGACCACGCTGTTGGCTATTCTGTGACCTCACCGTAGAGCAAATGGGCTGCGGTGTAAGGCGCTCAGATTATGACTAACCTGCACAGACACTCAGACGCTTTGCAAGAAGCGGGTACCTGCTCTGGCTTTATCAGTTATTGACCGGATTCGATCTCGGTCCAGTCTTCGCCGTGGAGGTCGGAAGGAAATACACGCGCGTTCACAAGGTCACAGTTGTGTACTGTAATTCCACTGGCTTCTGGGAGCTCGTTGATGTCTAGACAACAAATCCTGCTTCACTCCTCCTTTGCTTTACTAACCGTGTAACAGAGGCGAGCAGAGAGAGCCCACAAGAAGGAACTGGAGACTTGGTGCGTGTGCCAGAGACTCTCGGAGGCCAAGGTCACTCACGGCTGGGCTGACTTCAGAAGCCAGCCCCAGCTGTTCAAGCCACGAGTGAGATGAACACGCTAGGGTACTAAATGCTAGGCAGAGAGCTCAAAGAGGGCAAGGCAGAGCTGCGGAAGAAGCTGGGTCTCTGGGCAAATGCATGAATGTGCAGACTTGTCAAACAGAGGTGACAGGAGACGACTTCGTAAATGTGAAGTCATGCTTTGGGAAACCAGGGAAGTGTAATGTGAGTCAGACTTCTTGGCCTCTTACTTGCCATTACACTACTTGGCCAAATGCAAATGCGATTTCAATATATCGCAAGCATGCATCTATTAATAACACTAGGAAAAAGCTATACAACTCAAGCCTGAGATTTTGTAAGAAACAGAATCGTAGAAGCTCAACAGAGCAGCACAGTCCCACAGAACCTTGAGATGATGCTGAGTCATCCTCCCAGAAAGAACAGAATGCTCTATACCTGCGCTGTCCAATACGGTAGCCACTGACCACATGCGACAATAGAGCACCTGAAATGTGTCTAGCGCACATGAAGAACTGAGTTCTTAATTGTATTCACTTTTAATGAATTTAAATAGTCACCTGTGAATGCTGGTGACAGTAACGGAGAGCACAGCTCTTCACCATACTGGCGAAGAGTGCAGGCTCTGGAGAGAGAGGGTCTGGGCTTGAATCATGGATTTGCCACTTCTTAGCTAGGTGATTGGGGGAAGCCACTTAACCTTTCTGTGCCTTAATATTCTCATCTGTAAAGGGGAAGTCATAGGAGTGCGTCATTCAGAGAGTGGCGGAGGTTATGAGGAGTCACCGAATTAACTAACACACGTGTAGTGCCTGCGTGCTGTATTCTCTGAAGGTTAGTCAGTGGTAGTCTTAATTAACAATAATACCTCTGCCGTGTATCAAGCCCTTTTACAACGTTCCAGGCACTGTCCTGTGGGAGGAGGTGAGCTGCACGTCCTTCTATTCCACCATCTTGATCCACTCCTCCTAGAACTGAACATGCTCTAAGGCGTGGTCTGGCCATAGCTCAGCGGAGCTATCACTTTTCCTATCTCTTGGTAAAACAGACTAATAATAATAACAAACAACGATGATAATATTAGAAACATTTATTGAGAACTTAATCTAAGGCACTGGGTTCAGCCCTTCCCTGGAGTCATTTCAATTACTTAATTCTTAGAACAATCCGAAGAGGGAGGCACTGGTATGATCCCATTGTAAAGATGAGGAAACTGAGGCACAAAGAGAAAGGTTAAGCAACTAGCTTGCTCGAGGTCAATCGTTAGTAAGTGCCAGGGCCTGGACTAGAACCCAGACATTGTCTGACTACAAAGCCCAGGCCCTGAGTTTTGCTTGATCCAATTGCCCAACTGAAACTTTTGCTAATGTGATATAGAGGCAGACCAGCAGCAAGAAGATTCTGGAGTGCTGCTAGGGTCTCACAGCTGTGCAAGGGCTGCTGGGTGGGCTATCGTGTGACCCAGGTGTTGTCTTCCTTTTGTAACAACTGTATCCTAAAATGAGAACTCCAAGTTGAGGGATTTCTGTTCTGATACATGTGGTACAGGGAGTGGGAGGGTCACTAGAGAGATTCTGCAGGAAAACCTCTAAGGTAGCGCCAATCCTATCATTCGCTGGATCTCTTCTGTAAATTTGCATTTTGTAAAAGTTTCCTTTCAGCTTTTCTGGACTTTTCCTGTATAAATGTGTATAATTGACCTCCCTATCCCACCCCTCCAGGCGGTCACAAAGCACCGAGCTGATCTCCCTGTGCTATGCGGCTGCTTCCCACTAGCTATCTACCCTACGTTTGGTAGGGTGGGATAGGGAGGGTGGGAGGGAGGGAGACGCAAGAGGGAAGAGATATGGGAACATATGTATCTGTATAACTGATCCACTTTGTTATAAAGCAGAAACTAACACACCATTGTAAAGCAATTATACCCCAATAAAGATGTTAAAAAAAATCAAATAAGCTTAAAAATGTAAACATCACATTTAAACTTGTAAATTTCACTAAATATTTCAAACTATAATTGCAAACTTAATACATCTGGTTTTGTTAAAACTTCAAAAAACTGTGTATAATTGAATGTTAGTATTTCCAAGTTTAAATGTCTGGAGCTGTTTTCCGTGGGGCATTTTTGCAGAGTGGCCAGGGCTGTGCCCATCATTGGTAACGCTGGGTTATAGACAAGGAAGACTGCACGTCTGGTCAGGCTACTTGGGCCCCTGGGAATCAGCCTACGAGCAAGGTGAGGTCAAGGGCACTGCTACAAGGAGCGTCACGGACTGGGTCAAAGGATACCAAAGCTCTCGAGAGTCCAGAGCCTCTGGAGCCAGGCTCTGACAGCTTCTGCAAGGCTCCTATCGTCTCATGATGACGAAGGTGACGATGATGAACAGCTACCATGTCCAAAGCATAACCCTTCTGCTTATGCGCACCGAATCCTCCCCCCATCCTGTCCAGTGTCTCCCCACTGCGTGCAGTAAGCACTGCTGACAGGCCCCGGGGTTCCAAAGAAGCCATCCGACTGACCATCACATTCAGGCAACCGAGGAAGGGCGCGGCAGGATTTCCTTTGGAGACTTCCGGATCGAGACGGCAGACCTAATGCATGCACCTAAATTCAGTCCCTCGCAAAGCCCCACTAAAAGTCCTGTGAGGGGTTGGCCTGGTTTGGTTTTCAAAGACACAATCCTGCAAGGATAAGGCGAATGCATTAGCCCAAGCTCAAAGGCAGCTAGGCCAGGGTTAACTGACTCCACGGCCCCAGGGAAGCTGAATCACAGAATGGCAGAGGGGAAAGTGGAAAGGCAGCTTGGTCTACGTGGCAGGCTCAGGAAAAGCAGCCCCAGGTGGCCTCTGGAACTGGCAGGTGAAGTGCACGTGGGTGGCCAACACAGTGAGGCAGATGCCTGGATGGCCATCCCGCCTCCACAGCCCTGGGTATCTGCCTCTCCTCGTCTCTGGCAGAGATCTGGCTTGACCATTTGCTGCTGAATTTCCTGCTCTGTCTTCCACATCCTGCTGCCCGGATTTGCTTCACCCCACAGAGGTGTTCTCTGTTGACCTCCACCTGGAAGCTGGAGGGCCTGGAGGCAGGCTGTGGCGAGATAAAGCCCTCGGGCCAGATTCCTTCTGTCTGTCCGGTACCACGCCCATGACTCCACCAGGAGCCCTGACGGCGGTGGGCTTTACACATGGCCGGATCCGTGGTACCTTTAGTCACTGACTTCCCTAAGAGGGGAGCAGCTTCTCTTCTGGAAGCCTCCACTGAATGGTGGCACCGTGACCCTTTGCTGCCTAAGCACCTAGATGGTGCCTGCCACTTGGTTCTTCAAAACAAATCGATCGCTTGTTGAAGAGCTCGTGAATAAGTAGTGGAACTACATAGAAAAGCAAGAGAACGTTGGAATCAAGATAGTGGTTAATTCTACCAGAAGGGGCACATGGCAGCAGGGGTGCGGGGTCTACTCGGGGGTCGACCATGTTCTATTTCTCAACCTAACCAGTAGTGACACAGGTTTTCACTTTATACTTCTTCAAACTGTTCATATAGGCCTTGCATACTTTCCTGTATCTATGCCACGTTTCACAATAAAAGGAAAAAGCTACATTACACAGCTTAACGCCAGTCATGTGAAATACATATTATGGCACAGAAAAAAAATAATGTGTATTCCAGCATGTTAACAGCGGTTATCCCTGGCTAATTTATACATTGTATATTTATGTATTTTGTTATCTCATGGGATTTGTGTTTTCGCTACACTTTTCTGCATTTTCAAAGTTTACTACAAAGAGCATATATTGTTCTTGTAATCAGAAGATCTTAAAACATATTGAAAAAAGACAAGGTCTCCATCTAAGATTGAAACTGGTAAGGATGAACACGAAAGAGATGGGACGACCCATCTGTGGGAATCTATGCAGAAAATAACGACCTGAAGAGACTGGTGATGCCCCTAATCTAACTAGAATGAGCTCGAAGGTCACCAAGGAGCCGTGGGTAGGTTCCTAGCGTTGGCACTCAGATAGCTGCTATCTCTCTCTGGGAAGAGGGAGGGCTTCTAAGATACTGTGAGTGTTCTATTTCTTAATCTGTCCTGGCGGGTACACGGGTGTTGGTTTTATTATTTTGTTTTATATGCTCCTCTGTAGCTATCCTATAGATTAAAAAACAAACCAGGACTCATGTAAGTAGAAAATATGATGGTGTGTCAAAGGAACAACAAGTTCATGTAAAATCATCATCATTTAGGTTTAAAAAGTCACTTTGGAATTTAGATCTTCTTTTCTTTTCTGTTGCCGATCCCAGATCTTTCTGGAGATGCTCCAGTTGCTGGGGAACGGGGTGGGATCAGCACACTCTTCATGGGGTTTCGGGTGGCCTGGTGTTGACAGTCTGAATTCTTGTCAGGAATGCCAACCATTCCAGGGCTCAGGATTTGGGGTCTTCCTTCTTCCCTGGAAGATTTTGTCCATATAGATACACAAGCAGGTATTCCAATGACAAATGAGCCTGTGCCTTCCTGCTACGCCTCTCTCTCACAGCAACCTGGGTTTTCTTCCTTCCCCACTGGTATGGGAGCAGGGCATCATTCTCTGCTTTCCTTTTACTGAAGGCCTCACCTTCTGTCTTCTTCTGACCCATTCTGTCTCCCTGGGGCTAACTCCTCTCCCTACGACACTAACCACTAACGTGCTTTTCGTAACTCGAGGGAAATGAGAGATCACCTACTCAAGTCATCTTTCTCAAGAGGAGAAGGAGAGGGCCCATGGTTTGCTCAAGATTACCAAACAATGGCTAAGCCTCACCCTAGGAAAACCATCTTCCTGATCACGTTCTCTCCCCTGCCAGGTGAGCATTGGTGGTTGCTGGGGACGGAGGGGAGTGGGTCATGGGGTGTTATTGTTTCATAGGGACAGAGTTTCAGTTGTACATGATGAAAAGAGGTCTAGGGATGGCTGATGGTGATGGAGGGCACAACAGTCTGAATGCGCTTAATACCACTGAACTGTACTCTTGAAACTGGCTAAGATGGTAAATTTGACATGATGCGTATTTTACCACAATTAAAATATTGGGGGCAAAGAGATCACCAAGCAAGTTAAAGACAGAGAGGCCGAGTGTCAGAGAGACCTACAGAGAGCGTCTATCCGCACTGTTTTGCAGGGACTCAGTCTCTGAGCGTGGAGCCCTGCAACGCCACCCTCTGAGGACCCTGGTAGGTATGGACCCTGAGTCTCATGGTAGGGAAGAGCCTTGCCCCAAATCAGAGAAGACTAGAACTCACCACTCCAGATGCCCAGTCCAAGGTGCCTTCCGAGTCCTGACCCAACTGCATCGCTCTCTCTACCCGACTCTCTGAAACCTCTGCCTTCTTTTTCTTGTTTCATCTGGAAGCGAGAGCTTTCACTGCGACGGCCTCCACCAGAGGCCAGCCGGCCTGGTCCTCAGCATGTCCAGGAGCAAAGGACAGTCTCATCCCCCTCTTCTCCGCGCTGCCCTCCACCTTCCAACCATTTGGCCTCTGCCCTCCCCAGTGCCGCTCGCTTTACAGTTCTGCCGTCCTCATAAACGGCCACTTAACCCAGATGACACGGATGTAGGTCAACAACCTGGACTCTGAGAGTTGTCACGTACTGGCATAGGAGAGGGGGCTCTTTCCCCAGGGAATTTGGAGGACATTCCCATCCGCTTACAGCAAAAACCCATCTACTTGACTTGGCAGTAGGTGAGCTGAGAACTAATGGAATCGGGTTAAGCCAGCAGCACCAATCAGCGAGGAGAGCAGTGAAGGGCAAGGGAAAGTTCCAGAGTGGGAGGCAGGAAACCCGAGGTCTAGGCTTAGCTCCTTCATGCGCTCGGCAGCTGGGTGGCCTCAGGTAAGTCATCTTATCTCTCGAAGCCTCAGCCTCCTTACGCAGTAAGTAGGGATGACATAGCGCCCGCTGCCAGGGGCTGTCGTGAGGACCGGATGAAAGGACAAGGGGCAAGTCCCCAATATGGGGCTCAGTGCAGCGTATGCAGTTGCGAGGGCCAGTTCCACCCTCCATCCCCACCCCGACTACTATTAAGAGCTCTGGCCTGGAAGTCAGGTGACCTGAGTTTAGTCTGGGCTTTGCTATTCATTTTATGAGCTTAAGGAAGTCCCTTTCCCTTTTGCGTCTGCTGAGATGATTATGTGGTTTTGTTTTTGTCCTTTGTTCTGTTCATATTGTTCATCACATTGATTGATTGTCACAGGTTGAACCAGCCTTGCATTCCTGGGATAAATCCCACCTGCTTATGGTGCATAATGCTTTTCATATGTCACTGGGTTCGGTTTGCTAGGGTCTTGTTGAGAACTTTTGCATCTCTGTTCATAAAATTTGTTTGTCGTCTACCTTCTCCTTTTAAGGTCTCAGTGTCCCCATCTGTAAAATGATGTAAGAATTCTCCATGGGCCTGGCTGAACCTTTCTTGGAGTTGCTGTCTGAGACTCCTCATACCCAGTCCTCCTCTGTCCCACAGTCGTCACAGGCCACCTGCTTTGTGGTTTGAGGCTCTCCCCACCTTCTCTCTTTTTTTTTTTTTTGTGGTACGCGGGCCTCTCACTGTTGTGGCCTCTCCTGTTGTGGAGCACAGGCTCCGGACGTGCAGGCCCAGCGGCCATGGCTCACGGGCCCAGCCACTCCGTGGCATGTGAGATCTTCCCGGACCGGGGCACGAACCCATGTCCCCTGCATCGGCAGGTGGACTCTCAACCACTCCGCCACCAGGGAAGCCCTCCCCACCTTCTCTTGCTCTCTCTCCCTTTAGCCTTCACAGGCTCTCCCTGCCCCATACATTTCTTGCATGTCTAGTGTCATACTGGTGTCTGCCTTTTGGTAGGTCCAAACAGGCACAAAGGAGCACTTGGTTACTTAGTTCTTCTCTCTGCCAGACATAAGAGGAAACCCTTTTTCCTCACCCTCTGACCCTCCCACGCTGCCCCAGTGAATGACCACGGTGAGCAGTGAGCAAAATGAGAAGTGCTCACCTGTCTCCTTCCTCAAGCACTTGCCTCACAGCTCAGAGAGTTAATTTTTGTGGAAGCTTTATTATAGTTTCTGTAGATTTTTTGGGCTACATATCTTTTTTTTTTTTTTTTGCAGTACGCGAGCCTCTCACTGCTGCGGCCTCCCCCGTTGCGGAGCACAGGCTCCGGACGCGCAGGCTCAGTGGCCATGGCTCACGGGCCTAGCCGCTCCGCGGCACGTGGGATCTTCCCGGACCGGGGCACGAACCCGCGTCCCCTGCCTCGGCAGGCGGACTCTCAACCACTGCGCCACCAGGGAAGCCCTGGGCTACATATCTTTTTTGGTGACTTTCCTTCCTTGCCCCACTTATGAATTGGTTGTTTTGAAAAAGACAATGGGGAAACCCCAGACTAATCTGCTTTCCAGGGTTCCTGGCTAACTTGGGCGTTAGTTGGGCTCTAGACTGTCTCCACCTGCCCAAGTCCAGCAACTCTCAGTAAACACAGCACACTTTGTCCTGTGGAGAAGGTTCTGGTCTCCACCATACTGCTGTCTCTCCTTCATCAGGGCCTTGCAATCCAGCAAATGTGTGGATTATAGGACTGTTCAAAAGGAAGAAGGGCTCCGGGAGCCAGACAGACCTCCTTCAAAGTCAATATCTGCAGGGTATACTTCTGGTCAGTTTGTAGACTTCATCTGCTTTCTCTCAATAAAGAATTTTCAGGTTTGGTTGAATTTCATTATAGTAGGGAATAATAGTAGGGAATTACAGCATTGGGGATAATAATAATAGGTAATAATAGTAGGGATAATAGTAGGGAATTACAGCATTGGGGATAAAAAGCGTACGATGTTCATATCTCATTCCTATATCTGAAGCCACCCGTCTGCTTCAAGATGCAGAATTTGTGAGCCCAGAGTCTGAGCCAGGAGTCAGGAGACTCGGGCTGTTGCCTGGGGCCAGGCATTTCAGGGCCTCGCTAGACTCACACCACCCCAGGGGGAAAATGTGGGCTTCGCCCAGACCAGCTCTCTAGGCCCTGCTGGGTGGGGCATGCTGTGAGCTGCGGGGGCTTCCACTGACTTCACCCAAATGCCTATCTCCAAACTATGGGTGTGGGAGGGGTGAAGCTGGGTGTTCAGGAAGCTGCTGTCTGGAGAGAGGAGGCCCAGGGTGCCTGGTAGGGAGATACCTAGTTCCCAGGTGCCAGGTTCCCAGAGAGAAGGCAGGAGGGGTATGAAATACTTGGCTGTAGTTGCCAGGGACGCTGAGGCGCTCTATCCGTGTGTTTGTTTCTTCTGACGGCTTGTCTGTTTCGTTCCTTTGGAGCAACCATCACTGCACACAGTAGAACGTATAGTATAGACCGTTTGATAGCTTTCCTCGTAATAAAATACGGTGGCTGGAATCTGCTCACAGCCCGCCTCTTATAGCATTCGTGCAACACGTATTTACTGAGCACCCACCAGGATCCAGGCCCTGTGCTGTGATAACACTGGTGGATAAAGCAGAGATGGCGTTGCCCTTGTAGAGCAGGCACGTTCGTGTAATGCACATCACTTAAACGGGATTTGTAACAACGGTGCTAAGTGCTATACGGGAACACTGCAGAGAACAGGCAACAGGAGAACCCAGCCTGGCTGGGGTGAGGGGTTAGTTAGAGGAGGCTTCCTGGGGGAACTGAACTTTAAGCTGTGACCTGAAGGACAAAGAGATGTTGTCCAGGTGAGGGGGTCCTGGGCAGACAATTGGCAAAGTTCTCAAGTCAACTTTAGCTACATCACAGCTTCACCCAGTGCCACTCCTATCCCAAGACCCGATGGATACGCAGATTATGTAGGGAGGAGGCTTTCAAAATGAGGCCTAAGGATCTGGGTTCTCCCTGGAAAAAGGGCTGCTTTCTGGAGTCACACGGAGTCAACCCAAA
The DNA here is from genome assembly GCF_949987515.2 of Delphinus delphis. Taxonomy (NCBI): domain Eukaryota; kingdom Metazoa; phylum Chordata; class Mammalia; order Artiodactyla; family Delphinidae; genus Delphinus; species Delphinus delphis. The sequence continues at coordinate 3,581,519 of NC_082704.1, forward strand.
GAACATCGTGCTGCAGTGGATGGGGGCGGGGAAGACGGATGAACAGTCTTCGTATTTCTATTCCTAACTTATTAAATTCAAGAAAGTTGTTGGCTTTCCTGAAGCCTTAAGCCCACTTGCTGGAAATCAGATAACAAACCGAAGCTGGGGGTCTGAGATGTTCTTAGCTATTCACATGGTAGAGTAGGGTGTGTCCCATTTATAAAACAATCTGTTGTAAATCAATGTAGAACGGAAGAGGTAGCTAAGAAAAAGCTGAGTCCCAAACGTCAGAATCAGCAGGGCCTGTGGAACTCATCTACACCAGAGGTTCTCAACGTGGGAGTCGCTGGGCCAGCAGCAGCTGTTAGAAATGCACATGTCTGGGTCCCACCCAGACCTACCGAATCAGAAACTCTGCAGGTGGAGCCCAGGACTCTGCACTTTCACAGATCCTCCAGGACACACTCCAGAGAGAACCACAGCTTTAATCCAACCTTCTTGTTATACAGAAGAGGAGACTGAGACCCGGAGAAGCAAGGAACCCCTAAGCCCGTGGATGCTGGGCTCTTGACCACCGTGCGCTGCTTTCCAATTGCTCCTTTCCAAACGGGAGCTCCTTTTTTTTTTTTTTTTTTTTCCTCCTGTCCTGTACTTCTGCTTTTTCTCTGCCAAGGTGAGTGTGATGGCCGGGGGTCCCGGGAACAGGAGGGGCTATGCTCTGACCAAACTGAGGGGATGGCACGACATCTGCAGTTTCTGGATCGGAACTGAACCCCTCTGGGGAGGGAGTACATAGGTTTTCTGGAGGAGTGAGCATTTCGGGAGGCACGCGCATGGGAAGGAGGGAGGGTATGGCTGTGGATGGCCAAAGAGGTCGATTGCAGCAAAGACAACTGATGGCTAAGCTGGCGCCTAGCTCTCTTGCTCTCATTGCCTTCCACAGTTTCCGTTCAGGCGTCCTCACTTGCCCCACGTGCCTATGTGCTTTGGGGAAACCTCGCTCCACCTGGGCTTGCAGAGGCTGGGCACCGAGCTCCGCTTACACGAAGCAGAATGGTAGGCGTGTGATCCATTCAGGCCACTGAGCCCAAAGTGCCAGAGGCTTTCTGGGAAAGACACTTCTTTGCTCTTCTGACAGCTTCTCAAAGCAGCTCTCTCTTCTGCTCCCCTGGATGAGGGCAGGAGGAGGCCTGCAGCCCCTGGAGGTGCTGAGGGCTATCATGTGCCCACAAGGGGGAGCCGGCCTGAAGACGAAGCCAGTGCTCCGGAAGGCCGGATAGACGGCAGGGAGGAGACGGCATCCTCGGTGACACTACCTGAAGTTTGCCCAAGAGCCGGCCTTCCACTTACGGGACTCAGTCAGTTCCCTTTATTGTTGAAGTCAGTTCCCTTTATTATTTCCTGCTATTTGCGACTCAATACATCCTAACTGCCAAAGACTCTAGCCTGGCCCCTCAGACCTTCACGACGTCTGCGTCACACATCCAGCCTCACGCTGGAGGACAGCCCATCTCTGACGATGAAGCCTGGGGCCTGTGGGACCCTGCTCAGCCTTGAGTCATCTTCCTTTACCCACAGACCAGTTCATCTAAAGATGAATGCCTAAGCTGTCTGTACAACATGATCAAGCAAACGCATCGAGTGCGGATCCCACATTGCAACCTTGGGCTCTTCGCTCAGATCTCAAGTGTGGTACTCAAGCTCTTAAATACTCTATTTTGCATTAGTTGAATGTGATCCACGTTTTAGCAGCAATAATCTAGCTTAACAACATTATGAATTCCTGGATCAAATTCAATTCCGACGCTAACTCGAATATGTACTTTGTGGCTTTCTGTGAAGAAAATAATTGATGATCCAAACTGGAATTCATCTATAGCAAATTAGCAAATTACTGGCACCGAACTCCTAAATTTTTAAATCCCTTGAAAAGTCCAAGACCATACCAGAAAGTCGAGATTTGATTTCAGAGGTAATAACTGTAAACAAAAATATTAAAAGCCTGTAAGAGGTGTCGGTGACTCGGGTGCTGATGGCTCTAGGAGGGTTCATTCTCTTTCTCAAACCCTAGTCCAATATTATATCAAAACTTTATCGATTAGCAGATATACACTACGGTATATAAAATAGATAAACAACAAGGACCTACTGTACAGCACAGGGAACTATACTCAATATCCCGTAATAACCTATAATGGAAAAGAATCTGAAAAAACATATATAAATGAATCACTTTGCTGTACACCTGCAACCAACACAACATTGCAAATCAACTATACTACAATAAAAAAAAGGAGTGCCAAAAAAAACACCCTTGATCTACTGCAGAGTGGGAATGACCTTCCTGCTCTCCCCTGCGCAGGGCTCATGCACCTGGAGCACTTGGGTCAGTCCAGTAAAGCCTTACCCACCCAGAGGGCCTCACGCCAATGCCCTGTGCTCAGTTCAGAGAGAAATAGTCAGGAAACGGGCAGAGAATTGGGGGTGGCAGGGAAGATTCAGTGGGAACATCCCAGTTGTCTTTAAACCTCTGAAGGGCTCTGAATTCTCAGAGAGCATATTGGACTACAATGTCTTTTTTTTAATTTTTAAAATTTTATTTATTTTTCTATACAGGAGGTTCTTATTAGTTACCCATTTTGTACATATTAGTGTATATATGTCAATCTGGACTACAATGTTGATCAACCTCACGATTTTGTCATTTGTTTCCAAAAATGGGGCATATGGAGAAGGATTCTAAACTCTAAACTGGACGTTATTCTAGCTCTGACGAGTCACAGCATATCTGTTGCTCGCAGCGGAGTCTGGTCAGTTCCTGAGGCCATGAGGTCATTCTGATAGTCGGCTGACATAGTTTCATCAAAGGATGGGTCCTCTGTTGCAATCCTGCCTTTTGCAGTGAGGATGGGGTAACTACAGCGCTTGGAAGAGCAGTACTGCCCACCGGCTGCTGAGGAAAGGGCCAGGCAGAGCAGATCTATACGATGCTGGAGCTCTAGGAGTTCAGAGGGAATCGGCAGGGTCAAGGCCATTGCCAGAGGCTGCCCTTTTCAACCCCATTCTGCTACTTTGATCTGTACCAATCTCGAACTATAACAGCTGATATAGCAATAGGGGACATCAGGAGATCTTTCTGGAGGGTGCCAGGAAGGAATCTCTGTGATGTAATTATTCTGCTAAAGAAGACACTTCCAAATGAAAAGTGAACCAAGCAAATAGAAGAAGCTAACAATACAGCTGTCAAAATGACAAAAACAAACAAATCAAAACGAAACCCCCAAAGATCATTTCCACAAAGGATATAAAAATCTGTGCTCATGAACTAGTAAAAAAAAAAAAAAAAAAACCTTTTAATTCTTTTAAACCAATGGGGAAAGCTTATTCAAATACAACCAACTGTTCTTATAAGTTAACATTTAAAGTCTGACAGGACAAGAACATACACTGAGCAGCCTTCAAAACTGAAATTGATTGGGTTACGTTAGGAATAACAGTGCCGCCCCAGAGCGGCATAAGCGAATCTGAACTGGGGAAAAAAGCAATGGAATGAGTGGCCTGAATTTCTAAGCCAGCTTTTTTTTCTTTTCTTATATCATGTGCTGCTATCATTGTGGTATGTGAAATAGCAGCCAGAGGTCTTGTTTGTCCTTCTAAAAGGCATGAAACAACCGCTACCGCTGCAACAGAACAACCAGTGCAAATTACCCCTGGAGATCCAAAACGGTGTTATTTGTTAGAGTTTGAAGAAATCAAATGTATTCAGATAGTGCACTTGTAGAATTGTAGGCAAGTGCCTGTCCTCGTGCTGTTGGCAGACAAGAGCCCCAACTGGACCAGAAAATGTCTCACAGTCACAGTCACGGGGTAGGGACCCTGCGTGCAGAGGCGGAGCTCTCCCTTCAGTCCAACACAAGAATCTGAGTTCATCAGCCTCCTGGGCTTCAAGGATTGGGGATTTCTACCAATAGTTACTCTAAAACACTCAAAACAATCTCAGGAGCTTAATTCTCAGAGGCCAGCAGATGCAATCGGTTTATAGGTTGATTCCTTCCTGCCTTCTTCCAGTCATTCGTTCAAAGGCTCCTTGAGCTCACGTTTACAGACCTAGACAAGACATCATATGCCTGAGGAATCTGCTAGCAAATGGGGGCACAGGCAAGACACAAATGACTCTGATTAAAAAGTGGACACTGCCAGGCCCTGAAAGGCAGAAACCGAAGGTCTTGAGAGCTGGGGTGTGAGTGGGGACACAGTGACCAGGTGTGTCAACTTCCCAAAAGTCATTTGAACAATGACTAGAGGCTCCTGTTTCCTACTTTGTGTGTCAGGGTCAAGCCTGGTTCGCACTGTAGCCGAGACCCTTAACTCTTTCCAGAACTCTCCCCCAGGGCCTAGCACTTGCTCCAGAGGGACACTGTGCACAGACAGTGAGTCCCTCGCATTGTTCTGTTGGCTCTTGTATTAATCAGCAAACTGTGAGCCATCCTAGTATTTCTAGGCTTGCACATGCACCAGAGAACCCATGAAGCCAGTGGGCTTTCTTACCCCATTCCGGAGCAGAGACTCCATTCTGTCTATATCACTTCTTTGTTCCCCCATCCACATGTTGTCATTTCTCTAAAATGCCCAGAAAAGGACAGAAGTTGTGATCGATTTATCAGGAAAGTTCTTTCTAAGCGTTGGCTATGCCCAGGAACCCTACGCCGGGCATGTTAACACGCATGCACTGAGTGAAAAGGGGAAGTGCATGCATTCCCTAAGTGCACACGTGTCACTAAGGCATCTAAGAAGTGCAGCCGGCCTGCACAGAAACATGGGTAAGGTACCTGTGCAGTCAGTACTCTCCTCTCCATGAAGGAAGACAGGCAGCTCAGCTGCTGCCACCTCGACATCACACGTTAATATTATCAAAATTAAATACTGCCTTGACTAGGAGAGGATTAGCTCATGTTTTAAAATTTGTTTTTCCTTTTCTTTTTTTCTTGCTGTTAAACTGACTTTTTAATTTAATTTTATTTATTTTGTGGTACGCGGGCCTCTCACTGTCGTGGCCTCTCCCATTGCGGAGCACAGGCTCCGGATGCGCAGGCTCAGCGGCCATGGCTCACGGGCCCAGCCGCTTCGCGGCATGTGGGATCTTCCCGGACCGGGGCACGAACCCATGTCCCCTGCATCGGCAGGCGGACTCTCAACCGCTGCGCCACCAGGGAAGCCCACAAACTGACCATTTTAAGTGCCTAGTTCCGTGGCATTAAGTACATTCGCAGTGTCCTGCAGCCATCGCCACCATCCATCTCCAGGACTTTTTCATCTTCCCAAACTGAAACTCTGTCCCCATTAGGCATTAACCCCCAGTGCCCCGGCCCCAAGCAAGGACCACTCTGCTTTCTGTCTCTATGAATCTGACTCCTAGGTCCCTGTTATAAGTAGAATAACATGGTATATGTCCTTTTGTTGATTGACGGCTGATTTCACTCAGCATAATGTCTTCAAAGTTCACCCATGTTGTAACAGGTATCGGAATTTCCCTCCTTTAAAGGCTCAATAATATTCCACTGCGTGGACGGGTCACATTCTGTCCATCCATTCTTCTCTCTGTGGACATTTTGGTTGCGTCTACCTTTTGGACATTGTGAAAATGCTGCTATGAACACTGGTGAACAGATATCTGTTCAAGAACCTGCTTTCAATTCTTTTGGGTATATACCCAAGAATGGAATTGTTAGGCCATATGGTAATTGCATGTTTAATGTTTTGAGGAACCACCCTACTGTTTTCCACGGCAGCTGTACCATCCTACATTCCTACTAACAGTGCATATGGTTTCCAGTTTCTCCACATCTCACCAACACTAGTTTTTCCTATTTTTTAAAAAATGATAGCCATCCTAATGGGTGTCAAGATTTTGTTTTTTGACGACATGAAACTAGAAAGCCATGTTTGAGAGCTTTGCCTGTTCACGTTTTCTAGAGCTCATCTTTGAAAGTGTTGCCTGATAGAGGGAAAGGTCATGGAATTGTTCCCACTTACTGCCACTCAAGGGTGGTTGGAGGCCTCCCACATCTTTCAAAGCTTTGTCACATGGAAATAAATGATCATTATGCAAAACTGTCAATAAGGAGTCCACTTTCATCTACTGGCCTCCTGAGTCAGCTGGCTTGGCAAATTCTTTTCACGTGCCACCCAGACATGGGCCTGTAGAAAAGTCTGGGTCCCCACAATTCTGCTCACTTCCTCTGCTCAAAAAGGGCCAAACATGGTAGCATGCTGCAGGGGGTAAGGCCAGATAGAACCTCTGCACTTAGCTTCAAATCCAAAGCTCCCAAAAGCAAAGCGAGAGTTGGAGTAATTTCTGATGAAGTACGGCTATGCATCTTTCAGGCTCTGAAGGTCACATTTAGGCCAGGACTTTGTGATCATTTCCTGGACTGCCCACTTCCCCTTTTCCCGTGCACCTAGCTCTCCATCACTGAGTCAAGGTCTACGGGCTCCGTGTGAGTCCACGCTGCCCACTTTCTAATCTAACATGAAACTCGGTTCACATGGGGCGAAGGACCGAAGGATGAAAGAAATGGAGAAATGCTGCCCCTTTCTTCCACTCTCTGTCTTAGAAGGTGTTATTCCACTGGGAGTCAGGAGCCAGGGAAGGCTCAGCTCGGGGCACTGCATGGGCTCTCAGGACCACCATGCACGCACGCGGGCCTGGGGTGGAGGTGTGATCTCTTTGGACCTTTACGCTGCTTTTAGCTCTCAACAACCTCACTGATTTGGCTGGGAGAAGCTAACATGATAAGCCCTCATCCAACAACAGCAAATCAAAACCTAAACTTTTTCAACTCCTTAGGAAGAAGCAGAAACTCTTTCTCTGGGGGTGGGGTGGGGTGGGCTGCTTTCATTCGCCGCTCCCTTCAAGCTCACAAGACACAAGTTCGGAGCATACGCACACTGTTGCTTTGCCCAGCAGGCCCAGGTTGTGGGATTTGACAACCCCCAAGGGACAGAAGAGGCTGAAAGTATAAACGGGCTTAGGAGAGGTTTCCATAAATTTGTGCTACGGGGCCATGAATGGGTTTGAGAGAGGGAAGCTGGGGAGGGTGCAGGAAGGAGGGGCAAGGATGCAGTGCAGCCCCCTTAGGACACATCCCTTGCTCGCCCCAAGGGTCACATCTCTGACCTGCATTGCTCCTCTGGCGCCATCCTGCACTCAGCGACAATGTTGGCTGTAGGTGTTAGGGTCACAGCTGAACGGTGCAAATCCACTGTGACCCTCCATCTGCCCTAGACATTTTTTCTATTTTGCTAACTTTTCACTTGGGGTCACAACAGTAGCTGACCACTTCACTTTCAAACCTGTTTTATGCGTGGAAATGGACGGCCTCTCCTTGAGGTAGTCTACATTTTGGGTTTGTAGATATTCATAAGCAGTTACAGTTTAAAGGAACATAACACAATGATTTATTTCTGTCCTCTTCGACTCTTTGAAAACTGAAATCAGATTCCTTTCCTTGCTTTACAGTGACAAATATGCAGCGGGTTTCAATGAACTTAGTATAAAATAATCTACATATTTCATTTTTAAAAGTCTCACTTTTGGGCACCCCAACTTCAGCAAAGTTTAGTGTTCCTTTTCAGATATGTAAAGACAAAAGGAACAAACAAAAAACCAAACAAAAACTTCACGGGAGGTTTCTGAAAATGGCTGCCTTTCCAGCTCTCATGGGTCAATTGTCAAACAATTAAAAATTAAGGCTAGTGATCGCCATTAAGGAGGCATCTGAACTGGGGGGCTTTGTGCATCCACGTTAATTTTGGTGTTGACCTTACTAAGTGATGGATCATTACTCCAGGGGCAAAAAGTAACGCTGCCTCATTGCAATGCGACGTCTCACTTATTCCTCAGCCTCCGACACAGAAAAAGCTTGGTGTTTAAAAAGTTAGCATTTGATAGGCAGCTCATTTAAAATTTCCACTTTTTGAAAAAGGGACATAGCTTTGAGGTGGAGGATCATTAATGGTACTTAGAAACCAAAAAAGAAACTGAAAAAAAAATCTGATTCTTGGTAGCATTAGTACCAAGTTCGGAGCCTGCGTTTTGCCAAACAGACTTTCATTTCCTGGCAATTCAGAGTGGTTAAAACAAAACTTATTCAACACAGAGATGTCGGTCTCTAAATTATCAAAATGTATATTACAGTAAGTCCCCTACATATGAATGAGTTCTGTTCTGAGAGTGCATTCGTAAGTCCAATTTGCTTGAGATCCAACAAAGTTAGCCTAGGTACCCAACTAACACAATTGGCTATATAGTACTGTACTGTAATAGGTTTATAGTATTTTTCACACAAATAATACAGAAAAAACTAACAAAGACAAAAAATAAAGAAATTTTTTTTAAAAAAATCATTGATTTATTTATTTTTGGCTGCATTGGGTCTTCACTGCTGCGCGCGGGCTTTCTTTAGTTGCAGCGAGCGGGGGCTACTCTTCGTCGCAGTGCGCGGGCTTCTCATCGTGGTGGCTTCTCTTGTTGCAGAGCACGGGCTCTAGGCGCACGGGCTTCAGTAGTTGTGGCTCGCGGGCTCTAGAGCGCAGGCTCAGTAGTTGTGGTGCACGAGCTTAGTTGCCCAGTGGCATGTGGGATCTTCTCGGACCAGGGATTGAACCTGTGTCGCCTGCATTGGCAGGCAGATTTTTAAAAAAATTAATTAATTAATTTATTTTTGGCTGCGTTGGGTTTTCGTTGCTGCATGCGAGCTTTTTCTAGTTGTGGCGAGCAGGGGCTACTCTTCATTGAGATGCGCAGGCTTCTCATTGCAGTGGCTTCTCTTGTGCAGAGCATGGGCTCTAGGGCGCAGGCTCAGTAGTTGTGGCACGCGGGCTTAGTTGCTCCGTGGCATGTGGGATCTTCCCGGACCAGGGCTCAAACCCATGTCCCCCGCATTGGCAGGCGGATTCTTAACCACTGAACCACCGGGGAAGTCCCGGCAAGCGGATTCTTAACCACTGTACCACCAGGCAAGTCCCAAGAAAACATTTTTAATCTTACAGTACAGTACGTTGAACAGTACTGTAGTACAGTACAACAGCTGGCATACAGGGCACGTGTGCATCTTTGTCTAATTATATTTCCTCCCAAAGCAGCTAAAAAATGTTTCACCAAATTAAATAGTTCTTTGCTGCCCAATTTAAAAAAAGAAAGGAAAAACTAAGCTTGCATGTACAATCATGCTTAAATACAAAATAAAGATGCTTAGGGACTTCCTTGGTGGTCCAGTGGTTGAGAATCCATCTTGCAATGCAGGGGACACCGGTTCGATCCCTGGTTGGGGATCCCACGTGCCGCAGGGCAACTAAACCCACGCGCCGCAACTACTGAGCCTGAGCGCCACAACTAGAGAGAAGCCCGCGTGCCGCAACTACGACCCAACACAGCCAAAAATGAATAAATAAATAAATTTTTAAAATAATAATAATATAAAAACAAAATAAAGATGCTTATTCAGGAAAATGTCCTCATGTCTGGTAGAGAAGACGTGTGCAAGGCGAGGCTGGAGCTCAGACACATGGGCTCTTTGAAATCTGACTTTCCTGCCCCGCTTCTTCCTTAGTTCAGCCCAGAGCTTCCCCCAGAGGCCTCTGCTCTTGCACTTCAGCAGTACTAACCTTTGAAATGAAATCTGTGATGCTTCTCACCAGGATTTGTAAAAGACAAAGGCGAAGAAACTTTCCTCATTACACGGGGAGCAGTGCCGCCCTGCCCTGCCTCTTAGCCTCAAAACAGCAGAAGAATTAAGGGAAGCTGGTGAAAGAACTTTCAAGTCCAAGGTCACAGGCCCTTCCTTGACAATGTGCGGTACATCTGGCAAGATAGTGGTCACTTGCTTTTAAAGGGTCATGAACGATGTTGAGGCTAGGAGCAGACTCACGCTGCCATTTCTCCTGACTCTCTTCCTCCAGTGGAAAATGGAGCCGGCATAACTTTGACAAGATGAGGGAATTCTCTCGGTCTAACTAACCTGGTTTTATCATTTTGGTTTTCAATGGGAGGTCACGGTGTGAAGGGAAAGATTTTAATTTGCAGTGTTAATCGAGACAGCAGTTATTCACGGTTCTGCTCTACCGAGCAGTCGAGTCCAACCTCGGAAGTCCAAACCAAGTGACCACGATGAACCAGTGCTCCTGGCGGCGTTGGCGCCGGGTGGCTGGCAAGGCTGGCCCTCACTTGCCCTTCATTCTTTCTCTCCGCCCATCAGCAGCAGTCCCTCTGGATCTAGAAACCCAGGCAGCCCTCGGCCTGTTGCAAGCGGCGGGATTGGGGCCCAGCTGAATGCAGGCAGAATGTGTTACTGCCGTTTGTTACTCAGCACACACGCGGGATGGTGCAGCCCCCTGCGTGGCTCCCTCTGCCGCCTGTGCTTGGAGGGAGAATGGCCAGCACCGTCCCCTCCCCACTGGCCAGGGTGCTCGGGAAGCTGCAGCCGGGCCTGGCTGCTCTGCTCCTTTCGGGGGTCACCAGTCTGTGTCCGCCACTTGGCCTCCCTGACACCCCACGGCTGGAGCGCACTTCCCCGCCCCTCCTCTGCGAGCCACCAACACTGGGAGCCGGAGAGGAGCCTGGCAGTCTAAACGCATTCCACTGAGTGCCGAGTTTCAAGAGCTTTCTCGACACAGTAGAGCTAACATCGGTGGAGCGGGATTGTGTGCCAGGCCCTGGGCCAGGCACGTTTACCTCACCTCGTTGAATCCTCTCAGCAGCCCCATTTGATAGGTATACAAGTATCTTCATTTTGCAGATGGAGAGACTGAGGCACGGAGAGAGGAAGGAGCGTGCCAGATGAAACAGCGGCAGAGCCGGGATTTGGACCTCAGCGATCCAAGCCTCAAGCCCAGTCCCGGGGCCCGCACCCTGCCAGGAAGCAAGGGCCAAGGCCCCGCTGTCCCTGGCTCTGTGCTGTCTCCCTCCAGGCCCTGGGTGCCGGGGGTGCTGCGCTTCAGAGGCTCAGTTCCCAGGGACAAGAGGCACCCACGGGTGAGGGTGACGAGAGGGCTTCCTCACGGTCCCACTTCAGGCCGAGGTGCCCAGATCCCCCTCCTAGGCCCAGCCCTCCAGGAGGGTGGATGGCAAGTTCTCCTAATGAGCCCGCGCCTCCACCATGGCTGGGTGCTCACTGCTGCCTAAGCATGGGAGACGGGCGGCTGGCATTCAAGGCGGAAGACGGGGCAGACGCAGGCGAGGGCTCGTCCAGCCTTCCCAGAGGCAGGCTCAGGTCCCCGCTCTCGCCCCTCTCAAAATCTCTCCAAACGATATCACGCGCCTCTGGTCTATTTCTCTGCAGCTGCCCACCCCCCACCCCCCACCCCAAGCCTGCCTCAAGGATCAGATTTCAGGCTTTTTTGTTCTTATTCCAACTGGCCACCATCCTCGTCCCTCCTCCCCGCCATGCTACACTCCCAGCTCTGCAGTCGCACGTGCACCCAGGGCGCCCTTGCTGCCTCTTGCTTCCCCGACTCTTCCAGAGCACAGGTCTCATCTCCTGGACAGAACTGTTTCTGTCTTTGAGTAAATGTCAGTTCCTCAGCCAGTGGCTGATAGTCCAATTGAAGTCCTAACCGTGATGTTCACAACACCCTACGGTATCCTCAATGGTTTTCAGCGAGAAGGGGCATTCCATTATGGAAACAAAATTCATTTTGCCTCGCTTCGATTAAAAACAGAGAGGAGTCACGCAGCCTTGGGAGTAGGGTGGGGAATACAGTGAGGAGATTTGGGGGCCTTGGAAGTCACCACACCAGGGCTGGGTGTCACAACTCCATAGTCCCTTCCTTAATAATTCTAGGTCCACCTCCCTTATCTGTAACTTCAAGCCCCAAAGCTCTGCAAACCTATTTTAGTTCCGTAAATTCGGTGCCAAAATTTATTTGGGAACAAAACTTGACCTGGGCTTCGTTAAATATTCATATTTCTCTGCAAAAATAATAAAATGTGCCCCAGATTCCACCGGAGGGTTGTGTCATATTTGCTATATGCACCATATTACTTTTCTAAAGTCCCCAAAGTTCTGAATTTGGAAACGCGTCTGACCCCAGGGCTTCCAGATCCAAGTCCGGGAGCCCACGCCTGCCGTGCCTGGGTGCAGAGTGTGGGCCGGGCAGGGGTCTGAGCGGTATCGGTTCAGCATCTCCTGTCTTTCAAGGCCCTACGCGATGGGGCCCATCCCTCTCCCCAGGTACAGCTAAGGCTCAGGGGGCTTAAGTAACACTGCTCCTGGCACAATGCCCACTTAGAGTTGGTGTCCGGACTTGAACCCCAGTCTGTCTGCCTCCAGCGCCCCTGCCATGCTGAACTGCTGAACAGGCCCTGATGCCAGATGGCATTTACCTCTTACCTTCAGGGCAAGCAAGCGGGTCACTGAAATTGGATCACTCACGTAACTGGTAAGTGAAATCCCCCAAGCTGAGAAAGGCTAGTCTGAACATAAGAATGAGCTCCTTGCGGCAGCTGGACTTGGCATTTCTGGTTTAAGATGAATGCCCAGTCCTTCCGTGGTAACCGCTACCGTCCACGGAGGTGCGACGAGCTAGTCAACGCCGTCCAGGGGGTAACGAGTGTTTCCCGAGGCTCAGCTTGGCCATCAGTAAAACACAGCAAGTTCTCCCTGCTGGGAGCAAGAAGCATGTACTTCCTCACCACGGGGGCCTCAAACACTCGCCTCTTCCTTTCTTCCACCTTCTCCTGGCCAAGTGACCAGAGCTGGGTTCTTAGGCCTTAAACTGAATGCGGAAAGGCCATGGGAAGGAACAGCGGAGCTGCTGACGTGCCCGTTTGGAGGCTTCGTCAGTGCATTTTGCCTAAAAGAATGCCGTGCACGGAGCAGGGTGCTGGGAAGCGGGGCGGAGCCAGCGTGAAAGCGCCGAGGCGGCCCGTTCCCCTCGCCCAGCGGGCCTGCGGTGGGCTAGGCGGGGCAGGGCCTGGGACAAGAAGAGCCCACGAAGCTAGTGAGCCCCGCCACTGCCGTCCATCTCACTGGCAGGCGTGGGGTCTGGAGACAGCACTGCTCATATTCTGTCCTGACACAGCCCCAGGTTTGAGAACCACCTTAGCCCCCAGGAAACAGATCTGGAGACTTAGGACGAGGAGTCAGGCTTTCGTTGGCAGGTTTTGCGCCAGGCTCTGTTTGGAGTGCTTTCGACGCGCTGAATCGACGCTTTTAATCCTCAAACAACCTACCATCACACCCACTTTGTAGAAGAGGCAACAGTTAGGAGGTCAAGGCAGGAACAGAGGGCTCTGGAGGCCCCCGTGCGTGGGGTTACAAGTGTGGGCTCTCTAGCCGGACTCCCTGCTCTGGCCCCGACTTGCTGTGTGACTGTGGGCAACTCTGGGGACTTCTCTGTGTCTCAGTCTTCTCAACTTTAAAGAGAATGATAACAGCCCCTACCTCTGAGGACTAAGACAAGAAAAGGCAGGTGAAGTCCCAGGTAGCACACTCAGCCCCTGGGCACTGGCTAGTGCTGGCCGGGAAGGCAGCTCCTGGCGGCAAGAGCATCCCATCGGGGAGCCCAGCCTCTTGCCTCTGTCGGCGGAGATCACCTGAGCCCCTCCTGACCTGCGGAGCTTGGCTGCACGCGCTTTCTCCCGGACACTTTCTCCAGCCCCACCTAGGGAATCAGTCGGGTGTGATTCTCACGACCCTAATCATTAAGGCTTCTCTCTGTGAGCCAGCTGGTCTGGCTCCGAAGCAACAGTCAGGCTACACATGTTCCCCACTGAACACAAAAGAAACCAAAAAGGCTCACAATGTTAGACGGTGACACGGCTCCGGGCTGAGGCTCTTTCCTGCTAGGATAAGGGCTCCAGTGCTGAAGCTGGCACTCCCCCAAGCCAGCTGCAGAAGTCCACGAAAACAGCTGGCAACAGGCCTATAACAAAACCAAACCAAAGTGCTCCTGAACTGTGGACAAGGGCCGGCCGCTCACCCTGGCCACCCCCACGGGCGCTCCCCTCGAAGGACCGACCCCTGGCGTGGAGTACTCTGCCTGGTGATACTCCACGAGACCTGGATGAAAAAGACACGGTGTCTCTCCTCCGGGGACTGCCGCGGCCATGGTCATCCAGGGCCCTCAGCAAAGAGGTCAGCCCCCACTGGGAGCTTCCCTTGGGCCACATTCCCAGACAAGCACTTTACAGCCACCTACTCCTTGGCTTCTCTACAGAAGAAGGAGGCAGAGTGGGAGGCGGAAGTGCAGAGGACAGCTGGGGCAAAGCTTCCCGGGGGCGGGGGGTGATAGTGACAGAGCCTTAGGACCTGTAAGAGTGGGACAGGAGAGCAAAGGTGGGCAGGGAAGGCCGGACACAGGCAACAGTGGGAGCCAAGGCCAAGGGCGCAGAGTGGGCCAGGAGTTGCAAGCACTTTGGGGCCCGAGGGACACCGAGTCTAAGGAGGTAGATGGAGTCACAGCTTACGGGCCTCCAGAATCTTCCGAGCAAGTGTGAACATGGTCAGGTCTGTGTCACAGCAAGGTAATTCTCAGAGAAACGGATGGTTTATTGGAACAACCAGTTTAAGAATCAACTGTACGAGTTCGGACGAAGAATCAAGAGGGCCTGAACTCGGGCAGGCCTGAGAGCAATGGAAAAGAGGAAGCACGAAAGATGGTATTCGGGGCAGGGAGACATCTGACGTGGTCCCCAGGGATCTCTGGTACCCTCCCCAGCCTGTAATCCCCTGCTGGTACTCACATCTTCATGCTCGCGTCTAATGAACAGAATACTGCACACGTGATGCAATGTCACTTCCCAGGCTAGGTTATACAGACTGTGACTTCTGACCTGCTGGCACTCCCCCTGCCTCTCTTCCTGGCACATTCTCTCTTGCTTGCTCTGACGAAGCTGGCTGTCATGTTGTGAGAGGCTCTATGAAGAGGTCCACGTGGCAAGGAACCAAGGGAGGCCTCTGGCCAGCAGCTCATGAGGGACTGAGACCTCAGTCCAACAACCCACAAGGAACTGCTTCCTGCCAACAACCACAGCAGTGAGTCTGGAAGCCAGTCCTTCCCAGTTGAGCCTTAAGATGACTGCAACCTTGTGAGAGAGACCTGGGGCCAGAGGGCCCTGCTAAGCTGTGCCAGGATTCCCAGCCCCCAGAAACTGTGAAGTTACGTATGTGTCTTGTTTTAAGCAGTAGTTACGGGCTAACTTGTTACGCGGCCATAGGTAACTAATACAGGCAGGGGTCAGAACAAGTGAAAAGTGGGAACTATGATAGACACTGCCCAGGGAGAAGTAGCTGAACTGAGTGACTGACAAGACTGTAGGAGATGAGAGAGACATCATGGGGATTTTGAGAAGAGCACGGGCTCTGGAGCAAGCCCGCCTGCCTTCAAGTTGCTGCTGGGCCTCTCGCTAACTGTGTGACTCTGGGCGAGTCATTTCAACACTCTGAGCCTCAGTTACTTCGTCTGTAAAACGGGGATGGTAAGAGTAACTACCTGACACGTCTCTGACAGTTTCATTTAGGACCTGCCTCAGCACCTGGTGCAGGGGTGGATGGCACGCTGCCGCTGCCCAGCAGACGTTTGCTGTGACACTTCTAGAAGGCTCGGTGTGCAGCCTCATGCCAGCTGGGAGAAAATTTAAATGCTTCAGTGCCATTTCCTTGCATCCTATGAAGGCTTCACTGGTCCTGGGTGAGGGGACGTGCCTCACAGCCCAGTTCTGTGTGATTCTGACTCGTCTGCCCTGGTTCCTTCCCCTGGCGGCACCTTGTGGGTGAACTTTTCTCCCAGGGAAGCTAAGCAACCTGCACAGGAACTGAAACCCTAACCTTGACCTCATGAATACTGCGCTTCGACTGCGCAGAGTAAGTTGGCTTCAATAGACTTTTCCAGAGTGAAGTCCACTCTCAAAGAGGGCTACAGCCTGGATCTGCCTCCAAAGGCGGCTCTCAATACATGAAACGTGGTTCTTATTTCCAAAACCAAGGGACGCAACCAGAGATGAGACCGGCTTACCTGTCTGGGCAGAGAAGGCATGGAATCCGAGGCCACCGACCGCTGAACACGCTGCGGCTGCTGCGTCACGTGCTGCAGAAGGAACGAAGCGGCGTCCGGCTGCTGCTGCAGCTGCAGGCTGGCTGTGGCCGTGGACGAGGCCGTGGCAGAAGAGGCCGGCGTCAGCGTCGGCTGCTGCAGGTAGTGGAGCAGGGCAGGCTGCCGAGACGCGGCGGGCACCGAGGGCATCTTCGGGGGGCCCGGCTCAGAGACGAAATGTGACAAGGGCTTGGTGTGGCCGAAAGGAAAAGGCTCCGGGGCTCCCGGGCTGGGGGCGGCCAGCCCCTGCTGCATGATCAGGCTCAGGGTTCTGGGCGAGCTGGTGGCCATGGGCTTGAGGAGGGTACTGGCTGGCGGGGGCGGAGGTGGCGGCAGCTGCAGCTGCGGCTGCTGCGGGCCGAGCGGATTGCTGGTGGGAGTGAGACTCCGGATCAGGGGGCACTGTGGGGTGAAGGACTGCTGCGGCAGCCCGGGGCTGGACAGCTTCTCTGGGCGGTAGGGAGTGGAGGGCCCCGGGTTGCTGGTGGGCAGAGTGGATATCAGGTGCCCTTGAGGCTGTTTGATGGTGGAGGACACCAGGTTGGCAAGGATGGAGGGCTGCGGGCTGAACTGCGGCTGCTGCTGGAGCGCGGGGCTGGGGAGCTTCTCGGGGGCATAGGTCATGGCCGGCCCCAGGGCAGCGCCGCTGCTGGGCGCCACGCTGGACAATAAGGCATTGGGAGAGCTCGATGACATGCAGGACACCATGAGGCCCTGAGGGCTGAACGGCTGCAGCGGCTGTGGTGAGGGCAGCGGGCGGTAAGGCGGGGAGAGGCCGGGAAGAGGCAGGCCGGACCAACTGGGAGCGGGGCCCTGCTGCTTCGTACTACAGCCCTGCTTGCTGGCCGCCAGCACCTTCAGCTGGTGGGCGTGATGCCACTGAGGCACCGGGAGCGGTGGCAAGGCAGCCGCAGGGAGCGGCGCCTGGACCTGGCTCTTGGCCTGTGCTGTTGAAGAACTGGGGGAGACCATCTGCTTACTGGTGGAGGGAATGACGTAGCTGATCCCCGCAGAGGAGGGCGGGATTTGAAGCGACACCCCCGGGACCTGGCTGCAACTTGAAGCGAAGTCCTTGCTGGAACCAAGGCTCTCCAAGTGTGGCATCTGAACCGCAGGCTTGGGAGTCACGCCTAGGGTTGCCGGGGGGTGATCTAAGACCAGCGGTTCTTCCGGCTTGCTCCCCAGGATTTTTTCAAGGTCGAGCTCACTCGGAGAAGGTTCTTGAATTTTTGTTAGCTCCTCCAGCAGATCTTGAAGCTCCTGGTCCACAGCAGGCACAGTGTTGGTCTTGTCATAGTAAGAAAGAGGGGGGCCTTTCAGTCCCATTTCCGCAGTTGGTGGTACCACAAACGGTGAGCCCATTACGCTGCCGTTCATGGGGTTATTTTCGAGAAGTAATGAATGACCAGCCGCTCCCATCGCTGCAGAGCCGGGGTTCATGGGTAACGCAGGAACCTGCAGCTCTGCACAGGCTGTGCTGGGATGATGGGCGCCGGGGCCCATCGAAAGCGTGACGTCTTCAAGGCATGGTCTCTTAATTTTATTAGGGTAACCTCCTTCGGCCATGCCTGAAAGCTGGAAAGTTTCTCCTTCCTGCCTCCTCTTAATGGTTCCCTGTGGCTGGAAGAGAAAAGAGGGATGGGAAGGAAGGGAGGGAGGGAGGGAGGGAGGGGGGAGAGAGGGAGGGAGGGAGAGGGAAGGGGGGAGGCAGAGGAATGTTTATAAAGGCTTGGCACATTAAAGCTATTGAACAGGAAACTTGCAAGATAAAACAGATCTCTCAGTTTCAAGACTTAGAAAGAGTTGTCAAAACTATACAATACAGCCTATTTTTAGAACCATGATGCTTGTTGTTTTGTTGCTGTCTTTCATTTAGACTGTTGCGTTACAGTTCAAATAAAGCATTACGCTGTCTCTACACCAAACACTACAGAAAGTCACGCGAAGGATATTCTCTGCCCACTTAAAGGAGCTTTCAGCGGAACTATGCAGACATTGGAGGGCAAAGGAGAATCGCTAAGAAACTTGCAATTCCCACCTGTCTACTGCTAACCTGATTTTTAAAAAGGAAAAGCGTGACGTAGACGTTGAACTTTTAGGTTGCTTCCCTGTCTCGGTTAAATGCATCAGGCTCTAGTGAGTGAGAAAATGGGATAAAGCAGAGGCTTTGGAGGAGTGAAGTAGATCTGGCGTGTTCTTTTGGGCAGCTGTCTGAGAGACACTGTTTGGAGCGTGACACAACTGCGTAACAGTCACTATAGCACGGTTCCATTGATCTGTACACACACACACACACACGTGCATGCACACACACACACATTCCTACGAGTGCACAAAAACACCTTGCAAGAAAGTATATGCAACTCTTTGGAGTAGTCGTCTTTTGGGGGTGACTGGAAACTCACTTTCTGTTCTCTGTATTTTTCTATAGAAGCTTGTTTTTAATGGAATGACTTACACTCCTCCACCAAAAAAGTAGAAAGCTATCTAATTAAGAAATGCCTCTGTGCAGATGTATCCTCAGGTCGGGGAGATAGGAAACAACAGGAAAGGGCCCCGATCTGTGATCTGCACTGGGGGAACTGCCCGCCATTTATAAAAGCCTAGCCTTTGGGAACAAATCAAAGAAGTTACTGATGCAGTATTTCCTACACTTTCAAGGCTTCACACAGTCATCCGTGGCTGTCTTGTAAATGACCATGACCTGCAGTGAAGGGGAAGGGAGTGGAGCGCAGGATTATGTGTGGGAGGAGATGGGCTTGGAAATCGCCTAAAGGCCAGCGCTCTACCAGATCCATTTCCCCTGAAGCACTTTTGCACGAAGAAACCTCTTTCCAGCTTTGAAGTCTTACTGGGACATCCGGTGCGGATCCTCTGACGTCCCCTTACGCTTGCCTCACTGGAGGGTCAAGGCGTGCGCGAGGGCCACCTACTAGCACGACAGTGGTCATGACTCTTACAGCAGAGTGAACGTCAAAAGATCCCCTAGGGCTGCACATCTGGAGCCTTGGCAGCCATCAGATGCACTTAGAAACCCCCAGATTCCCAGGCTCTCCTACCACAGCTGAACTGCTTCAGTCTCCTCCGGGCCGGGGCCCAGGAACCCAAGGTTTGTTACGGCTCCCTGGCTGGCTCTCAGCGGACTGCCAGCTTGAGAGCACGGGTGCAGGCAGGATGGCCTAGGGCCCTGGTCCCGAGGCAGATGCAACCACTACGTATTGGCCTCCGCACAGAATCTCTTGAGTTCTGTTTCTTCATTTGTAAAATGAGCGTCATTTCAGTTCTCATCTCATGATGCTGCTTGGACTATTACACGAAACGGGACGGATTCCGTGGTACCTAGAGGACCCTCATTAACTAGTATCTGGCATTACAGAGGGCAGATCTGGAAGTGCTCTGGGAGTCCAACCCTGGCCTTTAAAGACAGGGAGGGACCCTGAGACCCTGGGATGGGCAAGGCTTGCCCCGAGCGGCTCAGCTAGAGGGCCCCAGGGCCTGCCACCGTCACTCGGCTGTTCCCCGACCCGCAGCCTCCATCCTCCCCCACTGACCGCCCCATCCCCGCAGAAAGGGCTCCCCCTCTCTTAGCGAGGGGACGTGCCTACTTCTCTGCCTTTCTTTGTGAGATGTCCACCACCCGGCCAAGGGCGCTTTGAGGGGCAGGTCCGCCACCAGATTCATCTGAGATCTGACTACCACCGGGCAGGCAGGAAGGGGTTGGGGGGTGAGGTCGAGTGGGCACAGGAAGAGGTCTCTCCAGTCATCTGCTCCACTCTCCCGCCCAGGAGCGCTCACTAGGTATTTGGCCCACGGCAGGTGCTCAGTAAACAGAAGCTGAATGAATCCATGGACCAATGAACACAGATGACTCAGCGCCCAGCGAGCTCTGCCTCGTGTTTTCCTGGCCGTTCATTCAATCAATCATGGGCCACAGAGAAGTCACTGCATTTCAGGCTGAAATTTGGTCTCTTCTACGTTCTCCCAAAGACTTAAATCCATTATATTGAGAACAGAAATGTCTAAAATGGATCAGTAAGGAACGACTCAGTGTGGGCTTTACATAGGATCCCCTGCCGGGGTCTGAGCTGGCGATGGCCGTGCCCAAGGCGCTGTTCGAGGAGAGTTTAATGCCAGTGAAGTCTGCATAGGACCAGGCGGGGGAAGGATGGGCTTGGGGGATGGGAGGGAGGGCAGGAGCTGTGAGTTGGACCGGCCTGGACTCCCTGGCAGATACTAGGGCTTTCATTTAATTGTTGGTCTGCCATTATCCCGTTGGGACTAAGGTGGTAGGAGGTGGGGAAGGTGGGACATGACCCCCAGATGCTAAAGTTAATACTGGGAACCACTGGCGAAGGAAAAGGGTCTCCAGCCCTCTGAAGTGAGAGTGTGTGCCCCCGACTTTTCAGGCCCTCAACCCCACAGCGGACCCCAGGATGCCCCTGCGAGGTGCTGGGGGCTGCCGTGCTGCTGGTGGACACCATCTGCTGGAGCAGGTGCTACCCTTGCTGTGCCAAGCCTGCAGCCGGACGCCGCTGGTGCTGGCTTCCCTGAATGCTGTGGGAGGCTCCCTAGTCGGCGGGCAGGCTGGCCTTGCTGTCCCTGGGGGTGCAATGGGGGGCGCCGGTTGACGCCGCAGTCTCAGCGGTGGGGCAGGCAGGAGCCTCTTCCCAGCTTTGCTTTCTCCGCGGACTAAACGAGACTCCACTTTGCTAGAGGCTGCAGCTCTGCATTTCGGATTTCACTGGGGAGGGCTTTCAACAGATTGCCTAAAGCACCTTGGCCGGATGGCCGGATCCCCAGGCAAGCCTCAGCAAGCCGAGGGGAGGCGGCTGTGTTGACATCTACTACGAGTTCATTTCGCCCCTAGACCCAGGCTGCGGCCACCACCGAGGCCAACCTGTCTGGGCTGTTGGGCTTGACTGAACCCCGTGGCCACCCTTCTAGATCAAGTGCAGCAGAGAGCTTGCTACCCCGGAATGACTTCCCCTCTCAGCATCACGTTGGTGGTGGCAGGTCCCCACCAAACTTCCAGACCCTTCTAAACAGCTTTACCTATGTGCCGTTTTCCAGTCTCTGTGGACTCTGTACAGCAAGCTATGGGTCCCAGCTCCCGGCCAGCCCCTACTTCCTTCAGGCCTTGTACTACACGTGACCCTGCCCACTCACTGGGAGAACATTTGTTTTTTGTTTTTTTTTTTACCATAAGTGAATCAGTAGCCACTAGCAGGATTGCTAGACAACACACGTCAACCTTCACTTTTTACAGAAAACAGAATGGGTGGTGATTTGCTTGTGGTCCCATGGCTAGTTAGCGGCCAACACCAACACTAGACCCCAGGAGGCCCAGCCCTCACAGGTCCGGGCAGTGGTAGGGCGGGGAAGGGGAATGAGGGACGGTGTCCTGGTGTCTTTTAGAAAGGAATGACTTTATCTCCATGCACCAGTGCCGGCGGAGTCCCATTTCATAATCGGGCAGACAAAGCCACCAATGTGATCCCCACGACCTTATAAACATTCATTAAAATGCATTTCAAAGCATGTGATGCCTTCCCCACCCCCTAAATAATGAGAAAACAAAGGCAACCCTTCTGATAGAGGCCAAGTTCAGCTCTGAAGTCAACATTATTTCTGGTTCTGTCTGAACAATGACATATGGCAATTCTTCCCTTTCTACAGTTTTTTAGTCCAGAACGGCAAAAAGGGCAAAGCTTTCTTGGGAAAGGGTCTAGATTACAAGAGTACAGTCCAGGCTCAGAAAATGGGCCTAAGGAGAAGAACATATATATATATATATATATATATATATATATATATATATATATATATATATAACTCTTCCCAAAGAAGTCTGGCAGGTTGCTATAAGCACTTGATTTTGAACACTCTAGCTGGAGTTTTATCACAGACATCTACAAAAGGCCAGCAAAATTATGCACAGTCCCTCCTGGGTAAGAATGCAGGAAGCCGAAGGTGTGCAGGACAGATTGGCTCAGGGAGCCTCGTTTTTCCCTCCAGAGAGCCCCGGGCAAGATTGTCCAAAAGCTGGAAATTGCCTGTGGTGTATTTAGTCTCCCCTTCCTCTGTCAGTAGCGCCTCCTGCGGTGCAGCCCCGGCCAATCTGCTTCTGCTTCTGCTTCTCTCAGTGTCTCTCACACGAGCCCACCCATGCTCCATCAACACCTTTCCTCGGTACTGTTACACATGCTCCCTGGGAGTTTCCAAGAAGCTCACGCTGGCCAACTAGCTGGGATTTCAAGCCCTCTGAGACAGGAGTGTTCCCCGGTAGACTTGCTCAGAAGAAAGGAGAACAGATGAGACACGATGCAGCAGGACTGGGTTTGCAGGAAGAGAGACAAGGAGGGAAGGAGGGAGAGAGAGGGAATCTGCCTGCGTGTAGACATGGGATCAGATGAGCACCGACAACTGCCTGTACTTGAGCTGGTGTATCATTTGCACGGTTGTTTTCCAGAACGAAGTCCCCACAAACGGGTCTTTCTGTAGAACAAACAGGACTTTCAGCATTTCCAGAATTGCAAGACCTGAGGTTCTGGAGAATCCCAGGGTGGATGGGAACTGCAGGGAATCCTGACTGGCTTCAAGAGGAGTCGGTTTGTCTCAGGAATGAATCTCTGCTAACAGGTGGTTTGGAGTAAGAATCTCACCCTAGAAGGAGGGGATATATTGGCGCCCTGGGCTTGCCCCGAAGTGACAGAGGCTGCACGCGCTGCAGGTAGAGGCGGGCTGGGCTGGAGGGAGGAGCACTGGAGTAGGCACCAAAAGACCTGATGGAAGCCCTAGCTCCTCCATCTGCTGTGTGACTGTGGGCAAGCCACTCCCCCTCTATGAGCCTCAAGTTTTCTTCTGTAAAATGAGTCCTCGGCCTGCCCTGGGTGCCTCACAGCATCTTTGAGGAGTGCACGTCAGAAGCAGTCACTGTCACTGATGTCACTCTCCAGGCCCTGGGTCCCCAGGCTGCCCCAGTGCCCTCCAGTGTGGGCCTCGGCTTGCTCTCTGGCAAATAAGGACAAATGCTCTAGAATCGGGACATGGGGTGAGAGTGGAGAGAGACGAGCAGCCTGGCGCTGATGGCATCGACCTGACGGCCAGCGGCGCTGCCTGTAAAATTCCACCTTCTGCTGTTCGCCATCGCCCACCACTCTGGGCTCCACCACACTGTCTGCACCCTCAGGCTTCCCAACATGAGGGCTGTGGCTTCAACAAGCTTCAACCAGAGCGGCCCCAACAAATGCAGAAATGAGCAGACCTGGGGGTTTTGGAGAACTGTGTTCTCCCTTTCTGTAGTGTAGACATACCAGCTGGAAGAACTGGCAACTCTAAGAATGGCCCCAAAAAGATAGATGCATGTGGACTTAACGGGCTCATAATTCAGCGGTTCCACCCCGAGACACCTCCAAGTGTTCCGTCATTGACCAGGCGTTCCTTGAGTGCGAGCCTGGCACTCCTAGAGGCTGTCAGAACTGCCAGGCCCTTAGTGACAGGCCGGTCCCTCCCATTCACGTGAGGGCTCATGAGGTTGAGAGCCAGGAAGAGATGTGCCCGTGGGCCAGTGTCTCTGACTGACAGGTTGGCCTCTTTCCACTGGAAGAAACCCTGCCCCCGTTTCCTCCAAAGGCCTTCCCTTTATCCCACTAATGTAGCATCATTAGTGGGATAAAGATGACCACTTGCGGGGAGAAGAGAAAGATGGAGTTGGTTTCAAGCACCTGCATTTGATGAGGTTGGCCGAGAGATCAAGCAGGTACTGCCTGTGGAGCCAGGCTAGAAGCTGAAGGTCAAAGGCGAGGGCATTGTCCCAGCCCAGATGAGTCTGTCTGTGCAGGACTCGGGGTAACAAGGGTCATCTGTGTTTCACCTGAATTAGGCTGACGCAGCAGGAAACATGCAGGGAAGAGGAAGAGCGAAGGCAGAGCCGAGGTTGGAGACCACCAGGGCCACTGGGCAGACCTGGGTTTCTATATATGAAAAGGGCAGAAGGGCCCTCGGAGTTCATTTAAGCCCAACTTTCTCACTTCTCCCAGGGCTCTGCTTCTAAGTATTGATACCTTGTGGTGTGACCTCTCATAGGTCCCGACCCCACTCTGAGCCTCAGTTTCCCCACCCACACAGTGAATGGGTCCCAGCTTTGGTAAGCTGATGCTATGACTTTCTTTCTGCTCCTGCAGAGCAAAGATGAATGCTCTTGTCCCCCACCTAAGAGGGCCTCTCTCCCCGGGGTGCAGATAGGCCAAGGAGAGCCTCGTGGTTCACGAGCGTCCTTGCCAGACCATGTTAAAGAAAGCACAACTTGCCCCAGACCAGCTGGGGTCAAATTATGATCTTCCCCAAATAGCTCTCCACGCCCTCTGCTTCGTGGGGATTGAAGCTTAGACGATGCGAGGCACCCCTTTATGAAAGGGAATGTAAGGTTCAGAGAACAGAATTACGTCCCAGGCTTCGTAAGGTTCGAAGGCCAGTCCTGAAGCTTAAGCAGAAGGAAACTTTGCTTCTGCCTGTGTCCCAACAATGGGCTAAATAAAATGGCGACAGGCTTTAGACCATGGCAGGAAGTTCCCTGCATGAGAAACCCAACAGCTGTGTAGGTGGGGGAAGAATCCAGAGACACCCGGTTAGTCCGGTGTATTCTGGAGGTCACGTGCTTACTGAACAAGCACATTTTAGTGGCTAGGTGCCAACTTCTGGCTCTAAAATACACTAATGGCCTGCAAATGTACGCACCCTAGTTAGCAGACCTTTGAGTAAGGCTGCTTGAGCTCTGATGCCACAGAAGCAGAGGCTGGGAGGGGACATGGGCTAAGGAGCTTCAGGTCAGTGCACAGACCCTCCCCATGGTCTAGGTCCTCTCTTTTTTCCAGCTTTACTGAGGTATGATCGACAGCTCAAAATTATATGTATTGAAGTACAACGTGATTTTTTGAAAAGCGTGCAACGTGACGATTTAACATATGCATACACTGTGAAATGACTTAGGTCCTCTCTTTTTGAAATTGAGGCAAAATTCGCAGAGCATGAAATTAAGCTTTTGCAAGTGTACAATTCAGCGGCCTCTGGTACATTCACAGTGCTGTGCAGCCAAGATGGGGAGCGTTGAGGCCACCCCACAAATTTGTTACCAGGATCACGTGAGCTTAGAGGTGGAAAGTGCGCGTAGTGCCTGGCATGGTGTTCGTACCAAGTAAATAGTCTCTCTCTTTCCACTCTCGAAAATGCAAACACATTCTTGGTGGTCCTAAAATAGCCTGTAACATAGTTACTCAGCGGCATTTGCCATTCAAGGCAGATCTGCCTTTACTCATTGGCTGCATTCCTGAACAGCTGTGTGCAAGGCTAACTTTCGTCAACCAAATCATAATAAAATGCAACGAGAATCTGCCATGGAAAGGAAATCCTTTTATGAAGTTAAGATCTCTCATCCAAACCTATCTGTCTTAAAGGTGTAGTACTCGGAGGCGCTGGCCTTTCTTGTAAGGAGTCCTAGCGTAATTTTGCCCACAAACACATGGTGATGCTCCACAGTCCCAAATCCCACAGCAACAAGAGTAGATTACACACTGTGTGTGGAAGGTGTCTGTGATTACATCAGGGAGCATGTCATAGAACCTGAAAAATTGCCCCTGTGTGTGTGTCTGTGTGTGTGTGATGGTGGTGGTGGTGACGGTGCTGATGGTGGAGATGGTGTTGGTGGTGGAGGTGGTGGTGGTGGAGGTGGTGGTGGTGGAGATGGTGTTGGTGTAGGAGATGGTGGTGGTGGTGGTGGTGGTGTAGGAGATGGTGGTGGTGACGGTAGTGGTCGAGATGGTGTTGGTGGTGGAGGTGGAGACGGTGTTGGTGTAGGAGATGGTGTTGGTGGTGGAGGTGATGGTGGTGGAGACAGTGTTGGTGTAGGAGATGGTGTTGGTGGTGGAGGTGTTGGTGGTGGAGATGGTGCTGGTGTAGAAGATGGTGTTGGTGGTGGAGGTGGTGATGCTGGTGGGGGAGGTGGTTGGTGGTGATGGTGTTGGTGTTGGTGGTGGAGGTGGTGGTGATGGTGTTGGTGGTGGAGGTGGTGGTGATGATGGTGTTGGTGGTGGAGGTGGTGGCGGTGGAGATGGTGCTGGTGTAGGAGATGGTGTTGGTGGTGGAGGTGGTGATGGTGGAGATGGTGTTGGTGTAGGAGATGGTGTTGGTGGTGGAGGTGGTGATGCTGGTGGGGGAGGTGGTTGGTGGTGATGGTGTTGGTGGTGGAGGTGGTGGTGATGCTGTTGGTGGTGGAGGTGGTGATGCTGGTGGTGGAGGTGGTTGGTGGTGATGGTGCTGGTGGTGGATGTGGAGGGGTAGTGATGCTGGTATTGGTAGTGGCCGGAGTGCTGACAGTCAAGGGGCTACTCCTACAGAGTGATTCCTTCTTGCTCCACCTCACCGTAAGAAGCTGCCCTGAGTGGGCCGGAGAAAGAGGACTCGCCCTGAATGTGTTATTAACAGAGACCTCAAAACTGTCTCCTTGCCATCATTCGTAATTACTTTTTTCTCACTCGGAAAATTGAAGCTGAATTACCGGTGAAAACACAGGAGAGTTTTGTTTGTTAAAATGCTGCCAATAAAGTAATTTTATGTCAGATTTAACTACAGGAAAGGGCAAGGCATTTCTAAGTTCCTTGGCTGTCATGTGGCTTAAAAACATAGGATGGACAGCACTTTGCTACCGTGCACTTAGCTCTTTGAAGCCATATATTCAGAAGGCAGATGTTGGATGTTGGTGTTTGGGGGCTGACTTCCTGGAGGTACTTTATATAGGCCAAGTTCATTGTTCTAAAGCCCAAAGGCTTGACTTAAAGGAGAAAAAGAGGCAAGAAAATGTTGAGATTGTCTGACAGCGTCACACAGACAGCCCTAACACTAGACAACTTTATTGCCTCAAGTTTATTTTAGAAAAGGAGGCAGCTAGCGAGTGGCACTGAGCACCTGTCCACTACAGAGATGGAGGCTTCTAACTGTGCAAAGCAGGGCTGTCTAGGGGGCCCAGAACAGAGATCCCCTCAGAATGAGCACATGCCGGGCGAGGAGCGGGGAACCAGAATGAGACGGAGCTGGAGTTCTAGTGGAACAGACGGTATGAAGACAGCAAGAACAAGAACAGAGTGAAGGGGATGTGACAGAGTGGCCAGGAGAAGGACTCGGGGCAGAGCGCTCCAGGCAGGAAGGCAGAAGGGAGAGGCCCTGGGGGAAAGCTCTCGGCACGCTCCAAGAACGGGCAGGTGGCCACTGTGCTTGGTGCGCAGAGAGCTGGGGGACAGCCATGGCTCACGGATGGACCCGCAGCCCTGGGAAGCGGGTGGACTGTCAGATGTCTGCGGTGGGAAACCACTGGGTGGGGGGTTATACCGAGGAGTGGTCGGCTCCATCTGTTTGTAAAAGGTCTGGCTGGGTGCTGATGGGAGAGAGAAAGGGATAGGTCCAGAGGGGGGTCAGGCCAGCTGTGGCACAGGAGAGGAAGCAGAATGCCTGGAGAGGTGCCAGGATCTGTGATTGTCCCTCAGGTGGCACAGAGCCGAGCACCCACTTATGGGAGGAAACTACGGCCTCAGAAAATATGATCCCAAACCCAGTGACCTAGATCAGGGGGTCGTCAACTTTCTGTAAAGACCCAAAGAGTAACTCTCTTAGGCTTTGCAGACCAAGTGGTCCCTGTTGCAACTCCAGATGATATGTTAATGACTAGGTATGGCTTGTGCTAATAAAACTTCATTTGCAAGAACAGGCTGCCCGGGGGGGACTTTACCAAGCCCTGACCTACAGCACAGGCTGAGCGCCTTCCCCAAGGCACAGAGGCTATTTCCAAATCGCCCCCCTCACACTGCAGGGGGCCACGTAGGCCTACTGTTCACAAGACAGTGGCAGGCAACATTTTCGGAGCTGAAAAGCTTCAAGATTTCTACCATCGTACAAGTTAGGTGACCATTTCTGAATGCACGAGGCACGTAGCAGTCTCAAACGCCACGTTTAACCTGCGCTAACGATGGTTATTATTACTGCCCATCTGTTGGGTGCGCCACGGGTTCCATGAAACAGGACACCGCCTCCTCCAGAATGCCTGGCCGTCTGCTTGCTCTTCCAGCCTTCGTATCCTCGTCAACAATTCGCACCTTGTCCAGCAGATGAAAGCACACCCTCCTCCCTCGGGCCTTCAAGGGTCTCTAGGATAACTCGGCCTCGAGTCCCACCCCTTCCAACCCAGGCCTCCACAACGCAGCTCTCAGAAGACTGGGGCTGTTTCCTCCTCATCTCTGCACCCCCGTAGCACCTAGTGTCGTGACAGGGCTCAGCTGGCATCTGCAGATGTGAATTAAGCCCTGGAGCAGAAGGTTTCCTACAAATGATCCTGTTCTCTTCCATTCCCAGCACAAGGCCCAGAGGCAATCGCTTTTCAGAAACTGTGATGAATTCACTAACTGGCCCCGTGAAGGACACGCCTTCTCCTTCGTGTGTCTGGGCCTCCTGTGGTCAACAAAGGAGGTGACCTGGACGATTTCTAAGGGACCTTCTGGCCAAGAGGAAGGGCAACCACTGTCCACCGAGCATTTACTCAGGGTCACGAGAGTGCCTGTGTGCCAGCTGACAGGCTTGGAGGGGGGCGACCGGCCTGGAGAAACAGCTCTGGACGGAGTCAGAAGAGGGACCGCACCCTGCAGCACCAGAGGGAGGCACACAAAGGGGGTTTGTGAGGAAGGGCGGGGGGGGTGAGGGGGCAGGGAGGGAGGGGTGGCGGCAGCCTCGCCTGGGCCTTGGGTCTGGGCCCTCAGGGGTCGAGTCCGGCCTGGGCTCCGGCCTGTCTTTTTAACTTTGGTACTTTGGGGCTGGCGATCTGGTGAGTCAGGGGAGGTGGTAGATGAGGAGAAAGGAAAGGCCACGGAGCAGCAGGCAGGGTTTTGACAAATTCTTCTATGTCGACTGCAGAAATCAGCACCTGTAGCCTAATCTTCAGAAGTGCGTGCTTCCTGTGCCCTGCCCAACCTGAGGTCTAAAACTGGGTACCCCAGGGGCAGCTTATGACCCAAATATCTGTCTGCAGTCAGAGCCACGTTGAGCTCTCCAGCTGGGGATTTTCAACAAAAGCCAGGGGCCTCAGCCTGCACAGGCCAAGCCAGAGTCTGAGGACCCCTGGGTCTGCGCCCCAGGGCTGCCCCCCCTGGTTTGCGCACACCCTAGATGGAGGTCGTGCCCGAGTGTCGGCTCAGCCAGACTCTCCTGACACCCTGACCTGGGGTCCCCCTCCCCCGGGCAGCTCAAGCTCCAGACACCTGTCACCTCGGGCCTGATGTCAAGGAAGCTGTGGGCAGAGGCCAGGCAGGAACGCAGACACAGCTAACGAGGGCTCCTAGAAGTTCAGAAATAGGCAGTGTCGAGCGCCCAGATGCCAGTGGGTGCCAGCTGCCAAACAGACCTCCCCTCCCGGCAGCTCCCCCTGCGAACAGACTGCGATTTTCAGGTCACCGCTTTGCTGGACGGGGCTACCCAGGTGGGACCCCGACGCAGAGCCCACTGGTGTCCGGCCAGCCGAGCAGCGTGCAGCCTTCGCAGAAGAGCCGAAGGCAAGGCCTCTGCCTGGTGGCCCAGCCCGGCGGGGTGTCTGGAACAGGGCCGGGCCCTCACTGCAGGAGGAGGGGGCGGGAGGAAAAGGAGCGAACAGCTGCGCGCTCCGTGGGGAGGATCCCCAAATAGAAAGTCACATACGCACTGCAGGCTTTGACCCAGAATGCTCAGAGCTACACCGTCAATCCAGCGCTCCTCGGGCAGCGGGGCTGCTGATGAGCCTGAGATATCCTCAGGGGCCCTGTGTCTCTACCTGAGCTCCAAGGACACTCGTCTCTCATCGCCTTTCTGAGCCAATGCCAATCTCTGATCATTAAAAAAAAAGTGCTCACAGCGGTAATACCCTGTGTGGTTTACACTGCGTTCATATCCACACCTTGTTCATCATCATCTGACGTGGGCAGAGGGCACAGCCTCATGCCGCATCCCAGTCACTGTCTGGGACAGCTGCCTCCCCAGTGAGCTGATTCCTGGACCCGCCGGCTCCTGGAAGCCGGGGCCATACACCCTGCTCCCCTCTCCTGGGGCCAGTGCACCCTGCCCACAGCCGACATGAAGCAGGGGACACTGGGCTGCCTCTCCAGGCTTCCAAGAGAGCTGTTTACACAACCCAGCCCAGGTCCTGGCTGGCTGTCCCTACTCCCTGTGGGGTTTTAATTAGCCTGGCTCTCGGCTCACAGGCTGGGCAGTGGACGATGCTGGTCAGGGCACCTGGGTTTGAGATCGGAATTTCCAACCTACTGCCCGCGCAACATTGGGAAAGTCCCTCGGTCTCCTCCCGGGTGAAGTGGAAATATTAGTCTCTGTGTCACAGGAGTAGACGAGCTATTGTCTACAAAGGAACGTGCACAAGAGAGCCACTTGGCCATCCTCTCCTCCCGGCTTCCGAGGAGGACAGGCAGAACTACAGAGTAGGACACATCTGTTCCCAGTGCAGGAAGCCTGGGAAGAGTCTACCTACCCCTTGACTGGGAGCTGCTGTAGCCCATGGTCTAGCACAGGGCTGGGCACACAGGAGGAACCTGGAAATGTGGCAGGAGGCCTGAGATATGCAGGCCCTCTGACCTCAGGAGCAAAGGGACTTACCCAAGGGCTCACAAAGTGCTAGTTAGAGCTCTGGAATGAAATTTGAGGTCTCCTGAGTCCCCTGTGCTTTTTGCAAAGAAAAGTGTGTGCTTCCGAGGATGAGGGGCACAAACCCCCAACCTGATCACACGCCACGGCAGCCGGTGAACGGCCCTCCTCCTACCGGGCATACCTAAGGTCACCAGTCTAAAGCAGAGGGACAGACAGGACGACTTTCTGCCCCTTCCTCAGCTCCATTTGCATTCGAGGTGACAAGAAGGAGAAGAAGGGGTGAGTCGTTGGTTTAGGTCATACTGCAGGTGGAAAGCAGGCTGCGCTTGGGGCCACCCGAATGGGGACCCTTGATAGAGCTCCCCACCTTCGCCATGAGCATCTTATTACAAGTCACTGGATTTCTTGGATCTAAGCGTCCTCATCCATAAAGAGGGGCAACGGCTGGGAAGGTCGGAAGGAAGATTGGACATGCCAACTCATGGTAACTAGAGAGTCAGCCATTCGTTATCATCCCATGACGACACACAGAAGGTGCGCCGTGAGCGCAGCATCCCGTTCCTTCTCCGACTGTACGTCTAATGCCCTTAACGCCTCCATTTTCTCTGGAGCTGCCTTATGAACGGAATAGGCGGCTGCTCAGAGCTGGGGAATCTTCGCAACTTTGGGTGCAGACTGAGACGGAGACGACTGGGCTCCAATTCCACGTGGGCTCTGAAGCGCTCCCGTCTGGAGTGCTAGTATTTTAGAGATTTGTGCACTAGTAATCAATCCACTCACCGTTCTGGGGGAGGAGCGGAGATCTTAACTTCAAAAGGAGGGAGCAAACATTCTGCCTCCTGTTAAAACTCCATACACTCACTGCAGAGACTGGACGCCTTATTAAGCTTGGGTGGATGCCCGAGTGTTCAAAAGGTAAGACTCCAGACCACGAGTCATTAAGCCATCAGGCTGCTGAGTGAATGAACGAATGCTGACAGGGTGCTGCACTTTCTTACGACAACTGCTCCCACCTGATATGTGCTTGCAGCTTTGTGGTTTTCAACATGCTTCAGATCCAAGAGGCAGCAGAGCACAGTGGTGAAGAAAGCAGGCTCTGAGCTCTGCTGCGCCTTGTCTCTGTGACTTTGTCAAGTTGCTTAACCTCTCTGAGCCTCAGTTTCCTGGAGCTAACCTCTTCATCTCAGGGTTATCCTAAGGATTACAGGAAATAAGGCAGCCCAAATGCTCAGCAAGTGTGCAGCGCCTAGTCAACACTCAACTAAAGGTAGCTATTCTTACTCCTGGTTCATTTGATCTTTGTCCTGAGAGTGGGCAAAGGATGGACAAAGCCCCACGGCTAGTTAGGAGCAGAAGCAAGACTGGAATCAGGTGTCCTGGGCCCTGGTCTTAGGCCAAGAAAAATCGTCACATCAGACGCACGTTTTCCTGCAAGGGAACTCTCAGTAATTCACATGGAGAAATGTCTATTTAGGTCTTCTGTCCATTTTTGGATTGGGTTGTTCATTTTTTTGATATTGAGCTGCGTGAGCTGCTTGTAAATTTTGGAGATTAATCCTTTGTCAGTTGCTCCATTAATAAATATTTTCTCCCATTCTGAGGGTTGCCTTTCTGTCTTATTTATGGTTTCCTTTGCTATGCAATAGGTCCCATTTGTTCATTTTTGTTTTTATTTCCATTTCTCTAGGAGGTGGGTCAAAAAGGATCTTGCTGTGATTTATGTCATAGAGTGTTCTGCCTATGTTTCCCTCTAAGAGTCTTATAGTGTCTGGCCTTATATTTAGGTCTTTAATCCATTTTGAGTTTATGTTTTGTGTATGGTGTTAGGGAGTGTTCTAATTTCATTCTTTTACATGTAGCTGTCCAGTGTTCCCAGCACCACTTATTGAAGAGGCTGTCTTTTCTCCATTGTGTATTCTTGCCTCCTTTATCAAAGATAAGGTGACCATATGTGCATGGGTTTATTTCTGGGCTTTCTATCCTGTTGCACTGATCTATGTTTCTGTTTTTGTGCTAGTACCATACTGTCTGGATTACTGTAGCTTTGTAGTATAGTCTGAACTCAGGGAGCCTGATTCCTCCAGCTCTGTTTTTCTTTCTCAAGATTGCTTTGGCTATTTGGGGTCTCTTGTGTTTCCATACAAATTGTAAAATTTCTTGTTCTAGTTCTGTGAAAAATGCCATTGGTATCACCTCACACCGGTCAGAATGGCCATCATCAAAAAATCTACAAACAATAAATGCTGGAGAGTGTGTGGAGAAAAGGGAACACTCTTGCACTGTTGGTGGGAATGTAAATTGATACAGCCACTATGCAGAACAGTATGGAGGTTCCTTAAAAAACTAAAAATAGAACTACCATATGACCCAGCAATACCACTACTGGGCATATACCCTGAGAAAACCATAATTCAAAAAGAGACGTGTACCACAATGTTCATTGCAGCACTATTTACAACAGCCAGGACATGGAATCAACCTAAGTGTCCATTGAGAGATGAATGGATAAAGAAGATGTGGCACATATATACAATGGAATACTACTCAGCCGTAAAAGAAACGAAATTGAGTTATTTGTAGTGAGGTGGATGGGCCTAGAGTCTGTCCTACAGAGTGAAGTAAGTCAGAAAGAGAAAAACAAATTCTGTATGCTAACACATATGTATGGAATCTAAAAAAAAAAAAAAAAGATTCTAATGAACCTAGGGGCAGGACGGGAATAAAGATGCAGATGTAGAGAATGGACTTGAGGATATGGGGAGGGGGAAGGGTAAGCTGGGACAAAGTGAGAGAGTGGCATGGACATATATACACTACCAAACGTAAAATAGATAGCTAGTGGGAAGCAGCCGCATAGCACAGGGAGATCAGCTCGGTGCTCTGTGTCCACCTACAGGGGTGGGATAGGGAGGGTGGGAGGGAGACCCAAGAGGGACGGATATGGGGATATGTGTATACGTATAGCTGATTCACTTTGTTATAAAGCAGAAACTAACACAACATTGTAAAGCAATTATACTCCAATAAAGATGTTAAAAAAAAAAACTTCACATGTAAATCCCAGGGCTGTTTCAAAGAACTCTCCTTTGGGACTGATATAATTTTATTAACAAAACTTGACTTGAAATTTGTTTTTTGTTGTTGTTGTTGTTAGTCTGTTTCTTGGGAAAGGACAAAAACAAACAGGTAAGCTGAATGTCTGTGTCAGACCTCTACGCTGAGGATGTTGCCAGGACAAGGGAGGGTGGTGCTAGGGAAGGGCTTCCAGAGGCACAGAGTTTCCTGGGGCTGGGGTGTGGGTTGTCATCCCTGGATGTTATAAAAGTACCCGAGGGAGAGCAAGCGTTGGAAACAGCCGAGATCCAGTCCAGGCCACACCTGGGAGGTGCCAGTCCAGCTCCCACAAAGGACTGCTTTCTGCTGTTGCCATCCTGGGCCCTGTATTAACTCATACGGATAGCAGGTGTCATGGTGAACTGACTGGCCATTCTGCTTTGAATCTGTCCGTCTGTCCACAAACACGGGGCTGCTGAGCCACTCAGCGTGTGGAGCAGAGCTCCGTGTGCGCACCAGGTACCTTCCTTGAAGCTGCAGGGATTGACCAGCTGCGAGAAGTCAGCTGTGCTCAAACCAGGAACTGCTCAAACCAGAACTGGCTGCATCAGCAGTGCCTGGCTCCCAGCATACCCATCAGGCAGAGCCAAAGGAGCGGGTGCCCTAGGTGTCAGCTCCTCAGAGGCCATGTGCATCTTCCAGGAAGATGAATGTGATTTTGACCTTTTGGAGCCCAACCTTGGTTTTTGGATCCCCTCCACTGGGACAAATCCATGGTCTTCTAGGACAGCTTGGCTTTTCAGAAACAGCTCACTCTGAGCCACTGGCGGAGAATACGGTGTGCCACGGAGGAGGGAGAAGGGCTGATTTTGATCAAGACCGAGGTGTGACTCTAAAGCAATGAATGTGAATTTTTGGCAAGATTTACAAAGGACTCTGAAGGCCACCTACAAAGAGAAGCCTAGCCCGGAAATGGCGTGAGCAAGGGCCGCTTCTCCAGAGTGAGGGCACGGGTGGCAGCTCTAAGAACCTGTTCTAGGAAAAACCCATCCTGCGCTGAGATCTACACTTATCAAAACCAAAACGATTACTTACTAGTCACACTTTTTAAAAGGGTGTTGGTGGGGCACATGGGGGGAAGGGGAAGAGGATCCTGCATCTACAACCCACCCAGTCTTTTCCCCTAGGGTTGGAAACAAGCGTGAAACAAAGGAGAAACTGCAAGTCCCGTTGAAACTGACCATGAACTCTGGACGCATTACCGAGAGGCTTTCCTTCACTGACTTAGTTCTTGACCATAAAAGAGAAGCAAGAACTCAAAAGGGTAATTAGGATGGAGGGTAGAGATTGCCATGGAAAGATGCCTGACGGAAGGGCTGGCAGGACAGGCCAAAGAAATTGCTCCCTCTCTGCCATCCCATCTTCCCGCCATCTCTGTGAGAGCTGGAACTCCAGTAAACAAAGTTTTGTAAATGCCTCAACTGGATACCACATTTTCAGTACATTGTTGGTGGTAGACAACCAGGGCAAAAGACAGCAACAGGATTTCAACAATGTCCCCGCACACTTGTGCACAGATCAGAATCCTCAACTAAATAGAAAACTGACTTACTGAAAGTGGATTGCCCTTGGAATTGGAGAAGCCAGGCCCTCTAGTTATGTGAAATGACATTACCTCAGAGCCCCCAGCTCCCAGTTCTCTGAACGGGAAGGAAGCAGACCCACGGGTCTAGAAGAGCCATTTCCTCTCTGCTCTATTAATTGCAGAGATTAAGTGAGCCACTCCTTTGTGGACCTAATACACTGAGATAACAGCCATTGTGTTTGCGGCACCTCCTATTAACTGAGCTAACCCTGGTAGACTGGCAAGGTTGCAGGCTTTTATTGTCAGATTCAACCAACCAATGGCTCTCTGGAATCCCTAACCCTGAGTTTCGGACCCATGGATGACATCTGAGTTCCAAGGGAAGAAAGCAGAAATTTGTCAAATGAGTTTTTGAAAGGACATCAGGGCCAGAGAATCGAATGGGAATAGCTTTCTGTGCCCTACTCACCGGCTTCCTGTTCTCAGTGGTACTAGGAAGCTAATATAATATATCTAGTGCCTGTCATCCCCACATTCCTGGTTTCTATTAAGGTAAAAAGTAGGTCTTTTTCCCTTTTCACCCTTCATCTCTTTCCAGTTGAACGGGTGCAGTGCAGAGAGAGCTGGACTGGGAATCCACATGGAACCTTGGACTCTATTTCCTGCTCTTCCAAAAACTCACAAGGGGCAAGGTCAGCTCATCTCCTAGATCCCTTCTAGGTCAGATTTCAGTGCCTTACATTTTGGGCTGGTTGCTTGCCACCAAGTTCGCACAGAGAATTTCAATAACACATATTACGTTCAAGTTTAAGATTAGAAGCATTCAAAACCCCCCTCCCCCCCGATAGCCCATTGTCTGACCGATTCCTGGAGCTTTCTGGGCTCCTGACGATTTCCCACCATGGCGAAATGGGGAAGCATGCTCTTGATTACAAGCCGACTTTTCCAGTCATCCATTGTTTGACCTGCAATTTTATTCTTGACTCTCCAAGGCGCTTCCCAAACGACCTAGACACAGGGCTTAGGGAGACAAAAAGTACACTGTCTTTCAGATATGAAGATGAGACCATTGACCCCGTGAATCACAGACTTGCATTCTGAGGACAGGTTTAGGTGGAGTCAGCCACGTTCATTTTCCTGTCTCTCTTCCCACCCCACCACCCTCATGGAGCCCCTCCCACCTCCAGGGATGAAGGGCACCTCTGGGAGGCACTTGGCTGGGATGAGACCGCAGTCCCTGGCCATGGGGCAGAGTGAAGTTCACTGGAGAGCTGAGGGATGGGTGGAGAAGCAGCCCAATGTACCTTAAATAACAGCGGGCTTAAAGGCAGGGAATGGGGCTCCTGGGTCTGGCTTTGCTTGTGTGGTACGCAGTGAGATCTGGGGAAAGGCTTTTCTGTTTTCTGACACAGGTTTTTTTTTTAATATGAAAACCATGGCGGTTGGATCACGTGATGGCTTATTGCCCCTTCAGCTCTACTGAAGCCTTTGGCCCATAGAAGGAGCAACTCCCCACTCTGCCCGTTAGCACCCAGCCAAGTGAGCTGACAGGTCATAACCTGACAGTCAATGGAAAGAAGCAATGGACGTCGGAAGGGGCTCATGAAAACCTGGTGCACTGGTTTACAAAAAACTAACCGAGCTGGCTGCCATCACGGCTGCCCCAATTTATGCCCTCCATGACAGATGAGCGGACACGTGCAAACCCAGGTACAGCGGACTTTTTTCGTTTTGTTTTGTTTCATTTCTTTTTGTTCTCACAATGTAAACGTGGAATAGGAGCTCTGCTAAGACATTCATATGCGAGGGAAGCTCTCCTTCCCATAGATCTACTTGGCAGTACAAAACCAGGTCTATAATTTCCATGTCCAGATGCCTGGCTCTGGAAAAATGGAGAAGTACTTTCCCCATTCTCCCACTGAGTACAACCGAAACCTCTGGACATTACATATAAAACAAACATAAGAAGACCCTGAAAGGTGGAGAGAAGAAAGCAGGCTGGTAGGGACCTTGGGCCCTAAGGAACACCGCGGTGGCGAGCTCCCTGGGTTTTCATTCTGCCTCATAGATCCCAGATCAGGACCGGAAGCCAACAATCCAAAGTGCCAGTGAACAGAGACAAAAAGGCTCCAGCAAAAGCCAAAGGACTGGGAGAGGGGCAGCCTCCCAAGACCGAAAACTTTTATACAAGAACCACTCTAATTCAGCTAAACACCATAGAAAAAAGGGTGTTCCCACCCAGCCCCATCAGTAAAGGCCAGCTGGGGACCTAGAATCCACTCCCACAGAGCGGTAATGAGTCATCTCTCCCTGTCCCTGCTAGGGTGGTGTTAGAAGAGACCTCACAGAGAGCCAGGACCTTTGCCCCGGCACAGTGGTAATAGGTCCACATCCCATCCCTTCCAGTGTCAGTGGAGATCACATGGGGAACAGTAATGAGGCACTCCTACCTACCCCAGCCAGGGTGGCATTAGTGGAAGCCCAGTGGGGAGCTGGAACTGTCACCACTGCCCAGCAGTAATGAGAAGCCCCGACCTCCCCGGTGTCAAGGAAGGCTAAGTGGGGAACCTGGATTTCTATAGCTACCTGGCAGAAATGAGAGAGTGTGCTCCCCCTTTCTCTGCCAGAGCATTGTCAGAGGAAGTCAGCTAAAACAGAAGATCTAAATAAGTGCTGAGAGATATGCTTCAGGTATGGAAGGGGAATCAAGACATTCTTAGATGAAGGGAAACTAAAAAGGAAAACTAAAAGACTTTGTTAACAACAGACCTCTCCTAAGAGAATGACTAAAGGAAGTTCTCTGAACAGAAAGGAAATGATAAAAGAAGAAATTCTGGACATCACCAAGGAAGAAAGAACAATGGAAAGAGAAAAAATATGGGTAAATAGAATAGACTTTCCTTTTCCTTTCAAGTTTTCTAAATTATGTTTGGTGTTGAAGCACCAATTATAACAGTGCTGTGGTTCTAAATGTATGTGGGAGAAATAGTTAACGATTACATTATAAACAGAGGAGGGTGGTAAAGCAGTGGAAAGAGAGGTAAGGTTTCTATACTTCACTTCAACTGGTAAAATGTTGACATCAGTAGATGCTTATAAGTTATTTATATACGATGTAATACCTAGAGCCAGCAAGAAAAATGGTATACGAAAAGAAACATGCAAAACACTGTACATGAATCATCAAATGGAACTCTAAAAAATATTCAGGTCACCCACAGGAAGACAGGAAAAAGAAAATAGAGAAACAAAAATAGAGAGCAAACAGAAATTAAAAATAAATTGGCAGAATTAAGCACTAACATCAATAAGTACATTAAGTGAAAAGGATCTAAATACAGCTATTAAAAGACAGAAATTGACAGTCAATAAAAAAACATAAGCCAACTATATGATGTCTGCAAGATGCTCACCTCAAATATAATGATACGGGCATGTAGAAAGTAAAAGGATGAAAAAACACGCAATTGTTAATTAAAACAAAAAGGAGCAGGGGTGGCTCTAGTAATACCAGATAAAGTAACTTCAGAACAAAGAAAATTACCAGGCACAGAGAGGGGCATTACATTACGGAAAAAGGGTCAATCTTCCAAGAAGAAAAAGTAATCTTAAATGTGTACACACCAAACCACAGAGCTACAAGATATATGGAGCAAAAATGAACATAACTGAAAGGAGAAATTGACATTTATAGTGGAGACTTCAATGTCCTCTCTCAACAGTTGATAGAACAATTAGACAGAAAATCAGCAAGATATAGAACGCAACACCACCACCATCTAATAGGATCTAATTGACATTTATAGAACACTCCACCAAGAAACAGGAAAATTTACATTCTTTTCAAGCATCCAAGAAATACATACCAAGATAGACATATTTTGGACTATAAAACAATCTACCAAATTTTTAAGAAGTTGAAGTAATACATGATGGCTTAGTACATTGTGGATGTACTGATGCCGCTGAATTGTTACGTGAATTTCACCTTCATTTAAAAAAATCAATACCACCAAATACTGGCAACAACGGGAGAAACTGGATTACTCATACATTGTTGGAGGGAATGAAAACTGGTACTTTCTTAAAAACCGAACATGCAACTCCTACATGACCCAGCAATTGCACTACTGGGTATTTATCCCACAGGAATGAAAACTTGTAGTCATACAAAAATTTGTAAACAAGTGTTTATAGTAGATTTATTCATGATAGCCCCAAACTGGAAACAACCCAGAAATCTTTCAATGAACGAAGGATTAAACAAACTGGCACCTGTATACCATGGTACACTCCTCAGCAAAAAAAAGACACGACTGTTGATATATATATAATGACCTGGATGAATCTGCAGAGAATTACGCTGAGTGAAAAAAAAAAGGCAACCCCCCAAACTTACATACTGTGTGATTCCATTTATATAATTCTTAAAATGACAAAACTATAGAAATGGACTGATTAGACATTGCCAAAGGGTAAGGAGGAGGTTGGTGTGGGAAGGAAGTGGATGTGTCCATAAACGGGCAAAATGAGGGATTCATGTGGAGATGGAAATGTTCTGTACCTTGACTGTACCCATTCAGCATCCTGCTTGTGATATTATACTACAGTTTTGCAAGATGTTATCATTAGGCGAAGCTGGCTAAAGGGTACATGGGATCTATTTGCATTCTTTCTTTTTTTTTTTTTAAATAAGATGTTGGGGGTAGGAGTTTATTAATTAATTTATTTACTTTTGCTGTGTTAGTTCTTCATTTCTGGGCAAGGGCTTTCTCTAGTGTGGCAAGTGGGGGCCACTCTTCATCGTGGTGCACGGGCCTCTCACTATCGTGGCCTTTCTTGTTGTGGAGCACAGGCTCCAGACGCGCAGGATCAGTAGTTGTGGCTCACAGGCCTAGTTGCTCCGCGGCATGTGGGATCCTCCCAGACTGGGGCTCGAACCCATGTCCCCTGCATTAGCAAGCAGATTCTCAACCACTGCGCCACCAGGGAAGCCCTATTTGCATTATTTCTTACACCTGCATGTGAATCTACAATTATCTCAAAACCACAAGTTCAATTAAAATCATATGACCGTATTATGTGATGCAGAAAACGGACTTCACAAAATTCAACACCCATTCACGATGAAAACTCTCAGAAAACCAGAATTAGAGGGGAACTTCCTCAACTTGATAAAGAAC
This sequence comes from Delphinus delphis, assembly GCF_949987515.2. Classification (NCBI taxonomy): domain Eukaryota; kingdom Metazoa; phylum Chordata; class Mammalia; order Artiodactyla; family Delphinidae; genus Delphinus; species Delphinus delphis. The sequence goes on from NC_082704.1 coordinate 3,622,079, forward strand.
ATCTACAATATATCTACAGCTAACTTCACACTTAATGATTAAAGACTGAATGCTTTCCCTCCACGATTGGTAACAAGGCAAGGATATCTGCTCTCTTCACTGCTTGTATCAAATCTGTATGTTGTACATCTTAAACTTACACCATGTTGTGTGTCAAATATATCTCAATAAAACAAAAACACAGTACTGGAAGTTCTAGCTAGTTCATTAAGGCAAGAGAACTAATAAAAGGCATACATATTAGAAGCAAAACTATACTTATAGGTGATATGATTGTCTACGTGGAAATCTTAACAAATTTACAAAGTAACTCCTGGAACTTAAATGTAAGTTCAGGAAGTTCTCAGGATACAAGATCAACATATAAAAATCAATTGCGGGCTTCCCTGGTGGCTCAGTGGTTGAGAGTCCGCCTGCCGATGCAGGGGACACGGGTTTGCGTCCCGGTCCGGGAAGATCCCACATGAGGCGGAGCGGCTGGGCCCGTGAGCCATGGCTGCTGGGCCTGCGCGTCCGGAGCCTGTGCTCCGCAATGGGAGAGGCCACAACAGTGAGAAGCCCACGTACCACAAAAAAAAAAAAAAAAAAAATCAATTGCTCTGGGACTTCCCTGGTGGCGCAGTGGTTAAGAATCCGCCTGCCAATGCGGGGGACACAGATTCGATCCCTGGTCTGGGAAGATCCCACATGCTGCAGAGCAACTAAGCCCGTGCGCCACAACTACTGAGCCTCCGCCCTAGAGCCCGTGAGCCACAACTACTGAGCCCACGTGCTGCAGCTACTGAAACCCACACACCTAGAGCCCGTGCTCCACAACAAGAGAAGCCACTGCAGTGGGAAGCCGTGCACTGCAACGAAGAGTAGCCCCCGCTTGCTGCAACTAGAGAAAACCCGTGCGCAGCCAAAATAAATAAATAAATTTAAAAAATCAATTGCACTTATAAATACCAGCAATTAACACATGGGCGCTGGAATTAAAAATACGATGCCGCTTACTATTGCTCAAAAACTTCTTAGGTGAAAGCCAAGCAAAACATGCATAGAATTTGCATGCTAAAAGCTATGCAACACTCATGAAAGATCAAAGATGATCTAAATGTATGGAGGGATACTCTGTGTTCACAGAATGAAAGGCTCAACATTCTAAAGATGTCAATTTTTCTCAAATTGATATACAGCTGTAACCAATTCCTATCAAAATCCCAGCACGATTTTTTGCAGATATAGACAAAATTATTCTAAAATTTTTATGGAAATTGCAAAGGAAGTAGAAGAGCTGAAACAATTTTGACAAAGAAGAATCAAGTGGAAGGAATCAACCTACCCGGTTTCAAGACTTATCATATGACTGCATTAGAGAAGATGGTGTGGTGTTGGCAGAGGGACAGACACATAGATTACTGGAACAGAACAGAGATTCCAGAAATAGACCCACACAAATATGCCCAACTGATTTTTGACAAAAATGCAAAAGCAATTCAGTGCAGGAATGGTAGCATTTTCAACACATGGTTCTGGAAGAACTGAACATCTATAGGCAAAAAATGAACTTCAAACTCAACCTCATACCTTACACAAAAGTTAACTCAAAATGGACCATATAGTTAAATGTGTAAAATTACATAAGTTTTAGAAAAAGGTAGGAGAAAATCTTCGGGATGTAGAGCTAGGCAAAAAGTTCTTTCTTAGACTTGACAGCAAAAGTGTGACTCATAAAAGGAAATATTGATAAATTAGACCTTATCAAAAGTAAGATCTTTTGCTCTGTGAAAGACCCTGTGAATAGGATGAAAAACACGACTAGGAGAAAATATCTGCAAACCTCCTATCTGATAAAGGAGTAGTATCTAGAATATATAAAGAATCTCAAAAACTCAACAGTAGGAAAACAAACTACCCAATTAGAAAATGGGAGAAAGACATGAAAAGACATTCCACTGAAGAGTTTCTGCGGAAGGCAAATAAGCACATACAAAGATGTTCAGTATCATTAACCATTAGAGAATTGCAAATTAAAGCCACAATGAGATACCACTACTTACCTATCAGAATGGCTAAAATAAACAGCAGTGGGAACACCAAAAGCTGGTCAGAAAGTGGAGAAACTGGACCACTCACTGCTGGTGGGAAATGTAAAACTAGCCACGCAGCTGTAGGATGACACAGCACTTGCACTCTAGGGCCTTTATTCCAGAGAAATGAAAATTTATGTCCTCAGAAAAACCTGCAGCAGTATCAATTTTCTGGTTTTGATACAATCCAGGGCCTCTCTGTACCCTGTTTGCAACTTCCAGTGAATCTATAATTATTTCATAAAAGAATAGCTAACTTCTATTCAAAAAAGATTTCAGTGTCCAGACCCACGGGGACACATTCTTCTTATTGCTTCTGGGGCACGTACAAGGTAGCATTTTTTAAAAAGTTACTTATGTATTTATTTTTGGCTGCCTTGGGTCTTCATTCATGCGTGGGTTTTCTCTAGTTGCGGGGAGCGGGGTGGGGGTACTCTTCATTGTGGTGCATGGGCTTCTTGTTGCAGTGTCTTCTTTTGTTGCAGAGCACGGGTTCTAGGCGCATGGGCTTCAGTAGTTGTAGCTCTTGGGCTCTAAAGCATAGGCTCAGTAGTTGTGACGCATGGGCTTAGTTGCTCCACGGCATGTGGGATCTTCCCGGACCAGGGCTCGAACCCGTGTCCCCTGCACTGGCAGGCAGATTCTTAAGCACTGCGCCACCAGGGGAGCCCCCAAGTGGCATTCTTTTCTCAAGCAATGTACAGAAGTTTGTGCAGACCTTTTTATTCTTGAAAATACAAGTCCCACCCAAATCTTTGTTGAGTGTTTCAGGGGCCAAGCCCAAGGCCTCAGCTGTGACCACACTCAAAAACTAGACACCCTAACGAGGACAAAATGTCATATAATATACAGTGCACCCAAATAAAGATGGAAAAAGGAGACCTCATTTGCTGCTGAAGCGTCACTAACTCCCTGGCCCAGCATCTCGAGCCTGTGTGAGGGATGGAGGCCCAGATCTCATTTTAGCACTGGCAACACAAAACCTACCAATACCAAACAAGCTACCCATTTAGCTCCAAAGAAAAAAAGGCAAAATTAAAAAAAGAAAACGCCGCTTTGGCTCTTAAAGCCTCCACTCTACTGATTTCTTGACCCGCCCCTTTGCGGTTCCCAGCAGCCAATGTAGAGAGGACAGGTAGAGGTAGCAGCCAGAGCTCCGAGGATAAGGGCCTGATGCTCTGGTCTGCAGGAGCGGCCTACTGACTCAGCACCGCATCGCCGAGTTTGGATACTGGCTGGGCCCAGGGCTGGAGAGCGTGGCCAACAGCGGAAACGCAGGTGAGAGTTCCTTGCCTGGAAATTGACTTTGTTTGGTCCAAGTCAGAAGGCGTCTCCTGCCGTCGGCACACCAGCCTCTGTGGCCATGATATCGTTTCCTCTTTCCCTGGAGATGAATCTGGGCCTGGGAAACAGCCCTTGGGCAGACCTTCCTGCCACAGCAGGGGTGTGCTACCTCCCCCCCCCAGAAGCATCCACGAACACCTGAACAGGAAGCCTATATCCCCCATAAAAAGAAACCAATCCTCAGCAATGTTTCTCCCCCAAGCACAATCCAGGACTGTGGATGAACCCCCAAATCATCTGCCGTACACACTTTGGATTTCACCCTCAGACGTCCATGTGAATTCAGTTTTCTATATCCGTGTCAGGTTTAATACAGAAAGAAAATGCCCCCCCCCCCGCCACCCATCATCAGGTAAGTCGATGCTCCAGGGAGAGGCTTTGCTCTGGGGCTCTGGAGCCTGTTCATGTGGGGAGCGCGGTGGGTGAGGGCTGTACTCACACTTCAGGTTCGGAGCAGAGGCCTGAGGGCAGTCTCTCTTGCCCCGTCAGCCTGGGCTCTGGAGGCACCCGAGGGCCCCCAGGGTTATCACTGGCTCACCCCTCTCCATCTTAGCCAAAGCCTCTACTACTGGACCTCTTGCTGCCCAGACCTGTGATTCTGCCAGACGCCTGACGTCCACGTCAAAGTGCCAGTCAGGGTCAGATCTACGTTGTTGCCCCCCGAGTCTGGACGTGACAGAGGAAGGAAACGAAGAACCGAATCAGAGGCGCTTGGCAAGGAGGCAAGCCGAGCGTGAGGATGGAGCAACACTGAAGGACTGAAACCTTTCCAAGTGCAAAAGAGTCCCAGTCCCCTGCCCCCCAGGAACTAAGCAGCAGAAAGAGCCTCGGGCTTCGGACTGGAAGGTATAAAGGTGAGCTGCATTGTGAAGCCAAGCTGGGTGCGCCCCACATCCCCGAGTGCATCCCCCATCTTAGTTGCTTCTTCCTCTGCGCTCCCCAGATGAGGTGACGAGACAGGTCCTGCTCTGCCACTGCCAAAGGAGTCTCTGAGACCACGATGTCCCATCCTGGGTCTCTGGCTTATTGGGCATAGTTTTGGTCAGGATAGAAGACATTGGATATTAGGTCCTCATTTTTTCAAGGGTGAAATTTAGCTTCCAAACCAAAGAAAAAGCCAAAAGATCTCTGGACTTCAAATGGGCTTACAGAGGAATCGAACCCATCTAGTCGGGTAAAGGTAATGTCGATGGCAAAATAATTCAAATCTGTCTTCAGACGTGTACACCGGTGTTAACGTTGAATTGTGTCTCCCCCTCCCCATTCATGTGTTGAAGTCCTAAACTTCAGTATTTCTGAATGAGACCTTATCTGGAAATAGGGTCATTGCAGATGTGACTGGTTAAGATGAGGTCATACTGGAGTAGGGTGGGCCCCTAATTCGGTACGACGGGTGTCCTTATAAAAAGGGGAAATTTGGACACAGGGGCACGCACACAGGCAAAGGCCACGTGAAGACTGGAGTTATGCTGTCATACGGCAAGGAACTAGCACGCACTAGAAGAGAGCTGGAATGGATCCTCCTGTGGCACCTTCAGAGGGAGTGCAGTCCTCCTGACACCTTGATCTCAGACTTTACCTTCCAAGACCGTGAGAAAATTCTTGTCTACGGTTTAAGCCGCCCAGTCTGTGGAACCTTCCCATGGCAGCCCTAGCGAACTCATACACTGGGGATAAAAATCTTTCTATAGCAAAGGCGTGGATGCCACTGAGGGCTGGCCTGTGCCAGGGGGGGCTCCCTCCGGGGGCTCTGGGGCTTGTTTACTCTCTGGTCGTGAAGGATCCTCTCTTGTTTGGATTACTAGGAGCTAGAGCGTTCTGAGCCCAGGGCTGGCTTTGGCTCTCGGCACTTAGAGAACGCCCTATTCTGGACCGTTATTACCCTGTCTGCCCCATGAAGCTGCAGCCGGGAATCCTCTGATCCCAAGCAGCTCTGAAGTGGAGCACGCATCACAAACTTTTGTAGACAAAACTGGGCTGCAGGGCCACGTGGAAAGCGAGAGGAAGCAGTGGGAAGGAGGGACCTCTAGTGCAGAGTCACACGGCCTGATGGCGGGCTGAATACAGGCCAGGAGACTAAGGCCACTACTACCGTCCAGACCTCCAGCAGAGGACGCCTCGTGGGGAACAGATCCAGAAACTCACTGCCGTCAGTCGTGGGCACTTTGGGCTGTAATCGCAGCACGTGACCCCGCTCGAAAGGAACTGGATGCTGCTAATCTCGATCTGCCACGGGCAATCTTGGTGTGAAGGTGTAAGGAGTCAAGTGAGATGCCCCGGTCCAGCGGGAGCCAGTCCTGGGAGAGGCAGGCAGAGCCCAGGCTGGAGACAGGCGGGTCGAGAGTGAAGAAGGCCGGCCTTCTAGATGTTAGGAGAGTCAGGGCCTCGGAGCCCAAGGAGAGGCCGTGAAGCAGGAGGGCTGGCTTCTAGGTCATGAGTTATGGGGCTCTGGGAAAGCTGCTTAACCTTGAAGAGTGAGTTTCTTCATGTGTAAAACACAAAGTTCTGTACAGAAGTCTAACAGCTACCACTGCGTGTGAACGGATTCAAGCTTGGGTGGCGGCTGCCCTAGAACCATTTGAAGGAGTCCCTCAGCCTAGAGCCTTGGTGACTCGTGACCCTCAGCCTAGAGCCTTGGTGACTCGTTGGGTTGGAGCCCATGTGTCTTCAGGAAGGCGTAACACATTGTTCAATATTTCTGTGCGTTTGAAAGGACCGCTTTGACGGTATTCAAGAGCCACAAGGCATATAATTATAGCCTTGTGTTAATAAATACAATATTCTAAAACACACCACTTTCCATTTGTAAAAGTTGACTTGAAAAAGCCCAAAGTGATGTGGAGAAATTGGAACCGTCACATATTGCTGGTGGGAATGTAAATGGTGCAGCCATTCTGGAAAGCAGCTTGGCAGTTCCAGAATAAGTTAAACATAGAATAGCCATATGGGCCAGCAATTCCGCTCTCGGGTATATATCCAAGAGAAGTGAAAACATGTCTACACCAAAGCTTGTACATGAGTGTTCACAGAAGCGCTATTCATGATAGCCAAGAGGTGGAAACAACCCAAATGTCCATCAGCTGGTGACTGGATAAGCAAAATGTGGTCTCTCCATACAATGGAGTATTACGCAGCCATAAAAAGTCATGAAGTACTGGTACACGCTACAACGTGGATGAGCCCTGACAGCATCATGCCAAGTGAAAGATGCCAGGCGCAAAAGACCACATGACGTATGCTTTCATTTATATGAAATGTCCAGAACAGACAAGTCAAAACAGTGAAACACATTGAATTGTATACTTTCAAAGAGTGAATTATATGGTATGTAAATTATATACTAATTAAGCTTTTTAAATAAAGCCCAAATTATTATCACTCCTTAATCTAACTTGGGGTTTTAGAAAGTTGTTCCTTTCAGAGAAACGATGAAGCCACATCTTTTAAGTTTGGGGAGAAAAAAAATGTTTGTATCTTGCACTCTTAGCAGGACTAGCTCCTTTTGAAATGGGGTGTCAACAGGCCTTTTCTTCCCTTAATGACACAGTGGTGCCGCAACCTTTCCCTAGTGACCCACGTCATCGATAAACAACTTACAAAGTTGGTTTGGAAATAATACCTCAAGATCTGGTTGACTTGAATTTTGACATCGCTGCTGCCACTGCCAGGGACCTCCCGAGTCTCCCTCCTTTCGGATTTGGGATGTCACGCCACTGAGGTTACAAATGCCTGTCCGCCACACACTCCCCTGACCGTCCCATGCCACTCAGTGATGAATCAGCTTGGGGCTGGGGCTTCCTGGCAAGTACAAATGTTCTGCGATCCCACACAGTGGGCTCGGACTGCAGAATCCTGCTTTAAGGAGACGAGACTTGCCCAAACCAACAAGTCAGCTGGGATCACTGTGTCTCCAGCTGGCCCTGCCCGGAAACGGATTCGACTCTAAGACCGAGCAGCACACAGTGTCCATCCATGACAACAAGCAGAGAACAGAGTTTTCTGGAACTTGGGGACACACAGAAATGAGGGCAGACTGAGACAGCCTTACAGCAGGGTTAACAATGCTGATCTTGTCACGTGATCGACTGCAGCAGAAACAGCCTCAAGGTGATGTGAGGCCAAGTTTCGTCAAGACCTCATTTCTCCCTGAACTTGTTCAGCATCATCTTTTTCTGTTCCGGACATCATGTGCTTTGAAAATTGAAAGAGCCCTGGGATTTAAAGTGGTAGTCCCGACGGCCCTTCTAGGTGCTGGCTTTCCTGTGTGCTGAACGCCCACAAGCCGAGTTCCCCTAAGCTTCCCCACAGCTGATCACCAAGGTTGCGGTTGGCCTGGGGGTGGGTGGGCGTCAGGAAACCGTCCCGGTGTCCTCTGCAGGGCCAAACCACGCCACTCACACGGTGGTACGCACACAGACACAGATGCACACAGTCACACAGGTACACACAAACGCACATACAGATAGACACACACGTGCACACAGAGACATGCACACAGACACAAAGACATACAAATACAGAGGCACACACAGACACACACAAGCATGCAGACAGATACACACGGGCACACACATATAGAGACACACAAAGACAGGCACAGAGACTCTCTCTCTCTCTCTCTCTCTGTCCTAGAAAGTACTCAAGCACTAGAGGCCCAGGGGGAAAGGCTCCCTTTCTAAGTGGGGGATGTCTCCATCAGTCCATCAGTCCATCATGTCTCCATCAGTGGGTGCCTGGCCCCTCTACCTTGCCATCCAGCTGGGCTTCTGCTCAGCAGCCCTCGGGCGGCTCCGGCACCGCCAGCAGAGAGGAGGGAACCTAAGGTGCTCGCCTCCCTTCCTGCCCCTGCTCTCCCCTCAGCTGTGGCCCTGAGGCAGATATGAAAGCAAGATTCTTTTCCCCTCGAAATGATCTTTTAAACAATGCTGTCCCTAGACTTATCGTGCAATAACTGGAGATGCTGGGCTAGGGAGGAAGTGGCTTGGTTTTGTGGCAATTTCGGCATGCAATAGCTTCAGCGTGTAGAAACAACTTATCAACGTGTGCCACTTGGGCCCTGATGCCAGCTGTCACAGCAGGCCGAAGCAGGCGCGTGAAGGTTTGCAAAGCGTCTGTAGCTGGGGACCTGGGAGAAAGTGTGGGCTGAACACCGGAGCCAGGCGACCTGGCTTGCACTTATATCTTAAAGCAATCATTGACTCTCTGACCCTCAGATTCCTCGTCTGCAAAGCAGGGCTGATGCCCTTTGCTCTTCGCCTTTCACGTGTACCGTATGAGGGTCAGATGATGACTTGAACCTGAAAGTCCCTGTGACAGAGGCTCTGGGGGAAGGCAGCCCCTTTCAGCACCTCTGAGCAAATGAACTGAACAAAAGGAAGCAGTCCCTTTTGTCCCCTGCCCCTTTATAGTGACGCTTGGTTAGAGTCCTAGAATCTTAGTTTTGGGAGGCAAACTAGAGATTGTAAGGTAACCCTCTTCGTGAGCAGAGAGGGAAATCAAGGCAGAGACTGGAATGGGGCAGATCCTCGGATGAGGAACGATGGGCAGGGAGAGTTGACGCCACACGTCAGGTTCACTGACTCCCGAGACTGCGGTGGGCTGGGCTGGACACAGGCGCCCCATCTAACGCTCACCCTCTGGTCCACATTCTAAAAGGTACTGACCCAAGGAGCCTAATTAATATCCGAGGCCGCCTCCCAGGCCGTCCAGCGACCCCGCCTCTCTTCAAAGTGTCGGCGGCACTGAGGTTGCTGCCTCCCCCTGCCAAGGCCGACGAGCGCGCCGCTTCACCTCTCCGGGGTTCACTTTCTTTCAACAGACGAAAGAGTCTGGCCTGGGTGACCCTATGAGCCCTGCCGGCTGGCGCTGCCTCAATGGGTCTCCACCCACTATGAGTCCCCAGCCGGAGCGTACAGACTTCCCTTCAGCGGCTGTTGGAAAGCCCCTCAGCCGCCTTCGGAATCCTAGTGGGGCCGGGCAGAGTTTGGGGTCCCCTCTTTCCACATTCAGCCAAACACGCGTGTGACCCCCGCCCCCAGATTCTAAACAAGGCCATCTGGGGATCAGAGCCCTGCATCATGAATTAGGACAAGGCTCAAGAATTCAGCAACCTCAGAGTCCAGAGTGCTCTAAAAAGAAAGTGGGAGGAAACAAGGAAGGCCACGGCTACGAAATGTGGCACTTGTCACCGGGCATTGCACAGAGGTGTCCCCGAGGTCTGCACGCACGGTCCAGCCTTCTGTCTCCATCTACACTGTGACGGGTCCAACTGAGAAAATTACCTAAGAAGGCATATCGGGGGAGGGGAGGGTACGTAACAAGTGGCCTAAGGAGCAGTGAGATAAAAGAGCAGCCTTTTTGTTTTTTTTTAAATAAAGACCATTAGGCTAGAAAAGATTTGTGAAGAGTTCATGTTTAAACTGCCTTCCTGGGGACTTCCCTGGTGGCGCAGTGGTTAAGAATCTGCCTGCCAATGCAGGGAACACGGGTTCGAGCCCTGGTCCGGGAGGATCCCACATGCCACAGAGCAACGAAGCCCGTGCGCCACAACTACTGAGCCTGCGCCCTAGAGCCCGTGAGCCACAACTACTGAAGCCCACGTGCCACAACTACCGAAGCCCACGCGCCTAGAGCCCATGCTCCGCAACAAGAGAAGCCACTGCAATGAGAAGCCAGCGCAGCGCAACAAAGAGTAGCCCCTGCTCGCCGCAACTAGAGAGAAGCCCGCGCGCAGCAACGAAGACCCAACGCAGCCAAAAAAAAAAAAAAAAAAAAAAAAATTGCCTTCCTGGATACATTCCACTCTCCTGATGGATTTCGAATAAGAAAAACCTTACCGTTGCACTTAGAGATTTCATGTGAAATCCCATTTGATGGGAGCAAATGTGCCTTCAGTACTTACTCTGACGCAATAAATTCTCTCCATTCTTGGAAATCCTTCTCTGCAAATATTTTAGATATTATTTCATAAATGAAAGAAAACAGTCAAGGCTGCTAGCATCAGCTTTGGAGGAAACAATCTAATTTCAAAGATATTTATCTATCACAAGTTGGCAACAATGGCTCCAGTTACTGAAGAAAGTGGGAAAATGGCTGTGCGTTTCAGTACTGGTCCCCAGTCACTTCCCTTCGAGAACACAGTTAACAAAATGCATAGAAGCAGGCATTAAAGACAAATGCAATCTAACAGGCAAGAGCAATGTTGAACACATGGCCCGATTCCGGCTTCTAGAAGAGCTGGAGCTGGAGGGGAACACTGACGTGAATGCTTTTGGTAGGCTACTTGGGTTGAGAGTAAGTGCGGATCTCCACAGTTCAAACTACACAAGTCGATGTCTATGGCCAGCCCTATGCAAAGTTAGCCTATTTATCAAGCAAAGACTGTTCCAACCCAGAAGCCCAAGTGCTAATACCAGGGCAAATAGGACATTATTTTTGCTTGATCAAAAGTGTCTTCCCTGAGTCAGAAAAAAAACGATACCCTTGGCTGGAGCTTAAAACTGGGGGTGGGGTGGGCTGGGGGGAGGGGCCCTGTGCAGTGTGCTAGTTTACCAGGAGGAAGAAGGTTCGGGAACACGAACCAAGTCCTGCTTCAAGCTCTGTGCACCTGAGGAGGCAGCCAGGAAACATGAAGTTCTGGTTTCTCCTTGATTTTATCTACTGTATTCTTCTAAACTGATTTCTTCAAAACCCAAATCAGGACCACCTAACTCCATTGTGGGTCAAATACAAATGTATATTTCTGTGGTTTAAGGGTTCCAACAGCTAAAGATTAAAAGGCATATTCCTAAGACCATTACAGACCCACAGAGCTCAAGACTCAGATGGAGTATCACCCGTTCCTGATGCTCAAATGTGCACAGAGTTGATTTGGAATTCAGAAACGCTCCAAATAAACACTTCTGTGCCAAGACTTTGCAGTTCTTTCATCCCGTCAGCCATCCGTTTATTCATCCAATCAAGCTGCCTGTGTCATACTGATTCATCCTTCCTCTTTTTCCTTATACTAAGCAAGTATGAGAGAATCGTAGAGAAGGTATAAGAAAAGAGACAAACTTTTCATTTTGTACTGCAGCGAAGTTAAGGCTCAGTAAAGTCCTGTTACCTCTGTAACCTTGGTGCATATCCAAAACGTATTGTTTTAATAAGGTTTTTTTTTTAATGGTTAAGAAGCCTATGGTGGTTCATGAAATTCATTTCATAGTCATATAAGAAATTGCTTTTTATGAGAGAGGATCTCTGCTGAGTTTCCCTTGGGCACTGGAAGTTAGAGGCCGATAGGGTCTCTGCTTTCCATGAAAGTGTTTTCCAACTCTCAAAGCATCTGTCAATACACTCAGAAGAATCAGAATGAAATGAGCCCAAGGCTTGGTATTTGGAACGCGGCAGATTACGATGCCGCCTGCGGGGTTGTACTCAGCCGCTCACTGCAAAGCTCTGAAGCTGGAATCAGGAGCCCTGGGTTCTAGTCCCAGCTCGGGGAGGTCACTGGTTACACTGCCTGTAATTTGGAAGCTGCTCATCAGCCTGTCTTTCCCCAGCTTGACGACCTCTGCTTGTGTATATCGCTGGATGGGAAGTGGGGAGCTCCAGGCTCCAGGGGCGGCCACGGCAGCCACTGCGCCTTCACACCCAGTGGGCCATGGCAGACGCTGCAGCCTGAGGCCATGGTCACCCTGACGGCAGGCCCAGCTCACTGCTGAATCACGATCACGGTCAACTAGAAGCTGTTCTCAAACCCAGGTTCCCCCATCCTATTCTTGGACACATGGATTCAGGACCCAAATATAGGACCTTACCATTTGTCCGTGTTCAATCTCGCATGTCAATCTTGAGCTCGTCAAGATGTCTTTGGATTCTAACTTCCCGCTACAGAGAACTCATCACCCTCTGGCGCTACGTCAGGGCCAAACCTGCCTCGAGACTCCCCTCTCTAAGGGGGGACACGAATCCATGATCCACGGCCTTTGGATTCACTCCTTTCATTGGTCACACATCACGTAACTGGGCTGTAAACGAGGATTCCACAACTGCCGCTGCCAAAGGCTTTGCTGAGGTCCAAACACTTGCCTGCTTTTCTCTGCCCTACCTGCTCCTCCAGCAGGAGAGAAGATTCTAACCGGACGCGCTGCTCCCGTGAGCCAGTGGCGGCTCTGAGGGAGACCTGCTCCTTCTGCTTTCGTTTCGGACCCGCTTTTTGCTGGCTTCTTGTCTAACTACCCACTCCCTCGCGATTGCTCTAGGAACGTGTTCTACAATTTTCCCAGGGAGCCGCAGCAAGCTGGCTGGAACCACATACGCTATCCAGTTTAAGGAATTTCTTTTCTGGAAATCTGGAAGTAGCTGCCCATCTGGTGGTTTATGGCCCTTTTTGGCAGTTCTGCGTGATTCCAGAATGCTCTCCCTCCCTCTGTGCCCAGGCCTGTCATTCACCTCGGTCCTCAGTGAGCAGGCAGCCTCCCAAACCCCTTCATCCATCACCATCTTCTAGTCTAGCTGAACCATCTCACCAGCTGGTCTATCACTCCCAGGTTGAAGGGCATTCTCTTCTGCAAAGAAGCCTGAAGTTTTTCTCCCAAGAGCCTGGGTTCTCCTTCTGTGGGAATGAGTCTCTTCACGAGCGCGGGACTCCCTGGGTATGGGGTCTCTTTACCTTCTACTCTGTCTCAGGTCACATTCCCCCTGTGCTCCGCCTCTGACTCAGATGCATCTCGGCTGCTTCTGTCCGATGCTGCTGCCTCTCCAGATGGTCTGGAGCTCTGAGCTTACAACTGGTTGTTTCTTGCTCATGGAACAGGGTTTCTTCTCTCCTTCCCTGTCTCATGCCTCTCTCCACTTTCCTGACTTTACCTTCTGTCTTCAGAACAGTGTTCTCGGGTAACCGGGGGAGGGGAGAGCCACACCTCCATAACAAACTCCGAAGCGGTCAGAGCAGGCTTATGATGACTTGCCCTGGGCTCAAAGCCGCCCAGTGAGTGTCAATCGCTGCGTTTCCAAAACAGGAAGCACGTGATACTTACACAGAAGGGAGGGAATCTGAGAAATACTGTTCAAGAGAAGCCAAGCGGGAGCAAGGGAACAAAAAGACATCTCAGATGATTTCTCAAGGTCCCTGAATAAGTAGGAGAGCTGATCTGATCATCTGCAGTAACTAGAAAGAAGATGTGCTCTATACATACACTGGAATACTACTCAGCCATAAAAAAGAATGAAACAATGCCATTCACAGCAACATGGATGGACCTCGAGATTACCGTACTAAGTGAAGCAAGTCAGACAGAGAAAGACAAATACCATATGATATCACTTACATGTGGAATCTAATAAAACATGCACAAACGAACTTATTTACAAAACAGAAACAGACTCACAGACATAGAAAACAAACTTCTGGTTACCAAAGGGGAAAGGTGGCGGGAGGGATAAATTAGGAGTCTGGGATTAACAGATACACACTACTATATATAAAATAGATGAACAACAAGGACCTACTGTATAGCACAGGAAACTCTACTCAGTATATTGTAATAACGTGTAATGGAAAAGAATATGAAAAAGAATATATATATATATATATATATATATATATATATGTGTATGTATAACAGTCACTCTGCCGTACACCAGAAACTAAAACAACATTGTGAATTAACTATACTTCAATAAAAGAATTTAAAAAGAAAGAAAGATAGGGACCAGCAAGTGCATACCTCAAAAATTCCAAAGTTGGGTTTGTGATGCCTGAGGTAGCTAAAGGAGTATAGCAATTGGAATACAATGAATAGTATTCAGTTCGATTAAAAACAAACTTGTCAGGCTATTTATGAGAGACGGAGAGATCAAATTAGTGGCGGAGGTTGTCACAGCTCCATATGGACCTGAGGCAAAGCCCATCCACCCAGGCCGCATCCACTGGGCTGAGCTCTAGTTGCCAACAAGGTGCACAGCTGGACCAGGGGAGGGACTGGCCACAGGACACAAAGGGCTGCAGAATGGCAGGGAGCTGGCCGAGAAGGACAGGCCACCTTGAGGGATGCAGGAAGGGGAGAGGCTGAGTCTGGAGGTGGCCCTGCGAGGCGGGGAGCGGGTCTCTGTCCTGGGGGATGGTTGAGTCAGCCAGAGCCTGGAAGGGGCAGGGCGCCGGCTGAGGACACAGTGTTAGGACAGGGGAGAGCTTCACACGCTGTTCCCCAGTGAATAACTAACAGGATTTTCTTCACAGTCAGGATTGTTTGAGGTGTTCCGACGTCGGGTCATGGGCCTCAGGGTCGCACAAAATAGCATCCCAGGGCCGCTGATCTGCTGATTTGCTAATTCCTCCTCCTTACGAGTGACTATGTTTCCTTCCATGAAAATCAGTATGACCACATTAACACCATATTAGCTTTCGAACATTCCGTGCGGTCATTTTCAATCCTTGACTTTTAATATGGTTCTAGATCTTATGTTTTTGTTTTTTTAATTGATTAATTTTATTTATTTATTTTTGGCCGCGTTGGGTCTTCGTTGCTGCACACAGACTTTCTCTAGTTGTGGTGAGCGGGGGCTACTCTTCCTTGCAGTGCGTGGGCTTCTCCTTGCGGTGGCTTCTCTTGTTGCGCAGCACGGGCTGCAGGCACACAGGCTTCAGTAGTTGTGGCACATGGGCTCAGTAGTTGTGGCTTGTGGGCTCTAGAGCGCAGGTTCAGTAGTTGTGTTGCATGGGCTTAGTTGCTCTGCGGCATGTGCGATCTTCCTGGACCAGGGCTCGAACCCGTGTCCCCTGCATTGGCAGGTGGATTCTTTTTTTTTTTTTTTTTGCGGTACGCGGGCCTCTCACTGCTGTGGCCTCTCCCGTTGCGGAGCACAGGCTCCGGACGCGCAGGCTCAGTGGCCGTGGCTCACGGGCCCAGCCGCTCCGCGGCACATGGGATCTTCCGAGACCGGGGCACGAACCCGTGTCCCCCGCATCGGCAGGCGTACTCTCAACCACTGCGCCACCAGGGAAGCCCAGAGGTGGATTCTTAACCACTGTGCCACCAGTGAAGCCCAATCATATGGTTTTAATGACTCAAATTTGATTCCCTAAATCTGACTCGAAATAATGTGACGTGCAAAGCAAACAGGCCAGTCATACAAAGTGGACTCAGTTCACTTGTGGCCCGCCTGCTTCTCCTGTCAGGAAGTGCAGTTTCTGCTCCCGGGGCTCTGACAGCTTGCGACAGCTGGCTTCCTGGGACCCAGGGAAGAAGGAAATGGGCCAGAGAAAGCCACCTTGGCAGCAAAGGGTCCCACTGGGCAGGTCTGTAGGGCAAGCTTGAGATCAGGGCAGTGTGGGAAGTGGTGACAGCCTCCCAGACACAGTGACAAACAGCCTCTGGGCAGCCTCTGGTCCAGCTTGTTGCTCACGATGTCCCTGCTCACCACAGCGGCCTCGGCTAGAGCCTCCCCACCTGGCTTGGAGGCCAAACCCAAGAGGCACCGTGCGCACCAAAGGCTGAAATGGCCTTGCAGCCTGCAAGACTGCTCCTTGGTACAGGCGGTGCTGGTAACCAGCTCGCCCGGCATGACAACGGTCTCCCATTCTCTGCAAAACCTGGTGCCCCAGCTTGGAACCCAGAGTGACGGTGGAGGGTAGTCAGTGCTAATACACTTTTGGGTGGGGAGCTGGTGTGATCAGGGCTGGCGCCTCAGAGCCTCATCGTGATTCTGTGAAGCAAACGGAGCTGGGCTTCCTTCCCCGGCAGAGGTGTTTGGGCTGAGAAAGGGGAACGGGGCACTGGCCAGGCCTGGTGACACCCAGCTAGCACCTGGCTGTCTCGGAGCTCCTTCCAGGGTGAAGGTACTCACCCTTAGTAGGGAGGACCTAGGGCTGGACCCTGGCCTGGGCCTTCCTTGAACGTGGTGACTTCAGATACTGTCCCATCCTGAGAGTGCAGTAGCCGAGCAGTTAAAGCATGGACTCTGGTGCCCAACTGCCTGGGTTTGAATCTCAGCTCTGCTGCTCATTAGCTGTGTGGCTTTGGGGAAGTTACTCAACCTCTCTGTGCATCTGTTTCCGTATCAGTAAAAGAGATGATAGTAATAGCATATGCCCCGTAGGGTTGTGGTGAAGATCAAAGGCACGGTATCTGTAATGTGCTTTAAACAGTCGCTGACGTGTGGTGAGCCCCACCAAACAGCTAGTGGCACTGTCTTCCTCTAGACCCCCCTCCAGGTCCTGGCAGAGGGGAACCTGGCCACAGTGGCCAAGCCGTTGGGTGGGGTGAAATGTTGTCATGGCGCAGACAGCCACGCTGACTCTTTTTCTGTCCAGTCTCTCCTGACTAGAATACGAGCCCATGCTATCTGCCAGTCCCTAGAAGAGAGCCGGGCATGGGGCAGGTACACAGCGACCAGTGATGAGCAGGGGCCGGGAATCCCCCCTTGCAGCGGATGACCCTGAAAAGGGTCTCAACATTCAAAAATTACTCGGCTGCAAACACTTTTGGGTGACAGAGAGCAAAAGAGACCAACGCAGGCTGCAGACATTCTACTGGGACAGAACTACGAGCCGGCCTAGGAGTCAGGAGGCCGGGCTTTGAAAGGTTTTGCTGCTCCCTCGCTGTGGGGCTTCGGCAGTCCCTGGCCCTTTCTGGGCCTCAGTGTCGTCTCTGGATGACAAACAATGTAAGGTGGGCCCCTGCTCTGCGCCCTCCAGGAAGTTCCTTTCCCATCAGGGCCCAAAACACACAGGACACTAGCCAAACAAGAGGGGAAGGGACACACCCAGTTCCGAGGCTCAGGCTTACTCCTGTCAAGTTCAAGGTCAGGCTCAATTTCTGACAGCCACATCCACACACCATTTCTATGTCAACTCTAGGAGCCAATTTCTCTGGCTTACTTTATAAAATGCTCATTTCCCTTCCCCCCACTTCCTAAATGTGAAACTTACACTTAAAAAAGACATTTTGGAAAACGGGTACACTTTCCCTTTTGGAGCACCCCATAGCATCCCCACAAGAGAGGCTGCCTGGTCTTTGCCAGGTCGGGAGGGAGCTGACGACTCCATCACCCTCCTCCTCTGCCGGATTCTACGTCTCCGTAGCTTTAAGTTCTCTTGCCATCGTATTTCCTTTCACAAGTGGAGAGCAGTATATACAAATGGCTTATAGGCTGTGGCAAGCTAGCAGAGAAGCGTCTGAAAACAGTTCATGCTGCGCTGCCATTCGCAGACATAAACATCCACTTACGAGTTCCGAAAACACCGTCTAAGCCAACATTTGGACTCAAGGAACGCTAACAGGGCTGCACAGTCAGCCAAGTCACTTTTCTGCTGTGCGTCTTTACAAAACTCTCTGGGAAGGACACACTGGAATCTCACAGATAAGAGCTGACCAGGACATAGAAATACTGGATTGTAAGTTAAAAAGAAAAAACTTGTACTCTGCAGATAAAGAGAACAGAGATTTCTTTTTTCCTCATCTGAGAATAGATCCTTTTACAGAATTGCTGAAATGGAAGTAATTATCAAGAACTGAGAACATTCGTTAAGAAAAACCTGTTCTTTCCTTGATCTAAAACTGTGTAGATGGAAGAACCAATAGACTGAAAATGAACTTAACTTGGACCACAAGAAACACTTAGTTTTCTCCCCCCAAACCCATCTGATGTTTTAGGCTTTTCCCAGACACAGTATAGGTTGCCCCACATCACTGTGATAAGAGTGGCCTCCCATCGCCCCCACCCCCCAGCAAGTAGTGTGCAGGTAAATGTTGAACAAGCAGCTTTCCAGGGAAAAAATAGCTCTGATTAAAAGCTCTGTCACACATATATACACTTATATGTATAAAATAGATAACTAATAAGAAACTGCTGTATAGCACAGGGAACTCCACTTCGCCGTACGCAGAAAGTAACACAACACTGTAAAACAACGATACCCCAATTAAAAAAAAAAAAACAAAGAAAAACAAGAGCTCTGTCACAGCACTTGATGATTTCTGTTGAAACTATTCTCATATTCTTACTGTGGCTGATTTTGAGCTACCAACATGATATCAACCAGCTGGTAAATTTCCTGAAAACAGTTGGCTTTGGGGAGCCAGTATGAACCAACTCCACTGCACCACTGCCCCCTCCGCTGTCTGTGTATCCTATGCGTTCTATTCTGGGATCATGGAGACAGCAAAGAGATAAATCACCAAAGAATAAGGCAGGTTGCTATAGTGGTCCACACGTGCTGCCTTTTGGTTGATAAATTCTTTCCATAATAATAATTATTTTAGCTGACCTTTATGAAGGACCAACGCAGTGCCAGGATGTTTGACAAGTATTATCTCATTTAATTCTTGTGTCAACACTAGGAGATAGGTCCTGTTATCATCCCTGTTTCGCAGAGGAGAAGACTGATGTTCAGAGAGGTTCAGCAATCCACCCAAAGTCACACAGCTCATAAGTGGGGGAGCTGGACTGGAATCTAAGTTCCCTGCTTGTGCTTTGGCAGTAAGAGGAAAGTGCAGTACAAGAGAAAGGTGTAAGGTCGACAGTTTCACTCAGCTGAGGAATCAGGGGAAAAAGATCCCACCTAATTAAATAGGTTTCAGTGTTGCCTTAGCAGGGGACTCTTAACCTAGGGCTCATGAACAGAACCCAGCGAGTCTGTAAACTCGAATGAGGAAAAAAATTACATTTCTATTTTCATTAACCTCTAACAGAAATTTAGCATTTCCTTCAATTATGAATGTTGGCAACAAACCACAGTAATATTTACAGAACCTGTGACTGTGTCGCCAAGAGAAATCACAGATATTTTTATTTCACATTACAGTCGTAGCAGGGATCTCCAAATATCACAATTTGAAGTTACAGTAATTATGAGACCTACTGCTAGATCTTATTTACTGTGTTAAGAAAGACGTCTATAAATGTCACAAATTTGTTTTGTTAATAACTATTTTGATACTATTTTGACCTGACTGCTATCCTTTGCGATAGCATTGTTTTCTTTCGTGCATTTAAAAACATTTATTTCTTTCTTTTTGACAGAGGTCCCTAAGTTGCACCGGAAAGCCAAGGGCAACCATAGCACAAAAAGAGTTAAGAATCCCAGCCTTTGAGAGGCATTTCACCAGCACCCAGTACTAAGCATCTTCCCTTCCAGGTTGAGAACCAGCTTGGCCCCAGCGAGCTCAGAAACCACCCATCACAATTGCTGTAAGGACCCTATGACCTACAGCCCTCCGTGCCCCATGCCCAGGTATAATGAGCCTTTTGATGGCTAGTTAGAGGTTCTCCTGAGAGCTCCATGTCTGGTTTCCAGAAACGGGCTACTTGTTTATTTAGAATGGCTGGGCCCATTCGGACAGAGGCTGTGCCCATGGCCTGGGATCATCGACGGGCACTCCAACATTCTTCCCGAGTGAGACAGCTTGGGATCATGAGTCAGTCCTTCCTGGGAAATAGCTGAGAAGCAGCTTTCTGAGATGGAAACTGGAGTGGAGAGGGCGCTGAGGGACAGGCAAGGGAGAGGCTGAGGCAGGCCCCTGACGGCTCTCGCAGGCTATCCGGCAAGCCCTGCTCCTCTGCCTGCATCCCCTTGGTGGGGGCCCAAACCTGGCCAATGTCTGCCACAGAGAAATTCTAGAACGAGTGTGTTCCTATTTTAGTGGAAAAATATGAACAGGGTGGGTCATCCAGGCAATAATGGCTGAGCATCAAGGGACCCCATCGGCACCCAGAGGAGCCCGGGGCACCCGTATTTTAACAGACTAACGAAGCAAAGCTGCAGTTTGGGATTTTGGGAGCAGTTCAGTTTGGGCGGCGCTTGTTTTCGCTCATTTTTCCCCAGGCTCTGCGAGGTGATGGAGGTCCGAGAGCAGCGTGCCTTTCCTTCCTGACTTGCATGTTTGGATTTCATCTTGCTGGAAAAGGAGGTCCTTGCACGAATTCTTTTTCTTCTGAACAGCTCTGCCACTCCCTGGCCATGTGACAGGGATCAAAGACTTGACCCTTTCCGTGCCTCAGCGCCCTCCTTTGTTTTGTTTTGTTTTTTTGCGGTACGCGGGCCTCTCACTGTTGTGGCCTCTCCCGTGGCGGAGCACAGGCTCCGGATGCGCAGGCTCAGCGGCCATGGCTCACGGGCCCAGCCGCTCCGCGGCATGTGGGATCTTCCCGGACCGGGGCACGAACCCGTGTCCCCTGCATCGGCAGGCAGACTCCCAACCACTGCGCCACCAGGGAAGCCCAGCGCCCTCCTTTGTAAACGGCAATAATAATAGAATTTACCCATCAGGTGCTCTTTTAAAGCCACCCTAGGAGCAGGTCTGCTCCAGAGGATCAACTGCTGTCATTGCTCTTCTTAGCATGATGGGAAAGGCACCCAGCACACGTGCTTGGCTAAAGGGCAGGCCTACCAGACGGTACTGCGCCAGGGTGGGAAAGACTCCCGTAGGTGCTGGTCGTGTAAATTTCAGAGATGCAGAGATGAGAGCTTTGATATGAAATGTCTGCAACACACTCCTTTCTGCAAGTCAAGGGCTAGGATGGGGCCCTGGAACTGGACTCAAGTTCTACTCATTGAAGTCAAGTACCAAACACAACCCCTGAAAGCCACAGAGCAATGCCGGGCACAAAGGTCTCTGTCCCTCCGGTAGGGGACTTATAGAAGGCGTGGGGTCATCCAAGCCCCCTCTCCACCTTGCCTCTCTCCGGTCAGGCTTTAAAGAAATAACAGGAAAAAGAAGGGTTTACAAAACAGCGCTCCAAGGGTGGAAAACAGGTAACGGCACAACTGCCCTCTCTTTCTAAGAAACTCATTCCAAGTTAGAGGCCAAGAGGATGCCGCCCGGTTGCAACGGGTTCCCAAAAGCAGGCAATAACATGGCCACACAGATGGGCTCCAGGGCCTAGAAGTGGGCGCCCAGAAAAACGGTCCACTCATTCTCCAGGAACTTTCGGTTTCTTCAGCAGGCAGCTAGAGCAGGCTCTGAGCACTTCGCCGGCCCCTCCCTTCCCGAAACCTCTGACCCCCTCATTCGGTTTTCCCTTCACCATTTGCCCCTCCTTCCCATCTTGTTTCATAATATAGACCAAAGGTTATTTCTGGATCAAGCCCAATGTCTAATTTGATGCAGAACCTGTGAAAAGCCACGGACTTCTGCCAACCCCATAGAAAGCCATGGATTTAAAAAAATCACACCAGCATGGAATGTGATATGGTACAACTACTTCGAAAAACCTGGGAACGTGTCCTCAAAAGTTAAGAAATACACCTTATGACCCAAGCATCCTACTGCTGGGTATTTAACCTAAGAGAAACGAAAGAGTATGTCCACGCAAACACTTGTATGTTTATGTTGACAGCCATTGTATTGATGGTCGCCCCAAACTGGATAAAACCCAAATACCCATCAACAGGTGAATGGATAAATAAAAGAATCCCTATTCTCTGATTCCATTTATACAAAACTCCAGAAAATGCAAGCTACTCAGGATTGACAGAAAACAGATCACTGGTCGCCTGGAGGTGGTGGAGAGGCGCAAGAGGGAGGGATTACCAACGGGCATAAGGAAACCCTGGGAGGTGATGAGTATCTTCATTATGGACTGTGGTGATGTATACACGTGACAGAACTAATCCAATGGTGCTTCAACTATGTATAGTAATTGTCTGTCAATTACACCTCAGCAAAGCGCTGACACCATCCCACCAGCAGCTCAGTTTCCAGAACCTCAGAGCATGGGAGTGTGCGCAGTGTTCGGCCTTTCATAGGATGTGTCAATGCACTTTGCTCAGTCTATACTTTCCCAGCTTTCTGGGCGAGTCTCCCGTATAATTTCACTTGGACTTTGTGGAGGGCTCCCAGCAAGCGATGGCACGAATGCATTGGGCCTGGCCTCTTTCCACTGCCATTCTACACCCTGTCCACCACAGGGGGCACTCAATCCACCCAGAAGTGATGCCCAGGAGGGTCTGGTGACCTTGCCCTTCATTCCAAATGAGAGTCAGTGTCCGCTCACTCGGGCCCTCTGGGCTGCCCGGCCCTCCTCAGGGCCACAGACAGGATTACTGATCTCCAAATTTTCAGAAACCAAATAATAAAATATGGTTGGTTTCAAGCCCGCAATAATTTTGTTTATTGGGGTAAAAATCACATAACCAAGTTGGCCATTTTATTTTATTTATTTTTTAACATCTTTATTGGAGTATAGTTGCTTTACAATGGTGCGTTAGTTTCTGCTGTATGACAAAGTGAATCAGTTATACGTATACATATATACCCATATCCCCTCCCTCTTGCGTCTCCCTCCCTCCCACCCTCCCTATCCCACCCCTCTAGGTGGTCACAAAGCACCGAACTGATCTCCCTGTGCCATGCGGCTGCTTCCCACCAGCCATCTATTTTACGTTTGGTAGTGTACATATGTCCATGCCTCTCTCTCGCTTTGTCACAGCTCACCCTTCCCCCTCCCCATATCCTCAAGTCCATTCTCTAGTAGGTCTGTGTCTCTATTCCCGTCTTGCCCCTAGGTTTTTCATGACATTTTTTTCCTTAAATTCCATATATATGTGTTAGCATACGGTATTTGTCTTTCTCTTTCTGACTTACTTCACTCTGTATGACAGACTCTAGGTCTATCCACCTCATTACAAATAGCTCAATTTCGTTTCTTTTTACAGCTGAGTAATATTCCATTGTATATATGTGCCACATCTTCTTTATCCATTCATCTGTCGATGGACACTTAGGTTGCTTCCATGTCCTGGCTATTGTAAATAGAGCTGCAATGAACATTTTGGTACATGACTCTTTTTGAATTATGGTTTTCTCAGGGTATATGCCCAGTAGTGAGATTGCTGGGTCGTATGGTAGTTCTATTTGTAGTTTTTTAAGGAACCTCCATACTGTTCTCCATAGTGGCTGTATCAATTCACATTCCCACCAGCAGTGCAAGAGTGTTCCTTTTCTCCACACCCTCTCCAGCATTTATTGTTTCTAGATTTTTTGGTGATGGCCATTCTGACCGCTGTGAGATGATATCTCACTGTAGTTTTGATTTGCATTTCTCTAATTAGTGATGATGTTGAGCATCCTTTCATGTGTTTGTGGGCTTTCTCTATTTGCAGCGAGCAGGGGCTACTCTTTGTTGCAGTGCACGGGCTTCTCACTGTGGTGGCTTCTCTTGTTGCAGAGCATGGGCTCTAGGCATGTGGGCTTCAGTAGTTGTGGCTTGTGGGCTCAGTAGTTGTGGCTCACGGCTCTAGAGAGCAGGCTCAGAAGTTGTGGTGCACGGGCTTAGTTGCTCTGCAGCATGTGGGATCTTCCTAGACCAGGGATAGAACCCGTGTCCCCTGCATTGGCAGGCGGATTCTTAACCACTGCGCCACCACGGACGTCCAGTTTCTGCTTTATAACGAAGTGAATCAGCTATACACATACATATATCCCCATATCCCCTCCCTCTCGCATCTCCCTCCCACCCTCCCTATCCCACCCCTCTAGGTGGTCACAAAGCACAGAGCTGATCTCCCTGTCAAGTTAGCCATTTTAAAGTGTACAATTCAGGGGCATTCACAATGTTGCACAGCCATCACATCTACCTGGTCCCCCGATGTCTTCCTGAGCCAAAAAGGAAACCTCGTACCCGTGAGCTGTCGCTCCCCACCCCCCAGTCCTCACCCCTGGCAACCATTAGTTTGCCTTGTGGCTCTTCTGGACATTTCCTATAACGGGTCATACAGTATGTGATCATCAGTGCCTGGCTTCTGGTCTTTGGCACCACGTTGTGGAGGTCCATCCACGTCGCATGGCTCTGTATGTCACTCCTTTTCTGAGGTCTATCCCAGTGTATGGGCTGTGGTGACTAACCTTCTCAGGGAACTTCCGGTCTGTGCCCAGGAGGTTACCACTTAAGCCACAGGGCAGAAGGAATTTGTAATCTCTTAGGTTACCATTTTGTGTCTCTGACAACAGCACGTGACAAGTTCTGAGCAACACCCAGTATTTTTTTGTTCTAATGAGCATCTCTTTAGAGAGCAATGGGACAAGCTGGGTTACAAATATAAGACGATCTCTTCCCAAGCCACCAGTATAATCGCTGACAGATTTCTACACCGTGAATATCTCCTCCTAAACCCCCTCGAGAGTCCCTGAGAGCCCATTCAATTGTTCTTTCGTACCATTCATATTAGTTTTCTGTGGCCGCCATAAAAAATCACCACAAACCAGTGGCCTGAAAACAACAGAAATTGATTCCTTCACAGTTTGGGAAGCCAGGGGTCAGAAATGAGCGCGTCAACAGGGTTGGAGGCTGGAGGCGATGAGGGAGAGTCCGGTCCAGGCCTCTCTTCCAGCTTCTGGTGCTGCCAGCAGCCTTTGGTGTTCCTTGGCTTCTAGATACATCACTGCATGTCTGTCTCCGTCTTCACGGGGCCTTCTTCTCTCTGCGTGTCTGTGTCCAACTTTCCCTCTTCTTAGAAGGACACCAGTCATACGGGCTTAGGGCCCATTCTAATGACCTTGCCTTGACTTGGTTACATCTGCAAAGACCTTATTTCCCAGGCTTAGGCTGTGGAAGTTAGGACTTCACAACATATCTTTTGGGGGGAACACAATTCAACCCACGACACCATTCAAGTCTCTGAGTTGTTGACAACGGTAGTTCTATCGCAGATTCTCGCCCACATCTCTGTACGGGTGAAACACCCGTGAACCCGTCTTTGGAGCGGTAGTCATCTGTCGATTGTGCCCCTTGAGCGTCTGTCTGCTTCCACTGCCCTGGGTTAGCCTCATCATCTTTCCCCTGGAACCCTGCCACACTCCTCCCAGGGAACCTCTCCTGCCTCCAGTCTCTGCTTCCCGC
This sequence comes from Delphinus delphis, assembly GCF_949987515.2. Taxonomy (NCBI): domain Eukaryota; kingdom Metazoa; phylum Chordata; class Mammalia; order Artiodactyla; family Delphinidae; genus Delphinus; species Delphinus delphis. Next base: position 3,647,317 of record NC_082704.1, read on the forward strand.
TTTGTCGTCTACGCTGCAGTCAGAGCAATCTTTCCCAAACACTGATCTGACCACCTTCCCGGCTCAAAAATCTGGGTGGCTCCACACTCCCTCTGGGGAAAGTTCCAAAGCACGGCCCCTCCCTGGCCTGCCTTTGGGCTTCTGGACCCCCTGCTGGTCCCGAATTTGCCACCTGAGAGCCTAAGCAAAGGCCAACCTGCTTGGGGGACGCCTTCTGCCCGGCATGACCCGCTACTCATTGCGCATGGCCTCTGAGCCGTACGTCCCCCTCCTTTCCCTGAATGTGAATACTTGGTTTGGACCTTTCTAGCATCCATCCATCTGACCCCCTGAGAGCTTACTCTGGGCTGGGCACTGGGCTCAGTGGGAGAGGTCGACCTATGACACACATCAGATGGTGCTGGAAAGCAAAATCGAAGGCCGTGAGGGTGACAAAGCCCGGCCTGATGGTGAGCTGCTGCACGGCAGAAGGCATCCCTCCCCAGCATCTCATATTCAGTGCCTCGCCTGGTCCACATGCTGAGGAGATGCTGTGGACTGAATTCTGACAAAGGAGATGACAGAGAGCTTTCCAGAAGAAGTGACATATGAGTGAGACCCTAACGAGTGAATGGGATTCTGATGGGGAAAGAGACAGTGGAAGATCCAGAGGCAGTCCCTGCCCTAAAGGAACTAACCTTCTAGAAAGAATTCCACTGCACGGCTGCAAATAACCAACGCCTTCCGAAGAAAGAATGCGCTATCGGGGTCCACAGAGGAGGCCGCCTTCTGTTTGGTTTGCACTGTGGCCACTGATACATTTATTTATTGGCCTGTCTCTTCCACTAGCCTGGAAGCTCCCTGATGGCAGCATATGTGTGTCGCACACTCCAACTGTGTCAGGGGAGTAGGAAATGACTGCTGAACATCCATTATTGAGTCCACATCAGAAATGCCCCAGTGTAAAAAAAAAAAAAATGCCCCAGTGTATTTGCAGCAACATGGACGCAACTAGAGATCGTCATACTAAGAAGTGAAGTAAGCCAGGCAGAGAAAGACAAATACCATAGGATGTCACTTATAAGTGGAACCTAAAATATGACACAAATGAACTTATCTATGAAGCAGAAACAGACTCACAGACACAGAGAACAGCCTTGTGGTCGCCAAGGGGGAGGGGGGGTGGGGAGGGATGGAGTGGAAGTTTGGGATGAGCAGATGCAAACTAGTATATATAGGATGGATAAACAACAAGGTCCTACTGTACAGCGCAGGGAACTCTATTCAGTATCCTGGGATAAACCATTATGGAAAAGAATATGCAAAAGAATGTATATATGTGTATAACTGAATCGCTTTGCTGTACAGCAGAAATTAACACAACGCTGTAAATAAACTATACGTCAATAAAATGAATGCCGCAGGGTAACTATCACTGACTGTCTTGGTACTAAAGAGGCCGGTGCTGCCCGTTCTCTTCAGCTCCACGGATAGAGGAAGAAAGAAGGGATATTCGCAACCACTGTCGATAAGGGCCTTTGGAAAGCTAATGTTTTCTCGATCCTTCCTCCTTCTCCGCTTTCTTCTCTCTCTCTCCCTCTCCCTTCCCCCAACCTCAGAGTAGCTGGAGATGATGTGGGAGAGGAAGGCTGGGGTCAGAAAGTGGTCTGGACGTTAGCCAAGGAAATTCACCCTTCAGTCTGCGTGTCCCGGAGCCTGGCAGAGCCCTGGCCAGAACCATCTGGTAGGAGAACCAAGCACACGGGGAATGATTTTAGAAAGAAGGTGATGAATTTGAAATATATATGTATGTGCAGTCAGACACGGCCAGAAATAAAATGGACTGCCACATAAAGGAGTGACTTTCCGGCCCCTGGAAATGTACGTTCAAGCGTGTGCCAGGAGACCACTGAATGGAGACACTGAATAGAGAATTTGGGCATCAGAAGTGTGGTTAGGCTAGAAAACTTTATGATCCTGTCTGACTCGGAGATTACATGATCACAGCTTCTAAAATGCCAGAGAATCAGGACTTCGTGACCAATTAGCTAGTGAGGGGGTGTAAAACGACGAGTTGGAAGTAACGCCCCAGTTTCTGGTGAGTGTTTACTATTACTGGAGTGAGGGTGAGGGTGAACAGGGAGGAAGAGGAGTTGCACTCAGGGAGCTGAGGGTGTAACAGAGCTACCAGGTAAGCAGGTGGGACGGACTGTGACAAATCTGGGTCTTAAGCTCACACGACACGCTGAAGATCCAGGCGTGAGAGTTACAGGTTTACTTCCTATACCCAACTAACCTTAGGGAGGAGACACACATGATAAGAAAGGAAACTCCATTTACAAAAACAACAAAGAAAGTGGCACCCTTAGGAAGAAACATAACAAGCATGTACAAAACCTCTCTGAAGGAAATGCTAAAACACTCCGGAAAGACTTGAAAGGAGACCTGAACAAACGGAAAGACACTTTTTGCTTTTGAATAGGGTGACTCAACGTCATAAAGATGTCAGTTCTCACTTACTTAGTTTATAAATATCAAATGCAATCCCAATAAAAATACCAACAAGCTTCTTAACGCGGCTAGACAAGTTGATACTAAATTTCATACGAAAAAAGCAAACATACAAGAATAGCCAGGGAAACATACTATAGGACTCTTCTGGTTCTGACCAAGATGGAGTAGCCCCGTTCCTCCCAGGTCCTCCCTCTGTAATTAAAAAAAAACCTTGCACATTGTCTAACAACATGAATATACTTAATAATATTGAACTGTACACTTGCAAATGGTTAAGACGATAAATTTCACGTTATGTGTATTTTACCACAATTAGAAATGTTTTCAGAAGCAAATTGCAGAGACAAACAAGCAAAACCTGGACATAATACAACAAACAAGCATAAGCAGATTCTACGAGGTAAAAAGAAGAGTCAGTCAGTCGAAGGACCTAGAGACTTGAGGCACAGGACAGCGGGGAGTTTCCTGGGTTGCCTCGCTGACTGTCACATCCTGGACAAATTGCTGCAGAAGCCTCCAACACAGAACCACCAACGGGTACAGGCACACGTGCACGCATGCACGCACGCACACACACACACACACACACTCTCTCTCTCTCTCTCTCTCTCTCTCTCTCTCTCTCTAGTAAAAGCCCTTCCCCTCAATCAAAGGACTGTGAAGAAGGTAGCCTACATGACAGAAAACTTTCCTGAACATACTCACCCTGCTCTAGCCAACACCAACAGAAAAGCCATCCCCATCCTGTGTTTTCCGCCAGGCAAAGTGGGTTCCACCACACCCCAGCCCCACCCTCACGTAAGCAGGTTGCGCCACTCTGATTCCTCCACCCAGAGGTGTCAGGGGTCTAAGCATGTTCCCAATCCCTCACCCGGGTAGTGTCCCCAAGGTCCTGAGGGGAGCTGAGCCCCCACATCCACCTGGCAGGCTGAAGGAGGTGTTGTGAGTTGCAGCTCATCAGCACTAGACTTGACCAAGTCCTCCCCTCCCCAGGTATCGGTGAGATCATATGGGAAGCTTAACATCCACCCCCAACCAGCACTGATGAAACTGAACAAGGTCTTGCAAGTCGGGGCTGGACAGGACTCCGCTTTCCACCTGACCACTGGTGTGAGTTAAAAAGGACCAGTGAAGGGCTTCCCTGGTGGCACAGTGGTTGAGAGTCCGCCTGCCGATGCAGGGGACACGGGTTTGTGCCCCAGTCCGGGAAGATCCCACATGCCGCGGAGCGGCTGGGCCCGTGAGCCATGGCCGCTGAGCCTGCGCGTCTGGAGCCTGTGCTCCGCAATGGGAGAGGCCACAACAACGAGAGGCCCGCGTACCGCAAAAAAAAAAAAAAAAAAAGGACCAGTGAGGAACTGAACCTCCACACCCTCACCTGCAACAAGACTGAATGAAGCAGAGTGAGGCAGAGGCTGACACTGCCCTCTTGTCCCCCGTCCTGGCCTGATGTCAGCTGGACCCAGCAGGGATCTGAGATTCTGCTCTCACCTTGCAGCAAAATGACAATGTGGGTCAGGCCTCCACGTCCCCCCTCCCCAGCAGGACCTAGTGGGGAGCTGAGCTTACACCCCACTCAGAGGCTAGGTGAGGCAAGGCGAGGCAAGTCCATGCTCCACTTTGCCAAGGAAGGTATCGGCACAGCCCAGGGGTGGCTAAATCTACTCTAGCCATCAGCAGTAAAGCTTTGTCAGTTCAGCTCTCTACTTTTGCCAGGGTGGTGTTAGCAGGGCCCAGCAAAAAATTAAACATACATACCCAGTAAGCTCTCACATTACACCTCAACAGGGGGACTGCCTGCCTAAAAGTGAGATGGAATACCATCCAAGGTCTCATATATAGTATGCAAAATGTCTAGGATATGATTTTTTTTAAAAAAACATCACTCATCATAACAAGAACCAGAAAAATCACAGTGTGAATGACAAATGATGATCAACAAATGCCAACACCAACATTATTCAAATTTTGGAATTATTCAGGAAGAACTTTAAAGCAATTATCATAAAAATGCTCAACAAGAAATTACAAATAGTCTTGAGTCAAATTAACAAAATAGAAAATCTCAGCAAATAAATAAAAGTTATAAAAAACAACCAAGTGGAAATTATAGAACTGAAAAATAAAATAAAAAAATAAAGTAACCCACTGAATGGACTTAGAGTAGAGTGGAGATGAGAGAAGACAGAACTGGTGAACTTGAGGACATAGCAATAGAATTTGGCCAATCTGAAGGACAGAGAGAAAATAAACTAAAAAAGGAGGAGGAGGTAGCCCTCAGGGAAATGGGGCGACAAAAGTTCAAACATTTGCATCATTGGAGGCCCAGAAGAAGAGGAGAAAGATTGAAAAATTAGTCAAAGAAATAATGGCTGAAAATTTTCAAAATTTGGCAAAACCATAAACCCACAGACTCCAGAATCCAAGATAATCCCAAACAGGATTTCCAAAGAAATCCATGCCAAGACACTTCAGAATGAAACTTCTGAAAACTAAAAGACAAAGAAAAAATCTTGAGAACGACCAGCCAGTAATGACACATTATGTATAGAGAGCTCTCAAGTCAAATGACAGGGGATTTCTTTTCAGGAACCATGGGGTGCAGAAGGAAGAAGCATAACATTTTTCAAGTGCTGAAATCAAGGAACTGTCCACTCCAAATTATATATTTGGCCAAAAATATCCTTCAGGAATGAAAGGGAAATCAAGACGTTTTCAGATGAAGGAAAACTAAGAGATGTTGTTGCTAATAATCCCACTATTAAAGGATGGCTAAAGGAAGTTCTCTAAGCAGAAAGGAAATGATAACAGAAAAAGATCTCAAACTTCATAAAGGAATGAAGAAATTCAGAACAGGTAAAAATAGTGATAAGCATAATAAACGATTCTCACGAGTTTCTTAAATCACATTTGATGGGTGAAGCAAAAATTATAACACCATCTCATCTGATACTCAATGTATACAAAAGAAATGGTTAACACAATTTTATTTTAAAAGTGGGGAGGTTAAAGGGATTTAGATGGAATTAATATTTCTATACTTAAAGTGATAAAATGTAGACTGTGGACTGTGATAAATTACTTATGCACACTGTTATTAGAGTAACCACTAAGAAAACTATGCAATGTGATATACTCAAAAATAGTAAATAAAAATCAAGATGGAATCCTAAAATATGTCTAAGTAACCCACAGGAATGCAAGAAAAAAGAACAAGAAGAAGCAAACAGGAAACAAATAATAAAATAGCACACTTAAGCTGGAGCATATCAACAATCACCTTACATTTATGTGGTATAAATATACCAATTAAAAGACTGACAGTAGCAAAGTAGATTTTTTTTAAAAAGAACCTTACTATATTCTATCTAGAAGATACTCCAAATACAACAACAGCACAGGTAGGTTGAAAGTAAAAGGATGGAAACAAAGATATACCATGCAAACATTAATGTTTTAAAAAGCAGTAGTGGCTATATTAATATCAGAAAAAGACTTCAGAGCAAAGCAAATTATTGGAAATAGACAGACATTACATAATGATAAAAAAAATCAATCCACTAGTAAGACATGATGTACCAAACAAAAGAGTCTCAAAACCCATGAAGCAAAAACTGAGAGCTAACAGGACACATAGACAAATTCACATTATAGTTGGGGACTCCAACACCCCACACTCCGCAACAGATACGATCACTAGTTGGCAACAACAAAGATGAACTCAAGAATATTTCATTTATAAAACACTCCACGCACAACAGGTGATTACACACTTGTTTCAAGAGCCCACAGAACATATGGCAAGATAGATAGACCACATCTTGGGCCCTAAAACACACCTCAACAAATGTAAAAGAATGGAAATCACACAGAGTATGTTCTTTTTTGTTCTTCAGAGTATGTTCTTTAATCACAATGGAATCGTACTAGACATCAGCAACAGAAAGAAAACTGGAAAATCTCCAAAAACTTGAAAATTAAACACCACACTTCTAAGTAATCCATGGGTCAAAGAGGACGTCTCAAAGGAAATAAAAAATGGCATTGAACTGAATGAAAATGAAGACACAACTTATAAAAATATGTGGGACACGGCTAAAGCAGTGTGAAGAGGGAAATGTATAGCGCCAAATGCGTATATTGGAAAAGAGGAATGGTCTCAATTTAGTAACTAACCTAAATCAATAATCTAAGCTTATACCTCAAGAACCTTGGAAAAGAAGTGCAAAGTAAACCCAAAGCAGCAGAAGGTAAGAAATAAAGATAGGATAAAAAAAAACTGGAAACAGAAAAACAATAGAGAAAAGTCCATGTACAAAAAGCCAGTTCTTTGAAAAGATCAGTAAAATTGACCTCTGGCAAGACTGAAAATAAAGAAGAGAAAAATGACCAGTATCAGAAATGAAGGGGATAACACTTACACGACCTGGCAGACATCAAAAGGATAATAAGGGAATATTACGAAAAACTCTATACACATTAAATTTGACAACTTAGATGAAATGGACCAATTCCTTGCAAACCACAAACTACCAAAATAGATTATTTGAATAGCCTTATCACTATCACTCTTAAGGAAAATGAATTCATAGTTTAAAAACTTTCCCCCAAGACACCAGATCCAGATGGTTTCATTATAGAATTCTACCAAACATTAAAGATAAATTAAAACCAATTCTATACATTCTCTTCCAGAAACTAAAGGGAAGACTTTCCAATTCATTTCATGAGGTTAGCATTACCCTGATATAAAAACCAGATAAAGACAGTACAAAAAAAGAAAACTAGAGGCCAAGGCCCATTATGAACATAGATGCAAAAATCCTCAAGAAATTATTAGCAAACTACCACGACTCACACAATATGAATTATAGAACCCAAGTCACCCTATAACTACTAAGGAGATTAATTTGTAGTTTAAAAATCCTCAGAAAGGAAATCTCCAAACCTAGGTGGTTTCATGGGAGAATTTTACCAGATGTTTAAAGAAGAATCAGTACTGCTTTCACACAATCTCTTTCAGAAAATAGAAAAGGCAGGAAAACTCCCCATTTCATTTTATGACTCTGATACCAAAACCAGTCAACCACAGCACAGAAAAAGAAAATTACAAGCCAATTTTAAAAACTTGAATTAAAAAAAAATTAGCAAATCAAATCCAGGAATATATAAAAGGAATAATACATAATGACTAAGTGAGGTCTATCCCAGGATTCCAAGGCTGTTTCACCTTAAAAAAATTAATCCAGAGAAAGACAAATATATGATATCACTTGTATGTGGAATCTAAAAAAATAGTACAAATGAACTTATTTACAATACAGAAACAGACTCACAGACATAGAAAAGACTTATGGTTACCAACAGGGAAAGAGGAAGGGATAAATTAGGAGTATGAGATTAACAGATACACACTACTATATATAAGTTAGATAAACAACAAGCATTTACTGTATAGCACAGGAAACTATATTCAATATCTTATAAGAACCTATAATGGAAAAGAACTGAAAAAAAGAATATATAAATATACACCAAATCACTTTGCTGTACATGTGAAACTAACACAATATTGTAAATCAACTATACTTTAGTTTAAAAAAACAGTGAAATAAGAAAAAAATTAATCCATGTTATCCACAATATCAACAGGCTAAAAAAGAAAAACCACATGATTATATCAATGATGCGGAAAAAGTATTTGACAAATTCAACGCCCAGTCACAATAAAAAAAGAACTCTCATAAAAGTAAGACTAAATAAAGAAGAACCTTCGTCAACTTGATGTAAAGCATCTACAAACTCTACAGCTAACATTATACTTAACGGAGACAGACCGGATGCTTTATCCCCACGATCAGAAACAAGGCAAGGATGTCTGCTCTCACCACTGCTATTCAACGAAGTACCTGTAGTTCTAGCTAGTGTAATAAGCTACGAGAATGAAGTAAAAGCCATACAAATCAGAAAGGAGGAGCTACATCTGTCTCTATCTGCAGATGACATGATTGCCCATACGGAAGATTCCAAAGACTTGACAAAATAACTCCTAGAACTAATACGCGAGCTCAGCAAGGTTGCAGGATATAAGATCCACAAACAAAAACCAATCACATTTTTATATTCTAACAACAAACATTTGGAAATGTTTGATTCCAAATTAAAAATTTTTTAATTAAAAACACAGTACTCTACTGGCATAAGGACAGATGTATATAGATCAATGACAAAGAAATGAGGGCCAAGACCTAATCAAATGTATAAGCTTTTGCACAGCAAAGGAAACCATGAACAAAATGAAAAGACGATCTACAGACTGGGAAAAAATATTTTGCAAATGATGCAACCAACAAGGGGTTAATTTCCAAAATATACAGAAAGCTCATACGACTCAGTATCAAAAAAACAACCTAATCAAACAATGGGCAGAAGACCTTAATAGACATTTCTCCAAAGAAGACATACAGATGGCCAATAGGCACATGAAAAGATGCTCAACATCACTAATCATTAGAGAAATGCAAATCAAAACTACAGTGAGGTATCACCTCACATCAGTCAGAATGGCCATCATCAAGAAGTCTACAAGTAATAAATGCTGAGAGAGTGTGGAGAAAAGAGAACCCTCCTACACTGTTGGTGGGAATGTAAATTGGTGCAGCCACTATGGAAAACAGAATGAAGGTTCCTTGAAAAACTAAAAACAGAGTTACCATATGATCTAGCAATCCCACTCGTGGGCATGTATTCAGAGAAAACTCTTAGTTCAAAAACATACATGCAACCCAATGTTCACATCAGTACTATTCACAATAGCCAAGACATGGAAGCAACCTAAATGTCCACCTACAGATGGATAGATGTGGTATGCGTGTGTGTTCATATATATATATATATATATATATATATATATATATATATATATATATATATATAATGGAATATTACTCAGCCATAAAAAAGAATGAAATATTGCCATTTGCAGCAACATGGACGGACCTAGAGATGATCATACTAAGTCAGACAGAGAAAGACAAATATTCTATGATACCAGTTATATGTAGAATCTAAAAAAAAATGACACAAATCAACTTATTTACAAAACAGAAACAGACTCACAAACATAGAAAACAAACTTATGGTTACCAAAGGGGAAAGGGGAGGGGGGGATAAATTAGGAGTATGGGATTAACAGACACACACCACTATATATAAAATAGACAACAAAGATGTACTGTATAGCACAGGGAACTATATTCATTATCTTGTAATAACCTATAACCTGAAATAACACAATATTGTAAATCAACTATAGTTAAATTTAAAAATAGATAAAAGAAATGAGCGTCAAGAAATAAATCTTACATTTATGTTCAATTGATTTTTGACAGGAGTGCCGAGACAAAATAATAGTCTTTGCAATAAATGGTGCTGTGACAACTCGATATCCACATGCAAAAGAATGATGTTCGACCCTTTTTTCACTCTACACAAATATTAACTCAAAATGGAAGACAGACCTAAATGTAATAACTAAAACTATCAAAGTCATAGAAGAAACGAAGGAGTAAATCTTTGTGATCTTGAATTAGGCAATGGTTTTTTTTTGGATATTGGCATCAAAAGCACAAGTGATAAAAGAAAAAATAGATAAATTAGACTACATCAAAATTAAAAGTTTTGCGCTACAAATAAAACCATCAAGAAAGTGGAAAAATGACTCAGAGAAGATTTGCAATTCGTATAACGTATAATAGTTAGAGGTCTAGTATTCGGGATATATAAAGAACACTTAAAAATCAACAATAGAAAGACAAACACCCCAATTTTAAAATGAGCAAAGGATCTGAACAAATATTTCTCCAAAGAAGGTATACAAATGGTCAATAAACACATGAACAGTGGACTGACATCAGTGGCTATAATGCAAAAGACAGGAAATTACAAGTGTTGGTGAGGATGTGGAAAAATTGAAACCCTTATATATTGTTGGTGAGATTGTAAAATGGTACAACTACTTTGCAAAACAGTCTGGCAGTTCCTCAAAATGTTAAACATAGTACCGCCATATGATCCAGAAATTCCACTCCTAGGTATCTACACAAGAGAAATGAAAGCTATCCCTACACAAAAAATTGTACACGGATGTTCATAGCACCTTTATTCATCATGGTCAAAAAGTGGTAACAATCCACATTTCAATCAACTGACGAATGATACAATGGATTATTTGGCAATGAAAAAGGATGAAGTAGTAATCCATGCTAAGACATGGGTGAAACTTGAAAATATTATGGTAAAGGGGAAAGAAATCAGTCACAAAAGGCTGCCTATTGTATGGCTCCATTTATAGGAATGTATAGAAAAGTCAGACCCATAGACACCTAAACAGATCACTGGTTGCTAAGGGCTGAGGGTGAGGAGAAATGGGAATGGCTGCTAATGGGATGTGGTTTCTTTGGGGGGTAACTAAAATGTTCTGAAATTAGGTAGTGGTGATGGTTGCACAACTCTGAATATACTACAAAGCACTGAATTGAACACTTTAAATGAATTTTGTGGTATGTGAACTATATCAATAAAGCTGTGTTCAAAAAACACAATACCATTTACAATTGCTCCAAAGAAAATGCAAAGTAAATCTAAGAAAATGTGCACAGAATCTGTATCCAGAATACTACAAACTGCTTATGAAAGAAATGAAGATCTAAATAATGAAGAGACACACTGAGTTTATTGATTAGAAGACTCAACATAGTAAATATTTCAATTGCCCTCAAATTGATCTACGATGTTAATGCAATTCCCATAAAAATCTCAGCAAGATTTTTTTTTTTTTGTAGCCAAGACAAGCTTATTCTAAAACTTATACGGAAGGGTTCAGGTCCCAGAATAAAACAATTTTGAAAAACAAGAATAAAATAGGAGTCACTGTACCTGATATCAATGTTTATTACATAAAAAACATTAATCAAGAGTGTGTGATATTGGCAGAAGAATAGGCACATAGATTAATGGAGCAGAAATAGACCCACGCAGATGTGCCCCATTAATTTTTGACAAAGATGCAAAAGTAATTCAATAGAGGCACAGCCTTTTCAACAAATGGTGTTGGAGCAACTGGCCATCCGTGGGCAAAAAAAAAATGAACCTCAATCTAAATCTCACACCTTATACAAAAATTAACTTGAAATAGATCACAATCTTAAATGTAAAATGTACGGCTATAAAACTTTTTCAAAACTGAGAAAATCTTGGTGATGTAGGGCTTTATGAAGAATTCTTAGACTCCACAACAGAAGTATGGTCCATAAAACAAGTTCCCTGCGAAAGACCCTGTTAAAAGACTGAAAGGACAAGCTACAGACTGGAAGAAAATATTTTCAAATAACATATCAGACAATGGACAAGTATGTAAAAAAAATAAAAAGATGTTCCAAGTCACTCATAATTAGAAAAATGCTAATTAAAATTACTGAGATACCATTTCTCACCTATCAGATTTACAAAAAATTAAAAAGTATAGCAAACATTTTGTTGGCGAAGCTTTAGGGGAAAAGGCACTCTCACGCATTGCTGGTAGGAATACAAATTGATACAACCTTTCAGAAGGGGAATTAGGCAATACCTAAGAAAACTACCTACGTGTTTACTTTTCGACACACAAATGTCACTTCTAGGAATCTACCCTGAAGATGCACCTCCAACAAAATGAAAAATACATCTGCATGTGGTTGCCTTACGGCATTGTTATAATCGCTAAATACTGGAAACAACATACATGCTCAAACATAGGAGGGTGGTCGAATTCGCTATAGTCCATCAACACAATGCCAAACTATGCAGCTGTAATAAATGCATGAGGAAGATCTCTATGAATTGATACAGTGATTGCTAGGACATACTGTCACTTTAAGCAAAGCCCAAAAGAGTATCTATAGTACACTACTACCTTCATGTAAGAATGAAAGGGGTAGAGGAAAATACACAGATACCCACTCATTTGTGCAAAAAGAAACCCAGGAAAAAGAACGAGGTTGGTTACTTAGAGGGCACGAATGGAAGGCACAGATTTAACCTTTGGAATTACGTTATTTCACATGCTAAAATAATTAAAATGAACAAAGATGGGGAAATAAAAATCCTCAGAGGGATCGAAACAGAAACAGGTGAACTGAACCATATTCAAATGAGCACATGGGGGCAAGTTGTGGGGGGGGGGGATGAAGAAGTAGCCCAGGTGATTTGGTAACAGTCTTCGGGCAACACACCCTTAAGCCAAACACAGTTTAGTTAGTAGGCTTCTTTCCATAGACTTATGGATTAGCAATTCTGAAACTCCTTTCTGTGTATTCTAGAATTCAGTAAGTAAGTAAATCTATTAGGGATAATAGCTGAGAGATTTCTGTCATGGAAGGGTTTACAAATATGGAAAGGGGAAAGACAGAACAAACTCTGGTGTTGGACTGGAATTTTGAGGTAACAGTGTGAACTCATGGTTTATAGATAGGTAGGTAAGTGATAGATTACCACAATAATAAAAATGAATAAAATAAAATGAAATATTGATGGAGATAATTAATTACTTAATTTCCTAGCTTTGTGGACTGAGACGGTCTACTAGCAATAGCACTCCTGTAGAAGTGAGCACACACTTAGTTCCCACACTTTGATTTCTAAATACTATTCTCCACCAAAAGAAACTAAGCCTCCTTGGAAAAATGGCTGATTTTTAGGGCTGGAGCAGAAAATGTATGGATGAGCCTGGAGCATCTTGTTGTGCCAGAAATTAAGGCCATGCTCAGAGAATGACTAGGGACATGTCAAAAAGACCTAAGAGCCAACATAAAGGGGTTCCCACTGGCCAAACCTGGGACAATTTGAACATCAAAATAAATAACAATAGTCAAGGATTATAACTCACTGAATAAAAAATCATAATCCATGAGTTCACCTGATATAAATAAAGACAGAAGTAAATAAATGGTGGCGGAAAGAACACTCTCTTCCAGTAGAAAGCCAAATATAGAAGGGATAATGGAATTAGAAATTCATTATTTGGCAACCAGAATGATAAACTTGCCTCAGGCAAGGATCATTGATGGATGTTAAGCTAGGGAGTGAAACTTTGCAGAGTAACAATTTATCGACATATTTTCAAAATATATTCCCATAAGATCCTTATTAATTACCAAGGAAAAAATAGTAATTTGATTGTGGAGAAACATGGCCAACGACCGCATTAAGCAAGTGCAGAACGTGAATGTAATCATGAGGAAACATCAGACAAACCCCAAATAAGGGACATTCTGCAAAATGACTGGCCTGTACTCTTCACAAATATCAATGACACAAAGATAAACTGAAGAACTGTCCCAGTTTAAAGGAGATGTAAGAGACATAATGACCGAATGCACCGTATAATCCTGAATTTTCTTTTGTGATAAAGGACATTATTGGGACAATCACTAATATCCGAAGAAGGTCTTTAGATTAGACTGGTACCAATGTTAGCTTCCTGATTTTGATCAACGTTCCGTGCTTATGCAAGAGAATGTCTTATTCTTAGGAAATATACATTCAAGTGTTTTGAGATAAAAGTGCATTGTGTCTGCAATGTATTATCACACAATTTAGAAAAAGAAATGTATGTGCGTGTGTGTGTGTGTGTGTGTGTGTGTGTGTGTGTGCGTGCACGTGTGTGTGTGTAGGGGGGAGCAGATAAACAGAGAAAATGTGGTAAAATGTTAATATTTGTGGAATTGAGTAGAAAGATATTCAGAAATTATTTGAACTCATCTAGAAAAATGGTACAGATCAACCGGTATGCAAGGCAGAAATAGAGACACAGATGTAGAGAACAAATTTATGGACACCAAGGTGGGGGAAGCAGGGGTGTGGGTGGTGATGGTGGGATGAATTGGGAGATTGGGGTTGACATATATACACTAATATGTATAAAGTAGATAACTAATAAGAACCTGCTGTATAAAAAAAATAAAATTCAAAAAATAAGAAAAAAGAAATTATTTGTATTATTCTTACAGCTTTTCTTTTTCGTTGTTGTTTTTTAAAATTAATTAATTAATTAATTTTTGGCTGCATTGGGTCTTCGCTGCTGCGCGCAGGCTTTCTCTAGTTGCAGTGAGCGGGGGCTACTCTTCGTTGCAGTGCATGGGCTTCTCATTGTGGTGGCTTCTCTTGTTGCGGAGCACGGGCTCTAGGTGCGTGGGCTTCAGTAGTTGTGGCACGTGGGTTTCAGTAGTTGTGGCGCGGGGGCTTAGTTGCTCTGCGGCATGTGGGATCTTCCCAGACCAGGGCTCCAACCCGTGTCCCCTGCATTGGCAGGTGGATTCTTAACCACTGTGCCACCAGGGAAGTCCCAACTTTTCTTGAAGTCTGAATTTATGTCAAGCTAAAACTTAAATTTAAGAAGCTTAGAAGTGATCAATTAACCCACCAGAGAGATAGTGTAGACTAGAGGCCGGAGGGCCAACCGTTAGAAAATATTCACAGTTGATGCATGGGTTTACAAGAGGCAACGGGACAGGAGTATCAGGTACACACAGGCATTCCGGGAATGCTAACTGATGTTTTGATAAATTTCAAGTCAAAACTGGAGCCTCTTCCCAACAAACGACCTGTCTCCAATGACCCTCAAGCCCGGCTTAGTGTGGCGGACACCAGCTGGTCCACTGAACTCCCTCTAGGTCCGCGTTCAGAACCCAGACCACGAGGCAGAAAAACTGAGAATCAGAGGGCTCCTTTCCAGTAGAGCCAATTTGGAGAATGGATGGATGGATGGATGGGTGGATGGATGGATGGACAGTAGACATATGAGACTTAAGATATAAAAGGCTACTAAATACCCATGGTGAAAAAACTTATGTAAGTTAATGATGATTAGCAATATTATCTGTTTTAAATAATTTCAGCCCAGTCAGCAAAGAAAGCACTCTATAAAGTACAGTTCATCAGTGACCTACTAAAATGAGAACGTTTAACTTGAATAGTCTAGTTGTGTGCTTTCCAATATGGTAGCCACTGGCCACATGTGGCTACTGAGCGCTTGCAATGTGGTTAGTCTGAACTGAGATGTGCCGTAAGTGCAAACCATACACTGGAATGTGAGGACTTAGCATCATAAAACAAAAACTGTGTACAATATCTCAACATTTTTTGGACTGATTACATGCTGAAATCATAATTTTAGATAGATTGGGTTAAATAAAACATATTATTCAAGTTAATTTCATGTTTCTTTTTTACTTTTTTAATGTGGCCACTAGAAAATTTAAAATTGTATATGTGTGGCTCGTACTTATGGCTTGCATTATATTTCTAGTGGGCAGAACTGGCCTAGTTGATAAATGGTTTTACAAGTTTTTGCTCAGATCTTACCTTCGCTTCAAGGTCCTTGCTGGCCATCCTACTTAAAAGTGTACCCTTGAGGTAAAAGACTTATACTCTGAGAACTATAGAACATTGATAAATGAAATTGAAGATGATTCAAAGAAATTGAAAGATATCCTGTGCTCCTGGATTAGAAGAATTAACATTGTCAAAATGGCCAGACTACCCAAAGCAATCTACAGACTTAATGCCATCCCTATCAAATTACCCATGACATTTCTCACAGAACTGGAACACATAATCCTAAAATTTATACGGAACTGCAAAAGACCCAGAATTGACAAAGCAATCATGAGGGAAAAGAACAAAGCTGGAAGCATAACCCTCCCAGACTTCAGACAATACTACAAGGCTACAGTAATCAAAACAGTGTGGTATTGGCACAAAAACAAACACATAGATCAATGGAACAGAATAGAGCCCAGAAATAAACCCACACACCTATGGTCAATTAATTTTAGACAAAGGAGGCAAGACTATGCAATGGAGAAAAGACAGTCTCTTCAGCAAGAGGTGTTGGGAAAGCTGGACAGCCGCATGTAAATCAATGAAGTTAGAACACACCCTCACACCATACACAAAAAGAAACTCTCAAAATAGCTTAAAAACTTAAATATAAGACATGACACCATAAAACTCCTAGAAGAGAACATAGGCAGAACACTCTCTGACGTAAATCGCAACAATATTTTTTTGAATCTGTCTCCTAGAGTAATGGAAATAAAAGCAAAAATAAATAAATGGGACCTAATTAAACTAAAAGTTTTTGCACAGCAAACTACAAACAAAATGAATTGGAATGGGAGAAAATATTTGCAAGCAATGTGACCAACAAGGGATTAATCTCCAAAATATACAAACAGCTCATACAGCTCAGTATCAAAAAAAAAAACCCAATCAAAAAATGGACAGAAGACCTAAATAGACATCTCTCCAAAGAAGACACACAGATGGCAAACAGGCACATGAAAACATGCTCACTATTGCTAATTACTGGAGAAATGCAAGTCAAGAGTACAATGGGGTATCACCTCACACCGGCTAGAATGGCCATGATCAAAAAATCTACAAATAATAAATGCTGGAGAAGGTGTGGAGAAAAGGGAACCCTCCTACACTGTTGGTGGGAATGTAAATTGGTGTAGCCACTATGGAGAACAGTATGGAGGTTCCTTAAAAAACTACAAATAGAACTACCATATGACCCAGCAATCCCACTCCTGGGAATATGTCCAGAAAAGACAAGAACTCTAATTTGAAAAGATACATGCACCCCAATGTTCACAGCAGCACTGTTTACAATAGCCAAGACATGGAAAGAACCTAAGTGCCCACTGACAGATGAATAAATAAAGATGTGGTATATATACACAATGGAATATTACTCAGCCGTTAAGAAAAGAATGAAATATTGCCATTTGCAGCAACATGTGTGGACCTAGAGCTTATCATACTAAATAAGTGAGACAGAAAGACAAATATCGTGTGATATCACTTATATGTGGAATCTAGAAAAATGATACAGATGAACTTATTTGCAAAGCAGAAACAGGCTCACAGACATAGAAAACAAACTTAATGGTTACCAAATGGGAAAAGGGTGGGGGAAGGATAAGTTAGGAGTATGGGATTAGCAGATAAACTAACATATATAAAATAGACAAGCAACAAGTTTCTACTGTATAGCACAGACAACTATCTTCAATATCTTGTAATAAACTACAGTGGAAAAGCCTCTGAAAAAGAATAGTTGCTATACACCAGAAACTAACACAACATTGTAAATCAACTATACTTTAATAGAAAAAAAAATAAAGTACCTCCTAAGGAGAAAAAAAAAAGTGCACCCTTACGTGACGTCCCCCAACTCCCTTCCCTGATTTATTTTGCTTCAAGACACATTGCCTCAAACATACTATAGTTTTTACTTATTAATCTTGCCTATTGTTTGTCTCCCCCACTAGACTATCATCCACGAGGGTTTTTTCTGTTTTGTTCACTCTTGTATCCATGACACATCATTAATTGGCATAAGTTCTTTCACCTTGGGTATGTTTTTTCAATTTATTTATTTATTTGTTTTTATTTTTGGCTGCGTTGGGTCTTCGCTGCTGTGCACGGGCCTTCTCTAGTTGCAGCGAGCAGTGCACGGGCTCCTCATTGTCGTGGCCTCTCCCGCCGCAGAGCACGGGCTCCAGGCGCACAGGCTTCAGCTGTTGGTCAAAGGCTGGTCGTAATGTCAAAGAAGGGACAAAAGGACTGTTCACCTCAAAAGAGACCTGCCTTTCTTTTGTTTAATTTCACAGGCCAAATGGTAAGTCAGCAACCCAAGAGCGTGGCCGAGCTTGCCGTCTTGCGGTCTCTCCAACACCGTCTAGTTGGAATCTCCCACGATGCCATTGCACTGGGCGGGGCCAGCCTTCTCATATTTCACGGACTTGATTAAAATCCCGCAGCTGGTCAACAGGCACCAATGGCAAAGCGCACTGTTCTTCCCACCACAGCACAGCGTTTCTGCCCGTGTGGTAACCAGCGGTGACCCCGCAATCTGGCACAGCCCAAGGCACCATGCTGAGGTGTTCTTAACCTGTCTCGAAGGATCCCTGAGGGAACCATGAATGGGCTTCTAGAAGGATCTATGAGCCCCTGCAATTAGACACAACTTTGCATATAATTCGCAAAGAAGTCCGTGACCCACAAAAGGCACAGAGCTGCCCCTGCTCCAGAGAGACAGGAATCAGGAGACCAGCTAAGGTCGGCTTCCCTGAAACCAAGCTCAGAAGAGGCTTGGCAGCCAGGTGAGCCTGGCCGTGTTCCAATCTCATGGACAGAACCAGCTTTACGTGGGCATGATGCCACTTGGGGAGGGGGGGGGCCCAGAGGCCCTCCCTAACCCTTGAACCCCTCCTACCCGAGCACTGAAGAGCACATGCTCTCCAAGGCATGGCAAACCCTTACTTACCATAATTCAAGTCAGAGGTTCCAGATTCTCCCAAGTAAGGGAGTCACATTAAGACACACAGGGCTGAGGATGGTGCCTTTGCAGCTAAGGGCGAGGGGACAGGTCTAGGACCCAGGAAGGGAAAAATGGGGGGACTGAACCCAAACGAGTTTGCTCAGAATTTTGCAGAGGGCCAACCCCAAGGCATGACTGAAAAGGCCAGGCAGCCTGTCCTCAGCCATGGGGGGAACAAGGGCTGCAGACCTAGCCCTTTCTATCTGGGTCCCGCCTTGCAGAAAGGATGGGCTGAGGATACTAAGAGAAACAATGTCAGCATCTTGTTCTCGACTCCTGGGACAAAACGTGCTCGAAAAGGCAAAGTGCCTCTCCTTTGTGGGAGGAAACGAAGAGCAATCATGCTTCTGGGCTCCTGAGATAGGGGTGCGTGTGCGAGAGTGTACGAGTCTGGCTCTCCACGACTGCCGGGCCGGGAGGCAAAGCCCCACAACTGGCTCACCAGCTCGGCACTCTCATCCCACAAGTCTATTTCCGTGCACTTGGAAAGAGAAAGCAAAGGATGCCGCGAAGGCCTCCTGCCCCGGCTCTGAGAAGCCAGACTTTCCAGCCACCCCGGGGTGGGAAACGGGCCTCTGACTGCCACAGTCGCTGCCGCTGTTTGGGGAAGGCTGCTGCTCTGGCGGGGGTGGGGCACAGGGAGGAGGAGGGAGAACAGCCTGCTTGGAGAATCCCTGTAGCTTAATCTTGCAATTTCACTGTCGCTGCGCTCTGAACGGGTTCTGCCTAGGGAGCAGGCCCTCGGGAGGCTCCAATTTGATAATGGCCTCACCTCTACTGAGGGTCCAGACCTCGCCACCTTGCCCTATTAGCGGGCAGGAAGCGCTTCCAGGCTGGCCTCCAGTGCAGGGCATTAGTCACGCTCCAAAGGCAACACACGGGCCACGTGTCGGGAGTACTGGCTGCCCCAGTGGGATTGATGTGGCGACACTCTCCCATATTTTCAGGGCTCGTTTTGAGGCCTGCGAGGACCACGATAATAATATACAATCATAGCATATAACCATAATACTCTGTACCCCATCGCTGGGGGGTCACTAGAAACAACCAGATCGTTCACTTTCATTCGAATGTCAGCACCATTATTTTAACACCAAGTGTGTCCGATTTGACTCCGTATCCCCCCCAGACGAATTGGAGAGCGGCGGCGAAAGGAAATGGCATACTTCTTTGAGCTTTTGTTACAACATGTTTGTGCAGCAAACTGCGAAGAAAATGTAGTAATTAGAGGTTAAATTAATCCTTGACAGACAAGCGGCTTAGGAACTCCCTCCGCCCCAAACCCAGCATAACGCACGCCAGTCTTTGAGAATTAGACACGCAAAGCGTGTGACGCCGGCAACTGCACCGAAACTACTCTCCCACTTAGAATTCCGAGGTCGGCACTGCAACTTCCAGAGACAGATCTTGACACTGAGATCTCATTAAGAGCAAAGCCCAAACAACCGTCGCCACTGCCAACAAAGCCCACCCAGCCGAGCCCTCCAAGGGGCTGGCGGCCCAGCTCTCTGTCAGCAACTTGAAAACAAGACGTGACACACGCCTTTCGGAGGCACCAAAGCCTGAGCCCCAGTCTGATCCTTCATTTACAACCTCCGATTTCAACTGCTTCTAAGCGTTGGCTTCTGATGCCAGCATGCCCCTCCGCCATCCTAACGATGCTAAGCAAAGCACACACTGATCCAGGGCAAATCCCATTACCCCACAATTAAACCTGGTCCTTCTCCTCGCGCTGCATCTCCTGTCATACCTGCTCTTCCTCAAAAAGGGAAGCCCGCGTGCCCACAGCATGGGCGCCAAGTGGGCATTCCGGACCCAAGTACTTGACTGAGAGCAGGAGACCGGAGTTCTATCTCCTTAGGGCTCCCCTCACTGTGTCTCCTCAGGAAAGTCGGGCCCCCTCTCTGGGCCCTACTTTTTCTCTTGTAAAGTCACAGGGCTTTACTCCTGCAGCTTGAAAATTCTTTCAGCATCTGAGTATGTAGTGCCTTGGTTCGTCGATGCCCACTCTGTGCAGGAACTCGGGTCAGCTGGCTACTGGGCCCGCGAAAAGGAAGTCAAAGCTGGATCCTCTCCCCTCGCCCTCCATGTCACGTGGGGGTTTCAGGTTCAAACGCTGGGCACAACAGAAAAGCACTGTTAAGGATGGGGGAGGGGGACTCGGGACAACTGGACAGAGGACCTGAGATTGTCCCAATCATTCAGGGTGACCTGACTTGGTTTTTGTCCTGTCTCCAGTTCCCAAAGGCCCACACTTGCCCTCCAAAGAGGGGAGGCGCCAGCCGGGGCCACCAGGCCCTTCTGACGCAGATGCCATTCACTATCTCAGGCCCCGCGGCGTCCAGTGGCTTCTTCTAGAATCAGCAGAACTGTGTCCCTGTGGCCTCGAGTCCAGGTATTTCCACAGGTGGAGGAAAGGGGGAAGCACGTGATGAAATCCCACGATCGGCCCCATCCTCCTCTGGGCCTCATGGAACAACCCTCAGCCTTAAGAAAGTGGCATTTCCCAAACCGCACGTGATGATTATTTACTGGGCAGAGCCAGCAGCAGGGCACACCGGGAGGGGAAGTGGCTGGGACCCCACTTCGAGGCTGGGACTGGGCTGTATGTAAAGGGGCACTGTGTGCGCCAGGGTCAGAGGGCAGCCGGGGCGGGACTTAAGCCCTGTCTCTGGAAGCCTTCACTCTGCAGAGCCCACAGTCAGCAAAGCCCCTCGCTATGCCTCACTCCGGGGGAGCTTTCTGGGCTGTGACAAATCTGATTGCTTTGGAAATCATGAAGAGGTCAGATTTTAGGTGGGGGGACTTGAGGCCCTAAGGAAACTGGAGAGGTTCTGTGAATGGGGAGAAGAAAGCAAGCAATGGGGTGGGGGAGGGAGGGAACCCAACTCTTTTTGCTTCCATCCTCTCCCCCTGCAGAAAATGCTCCTGGGGCTTCAGTCGCCCAGGCTGGTCATTTGTGAGCAGGACCCCACTGGGACTGTGCATCGAACTCCTCCCAGGTAAACAGTGTTAACACAAGCCACGCCCCTCATCCCCACAGTGACCCGCCCCTGACTCGCTGCCCGAGGGCTCCCCGCTGTTCCTCCTTTGCTACATTTGCAGATGAAATGATGACACAGTGATGACAGAAACAAGTAATAAACACTGCCATAAAACCCCGTCAGGTTCACACAGATTTATGAAGTTTCTCTCTCAAAGTCTGGAAGATGTTTCAGGACTCAATGTCTGAAAAATCAGATTGTTCCAACTGAGCTTCGTGACGCTCCTTTCCTGCCGTACAGTTGACTGCTGCTGCCTAGGTTACGTCGGTGGCTGGCGTTGTGAGAGGTGTATGATGGGAATTGGTTTATTGTGCTGATCCATAGTAACTGACTCCTGTTCCCCCATCGTTTATCTCCCTCCCCAGCACATCTGGGTCGGTCTATTCACACTCTCAGCATTCTATCTGCTCCAACAAACACTCAGCCTCTTCTGCTTGGATAAGGAGATTTTTTAGTTACATCCATTATATGTGTATCAACATTTACGGCAGCAAGATAATTGCTAAAGAGCTCAGAGGATAAAAGGTCCTCCTTCATAATGTCTACCCCCCCCATCCGTTAAAAAAAAATCAATATTAACATGAAGCAGGACAGTGGCAGATCCTTGCATGGCTGCTGCGTCCTCCAGGTTGGTAATGTGATTTTTAAAAAATACCCAGGTGGTCTAGGAAGAAAAGGTTCAGCAGTGAGTTCAGAGCCCATATACTCCAGTGGGGCACATGTGTGGAGAGGGAAGGCCTTTTTGTCCTTGAAACCTTTGCTGAATAACTGCAAAGCAGCAAATCTGTTCTATATTAGATGAGTCCTTTGGAAACATGCCAGTCTAATTTCAGAGAGTTTGGATCTCGTTATCTGGAAACCAACCCAATGATGAGAAGGCCTGCCGTCAGTAGGTCCTGAGACCACCAGATTAAGGGTACCGGACAGGAAGCCCTCAGGGTCGCTTCCCAGCCTCCACCATCCAGGCTTCTGGGTTAGATGTTCACATGGGTGAAAGATACAGAGAGGGAACAATTTCGACTTCCATGTTGTTTGGATTGACCTTCTGTCCTTTTTTCCTCCTCCCTCTTCTCGCTGCCCCTCAAAATCTCAGTCCCATTTCTTTATCTATCTAGCTGCTATCCCCGACAGCATTTCAGTTTCCCAGAAAATGACTATTTCATTCACAAATCACAGTATGTCAGAGCTGGAAGGGACTCGGACTCCGAGGTCGTGGTGGTAGAGGGACAAGGAGGGAGGACTGACTTGCCCAAGACCACTGTGCTAATTAGTTGGGAGACTGTTCTAGAACACAAGTTTCCCAGCTCCTAGGCTAATTATCTCTCTGATGCAGCGCTGCAGAAAGAAAAAATCAGAATCGTAAAAAAGTTTACTGCAGATAGGAAGCCCCCTTAAAGGAGGAGAGTGGTTCTACCGTCAGAAGGACCACTTGCCTAAGGTCAGTTTCTGCCCATTTCAGAAGCCTAAACAGACAGCAGTTGATTTCCTAGGGCTGATCTATTAACAGGTGCATTTTAAGCCTTTGGGTGATCCACTTAAAAGGGAAAAAATGATATTAAATGTGCTGGCTAAGCTTGACAAAATCCCTTTCCTTAGTGAAAAGAATCAACAACAGTAAATCTCCTACCTTAAGATGCAGTGAATGTATGGCCCCGCTCCCACCCAAGCAACAGGCTATTTTCTGGTTGAGTTTAAAAATTCAATGACGTTCCTGTTTCAACCCACACATCTGTGTCACTGTCAGCGTCAGTGGCAGGAAAACAGACGAAGTCACCCTTTGCTAATGATTTCCTAACATGGAATTTCCTCGTATCTCCTCAAGCCTTTCTTCTTCCAATGCCAAACTGTTTCCCCCCCCCCCTTCTCAAACGCACTGTACTGAAGGAAAACTGAAAATGGTCACAGCCGGAAGAGGATGATTTTTAAGCAGATCTTATAAGGAAGAGCTGCAGCTCTTTGTGATATTTTTAAGGGGTGGGGAGAGAACTGCTAGTTTTTCTAAAGCCAGTACCAACAAAACAGAGACTTCCTCCTGGGCATCTGGGAATCTCTCAGCCTGGCTCTCTTTCCCCTTTCCCGCCTCCTTCCCAGGTTCCACTTTGGGCAACGTTAGTACATCAGTGTGGAAGGAAACACACTCAAACGCTGGAGGCACGAGTGGGGTGAGGCCAAGGCAGCCCTCAGGGCAGGGGACCAGCTTTGCAGAACTACCAAAGCACAAAGCAATATAGGAGCCCATCACGTTTCTCCTCTGGAGAATATCCTATTTAATATGCAAACTGGTCATCAAGAGCAAAGAGGGCTGTTACTTTAAGGGGAAGAAGCTGATTAGCTGCTCTGGCTGGCAGCAAACAGCTGGTCTGTCCGGCAGGTTCAAGGCCATTTCAGCTTCTCTCTTATGGAGGAACCATATGTTCCATCTCGCACATCAGCAGCTTTATTTTCCAATGATCGTGTTCCAGAAGGGAAGCACAAAGGGGGAGGAGAAGGTAGAGCCCACAGTTTACCCTTTGAGTACTTTCTTGTGGTTTTAGATGCAGTTGGGATGTGTGTGTTTCGAGGGTGGGGGGGAGTTAACGCTTCCTTCTGTTCCAAAGACCAGAGAACAAATGTTCGACCAGCACTTACGAATACCCTCCAGAGATCGGAGGAGAGCGGAGCAGGGGAAAGATATGTGAAAAGGCACACACACTGTGTCGCCGGGAGATTAAATGGGAAGAGGGGGTGGAGCTGGCGAGAGACCGGGAGGAATTTGACTTCGCTCAGGAGACCTACCAGTCGAGTTTGGGCCCCGCCCACTTCTCCTTATTTGTCAATTTTTCTTATTGTCAGTATTCCCCTTCCGAACAAACTTTACAAGTAGAGAGGCGGACCGGTCCGGGGGTCGGGGGCGGGGCCGGCCAGGCCGACAGGCTGGCTAAAGGTTACTCCAAACATTATGTTTAACATTCCTCCGCGCAAGTCCGAGTTCCCGCAAGTTTGGGGGGCAGGGCAGGTGTAAGGGATAGGGGCCGGCTGAATCCTCACTCCAGCTAGTGCCGGGAACCCGTGGGTCCCGGACACCCCCAAGTGCAGGGCCTTGGCTCCGTCAGAGGCGGTAGGCTGACGCACGTTCCGGAGGTGCATCCTCGTCCCTACCGCCTGCCCGAGCTACACGAACCTCGGAGGTGGCAGTTCCAACGCCCTCCCTCCGTGCAAACAAAGAGGCCCCGCGGAGCGTTTGAGCCCCTGTGTAGGGGGCTGGGGGTGGCAGGAGGGCGCGGGAGGAGGGAGGAGCGCAGCCGCGGGGTGGCGTTAGCCTCAGAGTCGCCGCCGTCGTCTCAGCCGTCGTCTTGGCCACCGGCAGGTGCGACAGCCGCCCTGAGTCTAGGCGGCGAGGGGCGCGGGCTGCAAAGCGAAACCGAGGAAAGAGCGCCCCCTATGCCCGCGCCCGGCGAGCGCAGCGGCGAGCGGCGTCTGCCCAACCCGCCGAGCGTGCGCCGCCTCTGGCCTCCGCGCCCGCCCGCTAGCCGAGCCGCCAGCCCAGCCGTCCGGGCCGCGGGGGCCCCGGGTGTCCACCGCCCGGCTGCCGGGCCCGCTGCAGGCGCCAGGAGCCGGGGGCTCCCCACGCCTTCTGGGGTTCCTGCGGAGGGGATTCGAGACCCAGCCTCCTCCCCACCGCCTACACTTGCCCTCCTGTCCCGGGCGGCTCGCCCCCGCCCCCTGCCTCTGCGTCCCTTTTCCCTTCCCTCTCTCCAGCCTCCAGGGAAACAAAGGGGCTTTTTATAAAGCGGATTGTCGGCGGCAGCAACGGCGGCGGGGGTGGGAGGGAGGGGGGAATCTATAAAGACAAGAAGAGGTGGAGTGGGGGAAGAAGCTGCGCGGCCTCCGGGAGCCCCGAGCGGCGGCGGCGGCGGCCGGGAAGCCCCAGCGGGAGCGAGGCCGACACCACCCGGCCCGTGGGCACCCGGGAGGCGGCCCACGCCTGCGGAGGGCTGGGCTGCCCCGCTGCGATGCTGCCCTCCGGCTTGCCGCAGCCTGGGAACGGGATCGCCCGGCCGCGGGGCCCGGGCCGGCGGGGGCGGCGCGATCCCCGCGGGGGTCTCCCCCGGGAGACTCGGGCCCTCTTCCCAACCAACTCTTTCGAAATTGCTCAGGCTCGGGGAGACTTTGCGTCTTTGTTCCAGCGCGGCCGCCTCTCGTACGCCCAGCTCGCTCGCCCTCACAATGTCCCGGAGCTGGCCTTGGTTGGCTACCCGCAAAGGGCACGTTCGCCGTGGGGACGGCGCCCTGGGGCCGGGGGGGGGGGAGAATTCCTCCTGCTGCCAAAAAACGACAAGCCACCCCAGCAAGTGGAGTCGCTTCTCTCCACCTCCCTCAGCCATCCTGTGCTCCCGCCCGCGCACACACTCCCACCCACACTCGGGGTGTCCCGCTCGGCCGCACCCAGCTGCAGAAGCGCGGCGGGGCGAAGCCCCCGGCCCGAAGTGCGTCTGTTTGCTCAGGTTCCGACGACTTCAGGGCAGTTTTCTGCAAGCTAATCCTATTAGTGTCTGCTCAGTCCGAATTTAATCACGGATCAAAATCAGACCGTATGGCCAGCTTTCCAAGCGGCTTCGGACACGCTGCATCGGGACGGAGCCTGGCCGAGCCAACTGGCCGTGAAAAGTATTTGGCGGCGCTCCGGGGGGCTTCCCGCCCGCCCTCGCTGGCGCCGGGCGCCGGGCGCCGGGCTGTGCTGCCGCTCCGAGGCCTGGGAGCTCGGGGCGCGGGGGCGCTGGGAGCTCCGGGCAGGAGCCCAGTCGGGGCTGCCTCGAGCCGCCAGCTCTGCTCAGGGCTGCTCTCCAGAGAATTTGGCAGGGGAGGGAGCGAAAGGCGGCGGGCTCGGCGCGCGCACACTCCACACTCCCGCTCGGTGGCGGCAAACTGGGTACGGGTGGGGTTGGGGGAAATCCTGCGCCCAGCGCCCACTGCCGACTGGCCCGAGCTCTGGGAGCCGGTATGCGATGGCAGCGTCGCCGGTGGCATCCGGGCTGCGAGCGGCCCGGGGTGCGCCGGGTCGGAGCGGGAGCCTCCCGGTAGCCCGGCGCGGCCGGGGGAGCCCTCGTGGCCCGCGCCCCTCTGCCTTCCCTTCTCGGTACTCGACTGCCCCTACCCGATTCCAGACGCCCGGCGGGCGCCGGGGTGCAGGCACAGGCCACAGTCCCGGGCGATGCGAGCTGCGCTGAGCTCGGCCCAGCCAGTCCGAGAAGGGGGCGACCACGCGCAGCGCCAGGTGGGCCGTGTGCTCGGAGCAAACTTCGGGGTCCCCCGGCTCTCAGTATCCCCGGGCCCCCGCTTCTCCGCGACGGGGACCACAAGTGCGGGCCACAAGTGCAGCCCGGCGCCCCCAGAGCAGTCGGACCTCCCGCGCCCGCCCTCAGCCTTACCGTGCTGCGGAGCTCCCGCGGCGGCGGCGGGGGCAATGCCCGAGGGGCGGGCGGCCACCGGCGCGGGCAGTCTGGCCTCCGGCGCCCGCCGAGCGGCCCGGCCCGATTGCAGATCACCTCTGGCTAGCGGCCGGTGCCCCCGCGCCCGCCCGCCTCCGGCCGCTTCAGCTCGCAGCCAAGTTCATGCCGGCGGCGCTGCAGCGGCGGCCTCAATCTGCTCGCTCCATTCCCACCGCCCGGCTCCGCGCCGCGCGCCCGGAAGGTGGAGTTTCGGGGGTTTAAGTTACTGATAGGCATTTCTCACTGCTGTGTCACTCGGGGAGGAGGAGACACGCACGCCGCACACTCACACACCCTCACACTCGCGGCGACGAGCGGCTCTGGCCTTAAAGGGGAAGCCACGCCGCCCCGCCCGCGACCCCGCCGGCCCCGAGCCCCGAAACGCCGAGTTTCCAGGCCCGGAGGGGGCCGGGGTTAGCAGAAGCGCGGCGGCCGCCCGAGGGGCCTACCGGGCCCTCCGGCCACTCTTTGGAAAGGAAAGCGGCCGCAGGCTGGCTTCGCCGCGGTTGCCTCGTTTCTCCACTCAACTCGAGCCAGGGCAGCCGGGCAGCAGCGGGAGGGAAGGAAGGGGCACGCGCACACTCACCTCGGTGGCTCCGCACGCAGCGGGAGGCGGTCGGTGCCTTAGGTAGCAGGTGGCCCGCCTAGACGGTGCGCTGCTGGCGAGAGGCGACAGCGGGGTGGCCGTGCGCCCCCGGGCACGAGCGGATGGAGCTCGCCCGAGGGCGGCAGGCGGAGCCCCGCGCGCTCGGGAAGCCGGCTCACGGCAGGTAGACTTCCCGCTTCTGGGCCGAGCGAGCTGGTGAGCGCGCCCCTGACGGACGCGGAACGAGCAGGGAGAGCGGGAGAGCCAGCACTCACCGGCGACAGGGCCGGAGAGCGCTCCAGACGGACCGAGACCGAGGGAGACGAGAGACAGGGAGAGACCGAATCCCCGAGAGGCCCTGGCGAGAGAAAGAGAATGAGAGAGATGGCAGCTCCCCGAAGGACCCCCGATCGTCACCCGGACCGGGGTGTCAGCGTCAAGTAGCCATTTCCATCCCCCCCTCCCCCTTTTCCCGTCCTCGGCAGAGACCGACCTCGAGCAGCGGCCCGGCCTCCTCCCCCTCGCCCCGGAAGGGTGCTCACCTTCCGCGGACGGCTGCGGGCAGAGGAGCGCCGGTCTCACGGCCGCCGCGTCTGCCCGCTGGCTCCCGCCCAGACGGCCAAGGCGACCCGCTGTGACGGCAGTGGGGACCAGGGCTCTCAGGTGGCGACTGCCGAACTGCACCCGCCCCGCTCCTGGCCTAGCGGCCCCCCTCCGCCCGGCGGGCCCCCGCCCCCTCCTCCTCCTTGCATTCCTCCGCCCCCGCCCCCGCCCAGGTGCGGACCCTGTCTGTGCCGCCCGCCGAGGAGCCCGGGCGCGCCAGCCAGTCTCCCGCCTCTCTGGCCTCGGGCCGGCGGAGCCCCCGCGGGAGCTGGGCCGGCCTGGCCTCTCGCGGCGCGGGGTTATCCCGGGGCAGACACCTGCGGCTTCTGCAGGAACACGGGTTCCTCGTGAGCTGCCCGGCGGCGAGCCGGAGCGCGCCGTCCTCCCTCTGCCCGGGCGCGGAGGCCGGTGGCTCCTCTCCCCGTCTCCCCGGGGGCTGGCTCGCGCCCCTCCTCCGGGGTCCCCAACCGGGCTGCGTTTCCTAACCTGCACTTCCCGGGCGGCGGCAGGGAGCGAGCTCAGTTCGCGGACGCCGCGTCCGGTCCGACAGCAGCAGCGCCGAGCGCAGCAGCCCCAGAGCGGGCTCTGGGCTCCCGCCTGCACCTCTGAGGAGCGACCTGTCACCAGCACATCTGGTCACACTCGGCCGAGTTGCGGGCCGGGAATAAAGGGGTGGGCCAACCGCCCACGCGGCCCCTCCTTCCCTCCACGCCCACGCCCTCGGCCCGCGGGAAGCGCGGGGCCCCCTCCCAGAACCGAGCGAAGTCCTTTCGTGGACTGCGTAGGCGCGACGGAGCCGGGCGCTTGCCTCTGAGCGTTTGCCCAAGTTTCCTGACTGAGGAGCGGCGGCCGGGCCCCACCGTGGGGCACAGGTGTCGGACTCCTGCTCCGCGGCCCCGGTAGCGGGGCGAGCGCGGCCCAGCGGGCGCGGCGGGGGTCCGCGGCTCAGCGGGGCTGCTGGGTAGGAATCCACCTTGGCCGGGCCCAGCCGGGGCTGCCCTGGAGAAGGCCAGCGGCCAGGAGAGGGTATTGCTCTCCGGTGACTGAACTGATCGCAGCCCTCACCTTCACTCCCGACAAGGCCGCGATGGAGTCCCCGTCCCCGGCCTGTTGGGCTACTGCGGGGAGGGGGGTGGTCATCCTAGAGCGAGTTCGTGTCGGCCGGCTTCCCGCGGGCCGAGGGCGAGTTCATGTCTTGAAGAGAATCGGATTAAACAAAACGGAACCAGGAATAACTGTGTCTATTACCGAGCATGGCCCAGTGCTTTTAAAATTTGATTCCCGCCCGCCTCAAAGTGCGGTGGAAAATGGGGATCTGTTCCCAGAAACCTTCACTCCACCCTCATGTCCCTTCCCGTCTGCTTCCCCAGCGGAGCGGGTGATGCCCACTCCCCCCGTGGGTCCTGGGAGCCTGTGAGATCACAGCCGCACCTGTGCCAGAGGATGAACGGCCCGTTTCGCACCACCACCTGGATGGCTGCCGGACATCTTGAGCCGCACGCAGCCTGAGCTGAGCTCCTGAACATTTCTGAAACCGGCTTCTCCCATGGCCTGCCACCCGAGTCCATGACGCTCCGTCCTGCAAATTGCCCAGGCTGAATTCTCTCATTTTTTTTTCTCTTTTGCTCACACCCCACATCCAGAGAAGCAGACAGTTCTGTTGTCTCCATCCTCAAGATGCATCCACACTCCCAGCCTTCTCCCCCGCCCCCCCCCCACACGTCCACTGCTACCCTCTGGGCTCAGCCATCAGCATCTCCTACCTGGATTATTCCAGTAGCCACCTAACAGTTTGCCATTTCCTACCTCCCTCATCCTCCCTCCCCACCCCAGTAAGGTCTCTGTTCTCTGAGCACCTGCAGCAGCTCCTCTGTAAACTAAAGTGCTTCTGGTGGCCTAGCAGACATGCCCCCATCCCCACACCTGGATGACATCATCATCCTTCTTGCCCTCGCTCTCACCCTGCTCCAGGCCTCCTGACTCTTCCTCAACACACCAGGCACATCCCTCCTTAGGGCCTTTGCACTGGCTGTTCCCTCTGTTGGAATGCACTTTCCCAGATATCCACTGGGCCAGCTCCCTCATTTCCTTTCATCTTGACACAACCGTCACCTGGCCAACCTATGTAACAATTCAAAGCCCCACACCCATCTCTGGCGCTTCCTCTCCCCTTCCCTGCTTTGTTTTCTCTTTAGTACTTAATGCTAGCTGACCTCCTCTATAGGTTAGATCCCAAGAGGGCCTCGATCAGTGTCTGTTTTGCTCACTGCTGTATTCCTAGCTCCTGGCACGGTACCTGGCAGGGAATATCTGCTCACTGAATGTTAGTAGAATTCTATTTTCCTGGAAGTTTTCAGGAAACTCTGGGGGCCACAGGATTGTACACATACGCTGGGGAAGGGGCCCATAGCTGTCATTACATTTTCAGGAGGTTCGTGGTGTCCTTAAGAAGGATGGAGGTCAGGCAAAGAGCTTTGCATTCACGTGATGAAACCAGTCTCAGGTCATGTCACCAAGGGGCACTGTGGCCCAGATGCGTTGGGATTCTTTCAGTTACTGTTGGAAACAGAGGTTCCCTTCTAGTTGTCACCTTGGGTATTCCAAGTTTGATGGAGAAATGGGAGAGGAGGCCAGAGACAGTGAGGGTGAGGGCTTTGTTCTCAGTGAGTAGACTGGCTGTGAGACCCTTTTGTCACTCCAAATGTGGACCGGGTCTGGCGCTAACAGCTCCCTCCATGGATCAAGGTGTACCATGTACTTTACCCACATGAGTCCATGTACCCATTGTGGTGTTAGCCATTGTCATCTCCGAGTTCTCGATGAGGAAATGGGAGGCTTGGAGAGGCTAAGGGGCATGTCCTGGGTCAAGCAGCTGGAGAGTGGCCGAGCAGTAAGCAACTGGGCCTCAAAGCTTGGGCTGCTTCCACAGCGGCTCCCGGCAAGGAAAGGAATCCCACAGGTTCTCCAGGGGCTGCCCTTCTCCTGGGGGAATCTCCTGGCCCTTTTGGTGCCCAGCTGCCAATCAAAGGCTTGGGCTTGGGCTATGGGGGTCCAGGAGCACCATGCCAAGGCCAGTGTGGGCCCTGCCTTTGGTCTGACCCAAACCTGGAGCTCAAGAGATATGAAAACAGTCAGCAGCCACCTGTCATTCATGGGCATGGTCCTGTGAACATACACGAAGTTTTCCCAAGTTTATGTGACCGATGTTGGGACCTTAACTGGGCAGCTTCTGGAGTTCTGTGTGCGGCACAGGTCGGGGCCCCTGGAGAGCAGGCACGCGGACTGCCAGTAAGAAACACACACCCAGCTGCACCGTTCATCGCACACCCTTGTCCAAAGCCTCCTGTGGCTCCCTACTGCCCACAGCTCTAAATCCCAACTCCTCAGCCTGGTGTTCCACAGGTGGCCCCAGCCTCCGTGTCCAGGTTCATCTCCTGGTGTTTCCACACGTGCTTCTGGGCCTCCTGCCCGGCTGGACTGTTGATTGGACATCGAACAACTCTGGTTCTTCTGGCCTCTCTACCTTTGCTTATGTACTTCCCACGCCTAGAATGCCAGCTGTCCTGTCAAAATCCCACCTGACTTTCAGGGCTCATCTCAAAAGGCTCCTCCTCCGTGAAGCCTGGCCCAAGTTGCAGCAGGCACTGGTGCCCTCCCTCGCTCCGCCAGCCACGAGCCTGTCTGTACCTCTCTGACTCTGCAGGCCTTTGCCCTAAGCTCTTCCCGTTTCACTATTTTACCAGAGACGTTTGGGGTTCCCCCAAAGCTTCCCTGAAGAACTCACTGCTGACCCATGGCTGGGGCAAAGGGGGGTTCAGGGTGCCCTCCAAATGACGGAATCTGGACCCAGAGGGAAGAAGTGGGGTGATGCACGTTGCAGGGCTCGCCACAACACCTGACGTTTCCCACCCGTCTCCCAGCTGCTGCGCACGTGCAGAGGCTGTTGGCTGTGCCCACCTGGAGGTCACCCCTCCACCTGCTCCTCCGGCCTCTCCCCTGGCTCCTGGCCCCCTGCAGCTATGCGCCCCCCCCCCTCTTCCCACCATGCAGAGGCCACACCCCACAGCCCAGGCTCTGAGCCCTAGGCTCCTGGAGCATCCGCTCAGGGCTTCTTAACTCCTCCGCTGCATAGAGTCCTAAGCCTGATGACCAGTGTTTTCTGACCCCAGCAGACTGGAGGCCACAAGCAACAGGCACCTGGACAGACAAATGCCCGTGGGGAGTCCCAGGGTGGTGACTAGCCCACGCGGAGGAAGTACAACTTGACCTGGGAGGCTGTGCTGTAAGGATCTGCTATCTCCCAGCTGTATAAGCTTCTGAGCCTTGGGTGTCTGCTTTGTCAAATGGGGTCATAGTGGGACCTGCCTTACTGGGGTGCAGTCAGAGTTGCAACCCTCTCTGTACGGGACCACCCTTGGCAGGGCGCCTGGCCCATAGGATGTTTGTCCTCAGAGAAGAGGCTACTGTTATGTACCCCAAACACCCCCAAAGACAGGAGGCAGGTATTGAATGAAAGATGTTGACTTTCAGGTGAAACGTGTTAGGATGAAAGCCCAGGCCTGCACATGGGTCGGAACCCTGTATGACACTGGGCAAACGGTGAGTGTTTTGATATGTCTGGCAAAGGGTGATTCTGTGCCAGGTGAGGAGCCAGATTGGGGCACTTGCGGAGCACACGTGGCATTTTGCCCTGGGGGGGTGGACGAGAGCCACTGGGAAATCATTTTGAGTTGAAGTATTATTTCGAGTTGAATTATTTCTCTTCACCATGTTCTGAAACAATTTTAATTTTCTCAGGGACGATGGTGGCGGTAGGAATTTTTACGACTCACAATGGAAACAAATGGGAAATTGTTAAAATATTGATTGTAATTTCCTGGTGACCTCACTGTTTAAAAAATAGGAACCTTTAAGAAAAAAGCCCTCATTAGCAAGCGAGCAGTTAATTAAAGGGCTGTAGAATGGCTTGCATTGATTTCACCATGAAACCAGAAAGCCGTGGCTACAAGTCAATTTTTCCCCTGCAGCTCCTTGCTTACCATAAATGCCACTTCCAGAATGCCACAGGTAATATCATCAAAGCATAGATAAGGACGGGAAATGGTTATTGAAACAGAGATGGAGAAATAATTTAGGGAATTAACGTAAATCCAGATGGCTGCCAGTTTTCCTCTTGCACCATACACACAACTGAAAGACATTGTCAGAGCTTTTATATAGAAAAAAGTATGCAGATGGCTTGCTAATTATTACTCTTTATGCAATGACATTTTTTTCCAATAGCACAGGCACGACTCGGGCCCCACATGGGAAGAGGCCCCATCCACTATTCTAGGACCCTTCAGACCATTTGCAATTTTGTGATTAGGGGAAAAACACACACACACAACAAAACCCAGGCCTGTGGCTGTCCTAGCAACCAGCTAGGCTACTGCTGCACCATCACTACAACCTTTCAGAAGGTTAATATGACGTAACACCAGGGAACCAGCCGGAGCCCAGCATCGAGCAGGCGTGCTATCCAGGCAGACGTCAGCGGGGGTGGGGTGGGGGTGGGGGACAAAAAACGGACAACGTGTTCCCGCTGTTCTACGTTTGGAAACACGATCATCTTAACAATAAAAGCAGCCCAAACTCTGGGTACACCAGTCCCTGTGCTTCACATCGTGGGCTCAATGAAGCCTCATAAGAACTAATTTCAGAGTTGAGCAAACTGAGGCTCAGAGACGTTCAGCAACTTGTCTGAGATCACACAGCTACTCACCGGTGAAACCGAGATCCGAATGTCCTAGGTGGCCTGGGACCCAGCAGCCTCCACAAAATCCCATTAAGACAAAGCTCACCAGGGGATTGGGAAGGAACACGCACTTCTTCGCATGTTACCAGCTCTGAGCCCGGCGCTTTGGCGCTTTGCTAGTTGGCTGGCTTGCGCCAGCTCGTGAGAAAGGACTGCTACATCTTTAGCGATTTTATGAACTTGTTGATGACTCTTGGTAGCTTGAAATTGGCCGTGGTGGGAGTAGCTACACCACAGAAATGGGCAAATGCCGCAAATCAGGGACACTTACCAACATTCCATTGCATGCGGGCATCAGAGCCAGACCGCCCGGTTCAAATCCCGGGCCCACTGCTTACCGTGCGGCCTGGGGCAAGTTTCCTAGTCTGCAACGTGGAGATACCACAGCGCCTGTCTCATCGGCTTGTTGCAAGAGTTAAACATAATAATCCATGTGAAAGCACCTGGCGCAACAGAAGTGATGGGCTAGTGTTAGTTGTAAAAATAAGTGTACCGCAACTACTAATTATCACTATTATATTAGGCAGCCAACCACTTTCGTCTAGAGTCCAGCAACATGTCGTAAATGTTCTCCCTGCCTCTGGTCTCGCACACTCCAGTGCATCCTCCTCACAGTAGCTAGGGTAAATTTCTAGAACACACACTTTACCTCATTCCCCCCTTTTGCTCAAAATATTTCTATGGCTCCCTATTACCCTCAGGGAAAAGTCGCTGCCCCCAAATACCAAAATCTCGTAGTCTGCTCGGGCTGCCATAACAAAGTACCACGGTCTGGGGGCTTAAGCAACAGAAATGCATTAGCTACCAGTTCTGGAGGCCAGATGTCTGAGATCAAGGTGTGGGCAGGCTTGGTTCTTTCTGAAGGTTGTGAGGGAAGGCTTTGTTCCAGGCTTCTCTCCTTGGCTTGTAGATGGCTATCATCTCCCTGTGTCGCTTTACATTTTCTTCTTTCACTGCACGCCCTCTGTCTAAATTTCCCCATTTTTATAAGGACACAGGCAGTATCGGATTAGGGCCCCACCCTACAGCAGTATCACCTCGCCTTAACTTAATTAATTACATCTGCAGTGATCCTAGTTCCAAATAAAGTCACATTCTGAAGTACTGGCAGTTAGAACTCCAACATATGAATTTTTCTGGGACACAATTCAACCCATCGCAGTCTGCCCTCTGGCCCCCCACAAAGTTTGTGTCTTTCTCACATGAAAAATACATCCAACATCCCATCCCAACACCCGCAAAAGTCTTAACCCAATTCAGCATCAACTCTCAGTCCAAAATCTCATCCACGTGTCGTCTAAATCAGGTATCGGTGAGACTCAGGGTATCGTTCATCCTGGGCCAAAATTCCTCTTCACTTGTGAAACCAAGCAACAAGTTATCTGCTTCCAAGATGGGTGTAAAGGTTATTTTGTTTTTCCTTTGAATCCAGCTTTTTTTTCTTAGAAATATATTGGAGATATTTTTTCAAATTAATAGGTAAAGATCCATGTTAACATTTTTAATGTCTTCATAGTATTGCATTTCATGTGTCTTACCATTTATTTAACTTAACATATACTAAGAAGTATTCAAGTTGTTTTCAACCTTTGGCCATTACGAACAGGATGTATCTTTGAATTAAAATCTTCAATCACACACAAACATGAAAAATTTTATTTAGACTACTTCATGCTGTGAGTCACAAATACTACATAAATGCTCCAATGGGTAATGGTACTTATTTTATAAACCTTTGAAACTGGAATTCCACTTGGCATTATATGTATGTTTCTCCATTAGCTCAGAATATTTCATATTTCCCCTCACGTATTCCTTTGGAGGAGTTCAAAGGTGGTCACTTCTATCTACATTTGACATACTGACTTCCAGTTGGAGCATCCAAAGTTATAAATGTGGGCGAGGCAATACTAAGTAAACCTAAGGAACGTAGTTGCTTGCATCTACTTTGTGTTCTTTCCAACGGACCAGAGCTTTCCCCTGGTTCTTGGTGTGGGAGGACCCCTGGGGAATTAACTAGCCTAATTTCTCATTCCTGCCTCTTTTCCTTCAACTGTAGTAATCTTTTCTGTCTTCATCCAATATCTCCTTTAAGTTTGGCTGATGTCAGAATACCTCCTATTAGTCTCTCGTTGATTATAATCACTTCTCTACTCTAAAGCGCCTTCGCAATTAAATACAGCATTCATTGAGAGTTTATTTTGTGATCTTGAATTTTATGTGGGTATCTCTGTTCTTCTCTAGTCTGTAAACTGGTCATCAGAGACCCAAGACGCTATTTATTTGGAATCCCCTAAAGGCATCTCGCACTTTAAATAACACACATATTGAATATAGTATTTTAAACTATACTGTATCTATACAGCAATGAGAAATATTTTAGCTTTTGGACACCATCAATACTTTCTCATTATATTATGTAAAACTATTTATTTACTGTATTAATTAATTTAAAGAGAGAGGGTACTTCAGGTAGTTTTCAGTTCTACTTTGAGTTCATTTTGGAGAAGAAATTTGACATACAAGATCCATGATTTGGATTTTTGTTTTTTTATTTACTTTTGGCTGCGTTGGGTTTTCGTTGCTGTGCGCGGGCCTTTCTCTAGTTGTGGCGAGCAGGGGCTACTCTTCGTTGCGGTGCATGAGCTTCTCGTTGCGGTGGCTTCCCTTGTTGCGGAGCACGGGCTCTAGGCGCGCGGGCTCAGTAGCTGTGGCTCGTGGGCTCTAGAGTGCAGGCTTAGTAGTTGTGGCGCACGGGCTCAGTTGCTCTGCGGCATGTGGGATCTTCCCGGACCAGGGCTCGAACCCGTATCCGCTGCATTGGCAGGTGGGTTCTCAACCACTTCACCACCAGGGAAGCCCCAAAATCCATGATTTTTGAATGTTGAAAACCATTAGACTAGAATGAAAGAAATATATGGAGCTGTATTACATATAACTATTATTATAGCATGGTTTTTAAAAAATGTTTGATAGTTAAGTCAATCTCATTTGATTTTTTGTTATTTACTATAGCATTTTTTGAAGTACCTTTTAGCAAAAATGCATACCGTTATACAATTTGTCCAGCTTTTGAATACAATTTTCCATACTTTCAGAAGAGATCAAATGATGGCAATACAGTTTGGAAATCCTTGTCACAGATCCATTTCTTAGGATTTTCATCTCGGAAATGTTGACTTGCATAAGCATCAGGACCATACTTGTTTGATAAATGCATTGTCGGGACATACTTTTTATTTTTATGGTAGAAAGAAAATGGCAAAAACCTATGTCATTCACATTTCGAGTCCATTCCTGTCTCTGGAGCTGTGCTCTGGCCCCATTTAGCCCATCGATTGGTTCTGCCACTCGCAGCGTCGGTTCCAGAGGCTTGTAGCGCTGTTCCCATACTTCAGAGACATCGCAGAAGGGTCCCTGACATCGTTTCCTATCAATGGGTGGCAGAATTCCGGACGGAGGAAAGGACCAGGCACTCGGCAAGCCAGCCAGCTGCCGAGGCTGACCGAGTGCTCCGGCTTCACTTTAGGTCTTCAGTGCATTAAAGGCTTTGCCTTCTGTAACCACAGCTCCCATGGATCAGGACCTTACCGTATCTACCTGGACTCTGCTAGTGTTGGAGGGTCTCCCGCAGAGGTGGGGGGCGGCTGTGGCTCACCGTGGGGACAAGGACACTGGCCAACGTTATTTTTATGTGCTAACTTGACTGGGTTAAGGGAGGTCCAGAGAGCTGGTAAAGCATTATTTCTGGGTGTGTCTGCGAGGGTGTTTGTGGAAGATATTTGCATTTGAATTAGTAGACTAAGCAAAGAGATCTGCCCTCACCAGTGTGCCTGGGCATCATGCAATCCATAGAGAGCCCAAATGAAACAGGTGAAGGAAGGGTGGATTCCCTCTCTCCTCTTGGGCTCAGATGTCCATCTTTTCCTGCCCTAGAGCTTCAGAGCTCTTGGTTCTCCCACCTTCAGACTCTGGGACTTACCCCATTGGCTTCCCCGGCTCTCAGGCCTCCGGACTTGGACTGAATTGTGCTGCTGGTTTTCCTGGGTCTCCAGTTTGCAGATGGCAGATCTGGGGGATGGGACTTCTTGGCCTCCATCCTGTGTGAGCCAATTTCTATCATAAATCTCCTCTTCTTTCTCTTATCTGTGTATCTATCTATCATCTCTTCTTGGTTCTGTTTCTCTGGAGAACCCTGACTAATACAGCGGGACAGGCAGAGGATAGCCATTCCCATTCCAAAAGGGAGAGATTGGAAGGAAAATAGGGACCACGGGTCCCAGGAAAGTCTGAAACCTAGCAGGGCAAATTCCTTTTGATTTTTTTTTTTTAACATCTTTATTGGAGTATAATTGCTTTACAATGGTATGTTAGTTTCAGCTTCACAACAAAATGAATCAGTTATATATATACATATATTCCCATATCTCTTCCCGCTTGCGTCTCCCTCCCTCCCACCCTCCCTATCCCACCCCTCCAGGCGGTCACAAAGCACCGAGCTGATCTCCCTGTGCTATGCGGCTGCTTCCCACTAGCTAACTACCTTACTTTTGGTAGTGTATATATGTCCATGCCTCTTTATCGCTTTGTCACCGTTTACCCTTCCCCCTCCCCATAGCCTCAAGTCCATTCTCTAGTAAGTCTGTGTCTTTATTCCTGTCTTATCCCTAGGTTCTTCATGACATTTTTCCCCTTAAATTCCTTACATATGTGTTAGCATATGGTATTTGTCTTTCTCTTTCTGACGTTCACTCTGTATGACAGACTCTAGGTCTATCCACCTCATTACAAATAGCTCAATTTCGTCTCTTTTTATGGCTGAGTAATATTCCATTGTATATATGTGCCACATCTTCTTTATCCATTCATCCGATGATGGACACTTAGGTTGTTTCCATCTCTGGGCTATTGTAAATAGAGCTGCAATAATCTCCAAAATTTATAAGCAGCTCATGCAGCTTAATAACAAAAAAACAAACAACCCAATCCAAAAATGGGCAGAAGACCTAAATAGACATTTCTCCAAAGAAGATATACAGATTGCCAACAAACACATGAAAGAATGCTCAACATCACTAATCATTAGAGAAATGCAAATCAAAACTACAATGAGATATCATCTCACACCAGTCAGAATGGCCATCATCAAAAAATCTAGAAACAATAAATGCTGGAGAGGGTGTGGAGAAAAGGGAACCCTCTTACACTGTTGGTGGGAATGTAAATTGATACAGCCACTGTGGAGAACAGTATGGAGGTTCCTTAAAAAGCTACAAATAGAACTACCATATGACCCAGCAATCCCACTACTGGGCATATACCCTGAGAAAACCATAATTCAAAAAGAGTCATGTACCTTTTGATTTTAAGGCTTGTGAATAATCCTCTGTCTCAACGGACTGCCCTCCGGGTTTGTTCTTTCACACCTGCATGCCGCGCACTCCGTATTCCCGCGGACCAGAGGGCCGTCCTTTCCCTCCTCACCTGGGCCACTCCTCTCAGCCATCAGGCCTCGGCTGAAGCCTTCGTTCTCGCCTGTGTCACCTTCACGGACCACGGCCCCTCCTCCCCAAGGTCAGGAGAAGGGGCTGCCTTTTTACAGAAAGCACCTCTGGCTCTGGCGGGTGAGCTGCCGCTCCGGTGGGTCCTTACAGCCCTGGCCTGTAACTGCGGATCCGCCCACCTCCCCACTAGACTGGGTGCCGCTGGATTTCAGGCACCAGCTGTTGTGTATCAGGTTTTAGCCCAGGGCCGGGCGCAGAGCTGCTGTGCGATATGTGAATGCCTGTGTGTCTGAGTGACGAACTGCACAGAGGAGCCTTTTCTGAACACCTACTGTGTGCAGAGCGTTGGACTTGGGCTGGACACTCTTGAGAGGACGAGGAGGGACCATCTCACACTCATCATTAGAGACAACAGATGTATCGCCCTGCAGAGCTGGAGGGGCCCTTGGCAGCAGGCGCTGGCACCTGACATATATTAACGCATCAGATCCTCAAACCAGCCCTGCGACCCTGCGACCCTGTGAGAGATTATGTAGCACAGTGTAAAGGCAAGCAACCAGGCGCCAGCCTGCTTTCAATCCAGGCTTTGCCACTTAGAAGCTGTGTGACTTTGGGCAGTTTGTGCCTCCCTCTCTGTGCCTCCGTTTCCTCTTCTGTAAAATGGGGCTAATTGGGGTACCTACCTCACGGGGTTGGAGTGAGGATTCCGTGACTTCATATCTGTCAGGTGTCAGCTGTCACTCAGCTACAGCCAGTTTCTAGCTGCTGCTGCAAAATGCTTGCCAGTGCAAAGCACGCTCATACACCCAGGGACAGGGCTGGGAAACGCGAGTCCTGTACGTGAAATGACTATAGTGCACCAACAGGCAACATGGACAAATAAATGTGTGTATGTGGGGAGGGGGACAGTGACACTGGATGTCTGTTGGTGGCAGCTCCTTCAAATGATAAGAGGCCTGGCCCGGGAGGCAAGACCCCGGGTTCCCAGCTCAGTCTTGCACCTGACCCAGTGTGGGACGTCGGGCAAGCTCCCTTCCGTCTCTGGGCTTCACTTCTGGCTCTCCACAGGCTTGGACCTCCCATCTGCAGCATTTTCCAGAAAGTCCCCCCACTTGCCTTGGTGGTTGAGAGACCAATCCTGGGTTGCAGGCGGCCTCCGATTGTGCTGGAGCTGGAGCTATGCCTTCCCATCCTGCCCCCTGGCTGCACAGTGTGTCTGCCAGCAGGGAAGCAGCAGGCCTTGCGGAATGAGTATAGATGCCACCTGGTGCAATTCGAGTAATGAAACCAAAGGGCAAGGCGGTGGCTTGCCACTCTTCCTGTGAGCTGGGCCATTCGTCTCCCCAGCCCTTCCTCCTGAGCACAGAGGCAAGCAAGGCCAAGAAGATGCTTCAGTACCCAAGTGCATTCTCTCCGGGCACCTCATCACTGCCCCAGCACCTCGGGACCTAAGATGCAGTGCAGTCTTCTTGCCCCTGACATGCTGCTGCCCGAGGCTCTTCCAAGGTGGCACTATATGGGGAATTACGGTACTGGGCATTTGCCAGGAGGAAGAGAGTGTGTGCTTTACATGGGACTGAAATGTCCCTGCTGTTCAGAGAAAGGAGATTCAGAGAAGAAGGCAAAATCAGTGCCTCTTGCAGCAGCCAAATTTCCATCTCGTTGCTGTGTGCCGGCAACGTGATGCCCGGAGCCAGATCACACAGGCTGGTGTCACGTTGCATCAGCGGCGAAACAAACAGCTTTAGTAATCAAGTCCCCTGGCTGCGGTGGCAGATGCCTGGCTGGCTGGGAGGGCCACAGTGATCACTCTAGAGATGTGGGGTTCTAAGCAAGCCAGACGTGATGCCACACTGAGCCTTGAGGACGGCTCAGCCTCTTCCCCGTCCTGCCCCTGTCCCCAGGCCTGTCCCACAGGAGCCCTCCTTCCCAGTATGTGTCATTGTTCATTCCGGGGTCCTGGCCCTGTCTGTGAAGCCATAACCACACAGCGGCTCCTCGTTCCTGAAGAGCAAACGTGGCAGTGTGCCACATCACGGGCACCACCCCACCATGCCACTTTGTGGGCTCAGTCAGGCTGGTGGAATCAGAGCAGAACCCTCAAGAAAGTTCTGGACTGTAAATTCTGTAGTGTGGCCACGAGGGACCGCGTTTCTCTATAGTAGGATCAACAGCAAGCAGAACATTTCCTGCCCCTGATGGAGGCATAGAACCCGCTGTCCCAGCCAAACTCCATGCCAACCTCTCTTGCTCTCTGCTCAGGGCTTGTTCCTGATAATGAAATGGCCATTTTGCCTGTGTAACATTAGTGATTTATTAGTGATTATTGATTTTCTTTTTTTAAAAAATTTGTTTATTTATTTATTTATTTTTGGCTGCGTTGGGTCTTCGTTGCTGCACATGGGCTTTCTCTAGTTGCGGCGAGCGGGGGCTACTCTTCATTGCAGTGCGCGGGCTTCTCACTGCGGTGGCTTCTCTTGTTGCGGAGCACGGGCTCTAGGAGCGTGGGCTTCAGTAGTTGTGGCGCGCAGGCTCTAGAGCGCAGGCTCAGTAGTTGTGGCACACGGGCTTAGTTGCTCCGTGGCATGTGGGATCTTCCCGGACCAGGGCTCGAACCCGTGTCCCCTGCATTGGCAGGCGGATTCTTAACCAATGCGCCACCAGGGAAGTCCCTGATTATTGATTTTCAATTGTGGTTTCTTGGGACTGTGGGATGCAGCAAATCCAAGGCATCCTGCCTGTGGATCTCCATCCATTTGCTTGAGGCCATGGGCTCGGATGCGAGCAGCTCATCCATGGCCCAAAGGGCCGCTTGCTGCTGCGCAGTTTCCTTCCACTCACTGTCTCCCGAAGACGCCTCCGTCCCTCTTCCTCCACAGCCCTAGCTACAGATGGGAGCGGACAGGGCTTTGAGTGGCGGCTCTGATGATTTGTTTCCATGGCCCTGACTGGATCCAGTTCCCACCTCTCAGGACCCGCTCTGCCCCCTTTTTCCCCAGAGGTCTCCCTCCTTTATTCTCCCTTAAAGGATTCTTACTTCTTCTGACTGTCCCATTGTTCCCGGGCTTGGAGAGTGGTGGCCTCCGTCCTATGGCAGGAAGTGAGCAGAAGCCCCTGGGCCAGTAGTCTGTATTGCTCGTGGCCTTGGTCCTTCCTACCAGCAGCTTCCTGGGTCTGGAAAGAATCCTAAGCGAGGTGGTTCAACTCCTTCCCCGACCCTGTCCCTGATTCCCGGCTCTAGCTTCCAGCCTGAGAAAAAGCACCTTGCCCCAGCACCATACGAGGCGTGGAGCAAAGATCTGGTTTTTTTGTTTTCTGTCTTTTTTTAAACAATGAAAAAGAAGGAAAAGGGAGGGCTATTTCAGATGTGCTTAGCCTCACCTGGCTCTTACTCTAGTTCTTTCTGTGTGGAGGTTCAACAGACCTCATGCAGGTACAGCTCGAGAGCACCTCACCCCAGGTGCTTAGCTGCACGCCTCTATCCTGGTCTCCTTTGCCGCTATGACATGGAGGTCCAGGGCGGCTTGTTGGCCATGCGCACACGCCACATGATGGCCAGTTAGGCTCCCACGGAGGGAATCTGGCCAATGGGGAGAGGAGATGAGAGGTAACTGCTCCCCTTCTCCCCCTAGTTTCGAGACATATTTCATTTGGCTTCTCAGAGGCTTATATGGCATCAGACAACCAGTCACCCACCATGGTGCATAATTAGATATCATATACTTGTTCTGGCTCTTCCTCCTTCCCTATTTTGCCCCCCTGCTCACCCCCACCCCTGCTCTCCGGGCTCCCATTTCCCAATAAAGATACATGCATGTGACCCTTTGTCTTAGGTTCTGCTTTCCGGGGAACTGGGTAGTTGGTACTGTGAAGGGCCTTAGAAATCCTGAGGATGGGATTTGGGAGCTGGACCTCTAACTAGTCAGTGGTAATAAGGACCCCCTTTATGGTGGAAAAAGGGGTGTGGTAACTTCTGACGTGCAGTGGCATCACAGTAATTCAGATTCTCACCTGTGAAGCACGTGGTTCTGCCCTGGAAAGCACGGGCACAACAGGAACCAGAAGGATCTGGGGGCTGTCTGGCTTCTGTTACTTTGAGAAACTTGCCGTAAAGAAAATGGCAGACGTGGGTCAGCCAACCATCAATTCAAAACAGCCTGTGAAAACCAGAGGGAAGCATTTAAAGGGATCCTTGTGTCCTTCAGCAGTAGAGCAGACCATGATGAAAATCCGACCCAATATCAAACTGTAAAAATACAATGTAGCAAAGGAGATTAAATAGAGCCTCAATAGTTTTCTGTATCACGGTCTCAATGGGAAAACAGTGGGACTTGGAGACCTTGAGTGGGGACATTTGGGTGGATAAGCCTGAGACTGTTGAACCCCCATACTCTCTGGAAACCTCCACTACCTCTCATTGCCTTCAGGGTGTTAACCAGGGTTAGCTCTCAGTGTAGCCTAAGCTTGGAAGT
This sequence comes from Delphinus delphis, assembly GCF_949987515.2. Lineage (NCBI taxonomy): Eukaryota > Metazoa > Chordata > Mammalia > Artiodactyla > Delphinidae > Delphinus > Delphinus delphis. The sequence continues at coordinate 3,691,713 of NC_082704.1, forward strand.
ACAGTTCTTGTTCTGAAAGAAAGTAGCTTGCATGAGAATTGCAGAAACTGGCTAATACATGCGAGCAAGAATTGTGACAGTGCTGATGGGAGTTGGCTATTGAAGACGGTGGACCCAGGGAATTGACAAGGCAGAATTTATTGACAATAGTGGCACTCACTTGTGCCCAGGGATTCCATGTTCAGACAAAAGCATTGGGAAAGGGTCCTAATACTCTCCTGGGATGTTCCTTGAAACTTGGACAAGACAATAGCCTATAATAAATGAGATGGAGTTGCCCTAACGTTCTTGGTATGGTAGCATAATATTCAGAGACGTGTTAGAACAGATACGTTATGTGATATCAGAAAACCTACCATTTGACTGTGTTCCTTGCGTAGGGCAAAGAACGCTTCTGTCATCAGGGCAGTATGTGAGAGGGGCACTGGCATATTTGAGAATCTTTGTAGGTAGCTGTCTTCTCTAGGTTCAGTGTTACAGTAGGAGATACCACCATGGAGCTGGGTTCCTTTGTATCAGTGGAGATGATGAGATTCTATTGATAGAATGGCAGAGGCCAGGTGGCAACACTTAGCCATTATTGTAATGGGAAGCAAGGTCAGACTAGCAACTGAGGTGCCATACCTGCTGGGATCTGTACAATGACCAACAGACCATGTGTTCCTAGGACAGATAGGTGGATTGATAACCAGGGTGTCACTTGATTAGCATAATTTTAAACAAAATCTAAAGCTTATGAGCAGAAGGTGGGTGTCAGCCACCACAGTGAAAACCTCAGTTTCCTATTCAGTTTCCAGATCTACGTCACTTTCCAAACGCAAGCCCAGATTGAAGGGGAGACTGGTTTCCTTGTGGAAGAACCCTACGGTGCCACCACAGTTCCGTAGGACAAATATTTTCCCAATCTTTCCCCAAAGGGACCTACGGACATTTGTGACGGTAACTGTGCTAGGAAAAGGGAACTACTTACACTTTTTGAGAACTGTTGAATACAGGGTATGAACTTACATCAACATCAGGAAACCCAAAATGCCATCATGGTTTTCTTGTTAGAGTGGGGACTTCCTGAAGTCAGATGATAGGTGGAATTCTGGCCCAATGGTCTAATGGGTCTGTGGACCCATCCCGTGTCATTTCCCTGGCTCCCAAGTATATAATCGGGATAGATACCTTTAGCAGCTAGAAGAACCCTCACATGGGTACCTGACTTGTGGAGTAAGAATTATTTTGATAGAAAAAAATCAAGTAGAAAATGCTGAAACTGTCTGCTCCCTCAACCAAGATAGTAAATCAGAAGCAACAGAGGAGGAATTGCCAAAATTCGTTTCACTATCAAAGACTTAAAGGATGCAAGGGTGGTGGTCCCCATCACATCCTTGTTCAATTCACCTATGTGGCTCCAGGATGAATTGTGGAAGATGACTGGGGACTGCTTACTGTAAACTTAACTAGGTGGTCGTTCTAGATGTGGCTGAACTACTGGATGTGCTATCTTTACTAAAGCAGACCAGAACATCCTTTGGCACTTGGTGTGTGGCTATTGGTCTGTAAAATGCATTACAGTAAGTCCCCTACATACAAACGAGTTCCGTTCCAAGAGTGCGTTCGTAAGTCCAATTTGTTCGTCAGTCCAACAAAGTTAGCCTGGGTACCCCACTGACACAATCGGCTATATAGTACTGTATTGTAATAGGTTTATAATACTTTTCACACAAGTAATACATAAAAAACAAATGAACACAAAAAATAATGAAAACAATTTTAATCTTACAGTATAATACCTTGAAAAGTATAGTAGTTCAGTACAACAGCTGGCATCCAGGGGCTGGCCTTGAGTGAACAGGCAAGAAGAGTTACTGATGGGAGGAGGGAGAGGAGGTGGGAGATGGTAGAGCTGAAGGGTCATCAGCAATAGGAGTCAGAGGGCAAGCTGCAATGTCACTCACACCGGATGTTGACGGAACGCACGCGCACATCTTTGAAAGTTCGCAACTTGAAGGTTCCTATGTAGGGGACTTACTGTATTTTAATCCCTATCAGTAAGTGGAATTAAAAGCAGATTGCCCTTATACAAGGAGGCCAGCAGTACATATTCACTATTTACCCCACGGTTGGGCGAATCTCTGCTCTCAGCTCTGTCCCAGCGTAGTCTGTAGGGGCCTTGATCTTGACATTTCACAGAGCATCATACTGATCCACCATGTTGATGAAATTGCTGACATCAGGCTAATTGGACCTGGTGAGCATCAAGTGACAAGTACCTCAGATGTCCTTGTAAGACACATGCAAATAAGAGGGTGGGAGGTAGAACCCAAGAAGATGCATGGGCCTGCCATGTCAGAGAAATTTTTAGGGTTCTAATCATCTAAAACATGCCATGAAAAAGACAAAGGACAAATTATTTTTACCTTGAATCACCCACACTAAAAAAGAGACACAACACTTAATGGGTCTTTTTGGATTTTGGAAGCTGCAGAGAATGCAGTTGGGAATTTTTCTCTAAGATATTTATTGGATTGTTCAGAGGTTGCCAGTTTTGAGTGGAATTTAGAACGAGGGAGGGCTCTGCAGTGGGCTGAGGCTGAAGTTTGAACTTCTCTACCTCTTGGGCCTAATGACTCAGGTCTGATGGTGCTAGAGGTATCTGGGGTGGATGAGAATGCTGGGTGGAGTCCTTGGCAAGCTCTAATAGCAGAGACACCTAAGTACAGACTCCTAAGGTTTTGGAGAAAGGTCATGATTTCTGTGGCAGAGGATTTTTCTCCTTTTATAAAAGGGCTCTTCAAGTGCTATTGGGCCTTGGTAGAGACTTAGTGTTTGACCATGGAACCCCAAGTAACTATAAGCCTGCAGTTGCCCTTCATGAGCTAGGTATTTTTAGATCCAATAAGTTATAAGGTCAGGCAAGTATATCCTTTGTATGATGAAAACTATTATAATTGGACTTTGGATCCAAGAAGGTCCACAGACTCAAGTAAATGGCACAGACAGGTGGCCCAGATTCCTGTGCCATCTACATCTGTTGTGTTGACCACACCTTTCCATCAGCTCGGACCTACAGCTTTATGGAGTTTCCCAATGACCTGCTGATGGAGGATAAAATAATTTGGGCCTGGTTGTCAGATGGCTTGGCACAACGTATTCGTGAAAGCTGAAAAAGAAGTAGACTCTTGCTTCATTCCAACCCTACTCGGTGATGACATAAAGAGGAGTGGTAAAGGGAAATACTCTTAATGGGTGGAGTTGCAAGTGGCAGAGTTGGTCATCAACTTGATGTGGAGGGAGAAGTAGTTTATAAAGGTCAGACCCCTGGACGGTAGCGATTGACATAGCTTGTGGTCATGGATTGAATTTTATCCACCTTCCAAATTCATATGTTGAAGTCCTAACCCTGGTGCCTCAGATTATGACCTTATTTGGAAATAGGGTCATTGCAGATGTAATTAGTTAAGATGAGGTCAAACTGGAGTAGGATGGGCCCTAATCCAATATGACTGGTGTCCTTATAAAAAGGGGAACTCTGCACACAGAGACACGCATAGAGGGAAGATGGGATGAAGAGACACAGGGAGAGACGGCCATCTTGCAGCCAAGGAAAGAGGCCCTCAGGAAGAACCAACCCTGCTCACTCCTTGATTTTGGACTTCAAGTCTCCAGAACCTGGAGACAATACATTTCTGCCCTTTAAACCACTTTGTTATGGCAGCCTTGGCGAAGTAACATACCAGTTGGCTAGAGGTCTGGAGGGAACATGCTTGGAAAATCATGTTCATGGCAAAGAAAGTGCAGCAATGGGCTCACTGGGATGACCGTGTAGTCAATCACTCATAGTAGCGTGCCTGATAGAATAGCCTGTTAAAGGCTTATCTAAGATGTCAGCATGGGGACAAAACACGGGGGTCGAGGCACTGTCCTCCAGGACACAGTAAGTACATGGATCCAACGGCTGATATATGGTCCCCAATAGCTAGAACCCACAGATCTGGAAACCAAGGGCTGGACAGACAGAGGAGTGGGCCTTCTCACCATCACTCCCAGTGACCCATTTGTGGAATTTGTGCTTCCTGTTCCTGAAGCCTTAGTCTCAGGCAGATAAGTTCTGGTTTGATGGGACAGAATGTCTCCCCCAGGGGTCACAGTAAGTGTTCCATTGAACTTGAAGCTGCATTGACCATCTTGTCAGTGTGGGTTTCTTGTGCAACCAAGCCAGCAGGAAAAGAAAGGAGGGGTTAGGGCTGCTGTCATACAGTGGTGGCGGGGAGGAATGTGTTTGCAGCCCAAGGAATTCGATGGAGGTGTTTGCTTGGTGCTTCTGTGTCCAGTAATAAAGGTGTGAACAGGCAATTGCAGGAACCATGGCCCACTGAGGTCAAGGCAGCTACGGGCTAGACTCCTGGGCGGTACAGGTCTGAGTTGCTTCACAAAGCAAGCAGCACAGAGCAGTCAAAGGAACAGAGGGTGCAGGAGGGCGAAGGGGACGAGCAATTACGGCCCAGGCATCACCTGTGGCACTGGGGACTGTCATTTTCCCACAAACCCTCTTGCGTTAAATCTCTGCAGAGATTGCAGCTGACCAGCACCCCGAAGGGGCCTCTGAGTAGAGTGGTCTCGGATTTTGAATGTTTCGAAAAAATGGAAGCCCCATCTGGTAATGTGGGAGCTGGGTGTAACGGAGGATATGAGGCAATCTGAGTGGTTCAAGGAGAAGGCTGCATCAGACGCCTTTCACGCCCCACTTCGATTCTCTTGGCCTCGCCCATCTCTTATTCCAGCCACTGCTGTGGTGACTGGTTCTGTGAAGCTTCTGACCACCTTCACACTGGTGCAACCTGCCAGCGCCTCATCTGCCTATGATACCTGCTTCTCCCCTCCTTCCTTGGGCTTCTCTGGTGCCAAGAGATGAGTCACCGTGGGAGCTCAGTACCCACGCATGTGCACCCTCGTGTTTGGGGAGTTAACACCCCCTGAAATAACTGCTTCCCTTTTTCTTCCACCGTAGATGATCTTGAGATGCATTTCATACGGTGCTTAGACAGTGCCACAAATTCAAGAAGCCAGTCGCCTTTCACGGCGGCCACAACTCAATCAACACGCTCCAATATGGACTTTCCTTCCATCCCTGCGTGGCTCCCCTGCCCTTCACTTCTGTTGCCTGGAGTCACTCTCTCCCCAGAATACTCGCACATAAGGCTTTGTCTCAGTTTCGACTTTCTGAGGAGTACAGGCTAAGAGCAAGCACATGCCTGCCCTCACTGCGCTTCCAGACTGGCTGGGAGACAAACACAGGACATTTACGTACCTGCTGTCACGTGTCCCGTGCAGGGGCTGTACCCAGTACGGCGGGAGTGCGGGAGATCACAGCAGCCTTAAGTAATGCTGATACCTGCAGCATGAGTAGAAGTTTCATCAGGAGAAAGGGCTGCTGCTTTGACGGGAGTGCTTTTTCAGGGGTAGAGGGGTTGGGGATGCATCCAAGGTTGCTGGATGTTTCAGCCTTAGGAGCAAGGTGGTTTGGGTGAGAAGCAGGGCAGCTGGAGCCATGCATTCTTTCTAGAAGAAGTGAAGCCCTGAAGAAGACAGGGCAGGATGGGGTTCAGGACCCAGAGGAAGGGGTCCCCACCCACAGGGGAAGGAGCAGCCCTTTTCCCTCTGAGGTTGAAGAGAAAGACGGAAGGGAGGCGAGGGTGGGTGCGGTGGCTTTGAAGTGGCGAGGGCATGGAAGCCTCGAGTAGGCCAACTCCGGTCTCCTCTGCAAAGTCCAAGCCGAGCCGCTGCTGGCGGAGTCCGGGCGGGCCGGGGGAGGCTGGTGGTGAAGGTTCAGGGCAGCTGCCGTGGGGGATTCCAGAGGGATCCAGTGGATGGAGGGCACGCCCTGCCCCACCTGCCTGCCAGGCCGGCGGGGACTTTGCGTAGAGTAGGGCCATGGGGTGTCTGCTGAACGAAAAGGCCCGCCATTTGAGGCCTGAGTTGCTGTGAGCTCTCGCTTACCCTCGTCTTGACCCCTATGGGGTCCTCCTTCTTCCTGCCCCTACCGCTCTCCCAAATGTCCCCCTTTTCCCATCCCCCCAGCCTTTGCCTGAGCTGTTCCTCGTGCAGGCAACAACTGGTCTTAGATCTCCCTAAGCCACAACCCACATTCTTCAAATCGCAGCTCAAAGCCCCACCTCTACGAAGCTATCTTTGTGATTAATACCGACCATTCTCGAGCCCCTCAGCAGAAGCCCCGGACCGGCCCTCTTGCGCCATGCCCTCGTATAATTCCCGTTGCTTTCTGAATTTAGCCCCAGCCCATCTCTGGGCCCATGTGTCAGCTCTGAAGGGCAGGGGTTGAGTCTCCTGCCCCCTCACCTCCCACCTAGACAAGAAAGAAGTCTCCAGACTTCTGTTGGGGGGAGGGCAGTCAAAGGTTTTTGGAGATGAGCCCCATCCAGGAGGCCAAGACTATTCCAGGGGTTCTCAAGCCAAGCCCAGACGCCCCTAGGAAGCCCAGGAAGGGCTCCAGGTTATTCATGAGGCCCTTGGATTTGGATGCAGGATATCTTGTGTGCAGATGTACGCGTGCACGTGTGCTTCCGTGTGCTCTTCTGGGGAGAAGTTCCAAAACTTTTCTCAGGTCTTTGAAAAAAATCTACCATCCCCAGGCAGCCCAGAATCCCTGCTGTAAACCTTTCCTGGAGGACACAGCCTGCAGTGAGCCTGTACCTCACGACACAACTCATCGGCTGTCAGACTGTAAAATCCAGACAGTCAAATGGTTGCTGTTCCCAAGTCCCTGGGCCACTGCCAAGGGTGCTGTGGCCACAGATATTTGCACTCAGCCAGAAGCCAGTCCTAACATCCCCCCATATCCCGATGAATGAATGACAATTACTATAATAGAGACCCGACCAGGTTTATGAGTCTAATAGAAATTTAAAAAATACTAACCTGCTGAAGCTGAAAGGCTGTTAAAGGACACCAAGTTCAATATTTTTAGCAACGTGCTCTGTGGGACACGAGTTTTACCAGATGTGAATAGAATAGCTGTTCTAAGAGAAAAGGATTCTGAAATCAAACAAGTGCAGGAGATACTGGTTTAAACAACGTTAAATGGCTCTCTTTCCAGTACGACTTCTCAGAGTCATCAGCAGGTAACGGAGGCTTTGAATTGCAGGAGGGAGATAGAGTGTTTCCCAAATGTAAGGTACCGTGAAATGCCTTTGCAGAGTATCTGGTGGAATCACAGTCTTCTGTTGACCAGGTTTGCTTCGGAAAGCATTTCCTGAGATTCGGGAAGTTCCCTTCACTCCCTACTTAATTGGAGAACTCTGCTGGGCACGTGAGCTTCCTTGGGGATGAGTGGAGGGTTGTGGGCAGATGCGTGGGGCTCGGGGACCATGCACCGTCACTCTCCAACTCCTGTCCTGGTCCAGCTGCTGGTGTTTATCCAACCAGCCCTAGTGTAGGCTGACTTCTATCCCACACACCATCCCAAGCACTCTCCAGTTACTCATTGTAGCCGGCAGGGCTGTCCAGAGAAACCGAGCCTGTAGGCTCTAAACATATATCAAGGAATTGGCTCATGGGATTCTGGGGGACTGGCAGGCCCCAGATTTGCAGGACAGGCCAGCAGGCTGGAAACACAGGCAGGGTTGATGCTGCAGTCTTGAGGTGGAATTTCAACTGATGAGGGCAGGCGGCTAGCCAGTGACCAAGGTGGGATAGCCAAGTTCACGGGGTGCAGTGACCGCTCGAAGCAGCCTGCCGAACGAAAGTAACAGGTCTCAGGGCAGCAGCCCTCTGGCTTTCAGGTCAGGCTTTGGGGCCAAAGCCCCAGGCCAGCCACAGTCTCAGCCCAGCAGGGCTGTTATGCACCCTTTCCCCAGGATTTCTCCACCGACAGGAGATGCTCCTACAAAGGCAGCAGAAACTTGGCACGTGCCTGGGCCCAGCCTCCAGGGCCTTATTTGTTTGGCAGTGTCTCCAGGTGGTATCTCCCGGCCAGGTGTGCTCAGGCCCGTGGTGGGGCGCGTGCAGACCTCCTGCCTGGTTGGGCTGTGGAGCCGCAATACCCCGCCACGTCCAGCACTGCTCATGAGCCGTTCCAACAGCCTTGCGCCTGAACCTCAAGCTAGGACTGTGGGCTACACATATCCCAAGTGGGCATGTTTCAGGGAAATGCCCCAAAGTGCCTTCCATGCTGGCCCCTGGGCTGGAATGCAGGCCTCGGGCTCTGACGAGGACTGAGTTCAGCTCAGGCTTGGGCTGGGGGCTGATGAGGGGACGGCCCTCGGATTGGGCCTGTCCTGGCAACCTCAGAAGCGGCCTGCCCCCTCTCTGGCCTCAGCGACCCCATCTGTATGATGAGAGAGGCGTTCCAGAGAGCTCTATTGAGGACTCTTTCTGGAGCTGGGTCTCAGGAGCTGGCTGTAGACGGCTAGTGGCTAAGCACGGCTTGTTTGCACACTTGTGGAAAACAAATAAACAAAACCCCAAAGTAGGGCTCGCCATTCTAGAGGCAAGGGATGGTAGTGCTGAGACCGATCGAACTTGGGAGGAATTACTCAGCCATAAAAAGAAACGAAATTGAGCTATTTGTAATGAGGTGGATGGATCTAGAGTCTGTCATACAGAGTGAAGTAAGTCAGAAAGAGAAAAACAAATACCGTATGCTAACACATATATATGGAATTTAAGGAAAAAAATGTCATGAAGAACCTAGGGGTAAGACGGGAATAAAGACACAGACCTACTAGAGAATGGACTTGAGGATATGGGGAGCGGGAAGGGTGAGCTGTGACAAAGCGAGAGAGGCATGGACATATATACACTACCAAACGTAAGGTAGATAGCTAGTGGGAGGCAGCCGCATAGCACAGGGAGATCAGCTCGGTGCTTTGTGACCGCCTGGAGGGGTGGGATAGGGAGGGTGGGAGGGAGGGAGATGCAAGAGGGAAGAGATATGGGAGCACATGTATATGTATAACTGAGTCACTTTGTTATAAAGCAGAAACTAACACACCACTGTAAAGCAATTATACTCCAATAAAGATGTAAAAAAAAAAAAAGAAAGAAAGAAAGAAAGAACTTCAGGAGACGTAGCCTCTAAGATTCTTCCATCCTGTCCTCCCTCCCTTGCCTTCTGTCATCTGACCCCAGGCACAGGTCACCTCGAACAGCTGAACAAGGATGGCAGGCGTGTCCTCTTGCGTTGTCTGGGGAGGGGGCTGCACAGCAACACTGTTCCCCTGTCTTCCCCTCACAGGGAGCGCACACTCCCCCATTATTCTGAAAGAAAAATGCCAGGATTCCAGGAGGCAGTACAAACGTGTGCTGCCCTTGCCCTGGTAGCAGCTTTTCCTCAGAGCAGAAGCCGCATCCTCGGGCCTCGACTCTGATCACGGGGAATGCAGGAGACACCCTGGCAGGCAGCCCTGACCCACACCGAATTTAGAAGGAAGAGCTCGCCCAGCCGAGGCACTCCAGGGAGGCATCCTGTGCTGGGCTGTCTCAGGAAGAACAGTTTAGAAGCCTGAGCTCTTGTTCCGGCCTTTGGCCCGCTGGGCTCCCTCAGGTGTGCACAGTTCTCGACAGATTACCAGACACCGCTCGCCCATTCCATTCATCCATTCATCCGTTGACTCTTAACTTGGGCGCTGGGCATCGGAGGTGAAGTGATGACAAGATCCGCCTCATCATTGCCCTTTCATCCTGCAGGGAAGAAAGAAGAGGAACAAAGAATTCCAAGAGGGTTATGTTTCAAAGACTATGAAGTTCTACAGTAGTTCTGAAAGGGCTGGGGATCGCCGCAGTCAAGACAGTGTCGTTAGAATGAGGCAGCTGGGGCATTGGATCCCTCACGTCCTACCTCATTCATCCAATGAACTCGGCCAATGACAAGGTCCTGCATTGGCTTCCTCTTGGCAAACCAGGTGACAAAGCTGACCTCTCTTTGGCGAGGTCAAGAGAAGGCCAAGCCCTGTACAACCAAGACCATTTATCAACCTTCCCTTGGCATCCGTGCTTGCCGGCAGGGCCAGGTTCAGCCCCGGAGTTCCTGACACTTGGGAGTGGGACAGGGTTACGGGGACCCGAAGGGTGGGCCTTTTGGGCTGGGACTGAGGAGAGAGTGACCTGCCTCAGTGGCGGGTGCTGTGGATGTGGGTGTGTTTAGCATGTAGGGGGAAACAACCAACTCGGGGCCCCTCCCGTGTGCAAGAAGCTTGCATGCTACAGGTAAGGAAGCTGAGACTTAGAATGGGTGGGAATGTGACTTGCCCAATGTCACTTGGCTAGTAAGTGACCAAGCTGGGAGCAGACTCCACTTCATTGGGCCCCCACGGTCATGTTTTTAAAATATATATTTATTTATTTATTTTTGGCTGTGTTCGGTCTTTATTGCTGCGTGCGGTCTTCGTTGTTGCGCACGGACTTTTTCTAGTTGTGGCGAGCGGGGGCTACTCTTCGTTGTGGTGCGTGGGCTTCTCACTGCAGTGGCTTCTCTTGTTGCGGATCATGGGCTCTAGGCATGTGGGCTTCAGTAGTTGTGGCATGCGGGCTCAGTGGTTATGGCTCGCGGCTCAGTAGTTGTGGCTCGTGGGCTCTAGAGCACAGGCTCAGTAGTTGTGGCACACGGGCTTCATTGCTCCGTGGCGTGTGGGATCTTCCCGCACCAGGGATCGAACCCATGTCCCCTGCATTGGCAGGCGGATTCCTAACCACTGCGCCACCAGGGAAGCCCCCCATGGTCATTTTTATTTGCACCGTGCCATACTGCTTTGGAGGGTTTTGAAGGGAAGAGGACCTGGTGTTGACTATCCCCAGCGTAAGAGAGCTCGGAGGGCACCAAAGAGTGTCAAAAAGGGGCGGGAGGGCGAGGCTGTCTGGGTGGCAGGGTGGGCTTCCAGCCCTGGCTCTGCAGAGAGGGGGTGCCCACTGCTGCTGCTTGTGCCTGTAGGGATCACAGCCATTGTCGTCTTCCCTTGCTTCGCACTTCCCAGGTTGTCTGAGGTCATCCTGACGACTGCCCTGTGAGGAAGGTCCGGTTGGCAGTCCCATTTGAATAGAGACCCCGTGGCACAGAGTGGAGAGGACATCCTCAAGGCCAAGTGGCTCCCCACCACCTTCTCGTGCCTCTCTGCCCCGTACTGAGGTGTCTGTGCCTCTGCCTTTCTGCAAAGTGGGGGCTTGGCTCACGCCAGCTGAGCCGGTCTTCCCAGAATTTCCCAGAGGAATCTGGAACTCTGGGACAGCCCCCTCCCTCTAAAGTACTGGTTCCCTTTGCTGCTGCATGGATTTCATTCTCCCAGCAGCTTGCCCTGCTGTCCAAGGTCCACCAGGAGCACGAAGCCCTGCCCCAGCCCTATGACCAGACCCATCAGCCTTCCTCCCCACTCAGGGGGCTGCTAACAGGCAGGCCCCAGACCCCAGCACTCAGGCCTCCTTTTGCTCTGCTAAATCCTACGGTTTGGGGCCAGAAAGCCAGCCCCTCCCGGAAATGATGGCCTGTTGTCATTACCCAGACAATCTCAGCAGCTCCATCATGAGGAGTCCAGCCCATTCCAGGGCTAAATTTGGCAGGGGAGGAATCCAAGGAATTCTTTAGGCTCTCAGATTCCACCTTTTTATTTTGGGGTGGAGGAAAGAAGGGCTGGAAACTATGAAACTGTATCCTCAGCCCCAACCCTGGCGCGGAGGGGAGAGGGAGGGCGGGGGAGCCCGTGCTGGGAGCCCGACGGAGTGACGGTCCCCTCGCCCACCCTCACCTTCTCCCTTGTCACCATGGCCACCAGGTTCCCACAGCGGGGTTTCTGGTTCAGTCCAACCTCTCTGGATCCCTGGAGCCCCGTGCCTGGTCCTTCGGGTCCCTCACTGCCCGGGGTGGGGCTCCTCTGGGGGCCTCAGCTGCCGGCCCCGGGGGGCCCAGGGCTCCTGCCAGGCTGGCCTCTCTCTGCTCTCTCGCCTCCATCCTCATGCTTGCCCTGGGGGCGTCTCACGCCCGCAAGCCTGTCCTCTGCCCCGCGGCTGCCACTCCCGCTGGCCCTCTGTGGATGGCCAGGTGGGAGCCCGAGGGGAGGAGAGGCCGCCTCTGCAGGCTGTGTCACCGTGTCCTGCTCCGCCTTGCGGGGACAGGAACCCAGCCGTCTCTGTGCCGCGGGGCGGGCACCCCTGGGAAAGCCCATCAGCCAGCACCAGGACCAAAGCGGGGCCAGGGCGCGGCTTCTGAGACGCACCCTGTCCCTTTAGGGACTGTGTGCTCGGCCGAAGCCACCTGCAGCAGGTGACCAGAGTTGCCCAGACCCGGCCGACAGAGTCTCCGAGGAGAAAAACCCCACCGGGCCCCAGTGTTAGACCAGCTACTGCTGGCGATGGGGCTGCCTGCCGAAGCTTCCGGAGCCCACGGGCACCTGGGGAGGCCCTGCCGAGGCCCTGGCCCGGGACACGGGGGCCGCGTGGTGGCCCTGACTTGCAGGTGACTTTGGCCACAGCCCTGGCCCCTGTGGGCCTGGTCTTTCCACCTGTCAGCAGCTTGCGGGGGCGGGGTGGCTGGCCGACCGGAAGGGCCCTGCCTGTCCCTCCCATAGGCCCCGGGGACTGAGACCAGCCTGCTCAGGGCTCCAGGTGCTCCAGGGCCTGTCCCCTGGGCCACCCTGGGTCGGCTCCGGCTGCCTGCTGCCCTGGGACGGGAGGCCATGCCAGCCTCGCGCCCCTCTGTGTCCCCCTGCCCCGGTCCCATCACAGCTCTAGGGGCGGGGTGCTCGCTCCCACTCTGCAGAGCCGTCCTCCCCACTGTGGACAGTGGTGGCCCTGGGGGGCATCCCGGGGCAACCAGCATTCTGCAGGGGATGGTGGCCAGAAGCCGCAGATGCAAAGGGTACAGCAGGACGAAAGCTGGCCGGCCTCCCTCCGGCCGGGGCTGAGACTCCCCCGCTCGCCACCTTCTGGAATCCCCACAGCAGCCCTGGAGGAAGTTTCTTGCTGTTGCCACTGTACAGATAAGAAAACAGTGATGCAAGGCCACACAGTGCCCAGCGGGGCTTGGCACCAGGAGCTAGTGTTCCAACCCAGGCTGTACTCTAAGGTCCTTAGGAGCTGACCCTGTCTGGATGCCCGGCCCACCCAGCGCCCAGCAGGTGGCTAACATCCAGCTGGTCCTTCCTGACGGATCGTCCGGCTACAGGAGGCTCCCAGCCAGCTAGCTCGGGAGCACTGCCCCTTCTAGGCCTGTCCTGACCCGCAGGGTCCGCCGCGGGCTGTCCTGTTTCTGCAGAGGGGCTGTCCCTTGCCACCCCAGACAGCATGGGCCGGTCGTAGGGTGTGGAGAGCGGCCTCCGTGGCCTCCAGCTTTCTGAGTGAAGGAAGAAGGCCAGGTGGGCTCCCAGCATCAGTCTGAGTGCATATTAGATCCCAAGGGCTACGGTCTCTCCCAAAGGGACCCCAGAACCCCCTGAACTGCAAGGCCCTGCTAAGTTCTGGTGGGAGGGGCAGGGCGGGGCCGGTAGGGGGAGGTGGAGAAGGATGCCTTCAATTTCTTCCAAGGAATTACACTTCTAGAAATACGCATAAGTTACAATCAATTTCCAGACAATACATGCCTTGAAAGACAGATTGGTGGCTTGTATGTTCCTTGTACCCAAACTTTAATTAAACCCTTTAAAATGAAAACCTGCCTGGCATTATTCTGCTAATTGACCCGACCCAGGGAAAGAAGGCCCTGTCTGAGACTGCAGTGATTGTGTGTTAATACAATTTATTTCTGCGGTCTTGCCCAGCTCCCTATTATGTATTCAAGAAATGCGTGGGCTCAGAGCCACTCATCACAAAGCAAAAAGTAATGAAACCTCCGAAGACTCCTTCCCCCGCCCTCACCGCCGCCTCGCCGTTTCTGGCCAGGCTCTGCCTCGGGTCCCTGTCCAGCTGTGGGGATTTAGACGTCCCTGTGTCCGCTGAAAGGAGCAGTTTGAAGGCTCACCACGTTCACAGGGCCTGCAGCCAGGGGTGCAGGGAGGCTCCTGCCCGGCACGAGCAATATGCTATGCGGCTCTTTCTTTACGATTCCCTTTGGAGAAACCAGCGCTCACTGCCAGGGTAACACCTTAGCCTCATCTCCTTCGTGGCCGTGGCGCCCTGAGCTGTGGCGGCATTTCCAGAACCTCAGACCTGGCTTGTCTGTCCGTTGGCTGCCCACGTGTCTGGCAGGAAAGTCAGCTCCCCAAGCCTCAGCTCCCTGGCAGTGAGACAGGGCTTGTGGGATGGCCTTTCTTATGCCACACGGGACACGGGTTCACCCTGAATTGGAGAGACTCTGGTCAGGTGCTGTCCCTCTGGGCCTTGGTGTCCCCATCAGTCCAGGGTGGGGCAGCGGCTTTGATGGAGAGATCATGGCTCAGTGTGTCGCCCTGGCCCCGCCTCCCATGACTCTGTGTCCTCAGGGGCTTGTAAGTGTGTTCCCCTGGGCATGGCCCCTGAGTCTCCATGGGGCAATAATTCTCTCAGTTACTCAGCAAATGGGTGGTGAGCATGACGAAGCAACTCAGCGTCAGGCCCTGCCTCGGTAGCTGTGGAGACAGAAATATCTAAAGTACCACTTGGCAAGAGCTGTAAGAGTGATGTTTGAAAAGCACTGTGGGGACTCAGGCGAGGGAGTGACTAAGCCTTCTGGGGTGCAAGCTGCCAGGCCAGCAAGGCTCCCCGGGAGGGGGCATGGGACTGGGCTTGAAAGGAGAAATAGGGATTTACCAGGAGGAGAGGCAGAGAGGGTGATGAGCGTGGAGACGGAAAGGGCACGGAAGCCCCCAGGGGGCTCTGGGACGCCTTTGGCCTTGCCTGTGTTCACCATGCCCGCAGCCACACGAGGGGGGAGACCGTAGGCTTGTGATTAGGGCTGGACGAGCGCACAGCTCCAGATCTCTATCTGGAGAAGGCAGGAGGCGATCTCACTCCGAAGGCTAGAGGGGGCAGCGGTGGAGGCTGCCCAGCAGAGCTGCCAACTGTCTGGCACATACACATGCACACGTGTACACACACGCAGACATAGGCAGACGTGGGCATCAGGCAGGCACACACACATGCACACAGGCACCACTGTGGACTGAATGTTTGTGGCCCCTCTCAGATGTTTACGTTGAAGCCCTAACCCCCAGTGCGATGGCATTAGGACGTGGGGACTTTGGGAGGTGATTAGGTTTAGATGAGGTCGTGAAGGTTGAGCTTCCCTGATAGGATTAATGTCCTCGTGAGAAGAAGAGAGCCCAGCGTGCTCTCTCCACTGTGCAAGGACACAGTGTGGGAAGGCATCTATCTATAAGCCAGGAAGAGAGGTGACGACCAGGAACCAAATCTGCCAGTGCCTTGTTCTTGGACTTCCAGCCTCCAGAACCGTGAGAAATAAATGTCTTCTGTTTAAGCCCCTGTCTATGGTATTTCATTATAAGCAGCCTGGCTGAGCTGAGTAACACAGGCACACACGCAGACACATGCGCACATGGGCACATGCATGCATGTGAACACGTGCACGCGCGTGCGCACACACACACACGCACTGCGTGAAATCTACCGGCGCACACGCACACACCTGCCCACCCACAGATGCACCCACATCCAGAAACAGGCTCAAGGAACGCCCACACAAACGCACGCACACGGCATGTGCACGTCGACCCCCCTTCCCTCTCCGGTACCCCAGACCTCTCTGCTCCTGGCCATCCAGTCAAAAGACTCCCCACTGGGAACGGAAGCCAAGTCTGAATAGACCCGCAGTGTCCCATTCATCCCACAGGCCGAGACTCTGAGTTGCCCTTTCAGAAAGACATGGAAAGTCCTGTCCTGGGACTCCTAGATGGGACGGTGTTCCTAATGGGAAGGCACCGGAGTCCAGGCTTTCATCTTTGCTCACCCTGCCTCACTCCCACTGCCACTGGCCTGGATGCCAGGAACGGGGCCCAGGGTGGAGCCAGATGACGCAGCGACTGCAGCTCTGGGGTGAGGGGAGGGCAGGCACCCGTGACTCTGGCCCATGCGAGAGGCCTGTGGCCTTGTGTGCACGTGTGTCTGTGCGTGCGCAAGTGTGTGAGAGTATGTGAACGTGAGTATATGTGATATGCGTGTGTTCGTGTGTGTAAATGTGCACAGGTGTGAGAGTGCGTGTGAACTGCAGGCAGCAGCCCTTGCTGGGCCCCCTTGGAAATGCCGAGTCGCTGAAACCTGCCCCCTGGGTTCAGGCTAACGTGAGCAGGACAGTCTGGGTGTGAGCAGCCCCAGGGGAGAAATGAACTTGTCCTGGGACCTCAGAACCCATTAGAGGGGTTGGAGTTGGGGCAGGGACTCGCAGCCTGTAGGCGGGGGCTGCTGGGAGGTAGAGGGGGCTCCTTGGCGAGCTGCCCTGAGCCCTTTTCCTCAGGGGACAGGGCCTTCTCCAGAGCGGTTTCCAAGTCCCCTTGGTCAGGTCCCAGACCTGCTCCCAAGGGGCCAATGGGAAGCGCAACTTGACCTGGGACACTGCTCACTCAGGTTCAATGCCAGCTCCGTCCCTGCGTGCTTGTGAGCAAATCCACTCTCTCCTCTGGCCTCAGTCAACACATCTTAGGAACTTGTTAAAAAGAAATAAGTAAAACTGTTGCTCCCCTTGTTAAAGGGGGAAAAGTGGATTCGGGGGATCACGAGGCGTCTACCTGTAGTGTCTACAAGTTCATCCCACAACGTACAACCAACACAGATGGACCAAGGGCCAAGTCTGTAGGCTCCGTGCTGGGGCAGGGGACGTGTTCGGGGTCATGTTTGGCAGTGAACTTGACCAGCTGGTGTCTCTGCCTTCATGGAGGCGGAATAGACAGGGCTGGAGGCAATGGGTGGTTTCTAAGGGCCCTCCTGGCTCTGACACCCCTGAGTTGGCTTCTGACTGACTGGCCTGGCCAGGAATGGGAGTCCCACTGTAATTCTGAGGGCCCTGGACAGCGGAAGAGGAGACGTGGTCAGCAGAACAATGGTCCCCCAAAGATGTCAGCACCCTAATCTCCAGAACCTGGGAACATGTTACCTTCCACAGCAAAAGGAACTTTGCAGATGCGATGATATCAAGGATCTTGAGATGGGGAGATTTCCTGGATTATCTGGGTGGACCCCAAATGTAATCATAAGGGTCCTTACAAGAAGGTCAGAGGAAGAATTAAGACACGTGACAAAGGAAGCCAGAGGCTTGAGTGATGTGAGGAAGGGCCGGGAGTCAAGGGATGTGGCCGCCTCCAGAGGCTGGAAGCGGCAGGAATCGGACTCCCGTAGAGCCTCCAAGAGGCACGCAGCCTGCTGACACCCTGATTTTAGCCCGCTGACACCCATTTCAGTCTCCTGACCTCTGGCACAGTAAGAGCATACATGTGTGCTGTTTTAAGCCACCAGTTGGGGGCAATTCGTTACAGCAGTCACAGGAAACTCATACAGAAAGGAGTGGGCTCTTAAAACCTTACCGTGAGCCAGGCGCTCTGCACAGGGGTCCACACCGATGGTCTCATTTGACTCGTAGAATGGTCCCTGTGGGTATGGGGGACTCCCATTACAATACCTATGTGACAGAGGGGGCTCATGGGGGAACGGCTTGTCCATGGTCCCCCAGCAAAGATGTGGTAGCACGAGGACCGGGCCCTGGCCTGCTGGGCTCTGGGCCCTCTGCTCTCTGAGCTGCAGGGGGAAGGGACCACCAAGACTGGAGGGTAGATTCCCGGGTCATCCAGCACCGGGGCAGGAAGGGGCTGCTCTGAATCTGGCTGGACTCGAGATCCGTCACCAGCTCCCCTGGAAGCCTGGCGCTGGTCAGGCCTCGGGGTTCTCTGGTAGCCCCCTGCCCCAGCAGTGATGCCCTCTCTAGTACCATGTCTGGGCATTGACCTCCGTCTTCAGCCAGAATGTCTCCAGGGGCAGCCACTGCCATGGCTGGGCAGCCTCGTTCTGCCTCGACCAAGGGGGTCTCGTACACCTGTTCTCTGAGGCCTGGCAGACCGAACACTGAGCCTCAGAGAGGGCAAGGGCCTTTGCCAAAGTTCACCCAGTTGGGTTAGTGCCACATCACTGCAGCGCCTGAGGCTCCCGGCTGCCAGCACCTCACTCTTCTTGTTGGCTGAGATCATTGACCCTGATTTATGGGCCCAAGAGGCCTGATTCGATAGCAGGCACGAGCTACACCCAATTAGCCCACTGGCGTGGTGGCCAGCGTGGCAAAGTGAATTTCTTCACTGGCCCTTACAAGACCTGTTTGAATAACACAGGAAGGTATTAGCATCGATCTGGGAGGGCTCACTTCCCAGCTGCTTGGATTAACACTGACGGTTGTCCAGCTTGTGACAGCGGCACTGGCTGGGAGGCAGCCTGGCTCACGTTACTGATGGTGTCACCTTCACCTTTGCGTGATCCCCCCATGGGGAAAACAGGCAGAGCAGAGGAGAGTTGCTCAGGCTTCCATCTCACCAGACTCAAGTCTGGGAGGGATGGGTGAGGGGGGAGCGGGCCAGGGAGTGGGGTGGGGACAGGCCCTCCCACCTCTGTGTCCTGCACTTTCCTCTTGCTGCCAGGACCCTCCTTCTGGGCAATGCCAGAGATAGACTTCTAGCAGCATCTGGGACAGTAAAACCAAATGATGGGCAGGGTTCCCTTTTCCGGGCTGCAGCTCACTGGGGATGTCACAGGCTCTCCTGCAGTTTCTAACTGGCGTTGCAGAAAGTAGATCTGTACCCCCAGTCCCCCGCCTCCCTGGGCCAATGGTAAGTCATGTGCCAGGCAGGCCGTCCGGGGGCCCCCATTGTCCTTTCACCACAGGCTGGGATTTCTCATTGACGTGCATCCTCACTTGGGAGCTGCTGTGTCTTCATTTCTGATTGATCTTCAATATATTTTCTCTATTCCAAAGTGGTTAATGGTCGGTAAACACATTCTTAAATGCACCTGGGGGCTATTTAGTCAATGCAATCTTTTTTAGTATTCTAATACAGTGGTCCTCAAAGTGCGGTTGGCAAACCAGTAGTAATAGCATTACCTAGAGCTCCTTAGACATGCAAGTTCTTAGGCCCTGCTCCAGCCCCAAACGGACTGAAGCAGAGATTCTAGGATTAGGGCCCACCCAGGACTGGCTACATCATTGGTGGGGCTGAGCGCAAAATGTAAATGATGGACCTCTACTTCAAAGATCCGTGAGAATTTCAGGAAGGTACCAGCAGAGCATTCGACCAAGCACAGGTCCACGCCCATGAAGCTGCCTTCGGCCCAGGGTGAGTTCCCAAGCCCTTCAAGTCATCCTGCTGCCTGCTCATGAGTGAGGACTGCTGCTGTAGTGATTTTCTCATTTGAAAAGCAATACCCGTTAAAGAAAAGTTAGGAAATACAGAAAGATGCAAAGAAGAAAATTACAAAGTAAGAACCAGAAATGATCTCACACCCCAGAGGCGATCAACCGTAAACTTCTCATCATATTTCCTTCCTGTCTTTTTTCTAAGCACAGGTTTTGGATTTTTATATGCACATGTGATCGCACTGAACATTCAAGGGCATACCCTTTTCTCTTCACTAACACGCTGGAGGAAGCATTTTCTGTGTCATCACGTCTTTGTTGTAAATATCACTTATAGTGCCTACGTACCTGTGTTGGCCATCTATTACCCTCGTGTCCTCTCCTCCCACGTTTTTGCTCCTTTGTAGTGGCCTGCGTTCGCCTCAGCTGCACCAGACATCCCCTACTTTCTGTCCCAGAGCTAATTTACCATGGCAGTCTGCTTAACCACTCTCAGCACGTGTACAAATCTGGAAACGAGTCAACACTCACTGGGGCATTCTTTGATAAACAGATAAATATTCATCTCTTCCATGTCTTGGGAAGACAATTCAAGACACATTCTATTGGGTCTTTGGAATGTCCCCAGCTGGTCTGAGCCGCAGTTGCCCACAGCAGTGACCAATGCAGTAACACACCTTGTTTCATTCTTTCCGGTCCTCCCTCCTATCCCCTGGGACCACTTCTCAAAAGAAACTTGTGTCAGACTCTCTTTCTGGGGGGAATGCAAGCTAAGATAATATTCTTCCAATTAAGTGGGTAGAGCTTTATTGTCTTTTTAAAAACTATTTATTTATTTGGCTGTGCCGGGTCTTAGTTGCGGCACGCGGCATGCATGCGGGATCTAGTTCCCCGACCAGGGATTGAACCCGGGCCCCCTGCATTGGGAGCACGGAGTCTTAACCACTCTGCCACCAGGGAAGTCCCAAGAGCTTAATTGTCTTACCCACTCTCATTTGTAGGTACTCGGTTGGTTGCCGGTTCTTCTTGATTTTATACCGAGGTGGATCTCTCTGGGTGTGAAACTTTCCTGTACACAAGTGAATTTCCCAGGACAGAATCCAAGAGATAGAATTCATGGGTCAAAACATTGAGCATTGTTTAGGCTCTCAATCCTGCACTATCTAAAGGAGAACAAGTCAGCCTCCGGCTGGTCAGGCCAGCTGCACTTGACTGATAGAAAAAGTCTCTTAGCCAAACTTTCCTGGCCTGAAGGTGTGGGAAGTATGGCCTGGACACAGTTCTCACACCATCCACTGAGCCTAAGTGGCAGGGAGAAGTCAGAGGCAGGAGATGGGAACGTAGGTGAATTAGTTTGCTGTGGCTGCCGTAAGAAACTACCACAGACCGAATGGCTTAAACAGCAGAAATGTATTGTCTCGCACTTCTAGAAGCTGGAAGTCTGAGATTAACATGTTGGCAGAGTTGATTCCTCTGAAGACTGTGAGGGAGAATCTGTTCCATGATTTTCTCCTAGCTTCTCATGGTTTTCTAGCAATCTGTGGCTTTCCTTGGCTTGTAGAAACATCACCCCAATGCCCACCTTCATGTTCACACGACATTCTTCTGTAGTATGATGTTTCCAAATTTCCCCTTTATATAAGAACGCCATTCATATCGGATTATGGACCCACCGTATTCCTGTATGACCTCATCTTAACTAATTACATCTGCAATGACGCTATTTCTAAATAAGGTCACATTCTGAGGTACTTGGGGTTAGGACATGTGCATTTTCAGGGGACAAAACAATGTGGTCATAGCCCACGCAAGAGGCCCTACCTGGGGCTCTGCACCTCCATGGGAATCGACGGGAACCAGGCAGGGGCCCTCCTTCAAACCACAGCCCCAGAAGCACTTGGGAAGTTATAGGTCGAGAGAGCCATGGTTCCTGTCTGGAAGTGGATGTGGAGTAAAGCTTGTCCCAAACCACACACTGTGCCCTGAGCCAAGGTCCTCCAGCCACCAGGCCAGCACAAGTCCTCTCCAATGCATGACCCCCGGCAAGAGCAGAGGACCCACAGATAGCACCTAGCCAGCTCATCCCTCATTTCTCAGAGAGGAGGCCGAGGCCCAGAGAAGACAAAGGGCCTGTCCGGGGGTCAGAGAACACGGAAGTGGCGGTCAGGCCTGGGACCAGGTACTCTGGACTCCCACGCCCGCTCCACAGCCGACTGTCTCCTTCCTTTCCCTCTTTAGCTGAGACTCTCAGAGCTGTGAGCTCCAACCGAGGCCCAGGCAGGAGAAGGACTCGCTCCAGGCCGCCCAGCAAGTCTCTTGACTCCGAGCTCAAGGCTCTTCCTGCTCCCGTGCAACTGGTGTCCACCGTTTCCCACATCACGCTCCATGGACACCTCGTTAGTAGGGGTGACCCACCAAAATGTTCCGACTCAGTTACACGTGAGAAATGCTACATTCTTCAAAGTTCAACTGCAGGACTTCTCAGGGCCTTTTCTGTGCTCCGTGCGTTGGGATTCTCCAAGGTGAGGATAGAATAGGCACGGTTTTCAACTGCTTGGGCTTCAGAACTCCTTTATCCGTGAGCCCCTGTTGACTTTTCTCTAGACCCAGGGGATGGGGCTCTGCAGGCCATGGACACCTCGAGGTCTCTCTGCAGGAAACAGAACAGTGTGGGCCAGGCGGGGGCAGCGGTTTGCAGGCCCAGGTCTGCCTTCTGTGGACTCAGGAACTGAAACCATCTCTGGCCCCCATAAGAACTGGTCAAACCTCATCTTGACAGCACCCCTTAATGAACCCCTAGTTTATCTGTACTGAGGTTTCGCAGACATGTCCACCTCTCTACAGAATCATGTCGTCTTCTTTTCTGTTCTCACCCACACCTACCCTCGCCTTTAACAGTACCTTGCACCCTTCGCCTGCAGCCAGGAAAAATGCAGCACACTCCTCACGCCAAGTTCCATCCTCATGACAGAGCTCAGTGTTTCCAGAGGGAGCCTGAGGCCTTCCAGCAGCAAGGAAAGGGGATCTGGGTTGGAGCCGTGAGTGCCCCGTCCCATGAGAGGGCTGTGCTGGCCTCCATTGTCACCTCTGGGAGGAGGCTTCACACCTGCAACCTGCCCCCAGGGCTGGATGGCTGACCTGTGTGCGCTGGACCCTTTGCAAAGAGGGGCTGAGGGTGCAGAAAGGGAAAGGTCCTCTCCAGCGCTTTGCTGAAAGGGCTTCACCCTGATGCCCAACGTCGAGGATTTCAGAGTTAATAAGGCACATGCATGGAGTTGAAATGTCTGCTCCAACGTAACTTGTTTCCCAAGCTGAGGGAGAGTGGCTGGCAGAGGACTTTTGCTGGAGCCCAAACTTGGCAAAGCCAGATGGATGTGGGCAATGACCCCCAACCTCTAGAGGCAGAGACACGCAACGAAGAATCACAACGAGGGTTGACCTTAGCATACAAGAACGCTCACGTCTCAGCTCCGGGTTTACGGAGATGGAACTAAGCAATACGGAGCGTTACAGCTGGGAGCCAGGAGATGCAGATTGGCGTCCACGCGGCCATCGGGTCTCCTTGTTATTCTATAGGAGCCTGCGAGCTCCGTGCTTCCTCCCTTTAACAGACAGCAGATGGGGGCAAGGGGGGGTGACGGATTTTGTCCAAAGCCACACAACTTTCTCGTGGCAGAGCTCCCCCAGGCTCTTAGAAATATGCTTGTCAGCGGGCAAAGGAGCGTCTGACTTGGCCCCCTGGCCCCTGGCTGGCAGGAGAGGGGGCGGAGCCAGCTGGGGGCTACGGGCACCACCCAACAGCCCTGGCTGCACTGCCTGCTTGGCGCCCAAGGAGACGGCTGGAAGCCAAGTGGGCAGGAAGACCCTGTTATCAGCATTCAGGTTGCCTGTCATCGAAGGAAGTGTGTTCTCTGCCCTCACTGCAGGGGAATTCAGGAGCTGTGAAGCCAGTTGCTGAGTTCAGGGTCTTCCTCTCCCCCTGGGTCAGGGCTGGTGTGCTGATGACTTCGGGGGGGGCGGGGGAGGGGACCACCTGACGTCCAAGTACATGACAGAAGGTGTGCTCTGAATTTGGCGAAGTATCCTGTTTTATTCACGAAGCAGAGTGAGAGCTCTAACATGCGTCTGTCCTGGCAAGCTTGGAAAGTAAGAAACAAAAATCTCTCAGCCACAACACTTTCCATCTCAACTTCAGGCGGGAGAGTTATGTAATTGTCACTTAGTCATACTATTAAGTATACAAACTGCTAGGCTGATAACGGGCTGGAGGAGGGTGGGGAAGGATCGGCTGCTCCTCCCAGGTCCTCAGGAACTGGGTGCCTGTGCGACTGAGGACCTGGGATCTGGGACACGAGAGGAGCTCCCCCTTCCATGCAGCCTCGTGTGCCCCTGACAATGGCTGCAAACAGGAAGCCCTGCCCAGATCCCCTAGATGACAACTGCACTCGCAAGTTTGGGAAGACTGATGGCCAGGGAAGCTGGTTTTTCCAAAGCTTATTGGAGGAGCCAGCTCCAGAGCTGCCCTGGAAGGGGGCTGGGCTCCAGGCCACCCCCCACCACCCCCCAAGGAGCCTCACCCACTGTCACCACCACGGACAGCCTCAACCTGGCTTCTGGGCCAGAATCCTGCCTGCGGTGAAGGGTTAGTCAGGGGTGACGACACTGGAAACCCCAGCGCCTAAAGAAAAATGGCATTCACTATGCTGTACTGCCCTGGGCCAGATTTAGCTGTTGATCTAAGAATTGAGACACACACACACACACACACACACACACAGAGAGAGATAGAAAGAGGGGGGAGCTATTCTACTGCAGAAGAAAACCCACAACCCTTCAGAGGGTGGCAAGGATAAAAGCTCCCTGGAGCGTTTCTGACTATTAGGAGAGCATTGATGAAGCCAGCCCTGACCACACAGAAGGCAGCCTAGTGCCCAGGAGAGGACGCCAGACTGGCATCAGCAGGCTGCACGCGTCTCTGTTCTGCCACTTGTTAGCTGTGAGCCTCAGTGGCCTTAACTCGAAAATGGGGACAGTAAACATTCTCACCCCATAGGACTGTTGCAAGGGTCCAATCAGCTAATGGTGGCGGAAATGCTTTGAAAAGCATTGTGGGTAGACAGGAGCAGACTTTAAACCATATGGCCGGAGCTCTTCCTTCTGTGCCGCTGAATGCCCAGCATTGAGTCTGGCGTCTGGCCAGAGGCGGTGCTCAGTGAATGCTGAATGAATGAATGAATGAAACGCTCTGCCCACCTCAGCAAGTCTCAGCTTCTCTGAGTTGCACTTTCTTCGCTGCTGAGTGAGAATGATGACGTTGATGTTTCTAGTAGTAATAACGGCAGCTCATTTGGAGACTTTCGTGTGGATTACCTTCCAACAATCTTATTATTATCCACAATCTACAAACTGGGAAACTGAGGCTTAGCACATTCAGGCAAATCTGGTCTAGGTCACGCAGCCTATAAGGGGTAGATCCTGGAATTGAACCCAGACTGGCCTTCTTACTCTGGAAGCCGTTCTCTGCATCACGTCGTTGTGTGCCCTAGGTCCCTTGGTGAGGGGCTGAGGTTACTAGGGGGAGAAGGCAGGAGAAGGGGAAAGTTAGTGGGAAGAAAGGGGAGTGGGACAGACTAGAATTTGAGGCAAGCTCTGGAGATCTCAGGTAGGATGGAGAGATAGCTGGCACTGGTGATCACCCTGGACTGGGGACCTCGTGCCAACCCGAGGGTTCAGGCCTCCCCATGGCTCTCACCCATCACTGGCATGTTTCTCCAAAAAGTCCATCCTGGACAGACAGACCAGGCCGGAGCAGGGAAGGACCGCAGCCTGCCTCCTGCCCTGAGCCCAGCTGATGGGAGTATCACCACAGAAATCCTCATGCTGTGTTAGCTGTGATCCTTCAAGAAGCAGAGGCCAAGATGGCATCATCATGTGAGGATCTTATCAGAGGAAACGCCTGTGAGAGAATATGGAGAGGGGGCCGGAGAGGTCTGAAGAGCCGTCAGAGCACAGAGCACGTCTGACCCCGAGTGAAGGAGATTGGGAAGGAGGGTGGTGTGGAAACATCGAGACTGGCCTACAGTCTAAGGAGGTCTTGGCAAAGCCATCGAGGAGCCCTCAAGCAAAAGCCAACCGCCAGAGGAGGCCGTGTCTCCCGGGAACGAGCCCGACTCAACACTCCTGCTCTGTCTCCGCCGCGCTGCCTCACGCAGTGCAGAGGGCAGGGCCGGGCCCAGGCCAAGGATGCATTCTCACGGCTACCACAGGATCCCTTCTGCCCACCTCTCTCCCCCAGCTTTCCCGTGGCTCTGGTGTCACAGCTCACCTTCTGGGTTGACTGAGAACTTCAGCTCCTATCCTGGTCTCTGGGCCACTACTCACAGCCTCTCCACAGAGGAGGCTGGGCTTGACTCCCTGTAAGTCCAACTCAGTGGGCTGGCTTGTCTGGGCGTCTGCTTTCTGTTTCAGGGCAGAACAGCGCAGCCTTTTGCCAGGTGTGAACTAGCCCAGCTCCCCAGAAACCTCTGTCATGTGCTGTCAGAGATCCTGTCACAAAACAAACCTCCAGCAAAGACACTTCCTGCTTTCTTTCAAAGGCAAGGACAGACCGCCACCTTCACTTTGATTTTGGTCCCAAAGTCCCAACTCTTTCTACCTTCTTACTGGCTGGATGGGCACCTCTAATGTTTTTTCTCCAATCTCACTCTTTTTCACATTCTTTAGACTCACTCCGGTAACTGCCTCCTCTGAGAAAGAGGATGAGACAGAGACAGAGACAGAGAGACAGAAGCAGAGAGAGAGACAGAGACACACAGCGAGAGACATACTCACACAGACTGAGAGACACCGTATGGGAGAGAGAGAGATTTTAAGAGAGAGAGATTTTAAGAGAGAGATAGTGAACCTGTGTGATGGGCAGGCTAGTCAGAACAGGTCTTAGTGTAAAGAAGAATGTGATAGAGAGAGCTGGGGGAGAGAAGGGGAAATGGGCGCTTGGCTGTGGTGGGCAGAGCAGATGGGGAGAACGATGGGGTTGTTTGTCATGCTCCCCCAGAGGGAAGCTACACTCTCAGCAGAAGAGGAAAGGAGGAAGGAGGAAGTCCAAGAAGGTAAGGGTGGAATCTAGCTTGGGCTGGGACTAAGCCTCTGGCTTTCCTTTGTGAAAGAAGGTGGCTGGTGGGTGTGCTTTTGCTTAGAATCCATCCACTTCAAGCTTGGGCCCAAGCAGGAGGCGCCGTATTTACCAGAAGTCCTCTCAGTCCACAAACCTCACACATGATTTGCCTTTTAGTCTGGGGCCTGCCAAGGACAGAAGGCCCTTTGGGGACCTTCCAGTAATTGTAGTGACTCACCTATGTCCTTCATAACCCCTCCAGGCTAGCCTCACATCCTTGCTGAAGTGTCCTCTACTTTCTCATCCCTGTCATTTTGCCAGCTTGGAATTTCTCCCCCAGCCCTCTCCATCCCATCTATCCTTCTAGGTGGTAAATCAAATGCCACCTGTTCCATGAAGTCCTCCTAAATTCCCCTGAGCGTAATGAATCGCTTCCCTCTCTATTCTCCAGGAGCAATCTGCTTTTATCTAATTTAACTCTTCATTGTTCTACTGTGTGTTTCATATTTTCTAATTACCCAAGCATGCTTATGGAGACCATCAGGCAAAACCAAAAATCATCAACAAAAAAGCCAAGGGAGGAAACCACCCATAATTCCCTCTCCTAGAAACAACTACTGTTAAGATTTTGCCATATTTCTTTGCAGTTTTATTTCCATACACAGTTTCCTTGCTGTATATACAAATCGGTAGCCTAAAGCAGAGTACTATTCGTGTTATAATTTTTTGCTGCAGCCATTAGCATAATTCAGTAAAACTCAAGAGGAGGAAAATCTAATGTATTTACTCATATTTTTACTCTTTCTGTTGTACTTTTTTCCTCCTAATGCTCTAAGATTCCTTCTTTTATCATTTCTTTTCTATTTAGAGACCTTTCTTTAGCCATTCTTTTTAAGGTAGGTCTACTGGTGACAAATTCTCTTAGTTTTCCCTCAAAAGATGTGTATTCTGGATTTAGATTTCTAGACCGACAGTTCTTGAAAAAGGTTGTGTCCCTTCCTTCCGGCCTTCGTGGTTTCCAATGAGAAGTCTGGTGTCATTCAGATTGTTTTTCCCCAATAAGGAAAGTATTCTCCTTCACTCCTTTCAAGAATTGTCCTTTGTCTTTCTTTTTCAGGACTGTGGTGTGTCTTGGCATATATTTCTTTGAATTTATCCTACTTGGGGTTCACTCAGCTTCTTGAATCTGTAGGTTTGTATCTTTGGACAAATTTGAAAATTTTTCAGGCATTATTTTTTAATACTTTTTCAGACCCACATTCTTTTTCCTCTCCTCCTGGGACTTGAACGACATGATTTTTTCACGATCTTTCATTATAGAGGAACTCGCAGGTCCCCGAGGGCTCTGTTCATTTTCTTCCAGTCAATTTTCTATAAATTCTATTGTTCTATCTTCAAGTTCACTGAAAATCCTCTGTTATCTCAAACCTACTATTGAGTCCGTCCAGAGAGATGTTCATTTCACTTATCACAGTTTTCAGATCTAAAATTGCATCTAGTTCTTTCTGATATCTTCTATTTCTTGGCTAAGCTTTTCATGTTGTTATTTGTTTCAAGCATGTTTGTCATTGTTGAAGCCTTTTTATGACAGCTGCTTTCACATTCTTGTCAGATAATTCCAACATCTGCTTTTCTCAGTGTTGATGTCTGTTGATTTTCTTTTCTCATTCAAGTTGTGATTTTCCTAGTTCTTGGTGCAACAATTGATTTTGATTCTATCCTGAACATTTAAGGTATTATGTTGTGAGGCTCTGGGTTTTATTTAAACCTTCTCTTATAGCAGGCCTTATCTGACAGTGCTCATTGGGTGAAGGGGAGTGCTGCCTTATTATTGCCAGGGGGTTAGAAGTTCAGGTTTTCCACTCAATTTCCTTTGATCCCTCGGGGGTGGGTGGGTGAGGATGGACACCTTGTCACTGCTGGGTGTGAGTGGGAACTCAGGTTCTCCATTAGACCTCCAAAGACTACTTCCTGGCTGAAAGGGGCAGGGACTCCTCCTTACTGCTCCCCCTGTGGCCTCCATGGCATGATGGGTGGAGGTCTCTTTAGTGCTGGGGGGCAAGTAAGACCCCACCTCCCTACTTGGCCTTCTCTGATACCACCCTTGCGGGTGGAAGTATAGGCTTTCCACTCAGCCTTTGCAGATCGGGGAGTTTGGGGTGGTGAGGGTCACAGTTTTTCTGTGATGTGTGGTTAGATTAGAGCAGCTATTTCCTAAAAGCTTTCTGTCTTTTTATTCTTTCCCTTTCCTGGTCCTTTGGCCAGAGAGAGCAGGCTTTTGTTGGGGCTTTTTAAAAATCTGCTCCCATTGATATTTCTGGGTTGCTGGTTTCTTCAACTCCAAGTCTGGGACATATGAAGCAAAAAAAACACCCCCAAAACCCAGGGAACTGACCACCGTGTTGTTCCCCAAGTCCCTCAGTTTCTAGCTGGTCTACTTCTTCCCTCCACCTTTCAGAGACTTCATATATTTGTTTTATATGTAATGTCTAGGGGTTGTTGCCATATTTAGTGAGAGAGATAGGAAGAAGTATCCATCTCATCCCAGCTGAAAATGATCTTTTTTGAGCCTCATAATGAGCTTGTAAGGCAGGTATTAACGTTATGTCCATTTTAAAGATGAGGCAACTGAGACCAAAGGAGGTCACTCAAATACCACGTACTAGAGCCAGGCTAGAACCCAGGGCTCTTAACTCCTGGTGTAGAGTGTGTCCTGTGACACGAGGCACATCTCTGTATGTTCCATATTTTCTTGATACCCAATAACACTCAGGCAGGACATAGCAAGAGGAGTTCAGCTTATCAGCAGGTAATTCGAGGGCTTGGTATCAGAGACTGGGCACAGGGTGGGCAGCAGGTGTAGAGTTTCAAATCAGAGGAGGTTTGTCCCAGACATGGTGGTTTCCGGGGCCAATTTGGAGTAGTCAGTGGCTCTGCTTTCCATGCCCTCTCAGGGAAGGGAATGGGAACCTCTCCCAGGCCCACCTTCTCGGACAGTGTGGCTCCTATCTGTACTTCTCAGCAGAGGGTCCTGGTTCACAAACTGAAGGACAGGGGTGGGCAGGCCACGAAAGCATCAAGTTGAGACGCAAGCCGAAGTCCAGCAGGCATTTCCTAAGGACCAGGTGTGTGGCAGCATTCCTGGGCCCTTCTCTTGCTCCTTGGGCACTGGTGGGCGTGGTGGAGGGTGGCAGGGCTCACCTATGACACTCGCTGCCTCTTTATATTCTTGGAAGCACTTGCGTATGTCTTATCTCATTAGAAACTCACCTTCTGTTATTCTTGTTAGCCCCAGTTTACAGGTGAGGACGTTGAGGCCCAGAGAGGTGAAGTGACTTTTGCTAAAAGTTCTGCAGGTTTTAAATGCTTGTGCATGTGGCGCCCCCGGTGATTGAGAAGATGAGTCACCAGCATCTAGTTCAGTGCCTGGCATAGACGTGAAGGAGAATTTGCTTTGTGTTTGCCTCCTACCCTGGCTCGGTTGTGGTTGGGGTTGGGGTGGGGGGGGGGGCTGGCACTCACTAGACCAACTCTCACTCATGTGCAAAAAGCCAGGCCTGGGTGTGGGTAGAGGGCGAAAATGAGGGGCAAATACCCCAGCCCATCTGACCTTGGGGCTTCTTGACACATGGTCTCCCGTTGCAGAGGGACCAGGGGATGGATGGCCCAAGGTTTGGCATTAGCCAAAAGGGGCACAGTGGCGTAGCAGTGGGGTCCCCAGGCAATGAGGGGTTCTTTGGCTGCCTTCTCCCCAGTGTTTGGGAAATGGTCCTTGTGGCTGGGCCCTTTGCCACCCCTCCTTCGCACCCCACCCAGGGCCCTTCCAGCGGGACAGAGCTGGTGACTAATTACAAGGCTTCAATTACAGGGCCCCAGACAGTGGCTAAGGCAATCATATCTCACGTTACATCTTTTTGGAGCAAGCCGAGCTTATATATGTTCTGCTAAATAGAAATATTGCTATCGGATAAGATTCATAATAAACTGCTTCTCGCTCCGAGTGGGGAGTGGCTCAGGAGACGGGGGAAGAGGATTCATCCACAGTGAGGCTCTTGGTAGCATCTAATAAACCCAGCCGTTTGTTGTGCACGGCCACGCAAACACACACACACACACGCACACACACGTGCACGCACGCACGCGCACACACACGCACGTGCACACGCAGCAATTCTCTGCTGTTGTTTTTCTCCCTCAGGCAGGAGGGGAGTTAATTTGCAGCATTGGAGGGTGACTGTGGGGTGACGGGGCTCAGGGTGGCTTTGGTGTGGCAAAGGTCTACTCAGAAAGAAGCAAGCCTTCTACTGATGAATCAAATCAACTTAATGTTTCTTCTTTCTCCTCAGAGATCAATGAGGCTTTTCATCTAACCAGGCCTGTGAGGCCAGAGAGTTTGCAGTTCTTGACAATAATACCACCAAGTTGTGGTCATTTGTCACAGGAAACGAATACACCCTGGCAGGTGGGTTGTCAAGATTCCAGAAGAGCCTATCTCGATATGCAGGCTCTGGCATGTGCTCAGCAAAGGGTGACTCAGATGAGCAGCAGCAGAAAGCGCCAGGCCAAGGGGTACGATGTGGCCACAAGTCAAGGAACGCCGGGAGCCACCAGCAGCTGGTGGGAGCGAGGAACGCATTTCTCCCCTGGAGCTTCCCGAGGGACTGTGAACCCGCTGACACCTTGACTTAGCTTAGTTTGGACTTCTGTACGCCAGACTGTGAAAGAAGGAAATTTCTTTGTGTGTCAAATCTCCCTCTTAGAAGGACACTTGGGATTCCATTTATGGTTCCTCTGGATAATCCAGGATCATTTTCCCATCTCAAGATCCTAAAACTAATCTCAGTTTTTGGCCATATAAAGGAATGTTCCCAGATTCTGGGGATTAGCGCCTGATATCTTTGGGCAATGTTTCCACCTGCCACACAGGGGTATTATTGTCAGTTCTCCAGGGAGATGAGGTCCCCTCATCTGGCCTCCCTGGCAGAGGCATGATGGGGTTGTGAGCACTTGCCGGGTCAGGACAAAGGTGCAGGGAGACAGTGGGTCTATGTCAGATTCCTCGCCGTGCCTCTCACCAAAGAGCTCAGCCCAGGGCCACACCCAGAATCAGGGCTCAGACAGACTTGGAGGGAGGCATCGAATGGAGGACGGAAGGATGAGTGCATAGACCAGAGGAAGAGTGGATACTTGGACGATGGTGGGACAGCTGGACCCACCGGCATGCCCTGAGCCCCTCATCCTATCTGTCTGCATTTCCCCATCATCAGGATCTCTGCGCGTCTCCCTGGAGTGTGTTTTCTACCCCAGCCAAGGTCATTCTTCCCCTCCATCCAATGTTTCTCACTTGCTCTGCTTGTTGATTCTGATTCAGAGCTGAAATGCCTTTGGAAGTACAACCAATCGTCTCTTTGGTGAAGCTCACTGGCCCAGCAACATGGAGATCAGCTGGGTGGCTGCGAGCCTCTCTCCACACAGCCCCAGGACCAGCTTCACGGGTCCTCCTCTCCCCTTCCCTGGCCAGGCCCTGAAGGGATGGCTGGAACCCTGGCAGGAGACCTCTCCGTGTCTCTCTTGAATTTCCTTCGAGCGTGGATGCTGTCCTGGCCAGAGCTGAATTCAGGCTTTTCTTCCCCCAGAGAGCGTGTCCCAGTCTCCATGGAGTCCTCACCACCTCTATTGAATCCAAGCTCAATGACAACACTGTCACTGGAAGAAAGTCTCTCTCTCTTTCCCAGATGCTCCGTTCTCTTTAGACTCCTCCCCTGCTTGGTCGGATGAGTCTGGGCGTTTGTCACTGCTGCTAGTAGAATCTGCTTCCAAAGCGATCTCTGCCTTTCGAGAGCTTCAAGCTCCCGACAGCTACATCCTGACAGCCACATCCTTCGGCCAAACATAGGTGACCACTGCCGATCCGTTACACCCCTTGCGTCTGAGCCCGAGCCCTGCGTGCCTTTGGAAGGCAGAGCACGTTTCCGTAGCAGCCCTTCTGTGAGTCTGAACCTTATTCTTAAGCCACTCTACAAAGAAGAGTGATCTTGGGTGGTGGATATAGCAGAAAGAACACGGGCTCTTGAGTCACAGATAGGCAGCCACGGAAACTTTCTGAGCCCCCGTATTCCTCGTCTGAAAGTGAAGGTGCAGTGGTCCCAACCTTCTGGGGTTATTGTGGGAACTGAATGGGTTAATGCCCATCAGGGAATGCAGGGTCCTCCTCTGTCCTCCTCTGTGGGAGGTGATAGGGGTGTGGCTAGAACTTGAACCCCAGCTCTTCAAAGTGAGCCAGGATGGTGACCTCTTCAGGGCCGGGCCCACCAGGGAGACTTGGGAGCGGCTGTAGAGGACAAGTCCCAATGCAGATGTGAGCATGCACGGGGAGGAGGGCTTGGAAGGGAGGACAGATGTGTTCACAGCTCGGGGCTGAGTCCGGGAGCAGGTGGGCTGCTTGGAGGGCTGAGAGAGAGGAGGGTTCTGAAGGGTGGACTGTGTCCATGGCCCACTCACTCCCTCCTCAGAACTCAGAAGCCCTCCAAGACCACCTAGGCCTTGTCTTAGTCAGGATTCTCCCAAGGAACAGATCCCAAAGGAGATCATCCATCTATCATCTATCTATCTATCTATCTATCTATCTGTCTATCTATCTATATCTATTTCTCTATCACTCTATATCTATCTATCTATATCTATCTCTCTATCTCTCTATCTCTCTATCTATCTCTATCTATCTATATCTATCTCTCTATCTATCTCTCTATCTATATCTACCTATATCTATCTCTCTATCTATCTATATCTATGTATCTATCTATCTATCTATATCTATCTATCTATATCTATCTATCTGTCTATCTCTCTCTCTCTCTCTCTCTCTCTCTCTCTCTCTCTCTCTCTATCTAACTATCATCTTAAGAAATTGGCTCACATGCCTTCTGGGGGCTGGCAAGTTTGAATTTGCAGGACAGACCAGCAGGCTGGACACTCAGGTGAAAGTTGATGTCACGGTCTTGGGGCTGAAGGCTGGACACTTAGGCAGGGTTTCTACGCCACAGTCTGAGACCGAATTCCTTTCTCAGTCTTTGCTCTTCAGGCCATGGACTGATTGGAAGAGACCCACCCACATTATGGAGGATAATCTGCTTTGCTCAAAGTCAGTTGGTTTAAATTCTAATCACATCTAAGAAATACCTTCACAGCAACATCCAGTCTGGTGTTGGACCAAACATCTGGGCACTGTGGCCTAGCCATGTCGTCACATATAAGTAACCATCACATGCTTCCTGACTTTGGTCACTTTACAACGTCCCCAGCTGCCCTCAGTCTTCAGTCGGGGCCAGCTCTGTGATCGGAGAAGCCAATCCCAGGAGCCTAGGTTCTGTTCTTCAGAACTGAGATGGTGAAAGCATCTCTGGTGGCCTTCAAGTCACATCAACACAAGGTAGGCAGAAGCTGGAGGCTGAATTCCTGTTCACATTTTAAAATCCACCTTCCTGAGCGTGTTGTCTCTACGTGGTGGGATGGGGGGCACAGGACAGGCAGACAAGGGAGTTGGGTTCTGAGGCTCTCTGTATTTTCCCCTCTGGTAACCCCCTTTCGCCCCCTAACCCGTAGGCACTGTCCCACATCTCTCAGCTTCCTGCCCTTGCTAACACACGTTGTGTTCATCTATTCCCTTTGGTGCAGCTCTTTACCACAGACCATTAGCACTCCAGCCTTGTGATGTGGCCTTGCTCGGTTTCAAAACTTTTCAGCCTTAGCTCCAGATCTCGGATGTGAAGGGCTCCTCACAGGTCAAGAGGTCAGTTGACATCCAGACCCTCAGGGTTATCAAAACGTTCTCTGCAGGTCACTGTCCCTACCCAGCCCAGACAAACACACACACCACACGCATAGTAGCCTTGCCAAATGCTATAAAGAATGTTCTGAGGCCTTCAGAGTGTTTGGGCTTGGATTCTGTGACAGATGCAGCTGGGTTCCAGTTGAAGGATAGAGTCCACCGGGTGACGTCTCGAGTGGTCCGCAGGGGAATTTTGTCTTAATCTACTAGGATGTGGCTATGTTGGATACGGAGAAGGACCTCTGGGTGTTTTTCCACCAACTTTTGACAGCTGAGAACAAGTGAATCCTGTGGAAAGATTTGACTCAACATGAGAAAGCTATAGAAGTAACCAAGGAAAGCCCAAATGGTGGTATGGTAGGCTCAAAAATGTTCCCCAAAGATATCCATGTTGTAATCCCTTGAAACTGAATGTTACCTTATATGACAAAAAAAAAAAAAAAAAAAAAAAGACTTTGCAGATGGGATTAAGAATCATGAGCTAAGAGATTACTCTGAATTATCTGAATGGGCCCTAAATGCAGTCACAATTGTCCTTAGAAGAGAGAGGCAGAGACACAGACACATAGAGGAGACAGCCAAGTGAAGATGGTGGCAGAGATTGGAGGGTTGTGGCCAAAATCCAAGCAGTATCAGTAGCCACCAGAGACGGGAAGAGGCAAGGCCCCGAATCTACTCCGGAGCCCCTGGAGGGAGTGTGAACTTGCCGACACCTTGATTTCAGCCAGCGACATTGATTTTGGACTTCTGGCTTCCAGAACCATAAAAGAATAAGTTTCTGTTGTTTTCAGCTCCCCAGCTGACGGCACTTTGTTACGGTTGCCCTATGACACTAACACAGGTGGGCTGACGTGAGTGTCCTTCTCTGAGAAAAGGAGGGAAGGTCATGAATTGGCTATGCTGGAATGTTCTGGAACAATCTGAATCAGGCAACTTCATGATGGGGGAACTGAGACCCAGAGAGGGGGAAGGGCCTCACCGAGGGAGAGGGTGGCCGGCTGAGACCAACTCCACTCTGCCGCCTCCTGGGCTCTGGTCTTCCTGGGTCCCAGATCCCCAGGCTCTCCTGGCCTCTCGTTTGGGCCTCCAGCTTCCCGTGGGTGGGGCTTGCTCCCTCAGACTCTGTGGCTCGGGTCCCCTGGCCAGCCCTCCCGGCCGCAGACAATCTGTCTTCTAGCTAGCTGTGTGCTGCCTCAAGGCAATCTCTCACCTGCCACCAGAACACACTTAAATAACATCGCATTAACACCAAATGTACAAAAGATGCTTCCTGTCTGCAGCTTCAGGGGGTGTGTTCTTCTTAGCCAGCTGATACTGGGGCCAGGCTCCCCCCATCCCGTTTCGTAGGCTTCAGTCTTTCTAGGATTGCCCAGCTCAAATGCTGAGAGAGCAGGCTGGCAGGAAGGCAGGCTGGCTGGCACTCCCTCTGCCCCCTCACTGTGTGGCAGCCTACCTAGCTCGCATGCAGCACGCCACGTGGTGGGCACTCAGCAGAGAGCAGCCGCTGGGCATCCTGGGCCAGACCCCGCCAGCCCCCTGCTTCACCTACACCGCGGTCTGGCCGCCTGGTCCTGAGCGCTGCCCCCGCGGCTGCCACCACAACCAGCACTGTGTCAGCCAGCCTTGCTATATTTATCCCCGGGAATAGATGGAAAGGGTACCGCTGCTCATTTAAAAATAAATGCCATTTCCCAAGGAAGATACCAACTGTCCTGTTCAGGATGGGTATCCTGTCTCTCTGGATTTTATTTTAGTTTAGTTTTTTCAAGCATCACAATTTTTTTTTTTTTTTTTTTTTGTGGTATGCGGGCCTCTCACTGTTGTGGCCTCTCCCATTGCGGAGCACAGGCTCCGGACGCGCAGGCTCAGCGGCCATGGCTCACGGGCCCAGCCGCTCTGCGGCATGTGGGATCTTCCCGGACCGGGGCACGAACCCGTGTCCCCTGCATCGGCAGGCGGACTCTCAACCACTGCACCACCAGGGAAGCCCAAAGCATCACAATTTTATTTGTAAATCCCTAAGAAAACAAAACCCAGACTCTGGATTACGAAGATGACCTTCACCTTGTCGTCATGCACAAACTGACCCTCACGATCCCACTTTGAAATCTTCACATGAGGCTCCTCAATGTTCAAAACACACGCTGTCGCCCGACACCTCCTCCTTGAGGACCTCTGCAGGTAGCAGAGCAGCTGTCGGGGGGACCCACTCGCTGCTCTAGAGAGGCGACGTTGGTCTCCCGAGGTGTTGCTTTCCACCTCTCAAAGCAGCAAATTATGATTAAACCCACGCTCAACTTGGCCTTGAAAACGATGACTCGTGCTACGGCAGAACCTTTCACCTTTGGTAGCCCTGCTGCCATCGAGCCCTTCCTCGTGGGGAATGCCCATCTGCTCCTGGATGCTTCCACAGCAGAAGCCTCAGAGGACAACCTTGCTCTCAGTCCCAGGCCAGCCTCCTGGAGAGCTGAGGACATCATTCACAGCCCTCGTGCCCTCCTCAGATGCTGTGGGCCCATGTCCCCTTCCCATCTGGGGCCTGTTCCCCCACAACACTATTGTTTGTCACCAGGCCTCTTACTGCACGGGACCCAGAGTGAGCTGGGGGCTCCATCTCTATTAACGCA
Organism: Delphinus delphis; assembly: GCF_949987515.2. Lineage (NCBI taxonomy): Eukaryota > Metazoa > Chordata > Mammalia > Artiodactyla > Delphinidae > Delphinus > Delphinus delphis. Next base: position 3,728,537 of record NC_082704.1, read on the forward strand.
CACCACGGCTTGTCCGGCCGCCAGGGGTCCCTGCTGCCAAGGCCCACCTCCATTGCCAAGTTCTGAGGCACCTGCCCTGGGCCTCTCATTTCAGAATCTCATATCCCTCCCTCTGACTGTGTTCTGTTTGGCCCGGACCCTTTGGGGCCCCTGGGCCTGGGGTTGGATACCTTGGTTGCCCCCCTCATCTCAGCATCACCCACACTTGATGCTCATATTTCCTCCCTCGTCTTCTGGAGTCAGGTGCCTCTCCCCCAAACAATTATGGGAGTCCCGAGCCCCCCAAGCATACCTGCTAGGTGAGAACGCTGAAGGGATGTGGCTGTCGCCACCCACCACGAGGAACGGATCTATTCCAGCAAAGGAGCCTGCCAAGCGCATCTCTGCAGAGCAGGGTTCACTCTTTCATGGATTGCCGTTAGGTTTTTCTATAGGAGAAAAGATACTTTCTAGTTGTCTGAGCTAAAAGCCTTTTGGTCAGGATTGGGTTATGGTGGGGTCTTGTTCCAGGGGGAATCTTGTGCTGGGACCAGGGCCAGAGTCGTGTCCCCTTGGCATGAACTTGGTACGTTTTTTATTATTTTTCTGTGGCTCCTGGAGCAAGTACCATAAACTGGGTAGCTTAGAACAACAGAAATGTCTTTTACAGTTCTGGAGGCCAGAAGTCTGAAGTCAAGGTGTCAACATGGCCGCATTCCTCCTGGAGGCCCTTAGGGAGAAATGCTTCCTGGCCTCTTCCAGCTTCCGGTGGCCCCAGGCATTCCTTGGCTTGTGGCCACATCACTCCAGACTCTGCCTCCGTCTCCACATGGCTGTCTTCCCTTGTGTGTCTGTTTGGTAAGGATACATGTGATGACATTTAGGGCCTATCCAGATAAGCCAGGATAGTCTCTTCATCTCAAAATCCTTAACTAAATCACATCTTTTGCCATATAAGGCAATATTTACAAGTTCTGGTGACAAGTACATGGACATATTTGGGGGGGCCACCATTCAACCCACTACATACTTCTAGGATCTCCCAGTAGCCCCAGATTCTGGCCGCCATGCTGGGAAGGCCCTGATTCCACTTCCCATGTTCAAAGGTCCCCGTCTGCTTTACAAACTGAGGCTATAGCACGACACTGCCACGGGCGGGTGGGCAACTTCCGGGCGGCCAGGTGGATGCGCCAGAAGGAGTTGGGGTGTAGGTCCCCGCAGTCAAGGGGAGGATGCCTGTCTGAGGAACGGTGTGCATTAGCGACTGTGCATCTTTAAATGACAACGGACCTAGGGCTGGAAAACAACCTGGGTTTATTAATGGACACGTAAACCCTGAAAGAAAGAGAAAAATGCCCCAGGGGTCTGAAAAGTGATACAGCAGCAGAACAGACAATACATTCTGTGTGTTGCCCCAAAGCATCAGACCCCAGAACTGGGGGCAAGAATAAGAGTCCACACAGCACATGAAGTCATGTAACTCTTCAGACAGAGACGGCACTGAGCTTGGCCTCCAGGGGGTTGCTTCCTGTTGGACTCTCCCATTAGACAGGCAAGGAAACAAAGCTCTGGTCTTGTCTTTCCCTCCGTTACCAAGCCAGTTACTCTGAACCTTCACTCATATACCTCGCCCTGGATCAGTAGAAACCCTTCTGTCAGGTTTCCTCATCCCTCCCCACTGTCAGCAGACTAAAGAAAACGCAGCCTATTTCTTTGCTGTGCAAAGTGGTCCTTCCCATCCTCTTATATGTTGTGGATCACCTTGAAAGTGATCGTAGCCGTCCAGCACATGAGGCTACTCAAACCGGGAGGAGTGGCCTGACCCATCAGTTGAACAGGACGCTGGCTGGCAAGGCTGTGTGGGTAGACTAGGTGGCGGCCACCGAGTCTGTCTGCAGACACTCGGGACCTGGTGGGGAGGCGCTGGGTGAAGGATGAAGTCCGGAATCCTCGCAGGGGAATTGCAAGCCCTGCCTGCTTCAGCTAATCCGTCTTACTTTCCTGGCCAGACTGGCAGTTGGAAGTCCTTTCAACAACTCCACACACGGCCCAGCCCTGCACCCTCGTGCCTCTTGTCCTCTCACACAGGTCACCTTCTGCCAAGTCAAATCTTTTCCCAGTCTTTCTGGGAGCTGCCCTGTCCAGGAAGCCTTTCCTGATTACTTTAGAACTTTAATTCATTTTGCCCCTTCCGTGGTTATTTAGTTACTGTGTGTGTGTGTTTGTGTTGATTCTCCAGCAAGCATGAAGGGCAGAGACCAAGTCTCGCTCTTCACTGCAGCCCCCTCCAGCCAGCTCAGGGCCTGGAAGGCAGAGGTATTCAATAATTGATGGCAAAATGGACTTGACTGAGGGATAGAGTGACCTTTCTCAAATCTAATCATGCCCGAATTAAACACAGCTGTAGCTCTCTTGGAATGAGGACAAGGCTTGGGGTCAGGCTCTGCCTGGCTCCCAGCCCCTGCTTCCCTCCTCTCCCCACTTCTGGGGCAGTTTGCCCCCAACTTGCAGGCTCAGCCTCAGGAACCCGAGAGCCTCCATGGGGCCTGGAGCCGTCCTTAAAGCCCAACCCAGTTCATTCCATCTCAGCCTAGGCGTTGGAGCTCTGGCCCCTGCTGACTGATCTCCAGATCCTGGTGTGTGGCCTGCTTATGAGCTGCTTCTGGCCTCTGTTTACCTGCCTGTTGCAATGGGCTCGGCTTTTGCTCCTACCCTACTGGTGCTCCCTGGAGCTGCTTCTGGCTTGCTTGGGGGTTGCTATGGACTGAATTATGCCTCCTAAAATTCATATGTTGAAGCCCTAACTCTCAATGAGATGGTATTTGAAGATGAGGCCTTTGGGAAGTAATCAGGGTTAGATAAGGTGATGAGGGTGGGGCCCTCATGATGGGGTTAGTGCTCTTATAAAGGCAAGACACCAGAGAGCTTACTCTTGCTCTCTGCCATGTGAGGTCACAGGGAGAAGTTGTCTGTCTGCCCCAGGAAGAGGGGTCTCGCCAGAACCTGACAATACTGGCACCTGGATCTCAGACTCCCATCCTCCAGAACTGTGAAAAATAAAGTTCTGTTATTTAAACCACCCAGTTTACGGTGTTTTGTTATGGTAGTGCAAGGAGACTAAGAGAGGGAGCCTATCCATTCTATGGCCCCAGCCTTTCCCAGCCTACGACAGGCTGAATAATACCCCTTTCCCCCAATGATGTCCATGTCCTAATCCCCGAAATCTGCAAATTCTACCTAATATGGCAAAAGGGACTTTGCAGATGTGATTAAGGATCCTGACAGGGGAAGATTATCCTAAATTAACTGAGTGGGCTCAAAATAATCACAAAGGTCATTATAAGCAGAAGAGAGAGGTAGAAAAGAAAGATTTGAAGACACTATGCTGCTGGCTTTCAAGTTGAAGGAAGGGGCCACGAGCCAAGGAATGTGGGCGCCTCTAGAAGCTGGAAAAGGTGAAGAAACAGACTCTCCCTCGGAGCCTCCAGGAGAAATCAGCCCTGCTGACATCTTGATTTTAGACTTCTGACCTCCAGAACTGTAAGGGAAGAAATTTGCATTGTTTTAAGCCACTCGGGTTGTGGCAATTTATTACACCAGCCGTAGGAAACTAATACACAGCCCCATGTCTGTCCTGGCCTCTGGCACTGGCCTGACCTGCTCCTTCTTCCTGAGACAGCGTCACACTCTGTCCCCTGCCCAGCACCTGCCTCAGCTTTGCCCCAAGCTCTCCCCAGCTTGTGCAGGGAAGTCTTCCAGCTCTGTCTCCACCCTGTGACCCTGGCCTTCCTCTGCTCCAAAGGCCGGGGGTCGGGGGGAAGGTCCCAGCCACCGACCCTCACACCCCACTCTGCTGACAAGCCAAGGACCTTGGCAGAGAAGAACATCCTCCCAAGAAGGGGCACAGCTCCCAGGGGAAGAAGGGAGCAGCGCACCCGTAGGAGGATTTCTAGAAACCGGATGAGGACTGCTGCTGATCAGTGCCTATGGTCCCCAAAGGAAGGCAAGCCGAGGCCACTCAGCAGGCAGCACAAGGGTGCTCCCCACACCGCAGAGAACTGCAGGAGCTAGTGCTCAGCCAGCCCGTGGCTGTCAGCTCTCACCAAGAAGGGGCTGGAGGCCAGGGAGGCTTGGCTGGCTTCGTAGTCCTGGCTGGGCCAGTGCAGGGTATGGGGGCATTGTCTGCTGTGGAGCAGCTGATCAGGAGGAGAGGGCCCAGGGCAGCGTCTCAGATGGAGCCCCTGGCACAGAGCCGCTCCTGGCTGTGCCTTCCTCCTGGGGTCGCCCCCTAGCCTGCCTTGGGCCTGGGCCCTGGGAGGATGGGCTCCAATCCCTGCAGGGCACGTTCCTCTCCTGGCAGTGGTGAGTAAGCTCCTTTGGGACCAACCCTCCTACAGACAACAACTACAGACTCTGGACAAATCCAAACCAAACCAAACTCATACCTGAAGTCCCTGGAGGGCCCCCCAAAGCTGGCAGCCTTGGAGGGAGCCCACTCTTGGAAGAAGGGACCAGCTCTGGGTGACCTCCCTATTCACACCACTTTCAGCCTGGGGTTGCCCCACTCTGCACTTTTCAGGGTACAAGACTCTGAGGGAAACCCTGCAGTCTTTCTGGTCTGAACAACAAGAGGACTGAGGCCAGGGCACTCACAGCTTCTGCAAAGTGATGGGAACTCCCACATGGGAGAGCAGCAGGGGAGAGTCCCAGCGTCCATGTATAAACACTGCCCAGATCTCTGGCTGAGCCCGCAGCCAGGCCTGCACGGGGACGCCAGGCTGGGATTTCCAGGTCTTCTTTCTAGTGCACCTGACCTCCTCCTGATGTTTAGTGAGCACCTACCATGTGCCAGGCTCTGTGCCAGATGCCAGAGTGCCTCCGTCTGGGTTTCCTGGAAGCAGAGTGATCCCAGGGAGCGGGAGTGAAGGGATGGAGGGAAGGCCCATGCAAGATGCCCTACCGAGTTGGTTGCTGCTGTTTCTGACTGACTGCTCGACCCTGCATAAACTGTGTCTCAGGGGAGAAAGGGGAAGAATGTATCTACAGGCCCCCATCTCCCATTGGTCAAGGGCTCACCTCACAGGGCCTTTAATCTCCCTTCATTTCCCATATGAGTGGCCTCACAGCATCCCATGCCTCTGGGCCAATTGGGAAACCCTGGGTGAGAGGTGTGAGCCTCACAGTGTGGGCACGAGGTGAGACCTCTTACTTGCTGTGTGACTCTTATGGGCTGAATGTTTGTATCTCCTCCAATTTTGTATTTTGAATGCTACCCCTCAATACCATCTATTGGAGGTGGGGCCTTCGGGAGGTGATTAGGTTGTGAGGGTGGAGCCCCCATGAATGGGATTAGTGCCCTTGTAAGAAGAGACATGAGAGCTTGCTCCCTTTCTGCTCTTCACCATGTGAGGACACAAGAAAGTCATCTACAAGCTTGGAAGCGGGCTCTCACCAGAATCCAACCATGCTGGGTTCTCAGACTTCTAGCCTCCAGAACTGTGGGAAATAAACGTCTGCTGTTTAGGCCACCCGGTGAGGTGTGAAGGGTACAAACTGTCTTGAGGCACTCACTCTCAGGTGCTGACCTGGCACTGTGCAACCCTGAAGTGAGGTCTCCTTAAATGTCTCATCGGCCTCACCCTAGTCCCCATCCCAGACCCAAATTTCAGTGGCTTCCACATTGGTCCTGAAGGTTCCTCCATCAAACCTGCGGCCTCCTGTTCCCACAGATGCCTCTGAGCACTTAAGCTGTCGTCTCAAGGGCAGAGCATTGAGAGTTGACAAAATGCATTGACATCCATGATCTTGTGGGGTCCTACAGCCTTCCTTTAAGGGAGGCAAGGCAGAGAATCTAAGCAACTTGTCCTGTATTGGTCAGCTGATGCTCAGAGAGGGTTAGCAGCTTGTCCGAGGCCACACAGCCTACAGGTGGCAGAGCTGCAAAGTGAACCCAGCCCTTCACTCTGCTGTATTTCTTCCTTCTCCATCCCTCTCCTCCCCCAATCTGCTGTTCGCCCACATTGCCCACAGCCACCAGGCAAAGCCTCTTGAGCTCAGGCCTTCAGGTAGACTTAGGCCACTGTTCCTCTTGTCCTGTAGGACCCACACTGGTGCCAGATATTTTTAGGGAAACAAAAAAGGTTATAAGGCTGAAATAATTGCCCTCATTTTGAATCTCAGAGTCTTTTTAGATAATGTAATCTTGTGTGGCCCCAGAGAGGCTCCTGCCCGCTCTGCTGACTGAGATGGGAACAGGCCCAGGTAATTGCTTCTTCTGTGTAAAGACCGATTTGTCCAGGGAAATGAGCATGGTTGAGGTAATCAATTAAAACATTGAAAGCGGTGCAGAATATACAGGAAATGGAGAAGAAACTGGAGCCCTCTGCCCTCCTCACTTTCCCCAAGCTGGAGTCCTGCCTGACCAGCTGACAATTTCTTTCCTCTTCGGGTCTGACTCCTCTCAAAGAGGCTGAACTGACAGTATTCCTGAGGGCACGGAGCCCCGAGCGGCGGAGGACCATGGGGTTTCTCCTGGGCCCGGCCCTGGGCTGAGCACAAGCTCCAACTGGGACCCAGGCCACAGACCCGCTAGTGGTCTCTTCTCGGCTGGGCCTTCGGGTCAGGATTGGGTGCCTGTGAGGAGCTGGGGACCAGAACCCCACAGGCATTCTGGTGGGAAGCCTTCCTCCAACGAAGCCTCTAGGCTCTGGGCAGGCTCTTGGGCTCTATCGGGCCTTTGGAGCCCCATTTGCCAGCCCTGTGTTCTCTCCGGCAGCGTCCCTGGCTCCCAAGGCAAGGGGGCGCTTGGGTGGCCCTGCTGGCCAGCAATGCTTCTGCCCCGTGGCGTGGGGCCGACTCACTGGCTTGCAATTTTGTGTTTCTGGCTTGGTGCCTGCAGCTGTGAAACAGGCCGGGCTGCCTGGCCCCCAGGGTCCCCGCCTGCTGGAGTCCAGTGTTGTGGAAGCGAGGCCCCAGACTGGCCAGCTGAGCAGGCTCTGCGTGCCTCTGTGTACCTGCCTTCAGGGCAGTCTGGGAAGTGGAGCAGGTAAGACAAGAAGCAGATACAGCGCTTCTTGCTCGTTTCGAGCCCTGAAGCCCCAGCTGGAGCCCTCTCTATCCTCGGCTGCCCTCGTTCCTCTATCAGAAGAGAAACAATAAAAGTCCCAGCCAGGCGGGAATGCCACCTGGGGCTCAGGGGCAGACTTTTGTTGCAGAGGGAACCTACCACACCAGCCTGGGGAATTGCTGGTGACCCTCCTGGGACCACAAAGTGCCATATTGACCATATTCTTGGCAAAGAATGGCATCCAGAGACTGACAAGCTTGGCCAGGGGACGAGTGATGGGGGCCTTGAAGCCATCTGGGAGTTGGGTCTCTTCATCCGGGAGGCCAAGGTTTCTGGACAGGGTGTGTATCCCCAGCTTACCTCTTAGCTTCTTGAGGGCGCAGAGAGGGTCTGATTCCCAGCTTGGGTCTCAGAGAGTGTGCTCTGTTACTCCACCACACCCAGATTTGGGGGTTCATGGCCCATGATGCCCAGGAGGCTGAGATGGGAGAGGATTCCACTCCCATTGACCTTGGCAGTGATCAGGCTCTAATGTGGCTCACCCTACAAGGAGCGTGGAACAGATGGACCACGTGGCAGACACCTGCAGGCCCCACACACCTCTCAATGACTAAGACCTTCAGACTCCAGGACAAGGAGGGCACGTGGGTCTCTCCTTAGGCTCCAACATCGACAGACCGGAAGTGGCTGAGTCCAGGCTCAGGAGGATGAACACCATGATTGCTCAGTGATACCAGGCCTGCTGGGCCAGCAGGAAGGGGCTGATGGCAACTGTTTAGGGCTCTGGCCATACTTGGTCAGGGAGCTCATGGAGATGTGCAGAGAATGTCAAAGCTTTCTAAGGCCTGGCCACCTCGGCCCCCGGTGCCATTTCCTAAGTCATATTCATTCTGTGGTGGAGGAAAGAGGGAGACAGGTGTTTACCAGCAATCTCTTTGTTTCCAAAAATGCCAGATGGGTCTGTGTTTTCATTGCTATGGTAGCGGTGGCTCTGGTCCCCACAGGTGCCGTGACGCCAGACAAGAGGGCTGGCATTTTTCTGCGGGGAAGAAAACTGAGTTACCACAATGTGATACCTCTTCCCGCATCCCCCTGTGGCCTCTGTCTTCCATAGCCACTGAGGTCAAAGTTATTTCTTAGAATTGAAAGAGAATCAATATCCCTTGAGGGAAACCATTGTTTTTCCTAATCGAAAGCCTCTCAGTGGCTGCCACTGCTGGTGATTCCCTGGTCTGGTGATTCTGCTGTGATCAGTCAGATTTGTGGTCTAGAAGGCCCCAAAGGCCCTGGACACCCTTCATTGACCAACCTTGCCCGGATGTGTTGCATTCAACCAAGAGAAGATACCGGCCTGGAAGCAGTGCTCCGTGGGGACTGCCCCAGCTGTTGAGACCAAAGGTACATTTTTCCCCCTTTTAGGAAAACTCTTGGCCTCAAGAGACTCCTGAGGATTGCGGGGTAAACACAGTGATTTGAATGCCCAAGTGTCTCTCTGCTCCCGCCCCAAACCCCACTCAGATGATGGTAAAGAAATAAAGAAAAGCCTATACCCACCAAAAAAATGGGGCGAAAAAAGGGGAAAGGAGGCAACTACAAGAAAGAGATGCTTCTGGAAAGTGGATGGAAGAAACACAGCAAACTAGAAGACAGCAACTGGGCAGATGCAGGAAATGGAAGCAGTGGGGTCTGAAAAGTGGGGTGAGATGGGGCTGAGGACAAGAGCACTGGTTCAGGATGTGTGTCCAGAGTAGTCGCCCTCTGATCTCTTCCCTGAACAAGGGCACGACCGCCCTCACAGAAGACAGGAAGTTGACTGGCTGGAGAGGTAAGCAGGTGAGCGCATGGATGAAGCAGCTTCCTGAAAACAGAGGTTATTTGGAAGCCTCATAACTGATGGTGAGAAGACTCTTGGTCTTCTCCTCTGCTTGGCCTCCAGAATGCCAATAGCCAGCTTTGTACTCTTCCAGGCGAAAGATGGAAGGACACCTCTGTGGGGGACCTGGCCAGCCCAATAATGGAAACAGTGAATCCTGATTTAAGTAAAAATAGTGATATGGTTTTACTGGGAGTTTGGGGTAGAAGAGGGATGATCCAAGAGAGAAAGCCTTGTTTTCCACGGTAGGAAGTACATTCTAGAATATTAAGAGCCACAAGAGCGGAAAGTGGCTGCCTCTATGGAGTAGGCATTGGGGATGGGGCCGGTGCAACGGACGCCATTTTTTATATGTGTCTGGTAGTTTATTTGACTTTTTAAACTATTTACAAGTATTACTTTGATAAGTAATCTCAACAAGAGTTGCTTTAGCAAGATGAGCAATTCAAGTGCATAGACTTAGCTGACCCTTGGATGTCAGGGGCAAGATGGTAGAATAACAAAGTAACTTGTGTGGGTTCTGGACAGGCTTCAGCTCTGTGCAAAGCAGTTTCTTTTCCATGGTATTGGGTCACCTGGTCCCCTTGTGTTCCTGTTACAGGGAAAGAATCTGTGCCCTAGAGAAAGGAAGTGGCTTATCCGTGGTCCCATTGAGAGCATGGCAGAGCCAGGATGGAATCTGCTCGGCTGCCTTTCTAGCCTTTGCTCTCAACCTCTTTGTGACCACAGCCCCGTCACAATCTCTTGGCACTCACGGAAGAAGCCATATCCCATGGAGGCTCCACAGCCATCCCTCAGAGGTGGATCCTAGTAATATACCCATTTTGCAGATATGGCCACTGAGGCACAGAGGAGTTAAGTAAGGCTTAAATAAGGGGTGAAGGTGGGGCAAACATTCATGGATAGGTTTGTGGATGAGACAACATATGAGATGAATTTTTTAATTAAGCTTTTTATTTTGAGATCATTATAGATTCACATGCAATTGTAAGAGAGATCCTGCCGTCTCTTTATCCAGTTTGCTATAATGGTAACATCTCACAAAACTAGAGTGTAATACCACCATAGGATATCAACGCTGATACAGTCAAGACACACAACAGTCTCATCACCACAAGGATCATCTTGTTGCCCTGCCAGAGCCCCACTTACTTCCCCTGCCCCCCTCACCCTATACTTAACCCCTGGAAGCCACTAGTCTGTTCTCCATTTCTATAATCTTGCCATCTCAAGATTATATAAATGGACTCATACAGCAGGTAACATGTAAGGATTGGCTTTTTTCATTCAGCATAATTTTCTGGAAATCCATACAGGTCGTGAGTATCAAAATTTGTGCTTTTTTAATTACTGAGTAGTATTCCATGGGATGGATGTACCACAATTGTATCCATTCACTTAGCCCCCCAGCGTTTCAGTTTTCTCCTCCAGATCTAGCTAATAATCGCACTTTCTTCCTAGGACTGTTGTGAGGATCAAATGAGTTAATATTTGGAAAGGTCTGGGAACAGTACTGTACATGCACTAAATGCTATATATGTGTTGGTTAAGTAAAATATAGATGCATGGGTTGAGGATTCTACCCTGGATTTGTAGAAGTAGCAAAAATATTTGCCTTCCTGATTAGCACACAGATCACCCGAGTTGGGTCTGAAAACCAGAAAGCTGTATAAACCCTTTCAGAGAGGTTGTGTTGTCCATTTAGGGCAAATGGAAGGACACTTGTAAACTGTCCCTGTTTTTCAGACTTCCTTTGGTTTAGAAGTGGGAATGTTGTTGCCAGCTCTTTTCCTGCCTCCTAAGCACGGGGTTCCTCTCCATCCCCTGGTGTCCAAAGCTACCCCTAACAGGGCAGCATTGAAAGTCCTCTGCTATGATGCTGGCGTTTCCAGCCCTGGTCAAAACATCAGTCTTGTTTGTATCAGGAGTTACCAAATGCCCAAAGCAAATGCTTACCTCAAGGGAAATGGTGAACTCATTGGTAAGCTATGCTGCCTCTCAGCCTTCATGGCCCAGGTTCCTCGGTAAGCACTCCATCTCTTATCAAGATACTGGAGGTGAAGATCTTGGCTAACTTGACTCCATGGTGTGAGGTGAACTGCAAGACTTATTCAGTGCAACACCTGCTGATTCCAAACCCCACGTGACGATGAGCAAATCCCAGGGAAGTCCAAGCAGCCCGGGTGGTCTCGGGAGGGTGGCATTTAAACCCACTCCTGACAAGCAAGGACCAAGTAAAGGGGGGCTGGTTTGTGGAGACCCTCTCCCCCTGCTCTTGCCCCAGCCCCTCCCTCAGATTGGAACTTAAACTGGGAATTGGCAAACCAAGTCGCACAGGACAAAAACTGGGACCAAATCTGGGCCGAAAGGGTTTGTAGTGCAAATTACATTTCTCTGCTAATTGTAATCTGTTAATTACATTCGGAAAAAGAGGTAGAAAAAGGAGACGCTCTCACCCCCATATTCCAAGGGAACCCGATGCTCTGTGTGTGCACGTTGAACTGTGTCGCTGTATTCAGAGATAATGGAGTTTTTCTTTCTTAAGGCTTGATATAAGCTTTGGTCACATAGCATTTCTTCAATTTGTTGCTATTCAAGAAAACCCTGGGAACACCATGGCGAGCAATGCCTAGCTTTTTTCATTTGCATTTGCATATTTTAATTTCCCTGACTACAGCTCCATACCTTGTGGGCAGTCCCTACGGGAGGAAAGAGAATACTTTTCAGGATAAATAATATCATTTTGGGGGGTGGGGGGATAGCAGTTGAATTTAGTAATTCAAGGCATTGGAGGTAGCGTGGGGATCTTGAGAAACTTAGAGATGGCTTAGCCCCATGCCAGGCTGCCCAAGCCATGTCCAGCTAAAGACTCCCCAGAAACCACCGCATTCTCCCTCCATGGGGCATAGATGGAACCACTGAACCAGGGGCAGCCCCGAACCCCAGGGCTCCTGGCTGCTAATCCTTCATCTTCCCACGGGACGGGATGATGCTGCTTCTATCCTGGGAACAGAACCAGAACCTTGGCTCCATGCTCCAGCTCGGGGACATCTATTCATGGCTTCTTACTTTAGTATGTGAAACAAAATAAATCTAAAATCCACACAGCTGGAAAATCAAGACGGTCTTCATTCCATATCCCAATGTAATGCTATGTATCAACATGGAAAATGTGTGGGACAAACTTCGGCCATCTCTAGAACATGTTCTCTATAGAAGCAACAACTTCTAGCTCTCTTGAGAGAAACACCAAGACCGACATTTGGGTTCCTGTTACACGGGCATTTAGAAGCATTGAGAACCTGGTTGGAGGTTGGGAGGATTAAGCAGAGCGGGCTGAAATGCTCCCTCAGTGAAGAGAGGGCTGAGGGCCATGTGCCTTTTCTGGGATATTGGCAAGGAGACCCGAGGCGGTGTCACTGAGATGATCTCTCTTCCAAATGCTGGGACATTCACTCCAAGGTTCTTCACTGAGCACCATTCCACACGCCAGGCTGTATGTCAGGTGGCAGGGTGCAAAAGCAGGCGAGAGACTGATGAGTGAGCAAGAAATTATAATAAACCCAAAGAATCAGACTTCACAATGGGGCTGTGGCCGTAGCCACAAAGAGGCCAAACTCCCAAAGACTGACTTCGGAGCCAGGTAAATCTCTTCCATTATTTGAAAACAACTTTAACTACCTAAAAAGCAGTCCTTAAATATCAAAAGTAAAATGAAAGACAAAAATCGAAAATAACATGAAACTGGGTAGAAGAATGATTCCAAGTGACTTTAAAATGCAGTGATTTCACTGAGCATACCTAATTGGATTTAACCTAAGGGGGAAAAAAAAAACCCAAAAAATCTTAAAGTGTTTTCTGAAATCATCTGGGTGGTGGTAGTGTTAGTTTTGTTATTCTGAGACTGTGGTTGCATGAGTTGTGGGATAAATCAACCAAGTATGCAGGTTTCACTGGAGGGACAAAGTTAAATAAAAACCCTATAGTCCTGAATCTGGATTGGAAGTGTTGATATGGATTTATAACATTTTTTCTCAAAAATATGTTCTACTTGTCTCTGAAACAGCCTAGAAACAAATGGCAAACCCACTGGCAATATTACCTCAAGTGCCCAGATCTTGATTTCTAAATACCACTCGCCACTGAAAGGAGCCAGAACTTCTTGGAGAAATAGCTGATTCCAGGTCTGGGGCAGGAAATGTACCAGACAATCCCAGAACATCTCGTCACACCAGAAAGCAAGGAAGCTGTCAAGGGTTATGGCAAAGGGACCCAGGAACCAATCTGCATAATCTCCCACTGGCCAAAGCTAGGAAAATGTGCACATCAACAAGAAACACACCAGCTATGTTGAAACCTACAAGATACTCATGATACCAACATGTTTTTAAAAGACATTGGTTTCCTTGGTCCTCATCTCTGGAAGATGCTAGGGAACCAACTCCTGCTTTGGAAAACTGGTAAATAAAGGGAGAGAGGGAAACATTTCTCCGGCCTTTCTTACATAAACTGTACTTCAGGATAACCAAAGAGCTGGTGAGGGGAAGTTTTTTTTTATAAAAGTACTCCAGCTAATAAATGAAGAAGGAACGGAAGAAGTCGAGTATCCCCATTTAGCAACTCCAATGAAATGCTGGACACCGATAACAGCCCACAGGTCTTATTTCCATCTCTCCAGTGTTACCTGTACTCATTTGTGAGTATATGTGTGTTTCTTTCTATGGCATTCAAATGTATCCCATGTGTAGTTGGTATATCCACCACCACAGTCATCATACTGAACTATTCTAGCACCACGAGGATTCCTCCCCTAAGCACCCCCTCTTCCCACACCCGCACCCGTCTTCAACCTCTGGCGACCACCAAGGTATCCTCCGTTTCCAAAATTTTGTCATTTCAAAAATGTTATATAAGTGGAATCGTATAGTATGTTACCTTTACAGATTAACCTTTCCATTCAACATAATTCTCTGAAGATGCATCCAAATTGTTGTATCAAAGGTTTGTTTCTCATTGCCGAGTTGTATACTATGATGTGGTTGGATGGATGTACCACAGCGTGTTTAACCATTCCCATCAGATGATGCTCCAGTTTGGGACTATTACAGAGAAAGTTGCTATGAGCCTTCATGAACGTACATTTTCATTCCTCTGCGGTAAATGTCCCAGTGTGCAATTGTTGTACCGCACTTGCATATGTGAACTACGTACGCTTTCTCAAATGTCTTTATCAGTTAGAGTTGCATACTGAATCTAGATCTCTGGACTCCCTGTCTAATGCTCTTCCCCCATCTGCTGCCTCTCAGCCCACAGAAGCCCAATAGAATATCTGTGAGTCCGCCTGAAGCTTAAAGGGCTGGGGGTAGGGAGAGGTCTTTGGCTACAACAACTCACAGGAAACTGCCTGTGCCATGCAGCATATCAACTGGCTTTGCATGCACCCGGCCCAGATGTGTCAGACCTAGAGACACAGACGCCCTTTATGAGGCTTGCTCAATGGCCGTCTGTGAGCCCAGAGTTGCCCAGCCACCTCCTGGCCCGGGGCATGCTGGGTAACTGCCAAGCCAATGACAGAGTTCACACTCTCTGGCCTTCGCTCCCCCTTCACGTTGACTGGAAAGTCTCCATCTTCCACGGCGTCAGTGGGGACACTGCAAGCACAGTTGCCCGCTGGCAGGGCTCGGGCCACTCTTTATTGTATGCGAGCCAGGGGCATTGGGCTCTCGTTCCACAAACATTTATTGAGAAGCCACTAGGTGTCCAGGAGCTCACCAGCTCAGGGTGCAGGGCTGAGGGAAGCCTGGGGATCCGTCAGTACGACTTTGGGAGGGACAGAGCCCAGACAGATGCTGGGGGAGAGGAGGACAGCTGGCCAGGGAGGGCTTAGAAGGAGCAGCAGAGCATGATGGGAGTGGGGAAAGCCAACTGGGGCAAGGGAACAGCCCGGGCCAAGGCCAGGAGGGCTCCCTGTGGGAAAACGAGCGGTTGCTTCTGTCCAGAGTAGAGAGTAGGCATGTCAGAAGGGAAGTGGTGGCAGACAGAGGGAGGGAGGGAGGCTGGAGCCTCAGTGGAGAAGACCGACAGGCTTGGGGAACCGCTCTTGAAGGAAAAGTGGCATTTTGGCGCAAAAGCGGGGAGGAGAGCAGAACATCACCAGAGAAATCAAACAGTAGGATTACTTTCTACTCCCGACCATCCTTCATGACAACACTTCGATAACATCTGTTATCACTATGCACTTCCAGACAAGCAATTTGAAACCCTGCCATGATTAATGGGCCCAACCAAGTCGTGGGGCACAGATTCTGAGGGAGCTCGAGACAGCACACCTTTCATGCTAGGTCACAGATCTCACAGCACACCAGGCCTCCCTGCTACAGGGCTCCTGGCGCATGGACGTGGGGACCAGGCCACGGGAACAGGGCCTACCTGCTGGGGGAGCTGTCCCGGGCAGTGTGCGCTCTAAGGTGTTTTTCGTCTAGTGACAAGATGGCCCTGCCATCCAACCTCTTTCACACCAGGACAAACGACACAAGCGACAAGTCACAGTAAATCAGGCTCCCATTAGGTAGCTCGTCGCACTGAGAGTTCATTATGGGCCAGACCTTTAGCCAAGCACTTCTGTTTCGTATCCATTGGGATCTCCTCGCAAATGCTGTGGAGTGGGCCTTATCATTAGTCCCACTTTCCAAAGCAGGAAGCCAAGGCTCCGAGAAATGAAGTAACTTGCTCAAGTTCACACCCTACTAGGAAGAAATTGAGACAGGTTCCAAACTCAGGCCTGGTAAACTTCAAAGCCCATGCTTTCTCTTCCCAAGACAGCATAACTTAGAGCCTACTTTCTTCTTTTTAACTTTGAAATTATTGTAAACTCACAGGAAGTTGCAAAGATACTACACAGAGATCCTGTGTACCCTTCACCCAGTTTCCCCCAATTGTTACATTTCATGTAACTACAGTACAATAACAAAATCAGGAAATTGATATTGGTACAACTTGTGTATAGTTCTGTGTCAGTTTATCACATGTGTAGACTCCAGTAACCACCACTACAGTCCAGATGCAGAACTATTTCATCCTACAAAGATCTTCCTTGTGCTATACCTTCTCTCTCTCCCTCCCTCCCTCCCTCCCACCATCCCTAACCCCTGGCAACAACTAATCTCTTCTCCATCTCCATAATTTTTTAATTTTGAGAATACTATGTAAATTGTTTATTTTTCACTCAGAATAATGCCCTTGAGATCCATCCAAGTTGTTGCACATATCATTAGTTCATTTCTGGTGATTGCTGAGCAGTATTCTATGATGTGGATGTGGCCCACAATTTGTTTATCTGTTCACCCAATGAAGGATAGTTGGGTTGTTTCCAGTTTGGAACTATTACAAATAAATCTGCTCTGAATATTTGTGTATAGGTTTTTTGTGTGTGTGCGAAAAATGTTTTCATTTCTCTGGGATAAATGCCCCAAAGAGCAATTGCTGGGTTCTGTCGTAGTTCCATGTTTAGTTTTATAAAGAACTGTCAAAACTGTTTTCCAGAGGGGCTATACAATGTTAAATTCTCACCAATAATGTCTGAGTGATCTAATTTCTCAAAATTCACTCCAGCATTTGGGGTTGCCACTGCTTTTATTTTAGCCATTTTAATAGGTTTGCAGTGATATCTTATTTGGGTTTTAATTTGCCTTCCCTGATGACTAATGATATCGAGCATCTTTTCATTTACTGTCTGTGGATTATCTTCCATGAAATGTCTTTTCATATCTTTTGACTATTTTCTAATGGGAGTGTTTTTCCCCCATTGTTTGTATTTGAGAGCTCTTTACGTATTCTTTTTATTTTATTTTTTATACAGCAGGTTCTTATTAGTCATCAATCTTTACACATTCTTGATACATGCCTTTTGTTAGGCATGTGGTTTGTAAATATTTTCTCCCAGTCTGTAACTTGTCTTTTCATCCTCTTAGCTGAGTCTTTCACAAACAAGATATTTAGTTTTGATGCAATTCAATTAATCTATTTTTTTCTTTATTGATTGTGGTTTTGGTATCAAGACTAAGAATTCTTCACCAAGCCCTGGGTCCTGGAGATTTTCTCCTATGTTCTCTTCTGAAAGTTTTTTAGTTGTATGCTTTACATTGAGGTCTATTGGAGTTCATTTTTGGATAAGGTATGGAGACTAGGTCTAGATTTCTTTCTTTTCTTTTTTCTTTCTTTTTCGTTTTTCCTAGGGATGTTCCAGCACCATTTCTTGAAAAGACAGCCCTTCCTCCATTGAACTGCTTTTGCAACTTTGTCAAAAATCTGTTGGATGTATTTGTGTGGGTCTATTTCAGGGTTCCCTGTTCTTTTCCATTGATCTATGTGTCTATCCCTCTGCCCAAGCCACACTCTCCTGATTACTGCGGTTATACAACAGGCCTTAATACTGAATGGAGTAATTACTCCTACGTTCTTTTTTCTTTTCCAAAATTGTTTTAATTATTCTAGTTCCTTTGTTTTTCCATATAAATGTAAGGATAATATGGTCTATATTTATCAAAAAATTACTGCTGGGATTTTGATAGGAATTGCATTTAACCTGTGAATGAATTTGGGAAGAATTGACATCTTTACTATGTAAGGTCTTTTAATCTCTGAACATGGTATGTTTCTCCATTTATTTAGATCCCCTTTGATTTCTGTCATCAGCATAATGTAGTTTTCAGCATAAAAGTACTGTACTTGTGTTGTTATATTTATAGCTAAGTATTTTTTTTAGGAGTGATTGTAAAGGTTATTGTGTTTTTGTTTTGTGTGTGTGTTTAATCATGGTTTCCACATGCTTGTTGCTAGTATATAAAAATAGGATTGATTTTTATTTGTTGGTCTTGTATTCTGCAACATTGCTGAACTCACTCATTACTCATTTTGTAGATGCCTTCGAATTTTTTCACATGGACAATCTTGCCACCTGCAAATAGAGACAGTTTTATTTCTTCCTTTGCAATCTATATTCCCGGTACCTCCTTTTCTTGCCTTATTGAGCTGGCTAGAACTTCAGGCCTATGGTGAATAAGAGCCTTTTTCTGATCTTAGAGGGAAAATGTTCATTTTTTTACCATTAAGTATAATATTAGCTATAAGTTTTTTTGTAGATGCTCTTTATCAAGTTGAGGAAGTTCCCCTTTGTCGTAATCTGCTTGGGCTGCCCTAACAGAATACCACAGACTTGGTGAGTTTAACAACAGAAATTTATTTCTCACAGTTCTGGAGACTAGAAGTCCAAGACCAAGGTGCCAGCAGGACTGGTGTCTGGTGAGAGCTCTCTCTTCTTGGGTTGTAGATGCCACCTTCTTGTTGTGTCCTCACATACACTTTCTTCTGTGCATATGCAGAGGAGACAGAGAGGAAGAGAGAGAGACAGAGAGAGACACAGAGAGAGAGACAGAGAGAGGGAGAGAGATGAATTTCTGGTGTCTCTCTTTTTATAAGGACACCAGTCCTATTGGAGTGGGGTCCCATCCTTATGACTTCATTAAAACTTCATTATCTCCTTAAAGGCCCTCTCTCCAAATACAGTCACATTGGGGGTTAGGGCTTCAATATATAAATTTTAGGGAGACATAATTCAGTCCATAACACCCTCTATTCTTTTTTTTTTTTTTGGTACGCGGGCCTCTCACTGCTGCAGCCTCTCCCGCTGCGGAGCACAGACTCTGGACGTGCAGGCCCAGCGGCCATGGCCCACGGGCCCAGCCGCTCCGTGGCATGCGGGACCCCCCGGACTGGGGCACGAACCCACGTCCCCTGCATCGGCAGGCAGACTCCCAACCACTGTGCCACCAGGGAAGCCCAACACCCTCTATTCTTAAATGAAAGAGATTTTTTTTTTAATCAGGAAGGCTGTTGGATTTTGCCACATGCTTTTCTGCATTGATCAATGTGATTTTTCTTCTTTAGCCTGCTAATATAATGGATTACCTCGATTTCAAATACTGAACCAGCTTTGTATACCTGGAATCAACCTCACTTGGTGCATAAATATGTTCATATATTGCTGAATTCTATTGCTAACATATTTTTAAAGTGTTTATTTCTATATGTATGAGGGATATTGTTATAAAGTTTCCTTTTTTTTTTGTACTGTATTTGTCTAGCTTTAGTATTGAGGTTAAGACTGGCCTCATAAAATAAGTTTACAGTTTCTTTCCTCTTCTATTTTCTAGAAGAAACTGTGAAATTGGTGCTAATTCTTCTTTAAATCTTTGGTAGAATATGCCAATTAAGCCATCTGGGTCTGGAGATTTCTTTCTCAGGAGTCTTTTTTTAAACTATGGATTCAATTTCTTCAATGGTCTTATGGCTATTCATATTATTTTTTCATAGTGGGTAACTTTTGGTAATTTCTGCTTTTCAAAGACTTGGTCCTTTATATCTAAGTGGTCAAATTTATGTATGTAGGTTTTTCATAGTATTCCCTTGTTATTCTTTTGACAACCACAGGGTCTGTAGTGATAGCCCCTGTTTCATTCATGATACCGGTAAATTGTGTCTTGTCTTTTTCTTTGTCAGTATTGCTAGACGTTTGTTAACCTTAATGATCTTTTCAGAAAACTAGCTTTTTGTTTCATTGATTTTGTTTTGTTTTCTGTTTCCAATTTCATTAATTTCTGTTATTTGGATTTATTTTGCTCTTCTTTTTTAGGTTCTTAAAGTAGGAACCTAGACTATTTATTTGAGACTCTCCCTTTTCTCTAATATATGCATTTAGTGCTATAAATTTCCTTCTGTGCACTGATTTAGCTGTGTGTCACAAAGTTTGATATGTTGTATTTTGATTTCTACTTTGATATATATTATGCATATTTTCCATTCTTTTAAATTTGTTTAGATTTGTTTTATAGCCCAGAATATGGTCTATCTTGGTGAATATTCTGTAGGCACTAGAAAAGAATTCTGCTGTTGTTGGGTGAAGTGTTCTATAACCATCAATTAGATCTCGTTGGGTGATGGTGCTGTTGAGTTCTTCTACATCCTTGCTGATGCTCTGTCTAGTTGTTCTGTCAATTACTGAGAGAGGGCTGTTGACGTCTCCAACTATAATGGTGGATGTATCTATTTCTCTTCTCAGTTTTATCAGTTTTTACTTCACATATTTTGCAATGCTGTTGTTTGGTGTGTACACATTTAGGATCGAAATGTCTTTTTGGTGGATTGACCCTTTTATTATTATATAATCTTCCTCTCTGTCTTTGGTAATTTTCTTTGCTCTGAAATCTACTTTATCTGATATTAACATAGTCAGTCCTGCTTTCCTTTGATAAATGTTTGTACGAGATTGTTTCTCCATCCTTTTGTTTTCAACCTGCCTATATCGCTATATTGAAATGAGTTTCTTATAGACATCATAGAGTTGGGTCATGAGTTTCAATCCACTCTGTCAATATCTGCCTTTTTAGAATTCTATTCTGAGTTTTCTATAGTGTTTTTGAGAGTATCTATTTATATAGTTTTCTTAGTGGTTGTCAACAAAGGGTGTCAACACTTTACCTGTCTGAGTAAAATGTAGAAACCCTACCTCTGTTTATGTCCCTTTGCCTTCCCTCACTTTATAGCATAATTATCTTAGATATTTTCTCTATATGTGTTTAGAATCCCATCAGACAGTGTCATAACTTTTGATTCAATCACCTAACATGATTTTGAAAACTTAAGAGGGGAATAGATTATTATTATTACCTGTATTGTTATTCTTTCTGTTGTTCTTCATTCCTGATGTTCCAGGCTTTCTTATTTTATCATCTACTTCCTGTTTTGAGAACTTCCTTTAGCCATTTTTTTATAGGGTAAGTGTGCTGGTGATATATTCTCTTAGTTTTCCTTTATCTGAGAATTTGTTCATTTCACCTTTATTCCTTAAGTTTATTTTCTCAGAGTATGGAATTCTAGGTTGACAGTTCTTTTCTTTTAGCATTTGAAAAATGTTATGCCACCTCCTTCCCACCTCTATGATTTCTGAAGAGAAATACACTGTCATTCAGATTATTGAATCTTGCTACAGGCTGAATGTTTGTGTGCTCCACCCCCCAGATTCATATGTTGAAATCCTAATCCCCAATGTGATGTTATTTGGAGGCAGGGCCTTTGGGATGTAATTATGTCATGAGGTTGGAACCTTCATGAATGGGATCAGTGCCCTTATAAGAAGAGACACGAGAGACATCCTCTCTCTCTTCACCACGTGAGAAGACAGAAGACAGCCATTTGCAAACTAGGAAGAGGGCTCTTACCAGAACCCAACAGTGCTGGCACCCTGATCTCGGACTTCCCAGCCTCCAGAACTATGATAAATAATAAATTTGTGTCCTTTAAGCCACCCAATCTATGGTGTTCTGTTATAGCAGCCTGAGCAGAGAGAACCTGGGAGGAATGGGGCTATTCTATCCTGGCCGGACCCAGAAGTCCCTATATTTTATTAAAGTAATAAGAGCAACCAGAAGAACAACAAACCCATATTAAATACTTACTATAGACCAGGCACTCTGTCTTCTAAAAGACTTCTGTCTGTCATCTCGTTCTATCCATCCAACAAGGCTGTGAAGCAGGTATTGGCACTCCTATTTGACAGATGAGAAAACTGAGTCTCAGGGTTGAGATGACTTGCCTGAGGTCACACAGCTAGAAGTTACCCCGGAGCTATCTGAGTCCTGAGCCCCGTCATAAACTTCAATGATGAAAGGTTTCCTAGATCTAAGAACGAGCAAACTGCAGTGGGAAGAGAGAGGAAGGTGAGATGAATAGTTCCTGGGGAAAGAGCAGCATTCAGCAAGGGGAATGGGCACAAACATTTCTTGAGCATCCACTCTCGCTCAAGCACCATGTCCATCGTTTACATGTCATGCCATCAAGGAAGGCTTTCCAGAGGAGTTGGCACTTACACTAGGCCTTAAGAGATAAGTGGGATTCCCATAGGCAGAGAACAATGTGTCCTGGTCGGATGCAAGGTCAAGGTGGTCCAGTGTGCAGCCGCATGCCTCTCTTCTTGCCTGTGGCTTCAGAAGAGCACAATTTTGTTTAAGCTGAAGAATGTAGTTCCTGAATACATACTATTAAACCTCTGACCAGATCTGATAATTTCAGATGAATGAATTAGCAGGTCCAAACATGGGGAAAGGTACGGTTCCCGAGGGAGGAATGGTGAAAGGGACTGCAAAGCCGGCTGGTGGGCTGGACATCCGGGTTACTCGACTCAGAGCCCACCCATGAGCAGGCCCGGCCTCAGCACCACCTTGGCTCCAATCCATCACATGCTGTCACTCCAAGGGAGAGGAAGAAAGAGCCTCCAAAGACCCCAAAGCCCCTGTCCCACACAAAGGCTTTTTTTCAATTCAGAAAGAGTGAATGAGCTGCTCTCACCTCTGCCTAGAACCTTCTCCCTCTCTGGCCAAGGGGTATATCTTCTTTTGCAGAGAGAATGAAGGGCAGCGAGGTTGGGTGTGTCCAGTCTCCCCAAAGCCCAGCCTAGTGTGCGTAGCAGGGGCTCAAAATAGACTCGTTGAGTGACTTGTTGGCTAATTGCCCTTCAAAGTGGCAGCGTGCATCCCCACGGACGGCATATTTCTCCAGAATTGGAATCCTCCCCGCGGCCTGCCAGGTAGGGTTTCTAGCCCCACTCCACAGATGAGGAAGCCAAACTGCTCGGCGGGAAGGAAGGAGCTGGACTGGGTGCAGCTGAGCCCCTGACTCGTAGCTTATGTGCTCGCCCAATGGGACTTCCCGGCCATCTCTGACGCGCTCTCCATGGGGCACCTCGCTTCGCTGGCCCACAAGATTCCCAGCTTCTGCTGTTCTCTCCTCCAACCCTCCTTGGAAGAGAGTTTCCTTGGTGAACTTACCACCTCTGGGTGCCCAGCCTCCCCACTGCCCCCTGAACTGTTTGGGGCTGTACTTGCCGGTCTCCCAGGTGATTCCTGCCTGTGGTCCTTGAGGGAAACTCACCTGCAGCTCCTTCCTGTTCCTCAGCATTAGGGTTGGCCTCACCTTGAGTCAATCACTATGCCCTCTGCGTGTGGTTCTCAGAGAGGGCCGCAAACTGGAAGGCATTGACATCCCTCCGCTACGAACTCCATACCTCAGTGGAGGCACTTGGTAGGGGAGGGGCTGATGGGAGAAGCAGCTGTGGCCGGTGAGGCCTTGTTCCACCGCCATCCCCAGAAATCAGCCGAGCGGGGACATGCCAGTGTGTGCTGGGGCATCATGAATTGAGTTTGCTCAAAGGCATCGACAGCAGCCTTCATCCCGCTCATCCTTTCCGCTTCAGGCACCATGGGTGATGATCCCAGGAGAGGTCCAGATTGCCTCCCAGGTTTCCCAGGGGAAAGGCACTGAGATCCTGTGCCATGCCTGGAGGGCTTGGTAGGGGCAGGCACGGGTAGAGAGGATGGGAGGAGACAGGGACAGCCTTGCTGGGAAACAGAGCAAACTGAGAAGGGCGGTGGAGGGTGGGAGGGACCGCGGCCCCTCAGAGATGCAACCTGCGGGGCCCCAGGCCTGGAGGGCAAGGTGAGTCCTGCCAGCACCCCTCAGCGCCCCCCAGCACAGAGCCCACCAGGTGCCTCTGTAAGAAGAACCATCTTCTCCCAGAGTTGAAAAGGAAGAAAATCCATCATTCTAAAAGAACAGCTCCTCCTTTCCTGAGGAGCAAAAATGAAATCTGGAAGGGAAGAGATTTTAGTAGATCTGATGTGGGCTTTTCAGTCTGCTAGCTGATATCTCTAATTTCCAAACAAAGAGAGCAAAGAGCCAGCTGGGTCTCCGTGGACACTCATATTTTCTAACTGAAAAGCGCATCAGGTTGGATGAGAGTAAACAGAACCCCGCCGCAGCATGGCCGTCCATGAGCGAGGTGCGAGGCGGGGGACCGGCGGGGCGGGGAAGCCATTGTCAGTAATATGTGTGCCTTTAAGAACTGTGTATGTTCTAAATATCTTCTAAAGAATTCCTTCCCAGCTTTTCTAGGTTCACTGGCACAGGCAGCTAGTGTCAGGGCAAAGTGGCCCAGAGACCCAGCTGGGGCATAAGGGCCTGGAGGTGAGCCCTGGCCCCTCCATCCCTTCCCCTGTCCTGACTAGCCGGGTGACTTTGGTCGGGTCCTTGACCTCTGCTTTGAACTCCACCTAGCCCTTCTCTGCTCCAAACCTTTCCTTGGGTTCCCATTGTCCTCAAGGTAAATTCCAAGTCCCTTAGAATGGCCTGAAAGGCGCTGCACCAACTTGGCCCTCATGGGCCACCAAGCTCCCCTCGTCAACTGGTTCACACTCTTTCTTTAGGATTCTTCTCTGTTGTCCACTGCCCTGTTGGAATGATCTGCTCCCGTAGCTGTCCCCCCCGTTAGGCTGTGCACTCATGGCGATGACTGGCTTCATTTGTAGCCGGGCCCCTCTTTGCCTGGCACAGAAATGGAGTAAGGACTCAGAATAGCTTTGTGGAATGGATCTCAGGGACCGTGTTTCTGTGTGGACACAGGTTGAGTGACACAGGCAAAACACCCATTACAGGCCCGTGTCACCAAGAGCCTGCCATTCCCACCACCTCCCGACCCAATGGGCTCAGGACCTCACTGAGACACGTGAAATTCAGACCCCTGGAGCCTGGACTCCCCGGGCCCTGTGAGTATCCCGGGAAGAGGCCAACTCCCATGGCCTGCAGAATGGTGCCAGCCCTGAAGGCACGAGTCCTTACTCACCAGCGCACTGCATGGAGTGCTGAGCACTGTTGACGCCTCCGCCGGCCTTTCCTTTCCCCTCTGACTTTGGTCAGCGTTGGGTAGTGAGAGCAGGACCTTCTTCCAAGAGGTCTGGTGCCTCTGGGACCCCATGTGGCAGCTCCGTGGAAGAAGTCCTCTCTCTCTCTACTTGAGTACAGTCCCTTGCGACCTGACCCCGTGTCTCCTACCCGTCTTCCAATTACCAGCCCAGAGTGAAGGGGATATGTTTGTCAAGGGGAAGTAATTACCTTACTTGGGGCGCACCATGAAAAGACAATCATATCTCAACACCTTTGACCCTGAGCCAAAAAGGCAGGGGACCCCACCAACTCAGCCCCCGCTGCGACTGCACCCGTGAAGGTCTGCTTGAATACGGAGCCCTAGGCTGGACAAAAAGTCGGTCTCCAAAGCAGCCTCATGAACGTCTTCTGTGTTTGTTATGAAACTCTTGACTAGTGTTCCACCGGGTATCTTTACTCTAAATCCTGGGTCTTTAAAAAATGCTTTTCTTTCTGAGCTTGGGGCTATTGGGGAAAAAGATGTCCCTTTGAAGGGAAAAAGGTGCTTTCTTTTTTTGTGATAATGAAAATTCTGGAATTCTCCATGTTTTCTCTCTTTTTACTCTGGTTGCCAGTAAGCTCCTGGCTAAATTTTATGCTTAGTCCCCAAATTATGTTACTTCTTGGAATGATCAGGTTTGCTTCTCCCTTTCCCTCTAATTCTTTACTTTTTCTCAATATTCCTATTTTATTAATATAGGACAATGCCTGCCCCACCCCCAATCCTTTATAGAGTCAAGGGTAGGGATATACAAAGGAAAGTCTTTCTAGAACAATAATCATAACTCATCTGTGTGTTCAGAATGTAAGAGATTCCAGGGACTCCCTTAGCAAAGGTGGCTGACTGACCAAGCCACCCGACAGGCCTGAATCATTGGTCAAAGGGCTGAGAGTCTCCCTCTTCCTTTCTCCAACCTCGTTGGGGAAACTGAGCCCAAGAGAAAGGAGAACACTTGCCCAAGGTCATGGCCCAAGGTGATGTCAGAATTGGAACAAAACTCTCCCATCTCAGTTACTGCTCTGTCTTACCACGGCCCTCCTGCCCTCCAGTGTTACAAATGGGGAAACTGAGACTCAGAAAACAAGTAGCTTATAACTCTCTTTGGTCACAGAATCCCTGAGACCCCCCAAAGATGCCCAACTTCTTTTCTTGGGGCGGGGGCGCACCGCACGGCTTATGGGATCTTAGTTCCCCGACCAGGGATCGAACCTGGGCCATGGCAGTGAAAGCATGGAGTCTTAACCACTGGACCACCAGGGAATTCCCAATCCAACTTCTTGATCTAACCGCGTGATGGGACTGATGTGTGTATTGCAAGGGGAGAATCGTGCTTTTCTCCAGTGAGCCATGCACCGTTCTTTACTGTGTAAGTGGGGACATGGGTGAAGCTATGAAATAGCCAAGTCTGTGGCCTAGTGAGGTGTTTATAGCAGGGGATTCTGGGAAAGCATCAGCGACACACTGAGGACCCTCAGTTTCAATGGCCTGGCTTGGCGCTGAATAGAAGGCATTCCAGATGGCCCTTCCATCCACTTCTGAGTCCGCAGCATCCCATGCTTATCTAATCAGCTGTCCACGCACCCCTAACAATGGCACTCTGAGCAGGGCGGTCAGCCGTGCCAACACCCGTCTATCCCAGTGTTGGGCGACAGGCCTCAGTGGCGTAGTCTAAACACTTCCCAGCGTTCTGGGTTGAGGCTCTGATTCCCCTCCCCCCACTGTCCTCTTCCTAATACTCGCTGGAGAACATTTACATCTCACGGAGGAGCCCGAGCAGAGGGAAAGGTACTGCCAAGACTGGGAGTGCACTCTGCCACTGGAAAATGGAGACTGTTATTGACTCCATTATAATTCAAAAAATCAAATGTATTTCCGGTGATTAACTGGGTCTATTTATAGACTCTGAGGGCTGGACTGTGATATTTATAGAATGTCATCACATTTACCAGTAATAGCACAATTACATGTTTATGAAGTAATGGTTTTGCAATTTTTCCTAGAATTCTCTGACATTTAGATCTGGAAATTTTACATTTTA
This sequence comes from Delphinus delphis, assembly GCF_949987515.2. Taxonomy (NCBI): domain Eukaryota; kingdom Metazoa; phylum Chordata; class Mammalia; order Artiodactyla; family Delphinidae; genus Delphinus; species Delphinus delphis. Next base: position 3,755,304 of record NC_082704.1, read on the forward strand.
ACAAGCAAGAACAGCAGCTATTTATTTAAGGGTGAACAGCAGAAACTGTCTTCTCTGTAACTCCTTTCACTCCAAGAGGCTGCAAACCTCCCAATTCATTTGGCTTTTACATACAAAATAAGATGATGTACGGCAAATAATCTACCATTTTTTTGTGGAGCTCTGCTCTCTCTCTCTCTCTCTTTTGTTTTTTGTTTTTCCTCCTGCCGCTCCACGAGGCATGTGGGATCTTAGTTCCCCGACCAGGGATCCACCCCGTGCCCCCTGCGGTGGAAGCGCGGAATCCTAACCACTGGACCGCCAGGGAATCCCCCCTGCTCTCCTTCTTAAATGGTGTCTTTCACTGCTTGGAATTCTCACATCCCTGAATCTTCCTCCTTGGGATTTGTGTTGCAATGTTTCTCCTTTTCCATGATGATCTAAGCCAGGTTAAAAGGCCAAGATAAATGTCTTCCATATCCAAAGTAATACAGTGGAGGTGAAATGAGACCCCATGTCACAGAGTCCCCCTTTGCCCTAACTCATAATTTAAGACTTGGTGTGGCAAGTGGGGGAAGTGGAAATTCTCTTTGGGTTATTGATCTCAGCAGTAAATCAACATAACCAGTTGGGTATCCCTGGGGCAGGTGCTATAAACAATTTTTTAAGGCTCAGGCCTGAGTGCTGGCCCCGAAATCCCTTTAACGTCTAATTCTAAAGCAGACGTTCTTCACACGCAGCTACCAAACCATAAGTCACAGCCCCCGGCGGTGGGCACAGCCTTAGGTCCTGGAAGATGTGTCTGCAGTGACCTGGGGCTTGTGGTTGCTCATAACAGTTAATGTCCGTGGTGTAAATACTCCCATCATGGCTGATTCAAACTACCAATGTGATGTCATCTGACAGCTGGCTCCAAACGTTCAGAAAATGGATTGATCATCTTTGAGAACCAGTACAAACCATTTCCAGCACACCACTGCCTGTGGCCAAACGATAAAGTGGAACCTGAATCAGACCGGGAGGCAGGAGTTCTGGCTCTGGGACCAGTTCTACTGGCAGTAAACTCTGGAGTGGTGCCCTGCCTCTGATCTCTCTCCCTCCAATTCAGCCTCCACATCTCATGACATGACCTTTCTAAATTGCACATACAATCACGTTACTCCCTGGCCTGCAACTCTTCTGGGGCTCCCAGCTGCTCTCATCTCCCTGAGCAAGTTCACCCAGTTCCATGATTTCAATTTACATTTCTCTGCTCACTGACGGTCCCCACATCTTCATCTCCAGCTCTAAGCCTCAGAGGCTGTAGAACCAGTGGTCCCCTAGACGTCATCCCCGAACGTGCTACAGATTCTTCAAATCAACTTGCCCCAAACGGAACGCATCATCTCCTCTCCCTTTCCTCAAACCTGCCTCTTCCCCAGTGCTGCCCATCTTAGCACGGGATACCATCACACTACCAACCCCCAGTGGCTCAAGTCAGAAAGCCAAGTCGTTGTTGACTTCTATCCCTCCTTCATCTGGTCTTTTCCATTCTCTAACCTAAAAATGTCCAGAATACACCCAGTTCCCTCCATCTCCACTGCTACTCTCCTGGTCCAATCCATCATCATTTTTGCCTGGATTATTCTAAACTCCGCCCCCCCCAATTCTATCTTCTTCATAGAAGTTCACGTGCTCTCAAAACACAGATCTCATGCTATTGAAAACTTTTGCTTAAAAAAAGTTCCAGAGTATTCCATTACCTACATGATAAAATAATTTGCATGTATTATCTCCAGTCTTTATAACAACCCATGAAAATAGCTGTTAGCCCAGGAAACTGATTCCCAGGGAGGAAACAATAAAGTGAGTGCCCAGCGAAGTCAGGGTTTAAATTCAACTTTGCTTGACTCTAAAGCCCACGCTCTTGGGAGTTCCCTGGCGGTCCGGGGGCTAGGACTCGGCGTTCTCACTGCTGGGGCCCGGGTTCAATCACTGGTCGGGGAACTAAGATCCCGCAAGCTGCGAGGCGCGGCCAAATAAATAAATGAATGAATGAAAATAAAACCCACGCTCTTTCCCCCTTCCACATGGATTGGGGGGCAGGTAAACAAGGAAGAGAACCCGGGGCTTAGATGGGGCTCCAAGGGTGCTCCCAGCTTGGACAGTCACAAACTCCAAGACTTGGGGGCCATTTGTCCAGCACTTTGTCCTCCTTGAGGCCCATTTTCAGCTCCGCTAACACTGAGGCATCAGCTCTTCAAAATGAAACCTGAGCGCACGTACGGAAAGTCCACAGCCTAGGAGGTAACTTCTCTCGCCCTCAGCCCCCTCAGGAATGAAATGGAAAGATGATTCCCTGCTCCATTCCCTGCCCTGGTTGTTGCATCGGTCAAGGATAAAGGTGGACATGAACATGCTTTGCAAACCCTGCAGTGCTTCATGGGTGTGTGGGTTTCCTAGTTTTTTGGGCAGAATCCTCTTGTTTTCCTGTTGCTGCTGAGTAGACAGCAGTGGTCCCGTAGAGCCGGAGAGCTGGCTGTGCGGCACGGTCCCTCGTCATCTGACGTTTATCGGCTCAGGTGGGCTGTGGGCTCCTTTTCTGGTTGCTCTCTGCCCCGGGCCTCAAGCCACCAGATCAGGGAGGGGCCACTTCTCTGATGCACGACAGGGGAGCAGTGGGTACCTCTGACCCTGCCAACTGTCTGCTCCCGGGCAGACACCGCTCCAGAGCCCAAGATGGGGATCAGCCTATCCTGAGTTCTGCTCCCAGCTCTGTCACTTACCCGCTGTGCCACCCGGACTCCTTAGCCACTCAGAGCTTCAGCCACATCCATCGAATAGACAAGAATTATTTTGGTCCAGACTGAGTTTTGGCTTCAGTGTAAGTAATTAAAATGATCTCAAAATACAATGACAGGCACGCGCTCTGCTAGCCACGGAGCCGGGTAATAATCATCACTAGCATTGGTTGGGTACCAGGCACTTTCTGTGTCCACACTAGTGCTAGGAGGGAGGCGAGGACACTTGCCCAAAGTCACACCATGAATGGAGTGGCAGAGCGGGACCAGAACCTCCACACCACAGAGCCTCAGTCTCTGCTTTCCTGCTGTACCGTGGGGATGACGGAGGGGCAAACTGGCCACCGGTCACCACCAGCATGGCTGCCGTGCCAGCTTAGGGCGGAAGTGGGCGTGGGTGGCATCTCCACGACAAGCCCATCTGTAGCCCAATGGACCAAACTATGTGATCTTTGTCAACCCCCTTGAGGACCGTGGGCAAAGGGACAGACAGATCCCAGGATGGTTGCTGGCCACCCTCTTCCCGGTGGCACCATATTTAGGGCCCCCAGAGGTGACCACCTCAATCGTAGCTAAAAAGACTGTCCAGCCCTTCCCCAGCCTCCTCCTGGCTGCTGTCTGGCAGAGCCGATGTCCAACTTGGTGTTAATGATTAACGCGCAGCGGTGGGATCACAGAGTTGCCGAGAGTCCTGTGTCCAAGAATGAACCGCATTGCTAAATCAGCGAAGACGGTTGCCAAGGTAACCCCCATGTAATCTATTTAATCGGCTCCCCAAACACCAATCAAGGTCAGATAACACACTCTAGCACCATATGAACACACTCAGACAGCATCACGCTCTGTAGCAAGGCAGCGGGGAAGGAAGAAACCTCATTAGGAAGAAGGGCAAAAAAGCAGCCTAAATTTCATTTTGAAAAGTGTTAATTGGGAATGCAGTAAGCTCGGGGAGGGGCTGAGTCCACCACTTGGGCACGTCCTGGCCTCCGAGGAAGTCACCGGGGGCCATTTGTTAAGAGTTGCCACCGTCTTCTCACTTAGGATCAAAACAAAAGACGCGGCTAGACTAAATTATTCATTTCATTGAGTGCTTTATTCATGCAAAAGTTTGTATTTACATTTCAACCTAACAGGGTGTTTTTTACTCCTTTTAGGGGTCCCCTTATCTGCCTGGCCCATTGAACCGCTAGCCCCCTCCCAGCACTTCTCAATAGTTTTTTAAATGTCTTAAAAGACTCTGTGCAGCCATAGAAATTGTGTTTCCTGTTCCCTCACCCCATCAGCCTCCCCGGAGAGTGGCCAGCTGAAAAAGCCACGTTGTAGACTTGCCTCTCAGGCGCCTATAGAAAGGGTCCTAGACCAGAGGCGGGGAGGGAAAAGGTGAGGGCACAGTCATGTCACCCATCCTTGTCCCTGGGCTGGCCCTGGGCCAGGAAAAATAAAAGTGGCTGACCTCAAAGGAAAGCTGGAATCAAATCTCCAGGCGTCCCGGTCCCACCTTTGGGCCGGCTGGGGCCGTCTTCAGAGTCCCTGGCCTGTTACAGCCCCGGGGGCCTGCCTCACTTGCTCAGCCTTGGTCTGTTTCCCAATTTTCACCCAACTCGTCTTGGTGACCTTGCCCCCCACAAGGCCTGCTGGAGGATCTCAGGAAATGTTACTGAATCCCAGGGCCCACTCCTTATGGAGCACATCCGGAGACCTGGCTCCCTGCTCTCTGACCCTTAGTGCATCGCCCACCTTCTAGCCCTTCTAGACTAGAGGAGCCCGAGCCATCTGGACCGCTAGCCATGGGAGAAGTGTATGGGCACAGCCGTCAAACATTTTCTCTGAAAAAGAGCAGCATTTTGCTTTATACACCCAGAGGCCCAGCCCAGCCTCAATTGGTCAAATTTGTGTCTTGAACCCTCTTTTTCAAATGTGATTAACTTGAAGAACCCCAGGTGGGGACTCTGAGAGCTGAGAGAGCTCTCCACGTGGTCAGTTTCATCAGAAGATTAGCAGTTTGTGTCTGGATTTGGGCGCATCAGGCAGAATGCTCGTGCCACTCACAGTCTGTGATGGAAAGGCTTCCCAGACCAACTGAAATACCCGAGGGAGAATAATCGTGCTTTGTGAATCATGGGCTGTCACTCTGGGACATTCGGGCCATCACTTCCCCATCTGTCTTGAACATGGGGACGGGGGCCATAGGACGGCGGACAGACCCGCTGAGGGCATACTCCTTTAGTTCGGGAATCGTCAGCCAAGGCTTCAGAAAACCCATCAATCGTCGATGTGGACGTGGGGGTCAGGGTCTTATGCTGGAGATGGACAGGGATACAAGAAAGGAGAGGACGTTTTGTGACTCCACAAATACGTGTACAGTCAAGATCCTGGATATAAGCAGAAGTTTCAGATTTGGTCAATGGGCTCTCAAAGTCCGTTGCAAATTGTGTCGTGGCTGTGACATATTTAACATGCACCAACCCGGGTACCGTTGTTCTTATCTTTTTAGCCTCAGCATCAGCCTGGCAGATGCTAAGCATTAAAGACTTTTGTAGACAGATGCAAGCCTTCCTGTCCTACAGAGTTGCTCTCTGATTGGCAGGCAGGCCACTCCCCTGCAAGCTTCTAGATCAAGGGTTGAAGGCTGGGTGTTGGTGGAATCGCTTCCAGAACAGGGAGGATCACAGCAGCCCTCTTTCAGTAAGGATCCTAGAAGGTTGCTCATGTCAGTCACTGCTGCCTGGCTGAGGAGAGACGGGACAGGGCCCCTCGCCTCTTAGCACAGCATCTTTCTCTCACAAGGGCTCCTTTGCCTTCTTTCCTCCTCAGCCAGAGCCAGCTTTTGCCAGGTGACCAAGAGGCACGGAAGAGAGATGAGGCCTGGGATAGGCTGACACCCTATTTCCTACCCTTTCCCTTGCCCTCTCTCCTCGCACCATTGGACTCCTTATATAAAAGAGTCCCACTTGGGAAACAACCCAAATGTCCGTTGATGGACGAATGGATAAACCAAATGTGCTCCGTGCCTATAGCGGAATATTATTCAGCCTTAAAAAAGGAAGGAAATTCTGACACCTGCTGCAACATGGATGAACCTTGAAGACTTTCTGTTAAGTGATAGAAGTCAGTCACAAAAAGACAAATACTGTATAATTCCACTTCTGTGAGGTCCCTAAAGTAGTCAGATTCATAGAGACGGAAAGTAGAAGGGTGGTTGCCAGGGGCTGGGGGAGGGGGAAAGGGGAGTTAATGTTTCATGGGGACAGAGTTTTGTTGCGCAAGATGAAAAGAATTCTGCAGATGGATGGTGGTGATGGCTGGACAATGGTTAAAATGCTAAATGTGATGTTATGTAATTTTACCACAATAAACAATTTTAAAGCAAGAGCCCCACTCGGATCGGCTTGTAGGCAACAAGGAGGGACTCGCAAATCCAGTCACATTTAGGTCAACCCCCCCATTCACACTTGCTTCAGCCGGGGACCACTGTTTTCTGAAGCACTTTGAGCCAGGGCAAAAAGCACTCTTTGACGGCGGTGTAGAGGTTTCAGCACCTGGGGAGCCGGGTGAAATGGTGAGTGCTCGGATGAGAGCTGCACGAGTGGGCTCGTCAGCACGGACTGGGGATCAAAACAAGCAACAAGGCCAGGGATGGGGAGCCTCAAGGGCCCGAGACAGCGGCCAGCCCAGGCTCCTGTCTGGCCAGAAAGGAGAGTCGAGACCATGCCCCGCCCCACAGGGTCCGTGGCAGAGTCAGGACCGGGACCCTGGTCTACACCCCAGGACGGGGTGTAGCCTTGCTTGGGTAGAGAGCCCTTCCTTGGGCATGTGGGCCATGCCAGGCTCCAGTGGACCAGAGCTGAGCTAGAACAGAGGGCAGATGCTGGCCCAGGAGGTGCCGTTTTGAGACATATGGAACCGAGATCTCTGAAACAGAAATCCCGGACTAGACAGTCTAGACAGATACTTTTTCCTCATTAAAAAGGCCCCAGAAGCAGGCTGATTATAGGTGGGAAAGCAGGATGAGTTGATCTATTTTTACAAATGAAGAAACTGAGGATCAGTGAGGGGAGGTGATTGCCCAAGGTCGTAGCTAGTAAGTGACATAGAAAGGACCGGAACCCCCCCAAATCAAGGGCTCCGGTTTACTGCCCACTGTGGTACCCTCCCCAGAACCCGGTCATCTGGAGGTGACCATTTATTAAGTATTAATCGTACAGCAGGCACTGTGTGAAGGTTTTTTGTATGTATTTAATCCTCACAACAATACTGGGGAGGTGGGTGCTAGGATTACCCTGATTTTACACAAGAGGATATGGTGGCTCAGAGAGGTTAACTGACATGCCCAAGTCACACAGCCATAAAGTGGGACGCTGAAATTCCAACCACAGACTGTTTAGCTCCAGAACATATATTCTTAACCATGAAGTTAGGCAGCTTTAGAAGCTGGAAAAGAACAGATGCCAAAAGGTACCGATTCCAGATCTCACTGAAGTTAACACCAAACACGCATTTCTTTGATAGGCAGTGAAGACCCTTAACTGATTTATTTTTTTACTTTGTTTATTGCATTTAAAAAATTTGTGAAATAATTCACATACCATAAAACTCACCCTTTGAAACTGTACAGTGGTTAGTGTATTCCCAAGGTTGTGCAATCATCGCCGCTATCTACTTTCAGAATATCTCTGTCACCCTAAGAAGAAATTCGCAGATACGGTCGGCCCCCCTTGGTTCCGCGGGTTTTCAGTTATTTGGGGTATGCACCTAGGAGTGGAATTGCCGGGTCATATGGTAGCTCTGTGTTTAAATTTTTTTTTTTTTTTTTATTGGTACGCAGGCCTCTCACTGTTGTGGCCTCTCCCGTTGCAGAGCACAGGCTCCGGACACGCAGGCTCAGCGGCCATGGCTCACGGGCCCAGCCGCTCCGCGGCATGTGGGATCTTCCCGGACCGGGGCACGAACCCGTGTCCCCTGCATCGGCAGGCGGACTCTCAACCACTGCGCCACCAGGGAAGCCCTGTGTTTAACTTTTTGAGGAGCTGCCAAACTGTTTTCCAAAGTGGCTGCAGCAGTTTACATTCCCACCAACGGTGTGTGAAGGTTCCATTTCTCCACATCCTCATGCCACTTATTTTCCTTTTTAAAAAATGACAGCCTTCCTAGTGGCTGTGAAGTATCCTCTCATTGTGATTTTGATTTGCACTTGCTTTTTCCTCATGACTAATGGTGTGGAACATGTTTTCACGTGCTCATTGGCTACATGCGTATCATCTTTGGAGAGACGTCTATTTAGGTCTTTTGCCCGTTTTTAATTGGGTCATTTGCCTTTTCATCGTTGAGTTCTTTATATATTCTAGATATAAGACCCTATCAAATATATGATTTGCAAACATTTTCTCCACTAACTGACCTTTGGTTCATACAGTTCAGAAACATCAGAGCTGGGAGGATTCTTTGGGGTCACTTGGTCTCTGGATCCCCCTGTACCTGAATGGCCCTTCAAGAATCCCAGCTGCTGTCATGGCAACCAGGTGGAAGCAGGGCGCAGACTGATGGCCAAAGTAATTTGTTCTTTAAAAAAAATGTAAAACTAAAAAAGTAACCTCTCCCCAATCTGCTAAGTAAAATAGATTAAAACAAGACAAATGAACCATCCAGACAGCCACCTTCAACAAACAAACCAACAACCTACCCAGGTCAGCAACACTCAAAGCAGCAATTCCATTCCTCCCAAGGGGTAAGAACTGCCTTCTTTTTCTCCTTAGTTGGGAAAGCCTTACCCCTGAGGCATTACAAATGAGATTTAAATTTAAATCAAATCTCATGCAAAATACACGTGTCCAATCACAGCAAAGCCCCAACAAAGTAGCTTAGTCCCTTTAAACAGAGTGTCGGCTCCAGCTGGGTGGGTGTCCGCCCAGAGTTCACTCCAATAGGCCCCGTGGTAGGGAGCGGCTCTGGACAGGGTGACTTGGTTGCTCGGTAGGAAAACGGCCAGGCTGCGATGGAGCCTGCTGGAAAACAGGCACCACACCAGCCCCTGAGTTGAGAACCCACAGTGGTACACTGAGGAGAACAAGATCCCACCCAGCTGTGCCCCAAGCCCAGACTTTGGTCAGTGTCAAGGTTAGCTAGCAAATGGTACTAGATACTGGGAGAATGAGCACGCCTCTCTCAGGCTCGTGCTGCAGTCTGTACCTGGGACATCCCTGTCGACCTCGGGCACTGCGGCTTCTTGCCCACACTTGCCTTTAGCCAGAGCTCCCTGCCTAAGGATAAGATTTTGAAGCCAGCATTCACATCGGTCAGGGACTTGGGCCTTTGGCCACCACAGACCCTGCTGTGACCTGGCTCCGCCTCTGGAGTGTGCCCAAGTAGGGGTTTGTGGTCTGAAGATGTTGTCGGGACACCCCATCTCAGCCAGATGTGAAGACACAACACAGCTGGGGTGGCGCCCAAGATGTGCCGTTGATCCGCCTTCCGGAGCCATCCCTTTGCCGCCTTGAGGCTGCACTCGCTGGTCTGGCTTGGACACGTGATGGAGGGGCCTTGCGCACCCCGTGCCATGCCGAATGGCCATGAGACAAGGAGCTCTTCCTCGCGCGCCTCCCCCCCAGTAGGAGAAGCACCAAAAACACGAGACACAGGAACGTGAGAGCTAAGCTGTTACCGAGGCTGGCTGTCTTCTGAATTTAGATCAAATCCTCGCCAGCGAGGAGATCTCAGCACTGTTATTGGTGAAGGGAAAAAACAAAGCGCTGTCACCTCGACCACTGCGGAATGGTTCGGAAAAAGCATTTTCAATTTATTTCCAAATTTGTTTGCAGTACATAAAAAACCCATTTCACTGTTGCTACCTCTGGGGGTTGGGTCCTATCATATGGGCAGAAGGATCTAGCAACACTATAAACTTAACTCAGAAGAGCTCAAGTCCCAGAAAGAAGCCATTTTCTCCAAGGAAGTAGGGCTAACTGTGCCGGGGCCCGTCGCGGAGAGCATGTGTTTCCTCGTTTCTCTGGACCACTCGGAGGTTCCGGCCAACTACTTCTCCTCAAGCAAGCTGGAGACCCAGTGTGCTAACAGGGGGAGCAGCCCTGCCAATAGGCAGACACTGCACTAGCGGCTCTCTCAGCCCGGCTATTTCTCACTCAGGCCAAATCCATCCACCACGGCCTCAGAGCACAGACGCCCCACAAGCTGTTCAGAGCTTTCCTTCCCATGTGTGCAAAGCATTTCGATCTGAAGGGATCACGTGGCAACTCGCTTTGTAGCCTCACCTTGGGAAAGTCAGTGCCATGAAAAACACTGGAGTCCCCAGTTTTGATTTTCCACAATTCCCACGTTTGAACCACTATCCCCCATCTTTCTCCTGGTCCCAGGCCCCCTCTTGCGCCGCCCACAGACTGAGTCCCTGCCCCGAGTCCTCGCTCAGAGCTGCTCCCGGGTCCGCGAGGAGAGACAGAGGCCCCTGCCGTCTGAGGCATCAGCCCCTTGTTGAACCTCTGCGCTTTCCTCAGGGCTACCTCCCAAGCCTCCCCTTGGGCCTAGAGGGCAGTAATGTCCTTCTCTTTTCTGGAGTGACCGCTCAATCGGCAGCACAGCAGCTCCGGGGACGGAGTGAGCCTCTCGCTCCTGAGCCCAGGAAGACTCCACCCCCGCGAAGGGTGCCCAGGCTCTGGGTGCCACTGTTAGGGGCTCAGTTGTGTCCCCTCTTCCCCCCAAACGGATTTGTTGGAGTCCTACCCCTCAGTACCTCAGAATGTGACCTTACTTGGAGATAGTGTCTTTACAGAGGAAATCCAAAGTAAAATCATTAGGGTGGGTCTAATCCAATACGACTGGTGTCCTTATGGGAAGAGGAGATTGGGACACACACAGAGGAACAACCATGTGAAGACACAGGGAGAAGACGGCCGTCTGCATGCCATGGAGAGAGGCCTGAAATTGGTCCTATCCTCACAGTTTATAGAAGGAGCCAACCCTGCTGACACCTCGATCCTGGACTTCTGGCCTCCAGAACTGTAAGACGATACATTTCTGTTTTTCTAAGCCTCCCAGCTTGTGGGACTTTGTTACAACAGCCCCGGCAAAACCAATACAGCCACCTTGCTAAGATAGCCAGACGATGGGTACTAAACATCCAAAGGGTTCTTCCTGAATAAATGTCAAAATGCCTCTCAAATACACAATATAGCAAAACCCAATTCTCCTCCTGTATTCTCTTTTAAAAGACATCTGAAACCATTTGCCACTTTTTCAAAAAAGAAATAAGGAAAAACGAGAGCTGTGTATCCATCGCGGTACACGGCAAGCCGGACTGAAGGCCGAGGCAAGCAAGGAACGGGTACCGCCCCTCTGTGGGTGACGAGCCTGACACGAGCGCTCCCGGCCAGGGCCCTGCTGGCTCTGAGCGTTTGGGGCTGAGGGTTAGGGGAAACTAGCACAGGAGCCTGAGAATAAAACAAAACTCATGATAGGGGCTCAGCCCCTAGAGTCAGAGCCACTCTGGGCAAAGCCAGTCTTCTCAGATGGCTGCTGGGTTGGCCTGGGGCTTCAGGGTGCGTGTCCCAGATCCCCCTGAAAGCCCTATGGGGATCACGGTATGTGGATGGGAACCGGTTAAGCACCAACTGGTACGGCAGACTCACCATCTCACTGCACCCTGCAAAAATGGCCTCAAGTTTGGGATGTCAGGACGTTCATCTGAGCCAAGTCAGTGGAGGATGTTGCTGTGAGATTGGAAAACAAACTAGAACAAAGTAATCAAAACAAAACCCCAAAACCGAATGCCACATATGCTTCGCAAAGAGGGCTGGGGGAGAAATGTTTGGCTTGGAAACGGAAATGTTTTTCCAAGCTACGAAAAGGAAAAGCCCAAGCATGGAGGGTTCAAATGGGCATGTTGACTACGTTTCCAAGAGTGACACAATGCTTTCGGAATGGCTGAATTGTTTTCCTCTTTTTGGCTTCCCTGGGTGGCCAGCAGTGAGCGGGAAGCAGCCGCCATGTCCAGCCATTTGCCTGGACAACAGGCGGCAAGGCTGGGGGTGCGGCCTGAGGCTTCCCTGTAGCAACCACCAGGGTCCAGGCTCCACGGGGGCCCTAAATGATGAACTGACAGGGTCAGGTGGCCAATGAGGCTGTGGGATGATGTCAGCCCATCCAAGCAGCCCCTCATCTTGCCCAGTGGGGCCCCACTTGATGGCAGAAGGAGAACAACACAAATTATCAAAGGGAAAGCAGGGAGGAGTCAATCCCAAGGTCAGGGTCTTGTGCAGTGGACGTGCCAAGAGGCAGAGGAGGCCACCACAGCAGTCTTGCCTACAGATTGCAGGGCTGTAGCGGGGGATGGTGGACTGGAGGCGGGGAGGGCAGCCGCCGCCAGCCCGCGGGGACCAGAGATGCAAAGACAAGGCTGGCTGTGTGTGTGAGCACGTGTGTGCATGTATGTGCACGTGTGTGTGTGTGTGTGTGTGTGTGTGTGTGTGTCATCATATATATTCCACCAGTGAAGGCTTCCCTGGGTTCCCTGGGTTCCTCTTTCCAATGCTGCAGTTTCCACCTGACCTGGCTTCCCACCACTGGACCAAGGGAGATACTAGAAGGTAGTGGGGCGGCCCTGAGGAGGGCGGAGGAAGTAGGCAGCAAGGAGGCAGGATGCAAGACAGGAACGGGAATGGCCCAGAGTCCACGGTCCCAGCAGCAATTGACCATGAGCCTGGCTTGGGAAGGTTCCACCAAGCAGGCTGGGTCTGTCTCACCAGTTCAGTTCAGTGTCTTCTAGACAATTCCCTGCTAGTGGTGCCAGAGGGCTTGGAAAAGGAAGGGAGCAAAGCCGTATTCACACATGTGCCTGCATTGTCCCAGGAGACCTCACACCCCCCAGCCACCACCCCCCCACCCCCATGGAGCAGGCCATCAGTTACATCCTGAAGAAAGGACCTTCCTTAGTGGCCCAGAGGTTGCTGGGTCATGAGAGAGAGCCAGTTCTCCTGCTGGTGATGCTGTAGGGTCCAGTGAAGAGTGTGGTGAATTAAAAGGATTTGCAATGAAACAAGAAGGTCTGACTGTGTGCACAGGCAGAAGCTGAATTAAAAATTGAGTATAAAGTGAATGAAAAAGAAAAGCCCTGAGTCTCAGTGCTTATTCGCCCAGTCGGTCCGGGAAGAGGAGAGGTCAACTACCCCTGTAGGTTAAGTACTGTTACTGTATTCCGATTTCACAGATGATGAAACAGAGGCACAGGGAAGGGAATTAACCTGACCAGTGTCGCCCCCTACCCTGACTCCCCGGGAGTTACTTGCTGAGAGGGGATTAGAACCCAGGACTTCTGACTTCTACACCACAGTTCTCTTCTCTATCCCCATTGCTTCGGGACCGTCACACACTTGTAAACGATATTGCAGTGGTAGGTAGAGGGGTTATCCTGAAAGAGCTGAGAGGGACCATGCAGCTTGGCTCCTGGCCTCAGGCCTCCCTGGGGGGCGAGATGAAGGAATGGTCCTGGTCCCGATGCTCCTGTGGGGTGCATGGTGACAGGTGATGCTCAGTGGGCCAGCTCTGAGAGTGGGTGTGGCCAAGGCACCTATAAGACCCACCTCCATCGCCATTAACTTGGGGAAGCAGCGAGGTGTGGCCAGACTGGGGCACGGAGGACCCTTTGTGGCCGGTTTGGCCTTTATCCCAAATAGTGGGACGCAATGGAAGGGCTACAGGCAGGGGAGCATCACAGGCAGATGTGGGCTCAAGGAACCTTGCCCGCTGAGTGCCAGTCTGGACCCACGGAGACCAGCGAGGAGGCTGGAGGACTGGAGAGGCAAGAGCTAGTGGGGGGCTGGCGGCAGAAGGTGTAGGGAGAATCCAGTCTCCAGCCCCCACAGGAAACCCTCTGCCCACAAGATCAAATGCCACCTGAAAGACAGCAATGATCATATTGTTTTATTAACTGGCTTTTCCAGCAATTTACATACGACAGTGCCCCTACAGAACAGGTGTCAAAAATACAGCAAACTCTATTGTGCTGAAAAAGTCACTTTGACAGGTGGAATTCACTGGGACTGAGTCTTGTGAAAGCATGAACAAATCTTTCTGTCAAAGTTTATATTGAAAGTGGGGAAAACAGATTTCAGAACCAGGCACACTCATAATGGGAAAGGCATTCTTATTTCCTTCAGAAAATTCTAGCACTACTCACACGCATGTGGCCCCTCATCCCCCAAACCTGTCTCCCCAACAGAACACACCATCTGGATGCCCAGAAATATGGGTGGCTCTAGAAGTGGCATCACTCTGGCTCCCAGCCGTGAGGTCCCCACACAGATCGGCTCCACAGCTTCCACCAAAGTAACATGAGAAATCTTGGGGGGCCTTGGGGTCAACCATCCAAAGGAGGGCACAGATCCCTCAGACAGAATAAAGCACTCTAGTTCTTGACTACACTTTACTTCTTCACCTTAGATCCCTTCTGCAGCAGCCATTTCTCTCCTTCTTCCAGTGCTCCCTATGCCCCTGGCACCTGAGGTCGCCAGGCTGCACCTCTTGGCTTTCCGCATTGTGTTGAAAGCCCATCTTTGGTTTCTCCTGGTTGGCCCTGGCATCTGGGCATGTGTATTGGGCACTGGCAGTCCGCTGCCTGCTCCAATTTGGGCTGGTTTTGGTTCCACCCTGTCTCTGCCTCTACCTTCCTGGGAATCCCACAGCAAAGAGCAGCCCTACGCCTCCTTACCTTGAGTGGACACTCCAAGGGAAGGTTTGGTCGAGGTCCGATTTGCGGTTAACAGTCGGGAAGGTCCATGAGCCACCACCCTACTTTGCCTCTGCACCCAGCCCACAATGAGAGGGGATCCGCAAGACACCTGTTGTTACCATTTATCCCAGGCCAATAAAATAAAAGAGTACTAACTTGCTATATGAAGCGACTCGGGGACAAGCAAAAGAAGCAACAATTGTGTGTGTGTGTGTGTTAATATTTATTTATTTGGTTGCACTAGGTCTTAATCGTGGCAGGCGGACTCCTTAGTTGTGGCATGCAAACTCTTAGTTGCAGCATGCATGTGGGATCTAGGTCCCTGACCAGGAATCGAACCCGGGCTCCCTGCATTGAGAGTGCGGAGTCTTATCCACTGTGCCACCAGGGAAGTCCCCAACAATTGTGTTCTGTATAAGTTATTTCACTGACCTTCAAAAAAGTGAAAAGTGTTTGGCATCTCATCAGCTCATCTCCTGAACTGATGAGATGAACTTCAGCCTTGTGGCTTCTGGGCCGGTCAGCTGCGTGTCCAAACTGTAGGGACAGCAAAGGCGATGTGTGCAGATGAGAGACGGGTGAAGCACACTCTGAATTATCACCAGGCACCAACCCATCTGACCTGTAGAGTTAACCCCT
Organism: Delphinus delphis; assembly: GCF_949987515.2. Lineage (NCBI taxonomy): Eukaryota > Metazoa > Chordata > Mammalia > Artiodactyla > Delphinidae > Delphinus > Delphinus delphis. The sequence continues at coordinate 3,770,436 of NC_082704.1, forward strand.
TACTTGCAGAAGCAGAAGATTATGATCATGAAATCAATGCACATCGGTAAATTAACTTGCATCGCTTTACAATAGTTTTCCCTTTACTGATTAAAGTCCAGGGTAGCAAAGAGGTGCACTGCCCTGCTTGGAGAAATTCCCATTGGTCCAAGCTGTAGATCTTCTGTAATGAGACACAAGGCAGTGGAGTGGTCCCCAGCTTGTTAAATTCCTGCACAAACACACTCATCATCCCACAGTGAGAAGGAAGAAGCGTTGTGAAAGTGCAATACGTTAGACACTTTTTAAAAAACTGCCCCTTAAGGTCCGTCGACAGATGAATGGATAAAGATGTGGTGCATATATACAATGGACTATTTCTCAGCCATTAAGAAGAATGAGATAATGCCATTTGCAGCAACATGGATGGACCTAGAGATCATTTTACTAAGTGAAGTAAGCCAGACAGGGAAAGACAAATACCAAATGTTATCACTTATATGTGGAATCTAAAACATGATACAAATGAACTTATTTACAAAGCAGAAACAGACTCACAGACATAGAAGACAAATTTATGGTTACCAAAGGGGAAGGTGGGGGGAGGGAGATAAATTAGGAGTTTGGGATTAACAGATACACACTCCTGTATATAAAATAATCAACAAGGACTTACTGTATAGCACAGGGAACTGCATTCGATATCTTGTGATAACCTATAATGGAAAAGAATCTGAAAAGGGATATATACATAATCAGTTTGCTGTACACCTGAAACTAACATAACATTGTAAATCAACTATACTTCATTAAAAACAAACAAACAAAAACCGTTGCTTAGAGATGTTGGGCTACAAGCAACCCACTCTGACCGCTGTCCCCCTACAGCTAGCCCAGGACCCTAAGCCAGCGGTTCCCTGTAACTTCAGTTAGTTATTTATCCAGTGTGTTCTGTTCCCTGTCTATACATCAAATGTCAGCTTGCACCCTCATCAATCCCAACTCCACATATCAGGTCCCATAAAAGAAACATTTGCGATACAAATAAAATGAGTGGCTGGAAAGCCAGATTGCCCCAACACCAGACAGGAGAACTTGATTTTAGTCAAGGTTTTGCGCTGGGCGCAGGGGAAGCACCAGGGAAGCCGGGGATGAGAGAGCAGGGGAGATGGGCCTCTTGGGGAAGGCCTTGGTCCTCACACCGAAGCTCTCAGTGCTTCTCGTGCCCGCCATGGGAGAGGAAAAATAATTTTCCCTCTACCCTTCCAGGTTCTTGACTGAGACGCCCCCGTAACAGAAGGAAAACAAGCAGAAGTGTCATATCTTCTTTTCCTCCTGTATACATGGGAGAGACCCAGGAAAACTGAGTAACTCCCACAAAGGGCCCGAGCTGCCACCTGAAATATCATCTCCAGCTAAAGACAAAAGAAGATGTCGGTGGGCGGAGGGAGCCAGTTACGCGAGGTTATCAGGCAAAGCTCGGTAAACAAGGGTATGGTTGTTATGCAGATTTCAGTCTTAAATCCACTGATAAGAGTTTTTAGAGTTTGAGAGTTTTCCTTCTCTTCCCAGTCTGGAGAGGGAGACGCCCTTACAGGTGGAGATTTCTCTTATAAATGTAAATGTAAGACAGAGTTTCTCCTAGGTCCGCCGTTTCTTAAAAATAACCTGGTCAAGATAATCCTTATGCCAAGGACGCATATTTTGGGGGCGCCAATTCTGCTCCTCTTGAAAGCCCTGCGCACTGGGCACCCCGGGGGAGGGGGAGAGACTCCGCCCACAGGAAGTTCTGCCAGCCGGAAGCATCCTTGTCCTGGGCACGGCAGTCACCTGGACCTGCCCCTGCCAGAGGGCCGGTACCTCAGACACCCAAAGCTGCCTGGCCTTCACTACAGAGCCGGTGGGTGACGGTGGCTTCGGGTGCGGTGAGCGGGCTAGTTTGTCTGTGGGCATTCAAGTCACAGCAGCCCTCAGGTGAGCTGGCAGAGGGCACCCAGAGCTGCTTGGCCCTCTCCGTGGCATAGTGGGAAGCAGGATCTAGTTTCTGTTCTTCAAGAACCCAAGAACTCATCCCTAAACTCCCGCATCTCCAACGGAGCAGGGCCACGGACAAAGTTCGGGCCAGGAATATCAAGTTCAGACCACCTTGCTCAAGGTCACAGCGCGAGGAGGAGACGCACTTACACCCCAGCTTTCTGTCCCCAAACGATTTCATCTTCCCTGTTTTGCCCAGTATGTGACCCCGTGATGCTTGGCTCCAAACTGGACCTCACCCTGGGCTTCATGAATAAAATGCGGTCCAGGGGGTCACATGGCCTCATGATTCACCAGGAGAGGAGGGGCTTGCGGGTACTTTGCTTCTTAACTGAGGAAGCAGCTAGAAAGCTAGCTCTAATGATGAGCAGTAAGAAGGAGTGGGTGCTAGGCCCCCTCAAATGTCTCCACCCATCTCACTGCACACCCCCTCCCTAGGCACTTGCTGGGTCCTCCCAGGGCTCTGACTGCCCCGGGGAATTGGAGGGAAGTGGTACCTACTCCCGTGTAGAGAGGCAGGACACACCGGATGCCCTTGAAGGCAGCCACTGAGCCCTTGTTCTTGGCAGACTCGGGGCTGGCCACCAGATGTGGGCTCCAGATGTTTTCCAGAGACGAAAAACACAGCGAGCACCCATGCCTTGTCCGCACCCGGGTGGCAAGCTAGCGGGGCAGGGGGGAAGCAGACAGAAGTACAGGCCCAGCAGAGGGCCTGCCAGCAGCGGCACCAACACAGGGCCATCGAGGCAGTGGCGGGGGCGGGCACTGGGGGCCGGGGTGGGTGGGTGATCCAGATGTTCTGAGTTTCACAGGGAGGAGGGGGACCCAGAGGTAGGAGGAGGTCACGGTCACAGGCCCACACAAAATGCAAGCTGTTCTTCTCGTTCTTGGAACTCACAGATTTTGAAGCCAGCTCTCCTGTTTTCTTTGCTGGGTATTTCTACCAGCGCCTGTCTGATCCCCTTCCCAGCATGCTTAGCAGCTGCTCTCCCTCCAGCAGCTGGGGAAGCCTGGCTCACTGCCTTCCTCTGGGCCTGGCCTGACTATCACAGGGAATCCTTTGGGATAGCAAGTCCCCAGTCCAAGGAAGGCCTCAGGAAGGAGCAGGGGCAGCTGCCCCAGCCTGCGGGACTAATGTGGAGCTGCACCCCCAGACCACAGGCAAGTTCCTGGGCCCAAAGTTGCACCCACAAGAAGGGCTGACACTTTTCTTTCCCTGGAAATCCTACTTTGTAGACATGAGGAAAGGAGTGTCCACCACAAGGTCTGGCCGGCCCACGCACCCTCCACACCGACGACGCAGGGAGGAGCTGGCCTCTCCCCCGGCTGCCTCCTGGCTTGCTCTGGGGTCTCCACACTGCTTTGGGCGACTGGGTCAGGGGGCCAATGCCCAGGGCAAGAGTTCAGGCCAGAAAAAAGACACATTCTTTTTTTTAAATTATTTTGTATTTATTTATTTATCTTTGCTTTGGGTCTTCATTGCCGCGCGTGGGCTTTCTCTCTAGTTGCGGCGAGCGGGGGGCTACTCTTCGTTGCGGAGCACGGGCTCTAGGCACGTGGGCTTCAGTAGTTGTGGCGCACGGGCTCAGTAGTTGTGGCTTGTGGGCTCTAGAGCGCAGGCTCAGTAGTTGTGGCGCGCCGGCTTAGTTGCTCCATGGCATGTGGGATCTTCCTGGACCAGGGATCGAACCCGTGTCCCCTGCATTAGCAGGTGGATTCTTAACCACTGCTCCACCAGGGAAGTCCTCACACTCCTCTCATTGTCATTTGCACCCTTTGTCCCAGAGTGGCCCCGTCTCCTCCCTGACTTGTCCCTGTGCCTTTGAAGCAGCTAATGTGGGTTTCCCTGGGGGTGTTAATGACCTGCAGATTTAAGGCCTTGGAGGATCAGCGGCCTGGGCAGTCCAGGGGCCACAAGTAACAGAACGGGCTTGGGGGAGGGGAAGGTCTATGGACATTCGAACCACTTTTGAGTGCCCAGCACTGCATTCAGTTCTCACACCCACTCCGAGAGGTGGGCATCGTTAACGCCTCTTCCCAAATGGAATTTCTGAAGCTCACTGAGGTTGAGCCACTTGCCCAAAGTCACAGAGCTAGTAAGTGGCCATTGGCTGGATTCTAATGCAGACCATCAACTTCAAAAGCGTGTGCTCTTCCCACTGCTCTACCCAATGCTCCTGGGTGGATAATTCAGATCCTCCCCATCAAAGTTCCTCTGGGAGTCTGCACCCATTTAACACCTTCAAGTCAAGCTGCATTTCCTGAGCCGCTGCTGTTCAGGCAGATGTCCGGGGGCACAGCCTCAGATGAGGACTTCTTCGTGGTAGGACTTCTTCCTCCACTAGAATATAAGCCCCAGGACCACAGGCATCTCTGTCCGTTTTGCTCATTTTCACTCTCTAGTATCTAAAACTGTGCTGCTCAGTCCAGTAGCTACTGGATCTAAATTCATTGAAATTAAACAAAATTAAGAATTGAGTTCCTCAGTTGTACTGGTCTCATTACAGAAGTTTCTAGAACAATGCCTGGAGCACAGTAGGCACTGAATAGATCTCTTCTGAATGTGGAATGAATAAAAGGACTTGGAAGGCTCTGACTTTGCTACAGAGTCAATGGAGCAAACATCATTCCAGGTGGAAGGCACGATATACCTAAAGTTTTATTTGGTTTCTATTTCTGATAAGGGTGGACTAGGGAATGTGGGTCATTCTTCTCAATGAGAACAACTAGAAAAGGTGGGTAAAAGGGTGAATTGATGGGCAAATGTAAACGAACACAGGCTGTATAAAACAATAAGAATGAGATCTTAATATTATGGGGGATTTAAAGTATATACGGAATTAAAGTACGCTAGTACAATAGCATAGGAAACGGAAGAGGACAAGTAGAATTAAAGCATTTTAAGGTCCTTGCATTGTCTGGGAAGAGAGTAAAGGTACAAATGAACATCCAACTTTCATAAGTCAAGGATGAGTGTTATAATCTCTAGGGCAATGGTTTTCAAAATGTGGTCTGGGGACCCCTGGAGTCTCCAAGAACATTTCAGTGGGTCTGAAAAGATTGAAACTATTTTCACAATGATACTAAGATGCTAGTTGCCTTTTTCACTCTCCTCTCACACCCGTACAGTGGAGTTTTCCAGAGGCTACGTGATGAGTGAGATCACAACAGGTTGAATGCAGGAGCAGATAGGAGAATCCAGCTTTCTACTGTCAAGCCAGTGTTTCATTTTGGGGACAGCAAATTATGCCCAGGGACTGAGATTGTCTTTGCCCACACAGATTCACTGCGGGAACTGTAATTTCACAAGCCAATAACATACAGGATAATGTCTCCTAATAAGCCAGAAAAGAAATAACATACTCCAATCCAATGATAGATTAATCACACCATTGTTCCAGGCAAGGGGAGGTGAAAGGAAGAAAGTCAAAAGCCGGTTGAGGTGTACCTTTTCTACGAGTTTTGGTTTCTTGGGAGGGGTGGCTTTGCCAACAGAGTTTACATCCAGCTTCCAGCACAAAAATAAAAGTCGCTCGTTGCTAGAGCATGTTGCTAGGGAACAACGTGGTGGTGTTGACCAGCGGGCTGATCTCTTTCCAGGGGCACTGCTTGGTTTGTAACCACTTCAGGAAAGTAGTTGCCTTTACCAGGGCAGGAGCTAATGTCCCAAGGTCTTCGGAGAGGTAGATTAGCAAAGGGTAGCATTGCCCAGACTGAAACTCTGGCTTGTCCTCACAAACTCTTGTGTTTATAGTCTACATGCCCCCTAGCCATAGCTGCCAGTTCATCTGTGCTTAGGGATGAGCCCCCAGCGGGGCCCCTCAGCAGCTGAGCTCCTGAGCGCTTATCAACGGCAACAGATGACATGATGACATCCTGACACGGCTTACTTCCTTCTGATATCAAAACAACTCTACTTCTAAAAACAACTTTTTTTTAGGGGGGGGGGTCTTTGTTATAAACAAGTGAATTAAAACAACTTCACTTAGCTTGCTTCCATGTCTTGACTATTGTAAACAGTGCCGCTGTGAACATTGGGGTGCATGTATCTTTTCAAATTAGAGTTTTTGTGTTTTTCGGGTATATACTCAGGAGTGGAATTGCTGGATCACAGGGTAGCTCTATTTTTAGTTTTTTGAGGACCCTCCATATGCTTTTCCATAGTGGCTGTGCCAACTTACACTCCAACAAACAGTGTACCAGGGTTCCCTATTCTCCATATCCACTAACATTGGTTATTTGTAGACTTTTTAGTGATGGCCATTCTGACAGGTGTGAGGTGATATCTCGTAGTTTTGATTTGCATTTCTCTGGTAATTAGCGGTTGAGCATTTTCTTCATGTGTCTGGTTGGCCATACAATAGCCAAGACACGGAAGCAACTCAAGTTCCCATCAACAGATGATTGGATTAAGATGGGGTACATATATACAATGGAATATTAACCATAAAACAAACAATGAAATTTTGCCATTTGCAGCAACATGGATGGACTTGGAGGGTATTGTACTAAGTGAAATAAGTCAGACAGAGAAAGACAAATACTGCATAATATCACTTATATGTGGAATCTAAAAAATAATGCACATGGATATATGTGCAGAACAGAAACAGACTCACAGACATAGAAAACAAACTTGTTACCAAAGGGGAGAGGGAAAGGGGAGGGAAAATTCGGGATATGGGATTAACAGATACAAACTACCTTATATAAACCAGATAAGCAACGAGGATGTACTGTATGGCACAGGAAATTATACCTATTACCTTGTAATAACCCATAATGAAGTATAATCTGCAAAAATGCTGAATCACTATGCTGTACACCTGAAATGAACATAATATTGTAAATCAGCTATACTTCAATAAAAAAAACTTCACTTAGGTCATAAACAAGTGGATTTGAAATCACATCAAACCAATACACAACAGCCAGACAGTAAAGAGTTTTGCAAAAATGTAAAGCAATACCACTCTTCTCATTACATTTTTTGTTTAGAAAAATACAGTTATTTTTCATAAGACAAATGTTGTGTTGACACGTAATCGTGTATTAGTCAGGGTTCTCCAGAGAAACAGAACCAATAGGATATATATATAGAGAGAGAGAGAGAGACAGACAGAGAGAGAGGACAGAGACAGAGAGACAGAGACAGAGAGATTTATCATAAGGAATTGGCTCACACGGTCTTACGATTATGGAGGCCAACAAGTCCCAAAGTCTACAGGGGGAGTAGGCAAGCTGGAGACCCAGGTGTAGTTCCGGTCTGAGTCTGAAGGCTGGAGAAATAGGACAAATGATGGTGTGGTTCTACTGTGAAGGCCAGCAGGCTCAAAATTAAAAGTTCTATTTTTCAGAAGACACTGCTAAGAGAAGCAAAGACAAATCCCACACTGGGAGAAAATATTTGCAAATCCTTTGTCTGATAAGGGATTCATATCTAAAATATATAAAGAAGTCTCACAAGTCCTCTCTGTCTTTCTTGCCTTCTTTCAGATGAATTGTTTTTACTATTCCTTTCTCTCTCCTCCATCCTTGTCAGTTGGTGGTTATATCTCTCTAGATTGTTAGCCATGGTTACCAATGTTTCAGTTCAAGTTTGAAGGCAGGAAAAAGCCTCTATCCTAGTGGGAAGACATCGGGCAGGAGGAATCCTCTTACTTGGGAAAGGGTCAGCTTTTTGTTCTCTTCAGGCCTTCAACTGAGTGGATGAGGCCCACCCACATCGGAGCAAGCAATCTGCTTTACTCAGTCTGTCAATTTAAATGTTAATCTCATCCAAAACTACCCTCACAGAAACACTCAGAATAACGTTTGACCAAATGTGCGGGCACTCAACGAGTTAACAAGTAGATTTTTTAAAAATTTGTTAATGAGTTGATAAATATTTTTAAATGGTCTCAGTTTTAATTGTGACATATTAAATATGACCTTTGCTTCTTCCCCATCAATCTCACCTGTAGAGACATAGCCTGATTCTCTGTGAGCAGATAGCTCTGTCTTAACACTTTTGATGGCAAGATAGGAGGAGGAATGAGAAGAGTGGGGGGGAAATCATGGGCACCTAAAAGACACTCCCAAGGCACTCCAGCCCAAAGGAGCTCTACTTGCTAATGGACCATGATTGTTTCTACCAAACAATCTCAACTCTCTCACTCTCTCTTTCAATATATATATTGTATATCGTATATATGTATCCGTATATATACACAGATACATACTTATACATACACAGGCAGAACCCAGAACCACATGAAGCATTTCAATGAAGCATGTGCACAGTTTGAAGGAGGATAATCTGTTTCAAGCAGAGATAGCGATGTGATCATTTGCAGTGGTGCAGCGGGGTCACAAGTTTGTTAGCAAACTGGTAAATGATTGCGCCAAATGCAACGTGGACGAAAAAGCAAGCGTCTCAAGGGGCTTTCCAGTGGCACTGGACAAAGGGAGATGTCACTGAAGTGTAAAGACTTTGGAGATGGGAATTGACAATGGAGCCCACTCTTTAGAGGTTAAGACAGGCAGGTGGTACCTGGGCATTCATTTGCTTGAAAGACGGAATCGGTATAAGGGGCCCCGTGCCTGGGCATATATAAGCGGTGCTGTAGACGTAGGAATATTTGCTTCTTTGGGCTTCATGCTTACTTTTCCAACATGGCCGTTCCCTTTACAAATGATACAAACCCCTCACAGCTGCACGGAGCTCAGCGGTTGGCTCCAGAAATGCTCTCCAGCCTCCGTGGCGTCTGGCCCTCCCGTCAACTGTGGGGCTTTGATGGCTCGGCTCTTACATCCCCATCTGTGGATGGGGAAAGAGACACAGCCAGGTCCCAGGACTGGAGGGAGGCCCCTGGGAAAGGATTTACCCCCTCTTAGCCCCTGTGACACTCGTGCCCTCACCATTAACACAGGATGCTTACTGAGGGGTGGACCCCATCGTCCCTCCTATTCCAGGGACCAGGTGAGCAGAGGAGAGAGGCCTGGGGTCTGTCTCACAGACTCCTGCTGTCTGTCTGCACCCAGGTCTGGATCTTCTTCACTTCACTGAGACAGCCAGCCCCCCACTGCTAGAGGACTGGGGGTGCCCTGCAGCCCGCTCCGGCAGTCCTCCATCGCTGGCCATTTCTCACCTGGACCCCAGGCGTGCTGGACCCAGCTAACCTCTTTTCCCAATGAGAATGCACAGTTGAACAGCCAGACTCTTTCTGGATTGTGAGAAAACAACAAATAAGCTTCTAGCATGTGCCCGACTGAAATGTGGCCGATGAAGGCTTAGCAACCGCGCCCACGGGCAGTCAGGGGACCCTGCAGGGCAGATGCATCTGGGGGATGAGAGCAGGGGCCTGGGACAGGTGCAGAGGGATTAAGGTGGCTGAGGGGCAGCACAGGAGGCTACCTGATATTTTCTGAGGGTTTAAAGCCAAGCTTAGCTGCAGATCGGGTAGCGGCTACACAGAGGTAACAAGTTAAGATGAGCTGTTTAGCGTGGGCCCTACAGACACTTCGATTTCGGGCTTCTGGCCTCCAGGTGGAGCCTTGCAAGGCCATCTCGCCTGTGCCCTCCTGGGGAGCTACCTTGAGGTGCTGGGTAGGGACCCGCTCTGCTGGCTCTGGTCTGACAGCGCGATCCCGCCCTGAAGCTGGCGCACGTTGTTCCTGAGGCCCTGCCTGCCTTTCTGTTTCATTCATGTGGTCCCTCCCAGGAACCTTCTGATGCTCGTGAATGCAACCAAGTCCCCCCTCAGCTGCCAACCCTTCGATCGCTCCTCACGGCCCCCAGATAAAGCCCCAGCCCCGGCCCTCCCCCACGCCAGCGGAGCCTGCCTGGCTGGGGCCCTGCTCTCCTCGACAGCCATACGGCCCCAGGAATCTGGATGTCATCCTCCCTCCCTCCCTCCCTCTCCCCCACGCCCCTAGGCGACCCATGATCCAGTGCGGCCAGACTCTCTTCCAGCCAGCTCACCACCCGCGGCCGCCCACTCCGGCCTCAGCTCCCCCGTCCCTGCCCGGATGGCTGCGCTGGCCGCACCGCTGCCAGACTGCACGCCTCTCGCCATTCTCTATGGGGCACCGGAGGGATCCTCCGCTTCCGCCGCCTACTTCTAACATGTGGGTGGCACCGGGCACGAAGACCCGGCTCCCTGGCAAGGCCGCAGGGCGCTATCTGACTGCAGTCCTGTCATCCTCTCTGGCGTCGTTTTCTAGTCTCCTGCCACTTGCTGTCGTTGATCTAGGAGAGCTCCCAGGGTCCCCTGCAACGGTGGCCTGGGTTCTTCCGAGGTGGCAGAGGTGTGCTGGTGTGGCGGGGGCCTGGGTAGCCAAGGGGCCTCCGACGCCGCCGCTTTCTCGGGGAGCAGGGGAGGCCCCGCCAGGCCGGCACCAGGGTCTCCAGGGCTGAGGTCAGGGTGGGGAGCACGGATCACGCTACTTAGACCCGGCTTCTCAGCGCTGTCCTCCAGCCCCAGATTCCAGAAAGTGCTTCCTGTGCTTGGCGTTAACAGACGGCCTGTGGGAGCCAATGGGTGTGAGTGTGTACATGCTCACGAGTATGTAGTGTTCACTAGTCGTGTGTGTCCAGGTGTGTGAGTGTGACTATGTGTATTCAACGCTTGGATGTGTACATACACCCTCCACATGCACGTGTATTTGTTGTGTGTTCACGTACATGTGTAGGTGTGTGTATATGTTTATCTCTGCGTGCATTGGCATGTATGGGTGTATGTGCGTGTACATGTGTCTTTGTTTATGTATGTGTGTGTGTTCATGTCTGGGAGTGGATGTAAGTGTATGCATGGTGGATATCCATGGGTGTGTATGTGTGTAGAAATGTGTGTGCATATTCATGTGTATATGGGCATGTGCCTATGTACATATATGGATGTGTGTGTGTGGGTGTGTATATTGTGGATTCTGTGAGTGTGTATCTATAAAAACAGTGTATGAGCACAGGTGTGTATGTATGTGTGTGTATGTGTTTAGGTGTGTGTAGCTACCTATGAGTGTGTGTTTGGGGGTGCAGATGGCTGCGGTTCTACGGGTATGTGTCTGCACAGGTGTGAGTGAGTGTGTGTGTGAGTGTGGGGCGTGTGGACGTGTATGGCCATGCATGTGTATGAGCCTCTATCTGGGTGTACCTGCGCTGGTGTGGATGTGTGGAGGAGACGCATCTATGTGTCCAGGTATGGACGTGTGTGGATATGTACGGGTATATGAATGTGTGTCTATGTCAAGCATGTCTTCCTGGATGTGGTGTGGAGCACACATCATGTGTGTGTGGGATGCAGATATGTATGTATATTCATGTATCTGAGTGTATCCACACAATTGTTGATGTTTGTGTCCCTCTGTGTGCGGGGTGTGAGTGTGGATGGGTGTGTAGATGTACGCCTGTGACTGGGTGCGTCTGCATGTGTGGCTGTAGGGCATATGTTTGGGTGCGTGGGTGTGTGCCTGTTCTAGGTCTATAGGTACAGGTATGTGTATGTATTTCTGACTAGGTGTATGTTTTTCTGTTCGTGTGTGTGTGCATGCATGTTGGGAGTGTAGTTCAGTGTACAGGTGTGTCTCCAAATCCAGGTGTATCTGCACAAGTATGTTTGTCATAGGTGTGTGTATGCATATTTGTGTGTAGGTGTATGTGTATCAATATGTGTGTGTGCACCCATGTGTGCTGGGAGTACAGTTGAGTGTGCAGATGTGTGTCCATACCTGGGTGTATCTGCACAGGGGTGTGTGTGTGTTTGTGTGTATGTAAGCGTACATTGAGAGTGCAAATGGGCATGTGGATGTGTATCTGTATCTAGCTCTATCTGCACAGGTGTAGATGTGAAGGCAATTCGTGTGTGTGTGTGTGTGTGTGTGTGTGTGTGTGTGTGTGTGTGTGTGGAGGAGGTGTGTTTGTTTGGAAGGGCTGTATGAATGGTACCTGCCCGGGCACTCATGTTCCACAGCCATCTGGGCAAGTCATCACCCCTCTTTCTTCTGAGGTTTCTACATGTAGAAAATGGGAACAGCTACAGTTCCAATCTCACAAGTTGGCTTTGAGCATTAAATCGGCTTCCCCAACATCAGATCTCTCCTGAGGGACCCCAGTCAGTGGGTTCAAAGAGATCCCTGCCTCCGACTCAGAATCATGAAGACTCTGACTTCTTATAGGCTGCCTGGAAAACACTGCAGGCAAAGGCAGTGAGAGGCTGCAGGCCTGGGCCCCCTTTTATGGGTACCGTGGCCCTCATCTCCCTTCACCCTGGTCTGCCCGGAGCCCCAAACTGGGTTCATCCCATCAGGACAGTGACAGCTCCTCGGGCACCGACTTCCACACTTGAGCCTGTCAGATCAGGCTGAGCAAAGAAACACAAAATTTAATAAAGCCCAGGAACCAGGAGAGCTCTCCAACCCAAATCAATCCTCGATGTGGTTTTAATTAAGTTATAGCCCTTGTGATTAAAGAGTGTAAATTTCATTACTGTGACCATTTATCAAAGAGCGTACCTGCTGAACCTTTGCAACAGACGGGGAAGAAAGCTTTTTATTTTCATCAGCACCAAGTGCCCTGCTTGTACAGTATCTCCATGGACTCATCAGGGAGAATTGTCGCCCCTCCCAAGCTGCCACCCACATAGTAATGACAAGACCACGCCCGTCCCCATATTGCCCATCAATAGGCCAAGGCAGGTGAGTATGAAATCTGATTTGGTTCCAGTATCTCTCCCAACCCTCAACCGGTGAGGCCGCCCCTCTACCAAATCCCAGTCCAAGCCTCAGGAGTCAGGGTACATAGAGCAGGGAGCCTGAACGTTCGCTAGTTTCTGGATGTATGTGTGTGTACGTGTGTCCTTTCAGTTTTTCAAGACTGTTTTATTGAAGTAGTATACACAGAAAAGCACCCAGGTCATGTGTGTACAACTAGATACGTGTCACAATGTGAACGCACTTGTGTAACCAGAACCCAAGTCAAGAAACAGAACATTAGGGGTCCCAAACCACCATATTACCCTGATGGTCACTAATCTCCCAGCCAGTGGTAATCAGTGTCCTGAGTTCTACCAGTGTTTGCTTATTTATGTACTTTAATTAAATGGAATCATACAGAACTTGCTCTTTTTGTGTCCGGTTTTTCTCTTTTACTCAACATTGTAAGATTTGTATGTGAATATGCCACAATTCATTTACCCACTCTACACTTGGTGAATATTTGGGTTGTTTCCAGCTGGGACAGTATGAACAATGCCATTATGACCATTTATGTTCATATCTGCTGGTGAACATATACGTGCATTTCTGTCGGTTAGCATACTTACTAGTGGAATAGTTGAGTCATGCGTGTATGTTTTGCTGTAGTAGATACTGCCAGATTGCCATTCTCCAAGGTGGCTGCACAATTTACCCTCCCACCAGCAGTATATGAGCAATTTGATTGGCCTACATCTGTCTACGAGAGTTTTGGTTGGTCCACAGTCTCATCAACACACCGTATTATCTGTCTCTTCCATTTTAGCCATTCTGGTGGGTGTGTAGTTGTCCCAGGTTGGCTTCCTCGGGAAGGAGACTCTAAGATACATGCTACTGTGCAGGAAGTATCTTGAGGTGTGCTCTCAGGAGCAATAGCTTTGAGGGAGTGGAGGAAACAGGATTAGGCAGAGGAGAGGTTGGGTTGAGATGCAGCCACACCAAAGACCTCAGGCAATCCCGTGGAGAACTCTGGAGCTGGAATGACCCTTAAGAATTGTTCCAAATTAAGGCTGGGGACTGAGCTTTTGCACCTCCTTTCAACCAGTCATTGGATGCAGGCTTCCCCTGGGGAGAGGAGGTGACTTCAGGCTAGGTGGCTCTTTCTAGCTAAGGGCAATCACCAGGAGGGGGAACTCAGCTGTGGGCTGTCAGCTAGCACTCTCAGCAAGTGGGGAGATGGATGCTTCAGTCCTGAAGGGGGAATCTGGGAAACACACGACAGAGTCCACTACAGTAGTGGTACCGCATGGTAGTTGTCATGTGCATTTTTCTGATGACACCCTGAAGTTGCACATCCTTTGGCCATTTGGATAGCTTCTTTGATGAAATGTTTATTCAGGTCCTCCGTCAAGTTTTCTATTGTCTTTTTCTTGTTGATTGGTAAGAATTCTTCATATGTTCAAGATAGTTCTTTGGATTTATATTCTGGACATAAATCTCAAAGAACCATCCAGAATATACAACATATAAAGAATTCCTACAAATCAATAGGAAAAAGACAGATACATCCATAGAAAATGTGACAATGGACCTGAATAGATTATATATTGCAAATATCTTCTCCATTCTCTGAGGTTGGCCTTTTTACACTCTTCCTGTTTGTTTATTTATTTATTTATTTAGTTTTTATTGGAGTATAGTTGCTTTACAATGTTGTGTTAGCCTTACTGTTTTTTTTGATAAACAAAGATGGTTAATTTTAATGTAGTCTAATTATATTTTTAATATGGTTAGTGCATTTAGTGTCTCATCTAAGCTATCTTTGCTTACTCTAAAGTCATGAAGATATTCTCCTATGTTCCCCTAAAATATATATATTTTATATATATATTCAACCTTTTAAACTTGACCTATGACATGAGGTGGGAGTCTCAGTGTATCTTTTTCCATATTATATTCAATTGACCCATAGTAATTTATTTACTTATTTAAATTTATTTTATTCATTTATTTATTTATTTTTTGGCTGTGTTGGGTCTTCACTGCTGATATATAAAAATATAACTGGTTCTTATATATCGACTTTGTATCTTGCTACTTTACGAATCCTTATAGTTTGTAGATTCTTTTGGATTTATTATGTACCCAATCATGTGGTTTCTGAATAAAGGATTTATTTATTTTCTATTGAACTAGGTTGGACCTCTGGTACAATGTGGAACAGAAGTGGTGACAGTGGGCAGCTTGTTCTCATTCCCAATCTATGGGGAAAGATTCTAATATTTTACTGTTGATTATGATGGCTACTATAGTTTTTTGTAGCTTTCCTTTATTGGAGCAGAAACTTACCTTCTATTCCTAGTGTGCTAAGAGATTCTTGTTTGTTTGTTGTATCATGGGTGGCTGTTGAATGTTGTCAAATGCTTTTCTGCAACTATTTAAATAACTGTATAATTTTCTCCTTTATCTCTGTTGATATGATTAATCACATTAATTGATTTTCTAATATTAAATCACCCTTGCATGCCTGGAATAAACCTCAGTTAGTTGTTGAATCAGTTTGTGTTTCCCCCTAAAGCAGATACTGGGTCAAGAATTGAAGTACAAGGAGGTGATTCCTGAAAACACCAGAGGAAATATGAAGTGCTTCTTTTCCCTCTCTTTCTAAACACACACACAAATATATATATATATATATATATGAATGGGCATATATATGAATGGAATTTGAACAGGGATATGTCTATATGTGTATATTTATATATGATGCCCATATAAATAAATATATCAATAAATATTATATGTATGTGTGTATATATATATATATATATATATATATATATATATATACAGGATTTGATTGGTTACATTTTGCTAAGGATTTGTGAACCTACGTTCATGAGAGAAATTGGCCTATAATGTTCCTTTCGTGTAATATCCTTGTTAGGTTTGGGAAGCAAGGCTATAGTGGGCTCATCACAAAGAGAAGTGTGCCCACTTTCTCTACTCTCTGCAAGAACTTACGTAAGGTCAAAGTTATTTCTTGCTTAAATGTTTGGAAGTATTCACAAATGAATCAATCTGGGCCTGGGGGTTCTTTGTGGGATGATTTTTAATTAATATTCAATTTCTTTGATAGATATTGGACTCCTCAAAATTTCTGTTTCTTCTTCTGTCAGCTTTGGAAGCTGTATCTATTTTGTTTTTTAGATATAAGAAAAAGAAACCTCTAAGCACAAGAGAGCACCTAACTTGAGCTATCATGTGAGATAAATGACCCTTGCAGAGATGCAGCCAGCTTCCCTGCCGGGTCCAGGGCTGCAAAAGGTTAACTTTATTTATGATAGGAATGGACTTGTCAAATCAGAGCAGAAAATGATCCGGAGGCAAATGTTGATGCATTGACTCTCGAGCATTTCCATGTTATCAACAGCCCTCCATGACTATGTAAATTGGAAATAAATGAAGAAGCCAGTTGTAGAAGGCAATTGTGACAAATCCACAGAAAGAATGATTCTCGATTAATAGTTAATGATACATGTCAGGGGGCGTAGAGATATCGGGTTTCTCCTCCTCCAGAGTGTGCTCTCCCTTTTCCCTTCTGTGCAACCCTCCCAGCAATGCTGAGCTCTACCTGACCCACCGCCAAGACTGGGAAATTGAAAACTCCAGGCCGGGGAGGCCACAGAAGTCTATCGCAAAGCAAGATTCAACAGCTCCTTTCGCAACTTGCAAATGGGCTGGAAGAGAGCCAGCAAGGATGCTGCAGTGTCAAGCTTGTTTAAAAGCCACAGTGTTAAATGAGTACGTGGCTGGGTTTACTAACACGAGGTTTACTAACACGAACCGTCAGGTCAGTGGTACCCAAGTCACACTCCCTCCCCTCTCATCTTTTGGTAACAATTCATAGAGAAAGTGCATGTCAATTCTGCAGCTCAGACAGTCTGAGGTCTGGAATAACAAACACAAGGGCACCGGTGCTATTAAGATCAAATGGGGTTTGATGGAAGGGCCCACAGAGCCAGAGACAGCACTTATGAACAATCTGTACACACAGGTACCTGGTGATGGTGTGGAAATTGATGAAAGAACAAAGGCGTTTAAGGGAACTGCCTGGTGTCTACAGATGTCAGACACTCTCAGCGCCATGAGGTAATCTGTACAGGTGCAGACCTTTGAAAAACTCCCACTCCTAGGATGCGGGAGGGTGTCAGAGCAGTGAGGTAAGAATGCATGGGAATGTCCTGTGGACAGAGTTGGGGAGAGGGCTGCTGGAGGGGCACTCCGCCTTTTCAAGAGTTGACAAGCCCTGGCCAGTTTTAATACTTTTTTTTTTTTTTTTTTTTTTTTTTGCGGTACGCGGGCCTCTCACTGCTGTGGCCTCTCCCGTTGCGGAGCACAGGCTCCAGATGTGCAGGCTCAGCGGCCATGGCTCACGGGCCCAGCTGCTCCGCGGCACGGGGGATCTTCCCGGACCGGGGCACGAACCCGCGTCCCCTGCATCGGCAGGCGGACTCTCAACCACTGCGCCACCAGGGAAGCCCTAATACTTTTGATTGGCCCAGGGAGGGCTTTTCTCCTGGCCAGGGTCCCCAGTACAACAGCAAGTGACAGGGGGCTTGGAAGCCCAGATCCTGGTTCTACTGGGCCACTGGCTTGTTGCCTGGTCCGGATGAGTTTCTCTCCTTTACCATAATTCTTCAAGGTGGTAGGAGGGTAAAATCCCCTGGTGGGTAAAGAGCTGAGACTCACTAGAGGTGCCAGGATTTGGTAACTGGCGAAAGTATGACACTGTGGGTTCATTTTGGCCTTTGCCCCAGAGCCCAGTCACTGAAGCTTTTAACAAAAATACTCTGGAAATCAAGGCTTCGACACTCAGAAGACCCGGGTTGAAGCCCTGTTTCTGCCAATAAATCACTGGGTGACCTTGAGCTATTTCCTGCCCCACACAGTGTTCCCAAATGTCCAATGGGAGGGTTCCCCAGTTGGATGGGACCAAACAAGTTATCAAAGACCCCAAAAGAGTTTTTAGTTCTATAGGCATTCTCTATCTACTGATATTTACAGTTTCAGGAATTTAAACTAAGAAAACTTTAAACCATTTATTTATTAATTCATTTCAAAGTAACACGAATAAACCCATTGCGTGTTAACATAAATAACTATATTTTCCGGAACAAAAGTGATCAGTGAGAAGAGTGACATTGTTTTACAGTTTTGCAAATCTCTTTAACGTCAGGCTTAAAAGAAGACAGCTGGATTCTGGTATCTGCTTCTGAGTTCAATCCGTTGTGATATCACGTGTCATGCTGTCTCTAGAAAAATTCACTGTGCAGCTGCGAGAGAAGGAGAGCAGAAAAGGCAAACACATCTTGATATTATTGTGGAAAATGTTTTGATCTTGTGGGCCCCAGAAAGGGTGTCCGGGACCCTCGGGGGCCCCTGGACCACACTGTGTGAAGCACGCTCCCTACGTGCTCCGGATCCAATCCAGGACCAGGTGTCCCGTTCTCCAGGCGGTGTCTACGCATTGGAGCTAAGCTTTTATCAGGAGGGGGCAACATCTCCATCCCGAGATCCTGAGAGAAGTGAGTCCTTTTGTTTCCAGAATCCTTACCTGCATTGCGGTCTGGCCGCAGAGATGACTGTGTCCACCGATCAACCTGGGGTCAGTAACAGGTGCCAAGTTGCCTTATACAGTCCACACAACCAAGAAAACCCAAAACCAAGAGAAACAAGCAAACAAGTGTGCAAAAGTATATTTCGTTTCCTCTAAGAGAACCGCCACTGCTAATTCATACATCAGGGTCGCTTGGCACACTGTGTGGAGTGGGCCTGCATTCCAGTGGAAATGAGTACGCTGTGGACTTGCACTCAGAAGGCACTTGTAAGTGCTGGAGTACAACACAAAGACTTGGGTTTGGGCAGCAGGGAGTCTGCTGCCAGGTCCACGTGTGTATGATTTGCGAGAGTTAATTTCCCCCGGCTCCTTCCCTCAGTCTGTAAAATGGAAAGAGTGTCAGTGCCCTGTACCTTTTCGGGGCTGTAGGGCATCCCAGCAAGTGGAAATGTCTGCCCCGGGAAAAGGTGATGTGCTCTGAAGTTGTCAGAGCCCTCGGGAAGAGGCCGCAGGCCCGGACTGGGGAGGGCAGCACCCAGAGTAAAAGCTGCCAGCCTGGCTGTCTTTGGGAATAATGGCCAAGGTACCCGCAGCAGTTTCCTACCCCACCAACCACCGCTCCCCGTGGATCCCGTCTCCACACCGGCACGATGTGGGGGGAAGGGAAGGCCATGTTCAGAAAGGGTCTTTCTGGTCTTAGTTTCTCACTGACTTAGCTGAAACCCCACTCCCTGCTCCCCCTCAAGGTGGTACCAGATGTGACTTTCCTGGGTTTAGGGTAGAGAGACAACTGTTCCCCTTTGAAAGGTTGCTGGTAATCTCCATGCTCTCTGCCCCGCCCGGGAGCCAGCTGTGGCCGAGCACCCAGGAGGTTTTGCCAGTCTCTGCATTCGGAGCCTTTGCTGTCCCTTGCCGACCTCCTATCAGCTGCTGGACAAACTGTGACCTGTCCTCAGGCAGGCTGGCCAGCTGAGCCTGACAACAGGACCTGATGCCCCACAGTGACTGTGGACAGCCACTGGCAGAGGACGGGGACGGCTCCAGTGCCGCGGGGTGTGCGCTCCTGCTGCTGCAGCTGCTGGCCATGACCTGATGGTATCCTGCAGGGGAAGCAGTACAGGATGGTTCCTGAGGCGGCAAAGAGCCGACAGGCACAGACTGCCTTAGCTGCTACTTGGAGAACAATGACCACGTGCCCCTTCCTGTGTGCCAAGCAGTGTGCGTAGGGCTGCACACTCAGCATCCTATTGCTGCACCCGCGGGTCTCATTGGCACCGGCACGAAGCAGAGTGGGAAGGGAAATTTTGGCCAATTGAAATGATCACTTGCCAGTGCCTGGGATCAAAGCCGGCTTGGGAACAAGTGCAACTTCAGGAACATTTATCGAGACATGCCTGGAGAGGGTTGTGAAGGCAGAGTTCCTGGGCTGTGGGTGACTAAACTGAGGGGACCTCAGCTTTTTAGGAAGGGAAACAAGACCTGGCCTAAGCACTCATGCTGGTTTTCACTCGACAGTTTACAAAATGCCACGACATCTATTGTCTCCCTGGAAACGCCCATTAAGCCCAAGTGGTGAAGAGGGGGAGCCTCATAGCTTCTGTACAAATAAGGAAATTAAGGTTCAGAGAAGTGAGGCGACTTAGTCGTCCAAAGACAGATACCTGGTGCGGGAGACTGAATCCTGGCCCCAAAGATGTTCATGCCCTATAGTGCCTAGAACCTGTGCAAAGGGACCTCACAGATGTGATTAAATTAGGGATCTCAAGAAGGAGAGATTAGACTGGATTTTCTGGATGGGCCCTAAATGCCATCACAAGTGTCGGTATAAGAGAGAGGCAGAGGGAGACTTGACACAGACAAAAGAGGACCAGGCAACGTGATGCCAGAAGCAGAGATTGGAGGGATGCCCTTTGAAGATGGAGGAAGGGGTCACAAGCCAAGGAACGCAGGCGTCCAGTGGAAGCTGGAAAGGACCAGGAAAGAGATCCTCCCCTCAGAGCTTCCAAAGGCAACCAGCTCTGCTGACACCTTGACTTTAGCCAAGTGAAAGTGACTTTGGGCTTCCACCTTCCAAAAGTATAAGTGAGTCAGTTGAGAGATTTAACTATAAGAGAGTTGTTTTAAGCCACTAACTTGGTGGTGATTTGTTTCAGCTGTCATAGGAAACTAATAGAATTGACTAGTGGCCAAACTGGGACAGAAATCAGTCTTCTCATCACCTAGACAGAGGCAGAAGCCTCCCCAGGGCCTGCATGGGTGGGGGCTGCAGGATGGGAAGACTTCAGGAAAAGAAGATGATGCTTCAGGAACAGGAAGCTGCTGGGAGCCACCGGCTCGAAGTCCCTTACTTGAGGCTCGTCGACTAGGAGCATGGAGGCTGCGGCCTGTCCTTGGCTGGAGAGGCAAGGACAGTCAGTCCATCGCTGACCGGATGAGGATCCTGCTGACTGAGCCTGGATCGGTGATGTCCGGATTCTGTCACTGCCTCCTTCCCTGACTCCTCGGTGCCCCTGTGGACCCGAGGCAGCCTCTGTCTGACTCTAGGCTCCTGGCACTGAGGTGAGTACTGTCCGGGAGGGGAGTGTGGGGCAGCGCTCATCTCCGTTGGAGAGAGGAGACCCTTGGTAACTTTCACGGGCTCTTCCGTCGTCCTTTGCATCCAAACAGCAGCAGGCAGATCTGGCTGGGGCAGGAAGGAATGAGTTCCACATCCTCCCTGCCCAGAGGTCCCTCCCTGTGGCCCCAGTAGGCGGTATCATGGTTGCCTGCCTCCGGGTGCTTCGTGATGTGAAAATTAAACGCACCAGGAAATGCTGGCATTCGTTCTCTTCTCTCCCCTCCCATCTCCCTCCCTCTCAGCCTCTCTCTCTCTCCCTCCCTCCCTCCCTCTCTCTCTTTCTTTCTCTCTCCTACCTCTGCTGCCTTTTGTCCTGGTTCATTTTAAGTCCCTCAAACTTCCTAGCTCTTAGAACAATTCTCTGGTTGGAGCTTGGAGTTCAGAACGTTTAGAAACCACTTTGGATCCTTACGAAGTCTACAAACTTCCCCTCAATTTGAGCAATGGCTAGGGTGGAAGGTGGGATGGGGGCAAAGATCTAGGCTTCCACCACCAAGTTACGCAGGGATTGCTCCCGGCCCGCGCCCCCCTCCCTTCACGGACCCTGGGCAAGTTCGAAAAATTAGTTTTAATTTCAAAACTCTATATCTAATGGGCACTTCCTAGTCATTTACATAAGCTCCCACTGTATTCCAAGCTTCGGGCCAGTTAAATTCTGTGAAGCACGAACTTTGCATTTTGGGAACCTACTTTTCTCGAAATGTCACAATGTAGGGGAAAGAGTTTACTTGCATCGAGCGTTCATTGGAAGCCGATCCCTGGAAAAACTCCCCACCTGGAGCACAGGCACCCACTGAACAGGTTTCAGACCACCTGAGCCCTCAGATGAGAAAGAGGTGACTTTTAAGATGCTCTTTTTACAGGGACGCGGGCCACCGCCGCTCTGTAAAAGGCACAATTTCTAAAGTACTTTCGCAAACATATACCGTCGCCATCATTCTGGGCATGATTCAGGGCAATGTCCCTATCCCACTTCATAGGTAGGTCAAGGGCATCTCCAGGGTCACTCCGCCAGCCCATGGGTGGAGCTCCCGGAATGGTGAAACCGGAAGTGCGTCAAGACTCCCTTGTTCTCTGCACGTGGACACTAAGGGCCCAAAGAGGGAACAGGCCCCGCAACTTGCTGGGGGCCCAGCAGGACGGAAACTCGGGTCTTGCCCACCCCACTCCCCCCAGCGTCCCTCCGTTCCTGGGCCCCGGCACTTGGCCACTGCGTTCACCTCCGAAGCCAGGTGCCAGCCTGGGAAGGAGCCACATCTGTTTCTGAGAAATTGCCAGGGCTCCGTGTGTGAGCTAGTACAAGGACAGCTGGGGTCTTTGGCAATACCGCACATCTCGGGGCTGGGAGGCTGGTCCAAAGTCAGTCCAGAAGTGCTGGTTTTACAAGGCAGAGTGTGCTGTGCAAGAGCTGGGGGCGAGTCACTGTTTTCTAAATCGAATCCTTAACACCCCTGGGGCACCATCGATAGCAGCTGCAGGAGAACTCCTCTTACGAAGCCAAGGGCCTCTCACCGCTGTGGCCTCTCCCGTTGCAGAGCACAGGCTCCGGACGTGCAGGCTCAGCGGCCATGGCTCACGGGCCCAGCCGCTCCGCGGCATGCGGGATCCTCCCGGACCGGGGCACGAACCCGCGTCCCCTGCATCGGCAGGCGGATTTTCAACCACTGCGCCACCAGGGAAGCCCCAAGGGTCTTCTTGTGATACAGATCACCACCCCCACCCCAGTTGGCTGCTTTGTAACTTCTGTGCTTTCAATTGCCTGAGGGAGCCAAGTCCCCTGTCACCGACAGTAAGGTTTTATTATGTTTCGCACCAAGCAGGGACGGCGCCAAGGTCCACTCGGACCTCGCCGCTCCCGCCTCTCACCGACCAGAGGAGACCAGCCTGGGCCCCGTTGCGACACGGCCCCGCTGCTGCCCGCCCGCCCGCCCCTGGCAGGTTGTACGACGCAGTTAATCGGGAAGCCGGCAGAGCAGGTGGCACCCCGCGACACCTGGAGCCTTCTCGGAGCGAGTGCCCGCATCTGCCGAGGCTGGACAGGAATACCAATTGCACGGTTACCGGGCCCCCTCAGGAGCCCACAAGAGGAAATTAAAAGGCATACACACGCCCGGAATAAAGGGCCCTCTTCTTGCAGCTAATCACCGAAATTGGTCACTGGGTTGTCCCCTCCCCCTTTGGTGAAAGGCATGGTCTTTCTCTGGCTCTGTTCCATCACTGCGCTCTTAGAAATGTGCGAGGGGACTGAGTTCTGCCCGAGCAGCCCCTCCACCTCCGCCCTCCCCGCCCTCTTTTCCTCGCTAGTCCTTGTTTTTCCCAACGTGGAGGCCTCAGTGCTTCCCATCTAACGCGGGACTCAGGTCAGCCCCAGGTCAGCCCCACCGGCCCCCAGGCCCCCCAGGCCCCGCAGCGGTAGGGCAGTTGGCATCTCCATCAGGGCCTCCTGCGGGGCCCTTTGCAGGTTGCTAAAAGCTTCCACTGCCTTCGGCTGTGTTGGCTTCACATCAGGCTCACTGCTGCCAGTTTACCTCTTTCAAGTGGCCTAAAGTGACAGACGTAGTTAAGGCTGGAACCCAGCTGGCGTGTGTCTGCAGTCCTCGGGGCGATGGGAGAGCCCATTTGCAACCCTGAGCAAAGTCTGGGCCCTAGGGCTTTACTTAACACTGTCCCAGCGGCAAGCGCAGGCCGGTCACACAAAGTAAGTGGGAGGGCGTCCTCTGGGGGCCTCCCTTTCCTCTGCCAGGCTGGTGACGGCTTGGGTGATCTGATCTCCAGGGCCCCTTTCCCCTTGAGCTCTGGAGAGCTGATACAAACTGCGGCCTTGCCTCCATGGCTGTGGGCACTTAGCTCTGTGAGCGTCCTCCAGGGGCCCAGCCCAGGGAAAATGCGAGTGGTGTGGCCTGTGGTCTTGGGAATGATGAGAAATCTTAACATTCAGCTGTAGTGTGTTAAACGGTGCTGCCTCACCCAAAGATGGGTCCACTGGGAACCTATGAATGTGACCTTATTTGAAAAAGGGTCTCTGCAGGTGCATGAAGTTAAGAATCTCGAGACGGGATATTCCGGATAATCCGGGTGGGCGCTACAACCAGTAACAGGGGTTCTTATACGACAGAGGCAGAGGAAGTTTCGAGCCACACAGGGAAGGAGGTCGTGTGAACACAGAGGCAGAGAGGAGTGTGATGTAACCACAAGCCAAGGAACACCTGGGTCCCCAGAAGCTGGGAGAGGCAGCTGCTGGAGCTTTCAGAGGTGGCGTGGCCCTGCGGACACTGTGATTCCAGACTCTGGCCTCCAGAACTGTGAGAGAAGAAACACGTACATCTGTACATACATTTCTGTATAAATGAATACATTTCTGTTGTTTAAAGCCACCAAGTTTGTGGTGATTTTTTCAGAGCAGCCACAGGAAACCAGCAGACGGACCATAGCAACAGTATCAGGGCAAGGAATGAGCGAGAAGGAGGGAGACGGCCCCCCAGCAGCAGCGAAGCTAACACGTGCGTAGCATCTATCAGGGCCCCAGCAGGAGCGGCTCAGATGCCAGAACACGATCTCATTTTATCGCTACCTCAACCTTACAAAGCAGGCACTCCCCTCGGCCCCAGTGCACAGGGAGGGGGGGACCAGGGTGGGCACCCCAGCAGTGGGACTGCAGACCTGCCCACGTGAAGGGCGAGGCTGGGGGGCCGTTTGCAAGGCTGCTGACGGCCCAGCCTGCAGCCTGCGTGAACTGCCCGCTACGATCATGAACCGTGCGTTCAGGAGAGGAAGGATGCATTTCTGACCTGGGAAAGCGACCCTGAGTCTTCCTGGTCCCTCCCCAAGCAGTACAGAGATGGCCTCACGAGAAATCGGAGAGCGGGACCCTCTGGTGGATCCAGCCCTGGGGTCCAGCCCTGGGGTCCACCTGACACCTGTTTTTCTCTCCTGGGGCCCATGTCTCAGTCATTGGCCAGAAACCTGGGCCCTCCCCTGACTCCCCCGGCCCCTTTTCTCTCCATAGCCTCGCAACGGCCAATCCCGTCTATCCAGTGCTCTTACCATCACTTTATCTCTCTTACCATCACTTTCCCGCTGCCACGTGTCAGGTACCGCTGTGGTCCAGGCCTAGGACTCCTCCTGCCGGGACTCCTGTGGGACAGAAAAGCATCACTAGAATCTGCAGCTGGCTCTTGGCTCTTGGTAATGACAGGACCAGAGTTGGGAGCTAGGGCTATGGGGGGAGGGGGAGGGGGAGGAAGTGTCACCTGTGACTGATGGGTGAAGCAGGCTGTGCTGGCAGCGTGGCTGGCTGTGCCGCAGGCCTCGGGCGGCTGGGAGTAGGCTGCTGAGCGAGTTTCTGGAAGCTCGAACTTTCTGCTTTCTCACATGTCAATGTTGCCATGCTGTCATTATCCATGGGCAACTCAATGCAGTGTTGCTTCTTCCTGCAAAATTGTTATTCAATTATTTGCATCTTATCACTCACACCATCTTAAAATTGAGGATGCATCGTTTTGGGGTCTTTGAGAAGCCTGACTTTGCCTTTCTGTGCTGTTCAGAAAGGGCTCCGTGGTATTCACGTCTGTTCCGTCCATTTGAAGCAGCTGATTACCTTAGCTTGCGAGAGCCAGATACACCCACAGCAATGTAAAAAACATCTCTCTGATTGAAATTCTTGCAGGAAAAATGAATTTTTATCACAAGTCCAGAATTCTTTAGCCCCTAGCCCTTTGCTGTGTTTTATAATATAATGCTTCAGAGGGGGACATTGCTAGGAGCTCAGTAGTCACAGAACGGGACCGCAACATTATAACCTTGGTCTCCTTCTATTATGATTATTCACGTGGCTAGTGCCTCACGAGATCAGGATGGTGAGCTCCTTGAGGGCAGGGATTCTGTCCTTTTCATCACTGTACCCCAATGGTTACTAGCACATAGTAGGCCTGGCACCCAGTAGGTGCTCCGCAAAGTGCTTCAAGGACAAAGGACAACCCTGCCTGAAAAGTTTCAGCGTTACACCCCCTGCCAGACTCTTAATCGCCCTCCCTGCCGTGTTGCGATGGTTACGAAATTCCTGAGCCCACCTGGGCCACGGGACCTGTCCCAGTTAAGGAAAGGCATCTGCCCTGTCCCACTCCCACCCTATAGAAGGAAGGTATATGTGCCTCGACCAAGCAGTAAATGAAATTTTCACCTCGGACCATTCCTTTGTTTCCTGGCTATAAAAACTGATCAATAGCACATGTTCGGGCTTGACTCTCCTAGACTACTAGGAAGTCGGCCCACTCTTCTGGCAGTGACCCTTTCCTCTAATAATTTCTATCTTCTTTACATTCTGTGTTGTGTCTGGAAATTATTTTCCAACGCGCGTTAGGACCACGACAGTTTGTTGTTGTTTTACTGAGTAGGTGAATGAATGAATTCATGGGAACTTAGGCTCAGAGCAGGTCACAGACTAGGAAAGTGCATATCTGGGATGCAAGCCCAGGGCTGACGTCAGAGTTCATGGTCCATCTTCCCCCCACACCATAGTGATGGCAGGATGGAGTCCTTGAGCTGATGTCCCCAAGGGAGCAGGTGTGCAGAGCCTGAGGCACCGAGAAGAAGCTGTGGACACAGACGGCAGGTCCCTGAGCCGGCGGGTGTGCACGGGAGCAGCTCGCGATGGCTGCCCGGGGGGCGGTGCATCCTGAGAAGGGAGGTTCTAGGCACAGACTCCAGGAGTGCTGTTTAGTTGGGGTTTGGGTAGGACATCTAGCCATGGGCCTGGGGGCCTTACTTTCCCAAAAGCCAGAAGAGCTGGAAGGAAGAGGTTTGACCTTGGCTCGAAGCAAGGAGGGCACAGGAAGAGGACTTTGGGGACACTGGCAAAGACTGAGGCAATCTCAACAACCTCCGCATTCATCTGAGGTGTCAACAGAATGAGCCCCAAGTCCCTGGGCCAAGACACCTGCAGGCCTTCAAAGAGTAGGCAATGGGGGCGCCTGAGGGACTCTGGACTCGGGGCGACAGGAGAGGTCCGGGCAGGACTCAGGCTCCGTGGACGCCATCTGCTATCCTGGACGTCTCTGGATCCCATCTCTCTCTCAGCTGGTTTTCCTCCCCTTTTTTCCCCTCTTGGAATTGGTTAATTTCCTTACCAGCTAAGCACTGGAGGAAGCAATTAGATGCATACATCACCCTCAATTCCATTCAACAAGAATCCATTGCATAGCTTACCGTGTGCGAGGTGTCAGGGACCCAAGGGCAAGTTCAACTCCATCCCCTAGAGGGAGAAAGAGATTCCTGGTTAGGTGAGTGAGCCACAAGGCCGATCATAATCTTGATATGGACCCTCGGGAAGGGACTAGAGCAGAGAGAGAGAGAGAGTCATCGTCAGCTCTTCGAGGCCAGGAAGACTTCTAGGAAGTGGTCGGGTTGGAACTGAGCCTGGCAAGATGGAAAGAAGGTGGGCAGGTGTGGAAAAGTATCCTAGGCGAAGAAGCAGGATACTTCCTGGGAGCAGAGGAGGGCAGGGGACTCTGGGGGAAAAGGGGCCAGGCTGGGTTAGGGATGTGTGTGAGGATGGGAGGTAGTGGGGAGAGACTGGCTGCAGACGTAGGCTGGGGTCCACGTGGGGAACATTGAGGGCCGGACTGAGCAGCTCAAATAGCATCTCACAGGCACCAGGGAGCCGTCAAAGGCTTTTGAGCAAAAGGCTGGAGCCGAGCTGGCCTTGGAGAAAGCAACTCTAATGGCCAAATGGAAGAATATATATATATTCCCTTTGCATGGGACGTTTTTCTTTTCCTTCTCTCTCTTCTCCTTTTTTTTTTTTTCCCCCAGAGAAGTTTTCTGGCTGGGAGAGAAAAATAACCAACTCAGAGGAAAGGCAGGTTCCCAGAATCTAACACACTAGAATTCTGGTGACATACAGATTGCCGGCTACACACCAGTCCGGAAGCAGGAGGGCCTGGTCGAGCGCCACAGCAGTGGCAGCAAACTCTGGGGAGACTTAGCACTGGAAAAGGTCTTGAAGACCATGCGTGCTTCCCAATATGGCCAATGTTCATACCGTAGGGTGTTGCATGGTGGCCCCCAAAGATGTGTCCCTCTGGAACCTGCGAATGTGACCTTATTAGGAACCAGGGTCTTTGCAGATGTCATCAACTTAAGGATTTCAAGATCAGATCATCCTGATTCATCTGGGTGGGCCCTAAATCCAACGACAAGTGTCCTAAGAAGGGGAGAAATGCAGAGAAGGCCACATGAAGACAGAAGCAGAGATTGGAGTGACACGGCCAAGAACCAAGAAACACCTGGAGCCCCCAGGAGCTGGAGGAGGCAAGGGAGGCTCCTCCCCTAGAGCCTTAAGCGGGAGCGAGACCCTGCTGGCACCTTGATTTCAGGCCAGTGATACTGACTTTCTCAAAGACCATGCCTGAGTCCTCGGTCATCGTTGGCTGAGTGAGTGGAGGCGTGACCGCTGGGAGTTCACAGATCCGTGTGTACACCAAGCGCTGTCTACAGACAGATGTGCCTTCCGTATCTGTAAGACTGGCCTTTTCTGTTCCTTGACAGATGATAAAAGTATTGCTAGCTGCTGTCATGTGGACTCTGCAAAACGTTTTGATACTGGAGAAGAGGTGAGAACGGCAGATGAGCAATTGAAGCCCAGCCCTGGGAACCTTCCTTTCCACCACAGCCTTTTTCTAAGCCAGACTGGAAAAGTATCAAGACTTCAAGTCCAGTGCAGCTTCTAATCAACCCGGACCCTGACCAGCCACTCTTAGCTAAAGGTGGAGCATGGGGCCGGCAGTGGTAGCCATGGTGGTGACAGGGCTTTGCGAGCGGCCCTTCTGCGGACACCCGCCAGCAGAGAACAGGCAGTCAGGAAATGTCCAAGGAGCCTCCAGTCCCATTCCGCCACTTTCTCACCCTCAGTCCCCTGGTGACAAGGCCGATTTATAATCTGTCTGTTGAGCAGAGTCTAGTCAAATAAGCCTGTTCCCCGGACCTTTCCCCATATCCTGTCTGGAGGCGTCTTTGCGCTCTGCCCAGGGTAATAATTCGTCAGTTCTTCCTTACAGATGCCGGTTCCAGGAGGGATTCCAAAGGCAGGCTTTTGAGCACATGCATCCCTTGCAGGCCCCTGGGCTGCTGTGCTGGCGGCGGAGAAACGGCTTAGACCAGTGACTCTCCTTTCTTCATTCATTAGGGATATCTGCACCTAAATAGCCTCTTTGTCTCTTGGGATTCGAGTCCCGGGCCAAGGCTGGGAGTGGGGACTGACAGAGCTGGGGCTCAGGAGGAAGGGAAGGGCGGCAAAGTTTGCCAAATTGAGATGCGTCTATAAAGATGAAGATGCGCCCTCCGAGGCACCTCAAGACTGAAAAAAACCCAAAAGACTGAGGTCTGAGGGGTTTTCCTTGGGCCACAGAAGCCAAAAGCCAAGGATCTGGAGTCAGGCACCCCTCAGATTGTCTCCTGGCTTCTTCACGGGGCCAACCGAGGGGCACAGACAAGACCTGTCCTGGCTCAGTGGTCTGGTCTGTCAAGGCAGGGATGCTAAGGAGAAAGGTTGGCAGGAGGTTCCGGCAAGGAGAAGGGACACCTGGTGCAGGAAGCACTTGTTCTGCGGTGCCTGGGACCTGGGACTGGGGCCGCCTGGCTGCAGGGCTCTCACCCAACCATGCTGGGCCGAAGGGGCCTCTCAGAGAAACACTTCCTGAAATTAAGGCTGCAGGAAGAAAGGTGGCCCTCCTCAACTTCTTTCTTGGAATATGAACCTTTTCCTAGGGCAGTAAAACTCCTTGAATACATTGCGGATTGGAGTTTCATTCATTTTCTTGTCTCGCAGTCTTCCTGTGCTCACCACGTGTTTGCTGATGTATCTGAGGAGACAAGAAAAAAGAAGCTTCTATACAAATTAGCTACATTTTCATTCAGTTTGTTTTCTGAGCATGAAAGGTTTAAACATAAAGTTTCCAGACTGCATGGATTAATTAGATGTTTTATGTAAACACACACACACACACACAAGAAAATAAGTTGTCGAGTGTGATTAAAAAAAAACCCAATAACTCAGCAGGCTTTGATTTTCTGCCGCGAAGCAATTCGAAAAAATAATAATTTAGACGCCAACAGTAAGCAAATTGTGTGCATAAATTAGAGCTATCAAAGGCAAATGTTTGCTTTTAGATTATGTAGTATGTAGATGTCGCCCTAAACTGTGGGTTTGAGATGTTAATTGAGCTAAACTGAGCGCTCTCAGGCGGGCGCCAGGGCCTGACAGCCAGGGTAACCCAGGGCTGGGGCGGCTTTTCGGAGCCTCTGTCACCTGTCTGTCAGGAACTGAAATTCGCTGTTGCCGGGTCTCATTAGCAAGGCAAAGAGATCCCCTGGGAGGAGCACCAGATCTGGGGACTTTTCTCCAGAGAAGTTGTGAAGTGTCTACACCTGTCCTGAAACTGTCTCCCACGAGGAAGTGGCCCGGATGGCAGCCCTTGCTCCCAAAACCACAAGGAGGTGTGGAAAATTGCTAAAATGCTTACTGATAAGCGTCCCCAAACCTCGCCGCTGTAGCAGACTAAATACAAGGGCACCTGAGATGCAAACAGCTCACAGTGGAAACAGCTTTAATATTATATTAGGAAGTTTCTCCGTTTGCTTCAGAAGACTAGGTTCAGACATTTGATGACAGCCCCGAGCCTACCGCCCGTCCCCAGCCTGCCCCTCGGGAGGCTCATTCCCACCTGTCAGCCCCTCTGCCAGGTAGTGGCAGAATCAGGGTGGATCTGAGCTGCAGTGGTCCTCCCTCAACGAGAGGCCCTTTCAATCCCCCTTCCCACACCTGCACCACAGGGGCCTCTAAGGCCCAGAGACCCAGCCGGCCTTGGCTTCGCAGCTGCGCACAGAGGCAGCTGGGCCGGGGCGGTCTGCACCTGCTCAGAGGTGGGGTGCAGGGCTCCCCTCGGATGCTTACAGGGCCTGGGCAAAGGGGGCGGGGGCTTGCGAACCTCGAATGCCACCTTCCTGAATAGCTGGAAGGAACTCTGGGCCCCAGCTCTGGCCCCAACCTGGCCACTGCGCTCCTTGTGGGGTCTCCAGCAACTTCTGCGGCTGCGGGGTAGAGGTGGGAGAGGAGTCTCCCTCTTCCCAGGTGTGAAACCCTTTCTCGATTGCCTGCCACATTTTCCGCAGGCTTTTTCTGTCCTTTGCTTGTATTGATCCTTACCACCTACAGCCCCAATTCACATCTGAGAAAGCGGACCCTGCACGCGGAGGGGTGTGGGCGTGGTGATGGTGATGTCCGTGTCCCCGGCAGCCACTCCCAGGGCATCTCAGGGCTGCAACCTCACAGCCTCTGACCCCTGGCAGTCTTGGTGAGGTCTGTGACTACTGAGTATTTCTTACTTTCAGGGCTGGACATACACCAACTTTTTTTTTTTTATCCAGAGAACCACAGTTGTCCCTGGAGGGTTAAAATATAAATATTTTATAAAATGAACAAGGGGCAGAAAGCAATCAGCTACCACCCAAGCCAAGGACGCCATCTGCCTGAGGCCCAACACTCAGCCCCAGGAGCCCACGTGGGGTGGTCTGGAAGGGCCTTGGCTTCCCTGGGCTCTCTGACACCAGACACCCAGACTGGTGTCACCTGGTGGGAGGAGAAACTGGGGGTAGTACTCTTCATCACCGCCACGGTGGGAGCGAGCACCCCGCCCCTAGAGCTGTGATGGGACCGGGGCAGGGGGACACAGAGGGGCACGAGGCTGGCGTGGCCTCCCGTCCCGGGGCGGCAGGCAGCCGGAGCCGACCCAGGGTGGCCCAGGGGACAGGCCCTGGCGCACCTGGAGCCCTGAGCAGGCTGGTCTCAGTCCCCGGGGGCCTATGGGAGGGACAGGCAGGGCCCTTCCTGTCGGCCAGCCGCCCCGCCCCCGCAAGCTGCCGACAGGTGGGAAGACCAGGTCCACAGGGGCCAGGGCTGTGGCCAAAGTCACCTGCAAGTCAGGGCCACCACGCGGCCCCCGTGTCCCGGGCCAGGGCCTCGGCAGGGCCTCCCCAGGTGCCCGTGGGCTCCGGAAGCTTCGGCAGGCAGCCCCATCGCCAGCAGTAGCTGGTCTAACACTGGGGCCCGGTGGGGTTTTTCTCCTCGGAGACTCTGTCGGCCGGGTCTGGGCAACTCTGGTCACCTGCTGCAGGTGGCTTCGGCCGAGCACACAGTCCCTAAAGGGACAGGGTGCGTCTCAGAAGCCGCGCCCTGGCCCCGCTTTGGTCCTGGTGCTGGCTGATGGGCTTTCCCAGGGGTGCCCGCCCCGCGGCACAGAGACGGCTGGGTTCCTGTCCCCGCAAGGCGGAGCAGGACACGGTGACACAGCCTGCAGAGGCGGCCTCTCCTCCCCTCGGGCTCCCACCTGGCCATCCACAGAGGGCCAGCAGGCAGTGGCAGCCGCGGGGCAGAGGACAGGCTTGTGGGCGTGAGACGCCCCCAGGGCAAGCATGAGGATGGAGGCGAGAGAGCAGAGAGAGGCCAGCCTGGCAGGAGCCCTGGGCCCCCCGGGGCCGGCAACTGAGGCCCCCAGAGGAGCCCCACCCCGGGCAGCGAGGGACCCGAAGGACCAGGCACGGGGCTCCAGGGATCCAGAGAGGTTGGACTGAACCAGAAACCCCGCTGTGGGAACCTGGTGGCCATGGTGACAAGGGAGAAGGTGAGGGGACCGTCACTCCGTCGGGCTCCCAGCACGGGCTCCCCCGCCCTCCCTCTCCCCTCCCTCATTCCCACCTGTCAGCCCCTCTGCCAGGTAGTGGCAGAATCAGGGTGGATCTGAGCTTGCTGTATCCAAAAGATTGCTGGACTTGTCCCCCTGCAGATTCCTTAAGCTCTTCTAACCGACTGTGTCCAAACTTGATGTTCAGCGCACCCCACCCCCCGGCTTCAGACCACTGAGGAGATGCCTGAAGGGAGTTCCCCAATCTCCATCTGGATTCCCACCTCCTTCCCTGTCCCTGCTCCAGGATCCCGTGGCTCTTGGATCTTATTGGGCTCCAGCTGGACCTTTCATCTTTCACCCCAGGCCCCGCCACTGCTCCCCATCTAGCAACGATGCCACCGGAGCCAGGTCCCAAGGCCAAACCCCTCTTGGGCCTTGGCCTCCTGACCCACTCACATCCTATCCCTCTGCACTGATGGGAAACCTTTGCTTTTCAACCTTAAATACATTGAGTGGCTTTGCTGGGCTTCGTGGGGTTGGGGTCCAGCTCAGATCATGCTACACTCACACTTTCCAGACAGTGGAATTCAGTCAAACCAGAGAAATAACCAGTTAGAGCTCATTTGAGGTGTGTATTTATTTTGTTTTTCGTGACTGGTTCTGGTGATTGTGTAGTAACCAGTTGTTTGATGGGTCATAGCTCTTTTCCCTAAGCTGGTTTCCTTGCGGAGGCCCAGCTTCTGTGTCAGGAAGGGCACCCAACGCTGCTGGCCTCCCACGGGCCCCACTTGCACAGACCTAAGCAGGGCAGCCCAGCTGAGCATTTTGGAATGGGCGCTTCCCTCCCAGCTGCCTGTGGGAAGAACTTCTGTGAAAACTGAGACTTGTTTATGGCAAGAATGTCCCTGTGGTCCTTTAGACCACAGCTCTACCTCTCTTACTGCCTTTTTTTGGAAGCAAAGTTTGGAAGGAACCTGGTCTTTGATTTCTTCTTGGCCTAGAGGAGCCATCCTCTTCACGAAGCAGAAAGAAAAGACCAGAAACCACCCCCCAGACCCTGGCCTGTGCAGAGCCTGCTGTCTTGCATTCCTGAAAGAGCTGCTGATATCTAGAAGCAAAAAGTCTGCTGAGCGACCATTGGGTTGATGCAGGCTCTCTGGATTTCCATTCCGTTCCTTTTTAACTGCCTCAGTGCCAGCTGTACTGCCAGCCCTGGGAGGTGACATGGAACCCAAGGATTTCCCCAGCTAACTGAAATGAAGCTTTCACTTCTATAATTAGAGTGCCAGAATGTCAGGGCTGCAGGGGCCCTTGGGATCAGCTGGCCTGTCCCCATCACGGGACTGACAGCCAGGCCGGGAGGCCCAGCTTGAGCCCTACCCCTTACCTCTCTCCCTGCCAGGGCCCTCCCTGCTCAACCTTCTGCTGCTAACTCCTTCCACAGTGTTGCTCTTTTCTTGCAGACACAGGGCGTGCTCACAAGGTCCTGGGTATAGGGAATCGGAGCTCTTCTGTTGTTTCTTAGGGTGCAAGCCAGGCTGTCAGCCATTTCAGTAAATGCACGTCCTATTTCTTTCTCTAGAGACCCCAGCACTTGCAGGAGAACACACAGCACTTCCACCTGGCTTTCAATGCTCTCGGAGACCTGGTCCCAAGCTTATCTGGCATCCTTCTCACCTGGTGTCCTATATTCGTCTCTGCTGGACAAGTCTGTTCCTTGAACACACCAGGCAGCTTCCCACCCCCAGGCTCGTACTCCAGCTGCTCCCTCCAACCAAGATGCTATTTATTTCTGGCTGTTCTCCGAGAGCCTTCTCTTTTGGCAAAGCCCGTCTCCAGGATTCTCTCCTCTGTGAAGCTTTTCCAAAGAGAGCTCCATCAAGTTGCTCCCTCCTTCTCCCATGATTCACTCACTTATTCAACAGATATTTTAATGGGCACCCACTGAGTACCAGGCACTGTTCTAGGCACCGGGAGATCCAGGAGTGAACAAGACAGATAAAAACCTCTGCCCTCATGGAGCTGACCTCCTAGTGGAGAAGAGAGACAAAAAATAAGACAAGTAAATGACACAGAATTTAGCAGTAGGACTTCTTCTACACTGCCTGGATCCTCCTTTCTCCATGTTGCCCTTATTTTCCTTTGCCCTGTGCTGTGGTGACTTTGTCTGTACTTCTGTCGCTCACTAGAAGGTGAGCTCCTTGAGAGTAGAGACCAACGTCTGGCCTGTTCTGCAGGCCCCTCAGCACCAGGAATACAGCAAACACTGAAGAAATGCTTGTAGGGACTTCCCTGGTGGCACAGTGGTTAAGATTCCGCCTGCCAATGCAGGGGACACGGGTTCGAGCCCTGGTCCAGGAAGATCCCACATACCGCAGAGTAACTAAGCCAGTGCGCCACAGCTACTGAGCCTGAGCCGTAGAGCCCGCGAGCCACAACTACTGAGCCCGCGCGCCTAGAGCCCGTGCTCCACAACAAGAGAAGCCACCGCAGTGAGAAGCCCGCGCACCGCAACAAAGAGCAGCCCCTGCTCGCCGCAACTAGAGAAAGCCCGTGCGCAGCAACGAAGACCCAACGCAGCCAAAAATACATAAATAAAATAAATAAATTAATTTAAAAAACAAAGAAATGCTTGTGAAGTGAGTAAATGAATGACTGACTGAGTGGGTGGATGAATGAGTGACAGGGATGAGTATCCAGGCTCAGAACACTCGTGCGTTTTGGCTTTTCTGAAACAAGTCTACGTTTGAAGGTTGAGTGGCTGGACCA
This sequence comes from Delphinus delphis, assembly GCF_949987515.2. Taxonomy (NCBI): domain Eukaryota; kingdom Metazoa; phylum Chordata; class Mammalia; order Artiodactyla; family Delphinidae; genus Delphinus; species Delphinus delphis. The sequence goes on from NC_082704.1 coordinate 3,805,804, forward strand.
TAAGGTTTCAGAGACCCAGGAGAAGAGTCAGCACTGGCTCCCACACCACGTTTCAGCCTCATCTGACTGCGGGCTCTGGCTGTCTTTCAGGGGAAGTCACCTCCAGAGGCCTCGCCTTCCTGACTCGGCCCCTCGCGCCCGGGGCATGCTTTCCCAGCACCTTTGATTTCATGTGCAAACATTAGTAGTAACTACAAAGGAGAGGCTTTTCTATTTCCTGATAGCCAGAGAAAGCTGTCAACACCAACTCCTCCCGTAATCCATTCTTTATTAAATACGTGCTAGAATTAGCTGTTATTATGTTACCAAATTCCTTTTAATTATTTGCTGAAGATTTTCATATCATTTCTAATCAAGTGAATTTATCTTAAATCTTAATTTTATTTGATGTTTAAGGGATTAAGGGAATGATTTTATGACCTAAAATGTGAATGGCTTCTTTTTAAAAACCCAACGATGGCGTTATGGAGTTGCGAACACTCTTTTCGTCTTTTCACAGCATAATCTGCTCCGGGACTTTATTTTCTCAAGAGATTTGACTTATCTTCTCTTTAGACACATTCAGTCTCTGTAAATATACTTTTGGCTTTTCGGTAATAATATTAGACCTGAATGCTTCGGCAGAGGAAGGAGATCGAGAGGGCTGTTGCTACACGCATTTAAACATACAAGGCCAACAGAAAAGAGCACATGTACAAGGACTGACAACGATTCAATGTACCTTTTACACATGTTCCGTAGTCGCCCATGAAATAGCCTAGAGCTACCTGTTGTTTTTTTAGGTGAGTTTTCCCTTGAGTTTTGGTCTCTATTTTCGCTGCTGCTGTGGTTTTAGTCTGGGTGACTTTTACCATCGGAATGATCAAATAGCGTGCACGAAGATGTTCATATGATTCAACTGGGTTTAGACTGCAAAGCAGATTCAATCAACAAGGCGCAAGGGGGACTGAATAGGGCTCAAAGTCCTGCTTCAACTTCCCAAAGTCCAAAGCCATGGGTGACCTCTCAACAGTCCGGCTCAGCGAATCTGTGTACAGTCAGGACTCCTCTGCCTGTTTCTCTGGAACATGAATTGCACTTTCAGGATTGAGTGGTGGAAAACACACTCCCCTGACTATTTTATGAGCCTCTTTCATCAAACCAGAAGCATCGCTCAGTTTCTGGGCTGGAAGGCTTGGCATCATTTTTCAGTCTCCAGCTCCCTCTTCCACTGACTCATAACAAAGTACCATCATTTCAGCTTTCTCTTCTAAACGTATCTTGGATGCATCCCTTCCTTTCTCTTTCCACTGCCACCTCCTTCATCTGGGCCCCTGTGACCTCAACCTTCAGCCACTCCAATAACCTCCACATTCTTTTCTTAGCTCTGTGCGCTCGTGCTGAGACTCGACTCCCAGAGTTATCTTCCTAAGATACTTATTCATAATCTCTCTCTTATGCTCCCTGACATGCTGGGGAACTCCTTTGCTCCGTGGGTCAGGTCCAAGCCTTTCCAGTTGATTTTCAAGATCCTACTAATCTGACTATACCTAATTTTTAGCCTTCTAATCGCTAATGAGCACAGCCTGGGTCAGTAATTGTTGAGAGACATCTGCCTGCTGTGGTTTTGGTATAAGGCTGGATAAACAGACCGATGAACAGAGTGAAGAAACAAACCTCAAATTGGGAAAAAGTATCTGGAACATATAAAACTGACACAGGGCTTGTAGCCAGAATATTTTTTTACGAGTCCTACAAGTTATTAACAAAAAGACAGATGACCCAATAGAAAGACTGGCAAACGACTTGAGTCATTTACAAATCAGGAAATCCAAATGGCCAATACATGTGTGAAATGCCCCTTGATTTCCTAGTAACAAGGGAAATGCAAATGAAACCCACAATGAGACCCACTGCTTACCCACCCAAATGGCTAAAATTAACAAGCGTCAGTGGGGTTGTGGAGCCCTGGAACATGCATGCATCGCTGGGGGGAGTGTACAATGGGACAGGCACTTTGGAAAAGTTTGTATTATCTAGTAAAATTGAAGATAGCCACAGCCAATGCCCCAGTAATTCCATTCCTAGTTATCTACACAAGGGAAATGAGTACACATGTGCATCAGGAGACACAACGACAATGCTCACAGTATCCAAACCCTGGAGCCCCCCAACAGTCCACTGCAATAGAATGAGTAAATATTCTGGAGATTTTTTTTTTTTTTTTTTTTTTGCGGTACGCAGGGCTCTCACTGTTGTGGCCTCTCCCGTTGCGGAGCACAGGCTCCGGACGCGCAGGCGCAGCGGCCATGGCTCACGGGCCCAGCCGCTCCGCGGCATGCGGGATCTTCCCGGACAGGGGCACGAACCCGTGTCCCCTACATCGGCAGGCGGACTCTCAACCACTGCGCCACCAGGGAAGCCCAAATGAGTAAATAGAGTGTGGTGCATTCATAGGAAAAGTAGGCTATGAAAATAAATATTGAGGAAACTCAAGAGTACAATGTTACGTGAAAGAGGTCAGATAAAAGAGAATGTGGATGGGGCATAAAAGTATACACGTATATATACACACAAATGAGTGCTGAACCCTGAATAAGGTCAGTGGACTGTACCAGTCTCAATGTCCTGTGTGATACTGTGCTCTAGTGTTGCAGGACAGTACCACTGGGAGAAATTAGGTGAAGGGTGCAGAGGACCTCCATGTACTGCTTTTGCAACTTACTGTAAATTTTTAACGATTTCAAAACAAAAAGTTTAACAATATGAGTTAAAAATTATGTGTGGCATTATTCCATTTCTAGAAACTTCAAAATAGGCAAAAGTAATCCATGGGGTTCCACAATGCACCCTTAGAGGATAATGTATACAGAAGAGCAAGGACGTAATCACCATAGAAGTCAGGGATATGACTGGGGGCTGTGATTGTGAGTGGAAGGGCATGTGGGGCTTCTGGGGAGCTGGCAAAGTTATATGTTTTGATCTGGGTGACGGTTACACAAGAGTTGACAACAATTTGTTAAGCTGTACGTTTATGTGTTAAGCACTTTTCTTTGTGTGCTATATTACACAAGAAAAAAGGTTCAATTGCAGCCATCTGTGTGAGGGCTCCTTAGGGATCATTTTGAACCGTTAAATGTACCCCCATTAAGGGAAAGGATAGTCTCTTCAATAAATGGTGTTGGGAAAACTGGATATCCACATGAAAAACAATGAGACTGACCCCACCTTACACCATACACAAAAATCAACTCAAAATGGATTAAAGACTTGAATGTAAGACCTGAAACCATAAAAATTCTGGAAGAAAACGTAGGGGATAAGCGCCTTGACATCGGTCTTGGTAAGGGGTTTTTGGATTTAACGCCAAAAGCAAAGGCAACAAGAGCAAAAATAAAGAAGTGGAATGGCATAAAGCTAAAAAGCTTCTGCACAGCTGAGCAAACCATTAACAAAATGAAAAGGCAACCTATGGAATGGGAAAGAATATTTGCCCAAGAGGCATGTGAATAGATGCTCAACGTCAGTAATCATCAGGGAAATGCTAATCAAAACCACAGTGAGACATCACCTCACACCTGTTAGGATATGGCTATCATCAAAAAGACAAGAGATAACAAGTGCTGGCGAGGGTGTGGAGAAGAGGGAGCCCTCCTACACTGTTGGTGGGAATGTAAATTGGTGTAGTCACTATGGAAAACAGTATGGAGTTTCCTCAAGAAATTAAAAATAGAACTACCGTATGATCCAGCAATCTCACTTCTGTGTCTATATATATCCAAAATAAAAGTAATCAGGATCTTGAAGAGATATCTGTACTCCCATGTTCACTGCAGCATTATTCACAATAGTCAACATGGAAACAACCTAAGTTTCAGCTGATGGATGAAGGGATGAAGAAAATGTGATAACACACACACACACACACACACACACACACACACACACACATTATAAAGCCTTAAAAAGGAAGGAAATCGTGCCATTTGAGACAACTCGGACGGACTTGGGGGGCATTATGCTAAGTGAAAGAAGCCAGATCTCACTTAAATGTGGAATCTGAAAAAAAAAAATCAGACTCATTGAAACAGAGAGAAAGATGGTTGCCAGGGGCTGAGGGGGAGGGGAAATAGGAAGAGGTTGGTAAGAGGGTACAAACTTTCAGTTATAAGATGAATGCGGTCTGAGGATCTAATGTATAACATGGTGACTATAGTTGGTAACACTGTATGGTAGAATTGAAAATTGCTAGGGGAGTAGAAATTGTGTTCTCATAGAAAAAAAGTAAATATGTGAGGTGACGGATGTGTTAATTAACTCCATTGTGGGAATCCTTTCACAATGCGTATGTATATCAAAACATCAAATTGTACACTTTAAATATATTACAATTTTATTTGTCAATTATGCTTCAATAAAACTGGGGAAAAAACCCTAGCATAAGGCCCACCTCAGAGCAGGCACTCAGGGGGGTCTGGTTGCTGGAATTAGAGGGACTCTCTCAAGAAGCGTTGCCCTTAATCCGCTTTCGACGGCAAAGCAAACAGGGCACGAAAACCGGGACTGTTGGTTCCGGAGCCATTTCGTCATCTGATCCCAAGTGTTGTGTTTTAGGGGGTACCATTTGCAGCTTGTGGTGCCTATGTAGCCCCCAAGCCTCAGACAGTACCTCTGGGGACCCTGCTGGGAGCACAGCTTGGCCCTGGTTGGTCGCAGCTTAATCGCTGCCCACAGCTAGGCCTAGAGTACAATGTGGGTGTCGCCGGCTAGAGTCGTGTGACAGAGCAGCCCTGGAGAAGTTTATAGGTATGTGGTAGTGCCACTCCTTCCACCACTGAGTCCTCCAGGAGAGGACAAGCTATGGTTGCAGGCCGGGGCCACAGCCTACCCTGGCACCATCTACGGATTACCCACGTGGCCCCTGGCCACACCCATATACGTAAGCAACTTGGGCTACTGTTACGATGACCACCATTACTGTCCTCAGACCTCAGCCTGCTGGGCCAGAAGGGGCCCAAGAGAGCATCTGGCAATGAAGGGAGGGATCTTGCTGAAATTTCTAGTGGGGACCTGAAACCAGGTCCCTTCTCCCTTCTGAACTGAGGTCAGGTTTAAAAGGGATGACCATGACAGCCAATGGCAATGTGCAATGGGGTGCAGAGGGCACGAGAGATGGGCTGCATTGATAAGTATGTGTCTCGGTAACATTTACTTGTGATGGAAAGAGGCATCCTCATTTCCCTAAACTCTAAGGAAACGCTATTCCCAGAAGGGCTGCTGTTTTGTGAACTGCTCCGCTCTCCTATCAATGATCTCTCGTGAGGCCCTGATACCAGGCCCCAAAGTAAGCTGCACGTCCCTCATCTTGCTACACATGGGATGCTCAAATTGGGCCAAATTGTGTTCACCACGCAACACAGTTTGCATTATCCTGGCAGGTTTTTCTTCTTCTAAATGGAAGTTTTCGGAAGGTTATAAGGACAACCAGGCCCATGGTTGGGACATGAAGACCAGCTGGAACGTCTATGTTCCCTAATCTGGTAAAGAATGAACAGTGTCAGGAGGGGTGTGGTCCTCTTGAGAACCTGCGCTGAGCTTCCATCTTAACTGAGAAGATGCTGGGAGGGAATCAGGACCACTTTCCTTTCGAGGATGGAGCACAGAGACATTTTATCCAGTGGGAGTTGAGACCAGGAAAGGGGGATAAGTGGGTGGGTTAACACTCAAACTCCCAGTTAATTGCTGAGGGGCTCAGCCTGGGGACTTGCAAACAGCCCACAGAGCTTTCCAGACATGCTTGGAGGCATCCTGGAGGCCTGAGTCGCAGGTGGTGGAAGAAGGTAGAGGAGTTAGGTGGCTTGGACTGGGAATCCCAGAGCAACCACTTCATCCAAAGCAGCCTGAGTTACAGCTCTGTTGAGAGACCTGCAGCCTCTGGGGCCAAAGTGTCTTGCTTCTCAGAGCTCGGAGCACAAAATATGCCCAAGATAGAGAGTCAAGGCTGTTTTTCCTTTCACCGCTAGAACCTCCCTCTGCTGTGTTACGAGGAGGCTTGGGCAGCTGGGGCAGTATCAGGGCCAGACACTTTGGCAAGGCCTTTGGCCAACTAGCATTGTGGTTTCTGTAAGGGGCTTCCTGGGCAGCAGGTGTCAGCAAATGGGAATGGATTCTGGAAAGGAAGAAGGTAAGAAGTGGACAGAAATACTTGAGGGGTGTATTAGTCAATGGGGGTGTTATAACAAAATATCACAGACTGGGTGGCTTAAACAATAAACATTTCTTTGGCAGATTCAGTTCCTGGGGAGAACCCCTTCCTGGTTGACAGACAGCCGCCATCTTGCTGTGTCCTCAATGGTAGAGAGAAAGCTCTGGTCCCTTCCTCTTATAAGGGCACTAATCCCATCACAGGTGCTCCACTCTCATGATCTCATCTAAACCCAATTACCTCCCAAAGGCCTTACCTCCAAATACCATCACGTTGGGAGTTAGTGTGATTTTGGGGGGACACAAACACTCAGTTCATAACCAGGGGTGAGGCAGGAGCCTAAGTGAACAGGCAGGGGCAAGAACTGGGCTTGTTAGTGTTCTGGGGATCCTGAACAAGCAGGTGAGGCCCTGAACCTGCAGATGACATGCCCCCCTCCCATCAGGCCCTGTACGGAAGGACACTCAACCAGTCTCAGGATGTCGGGGTTTTCTAGATTTCCAGCCCCTGCTGTTTCTTCACTTAGGCACTATATTTATTCAGAGAGCTAAAAATGGCTAAAAACCATGGCTTTGGAGTAAAACTGGAGCTTCAGTGCCTGGAATTCCCTTCCCTGTTCAGTTTTGGGTTAATGGCAGCCACGTGAGAATAGGATGACTTTGGAAGACAGAAGCGAAGCGAGAAGCCAGTGCTGTGGCAGCTAGGGCAGTGTCCCTCATCCGCTGACTTCTCTTGTCGTCATGGGGCAGTCCTGGCCCCCATGTCCCGCTGCCTTAGCTCCCGCCAGATCTCCTCCTCCAGCCGGGTCAAGTGTGTGTGCAGCTCTTGGTGAGGGGGCCAGCTTCCCTTGCAGGTCGCCCACTGTATCGAGGTTGGAGGTGGTCAGAGACAGATGGGGTGCCGGTTTGTTCTTGCTCTTGCCCGCGGCCCATTTTCCCTCCTGACTGTTGGTCTGGACGACTTCAGGCCCAATACCTGATGCACAGGCCCTTCCACCAGCTCCCACGGCCAGCGGGTCGCATCCTCATGGTAACCCTCTCATTCTACATCACCTTGACCACTCTGCTTTTCTAAGTGAACCCTGACTGGTGCAGAGATATCTCAAAAGAAAGAAAAGTTAGAAACCGGGGGAGTGGGTGGTGAGCAGGAAGCAACATACAAAAAGCCAGCATCTTCTAAGGAGTAAAACCACTTTGCATATGCCGCTGCAACCCAAAGGTGAACGCACATTTTTCTTTTGTGATGCTTTTTTCTGCAGCTTTATTGAGGTTTAATTGACAAATAAAAATTGTATAAACTTAAGGTGCACAACTTGATGTTTTGATACATGTATACATTGTAAAATGATCACCAGTACTGTGCTGTATATTTGAATGCACTTTAGAAAGCCTTTTCTGTTTGCTTCTCCAAGATGTTCTTAGGATTGTTTGGGGATCCTGAGCTTCCCTGGTAGTGTCAAGTCCTGGAGCCCCGGGTGGCTGTTGCCACTGCCCGGCAGCCTGCATGGAGCACACGGGCTCAGGTCAGGAGACCACTTGAATTCCCATCCTTCTCTGTTTTTCCTCATTACAACACCTTAAACATGTCCCATCCCTAATTTAGACCCCAGTCTCTTTATCTGCCCAATGGCTTGTTTGAATACATTGGTGACTTTCAAACATATTTATAGTAAGACATACATTTTGTATCAAGACTCAATACAAATACACATACACCATAACAAAAGTTTTAAGAACGAATACTTAACCATTACTACAGAAGATGCTCCTATGCACTGAATGTCTGTATCCTTCTAAAATTTGTGTGTTAGAACCTAATCCTCAGTGTGATGGTATTTGGACTTTGCGAGGGGATTAGGTCATGAGGGTGGTGCCCTTACGAATGAGATTAGTGCCCTTATAAAAGACACCCCCACAGAGCTCTTTGTCCCTTCTGCCATGATGTGTGAGGTCACAGCGAAAAGATGGCCATCTGTGGACCAAGAAGACGGCCGTCACCAGACACTGAATCTGTTGGTGCCCTGATATTGCACTTCCCAGCCTCCAGAACTGTGAGAAATAAATGTTTGCTGTTTAAGCCACCCAGTCTATGGTATTGTATTACAGCAGCCTGAAGAGACTAAGAAATTGGTACTGTGAAGTCGGGGTGCGGCTATAACAAATATCTACAGAGAGCCTCAGTCTTCTTAGAGAATACCTGGTATGCATGATCAGAATGCTGGCAGAAATATGGACGGTAAAGGCCATTCTGATGAGGTCTCAGATGGAAACGAGGAACATGTCATCAGAGACTAGAGGAAAGGTGATCGCTGATATTAAGTGGCAAAGAAGCTGACTGAATTGTGTTCACGTCCTAGTGTTTTGTAGAAGGAAGAACTTGCAAGTGATGAAACTGGATGAAGCGATTTCTAAGCAAAGTGTTGAAGGTATGGCTTGACTCTTCCTGACTGCTTATAGTAAAATGTGAGAAGAGAGAAATGACTTAAAGATGGAATTGTTAAGCAAAAAGGGAGCAGAAAAAGATTTGGAAAATTCTCAGCCTCTTCGTATTGCAAAAAAATGAGAATACTAAGGGGGTGGCCAGATGACTCTTTCATAAGGAAATTAGTGCGGATGGAAACTCCAGGTGTAATCGACCTTCTCCACAAAAGCTAGGAACAGAGATGGGATTATGCCAGCTGAAACACTGCCAGCTGGCACTAAAGGAAACAGAGACAATGGGACAAAATGAAGGGAGAATATTAACTTCTTAGACCCTACAGGACGGGACCATAGAGCTATTCAGCCGTGAATATGGACTATTCTTCAAACCAAGGAAAGAAGGACCCCAGAGGTGATGGAGAGATCATCAGGGCTGCTACTCTAACCATAGGCTCAGAGTGTACTGGCCTGGGGGGCATGGCTGCTTCCACCTAGGTTCCAAAGGACAGGGTGGCCAAGCAGAGCCATGAGTTCGGGACTCCAGCCCATGAGAGCTTCAGGGTACCAGCAAAGAGCTGTCATGGGGCAAGGCCCGGAAGAGCACTACTGCAGGCCATCCCGCTGAGCTGCGGCGGTGCCCTGGCCATCCCAGTGAGTCTGAAAGGCAAAGCATGGTGCCAAAGAGGATTATGCTTGAGCCTTAAGGTTTAATGTTGCTTGCCCTGTTAGATTTTGGACTTACTTAGGACCTATTTAACCCTTTCTTCTTTCCTATTTCTCCCTTTTGGAATAGGAATGTCTATCCCATGCCTGCCCCACTGCTGGATTTTGGAAGCCTATAACTTGTTCGGTTTCACAATTCACGGCTGGGGAATTTTGCCTCCAGATGAATTGTACCTTGAGTCTCACCCATATCTGACTTAGATTTAGATGATATTTAGATGAGACTTTGGACTAAGAACTAAGACTTTAGAGTTAATGCCGGAAAGAGTTAAGACTTTTGGGGCTCTTGGGTGGAATGTATTTTGTATGTGAGAAGGACATGAATTTTGAGGGTCCAGGGACAGAATTCTATAGACTAAATGTGTCTCCCCCCAAGTTCATATGTTGAAATTTAATACCCAATGTGATGGTGTTAGGAGTGAGGCCTTTGAGAGTTGATTAGGTCATGAGAGTGGAGCCCTCATGAATAGGAGTAATGCCCTCATAGTGAGACCCCACAGAGCTCCCTCAACGTTTCTGCCACATGAGGACACAGCTGGAACATGGCCATCTATCAACCAGGAGGCTATCTGTGAACCTCACCAGACACCAAATCTGTTGGTGCCTTGATCTTGGATTTCTTAGCTTCGAGACCTGAGACTTTGTTGTTTAAGCCACCCAATCTATGTTATTTCTGTTACAAGAAAGGCAGTGCACTTGGATGTTTTGTTATTATCTTCTTTTTATTCTGTTTCATGTTTCCAAATATATGCTGGTTGAGACTTGCTAACTTGATTTTAGGACGACCACATATGGGTTACAAATTGCAGTTTGAACAGTTCTAGATGCTTCCAGGGTATCCAGCCAGCCCCTCGGCTCCAGGACACCATGGGGGTTTTAAGGGGCTTGTGCTGGTAGCCTGCCTCAAAGTGGCTTCCTCTGACTATGGACCCCTGAAGGGGCTGTGTTTTCCCCCTGTTTTTCACTCTGACCCAGCTAAAGAGCCAGATACTGAGCTCTGGGTGTTCAAGGTCCTTCCTAGCTGAGAACCTAACTTAGGCCTTCCTGGTCAGGGGGGCAAGAGGGTAATAATAGAAGATTCAAGTGGCCAAATAATCTACCAAGGCCTAACCTTGGCCAGTGTGGCATAGGCTATAGCCCCCAGTTTTTCAATCAAACACTCATCTGAATGTTGCTGTGAAGGTATTTTGTAGTTGTGATTAACATCTACAGTCAGTTGACTCTAAATAAAGAAGACTACTAAGACTTGATAATGTGGGTGGGTCTCATCCGATCAGTTGAAGGCCTTAAGAGCAAAGATTGCGGCTTCCCAGAGAAGAAGAGAATCCGCCTCCAGACTGCATTATAACCCCCTGCCAGAGTGTATAGTTTGCTGGCCTGCCTATAGATTTTGGACTTGCCAGGGCCCACAGTTGAGGGAGTCCGTTCCTTAAAAATCAATCAATCTATCTATCTATCTATCTATATCTATCCATCCATGTACTATCTATCCACCTATCTATCTATCCATCTATCATCTCTCTATTTGTCATTATCTATCTATCATCTGTGTATTGATGACTCTGTCATCTATCTATCTATCTATCCAGCCAGCCAGCCAGCCATCTATCTCATCTCCTATTGGTCTGTTTCTCTGGAGAACCCTGACTGAGCCAGGAGATTACTCTGTGAGCATTCCTAAAGCACTGATTATAACCCCTTGACCACATTTTCACAGCTTTATGGAGGTTTTGGCCACCATGGTCCTGACCAGAATTAGTGGTTAACACTTACCCGTGCTTCTCTGACCCTGCAGCTCTCTTGCCAGGGACCTGGAGGTAGCTGGGGAAGCCACCAGGTGAGGCCTGGGGGCAGGTGGAGGAGGCTTTCCTCTTAGGAGTAGGGGCTCCTCTGCCTGAGGTTCCCATCGCAGAAAAGGACCCTGGAAGGGCAATGAGAGGCAGCAGAAAGTTCAGGACTGGCTGACATCAGCCAAGTCACTTCTTATTTCCCAACCTTGGCCCTTTGGTGTGGAAAATGGGACAAAATTCACCATCCTGGCTACCTTTGCGATCAGAATTGGAAAAGAGGCATGGACATATACACACTACCAAATGTAAAATCAATAGCTAGTGGGAAGCAGCCGCATAGCCCAGGGAGACCAGCTCGGTGCTTTGTGTCCACCTAGAGGGGTGGGGTAGGGAGGGTGGGAGGGAGATGCAAGAGGGAGGAGATATGGGGATATATGTATATATATAGCTGATTCACTTTGTTATACAGCAGAAACTAACACACCATTGTAAAGCAATTATACTCCAATAAAGATGTTAAAAAAGAAAAAACAGAATTGGAAAAGAGAGGACAAGTGGGAAAGAGCCTTGGGAGAGAGCAGCACATCCGTCCATAGGAGGCATCCTACCGCTGGGGCCCCCAGGGCTGCACTGTGACTCCCGTGGACCCTGCACACAGCCCCTCCCTTGTCGCACCTTAGCCAGGTGATGGGATTCTTGCTCCTTGCACTTTCCTGTTCACCACTGTGTGTTCACCACCGCAGCTCTAGCTCCCAGCTGAGTGCTGGACAAGCAGTACATCTGGGTCTGAAGCAGCGCACGGAAGGCTGGACTGAAGGACTGAAGGATGTGCAGGCTTCTCGCCAACAGACGGGCACTCCCACCCCAGGGGCACAGACAGTACATCCCACCCACAGACTGAGGAGCTGCATCCGTGAGTCACTGGCAGGCAAAGGCCATCCTGCCTGAGGGCATGAGTCATAACAGACCACAGCTGACGATGGGCAGCTCTGAAGATGTCACAGATGCAGCGCCTCAGCCTTGGCAGCGGCGGGCCTGATGACACAGGGGAGAGAGGCCCGCCGTGCGAAGCGTGAGCCACAGTTCCGGGCCCAGTCTATGATGACTCGCTGTGTGAGCTGGCCCTGGCCTCCCCGGTCTGTAGAATTCGTCAGAAGCACCTGAAGAGCCCTTTGAATGTGCAGCTGGCTGTCCCCCTCTCCCGCCCACACAGGGATTCTGGCGCAGGGCCTGGGAAATCTGCATTCTTATCAGCAGCCCCCGTGCCCAGGATGCCCAACCTGGCTTGGAGGCTGCACTAGAGCCGCCTTGGGGGCCCTGTCCACTGCCCCAGTCTTTTGGTTCTAGTATTCTAGAATATCTTTCCATCACACGTTCCAAGAAGTTCCTTGAAGGAAGGGCCAGCTCACTTTCTTTTCCTTGAGCACTTATTCCAGGCCCCGGGGGTAAGCAGCAGTGGGGGACACAATGACCCAGGCCTACTGCGTCGCTGCCTGAGACTCTCCGCCACTAGCGACACTTCCCTTCTAAGCCACACACATTCTGCGACAAGGGCTGGAATCCCGAAGCGCAAACCCAGGGTGTCCGGCAGTCAGGGGGACGCGGCAAAACCCCTCCAGACGGGCACATGGGGGAGGCCCGGGTGGCGGCACTGCTGGGCTTTGAGCAATACCCTGGGAAAGTTACTGGGGAGAAGGTGGCAACTTATGGCCCTGCTTTGGGGAAGGTAGGGGCAGGAGGTACAGGGAAGCGTGAAAAGCCTGGTAGGAGTTACACTGTGGAGGGAAAAGGAAGGTTCTAGAATATGAGGTGGGGGGAGGTGGTCACAGCAATATCCTGGAGGACCTCAAGTACTGGAGTAGCTAAGGAGCCGGCCCTAGACCCTGTTGTCCCTGAGGAGCCATGGGCCCAGGAGCATGGGCTACTGGGAGCCGAGCTCTGGGAGCTCGAGGCTGCGGCACTGGGGACAGTCTGGGGTCCCTCTGAGACCCTCTTCTTTGCGTTGCCCCCAGTCAGCAGTCTGCACCCAAAGACAGGGCCTCCCCATCGGGGATGGTCTCAGTGGCTTGAGGCCTGAGCTGGGGCTTCCAGGAGGCTGCTTCCCCCACCGCTGGCTTTCTGTTCAGGGCAGGGAACAGCCCATCTCTACCCTCTCACCACCTCCGGCAAGCCGCTCACCCTCTCTAAGGCTCAGTCTGCTCCTCCGTGAAATGGGGATATGATTGGCACCTGCCTTAGGATTTCCATGACCTTAAACGGGAGGCTGCACAGAGATCCTGGGCGCCAGGCCTCTCCCAAGGAGACTCTGTAGCCCTCCTCCCATCCTTCGCGGCGGAAGAGAAACCCTATTAGACCTGCCGGCCTGCGGCCGGGCCCCGGGGAAGAGAATTCGACCTAGAGGAGCCCAGAGAAAGGCTGGAGAGAACGCGCGTTCCCAGGCGCAGGCACGAGGCGGCCGGAGCAGCTGGTGCTGAGAGGACACGCGGAAGGGCAGGGAACACCAAAGAGGGCTTCATTGCTTGGGGCAGAGAACCAGGGGACAACTAGAAGGGGGCAGATGCGGGGGGGAAGGGCTGACCGGGCTGCCAGCAGGTGGGGGGGGGGCGGCGTTTGCACAAATCTGGGCTCCTCGTGCCTGGCCTTGGCCTGCTCTGTCCTCTTCATGCAAGGTCGGGTTGGGAGCTGGAATGCAAGGGTGTGGCCACTATGGGCTGGGTGGGGGAGGGGAGATGCAAGGATGGGTGTCCCCAGGGGGGCAGAGTTAGGCCAAGCCCCGAGCCAGGCCCGGACTCCAACGGAGAATTTGCCGACACCTAGCATGGCTCATGGGGGGCTGAGCCCTGGACGGAGGCCAGCCTCTTAGGCCAAGGGCTGCTGTGGGAGGTGGGGAAGCAGCCGCCACAGGGCCTCAAGCTGCCCAGGCCCTGGTCAAGGCCATCTCCCCTACCCCCCCGGCAGGCCACCACCCAGCGGCACCTTTTACTTTTCTGGGTCTCTGATTTATGACCTACACCCAGGGCCTTCGGCGGCTCCAGGCCCTTGTCTATACGCCTCCTGGACGTCCTCCAGCGCATCCCTCCAAATTAAGTGTGGACCAAGTCATCTGCTGTCAGGATCTGCCATGCCCCCGCCTCCCCCCGCCTCCCCCGGCCCCAGGAAGAGTCTTGGTTCCTTGGGCAGCCCTAAATTTCTGGCTTCAGGACTCCTACCCCATGTCACCCTGCTGAGAACTGGCTAGACCCACTGCCAAAGGGCCCTGTCCCCTGAACACAGGGCACCTGCTTCTTCTTGCCACCCCAGGGGCCCCATCCTCTTGCTGAGCCTTCCAGTGCCCATCAGCTGACCTTCTGTTCCCCAGCCCTCCCAGCACTGCCACCCTCTTCCCACTCCCGGCCCTGGCTCACAATCTGCTGGGCCAAAGCCAACCCGAGCTGGTGCAGAGGGGATGGTGGATGTGATGGTGAATTCTATGTTGTCAATTTGGTCAGGCCATGGTTGCCCAATTGTTTGGTCAGACACCAGTCTAGATGTTGCCGTGAAAGTATTTTTTTGATGTGATTAACGTTTATGGTCAGTAGACTCTAAGGAAAGCAGATTATCCTCCATAACGTGGGTGGGCCTCATCCAATCAGTTGAAGGTCTTAACAGCAAAGACCGAGGTTCCCCTAAGGAGGAATTCCGCCCCCAGACTGCAGCGTACAAGCTCCACTTGAATTTCCAACTGTCAGACTCAAGACTGCAGCCCGCTGGCCTGCCCTGCGGAGTTCAGACTGGCCAGTCCCCAGAATAGCACAAGCTGCTTCCTTAAAATCAATCTCCCTCTGCCCCTCTCTGGGTCCGTTTCTGCCTCTTCTTGCTGAATACGGTGGACAAGAGAGGGAAGTGAGTCGGCTGGACTGGCATGTGGCAGCCACTGCCGTGCATGGGGAATGTGAACACCCTTGGGGACCCCACGCCTGTGGACCACGTTCCCAGCCTGCACCCAGTCCCTCCCCCAACCCCATGGACTCAAGCCTCTTCCGCACCCAGCTGGTGCAGGCCACACAGGCATGGTCTGCAGAGGCCACTGGCCTCTGGTGAGGAGGGCTGTGCTCCGACCCGGGGCAAGGTCCTTCCCCTCCCTGGGCCTCAGTATCCCCGTTGCTCAACAGCAGAGCCGGATGAAAGCAGTTGCTTGTAAATGTGCCGAAGGGAATCGTATACAGTAGGGCAACTTGTCAAGCTGTCCAAATAGGGCTTCCCCGGCTTCTGTGGAGTGAGGGAGCTGCGGAGAGCTCGCCTGCACCCGTGCCTCACTCCTGCCTTAACTTTGGACTTCGACCCCCAAAGTCTGGCCGCCCCTGCCTGCTGGACATCTGCGGGCTGTACTCACCACGCTTTCGGGGTGAACCATCTCCCCCGGAGCCTTGCCTGGTTTGATGTGCGTCTGGGCTGGTGGAGGGAAGCTCATTACTGCTTGTGACTCATAAAAGAAAACTGACGGACAAAAGCTCCTTTCAGAGCTCCCTTTGAACCCCAGGGTCTCGTTATGTGACAAAGATATTTAGAGGATGGAGGCAAGAGAGGTCACATATGAGGCAGGAAAATGCAGCCCTGTCTCCTGGGGCAAGTGGCAGCTGGAGTCCCCCTCCCTCACACTCGGGCCCTTGCTCTTTGGTGAGCGGGCCGGAAAAGGTGTCCCTGGTCTAAGGTTGCACTCCACCGCCTGACGGGCCCACTCGAAGGCTAGGAGCCCAGGCGCCCAGCAGCTTTACAAGATGACTTCCTGTCCCCGGGGATCCTTGCGGTCCGGGAGCTCAATGCTGCTCATGTTCTAGACAACCTCTCAGCTCTCCTGGGGACCCGCACACGAGCCCCCCAAAGGCCAGAGGCAGCTGACCTGAAAGAGGCCCTTTGGCCTCCTTCTCCCTCCACCCTCGAGTAAGTGAAGACGCTTCCCAGAATGTGTCTAGACAGCACGAAAGGAGCTGGTGAACGTAGTGAAAATTCTTACCTGGGCCTCACTCAAGGTGACCCTGTGCAGGACGTTATTGCTCTAACACAAAGAATAACCTCCCCGCATGCGCCTTTCTGCCACCTCTGCCTCTGCAGGAGCCTCTGAAGGCTCGGGAATGAAGAGCGGATGAAGAGCTGTAAATAATGTAACCAGAATTCCAAAAGGATAAGAGAGGAGGCGGTAAGAGCTCACTCTGAAGGTCAAGGGAAGCCTCTGTGGTTTCTCATTCTCTGACCACCTGGGTACACCACCAAATGCCAGTGGTTTTGTTATGGGTAGGCTGTCAAATGGAATCCCGGGAACCAGTGTGTCTGGGCCAACGGGGATCAGAGCTGTCATTTTCAGAGCCCAGCTGGTATAGCGGCGTCCCAGGAGTCCCTGGCTCTTTGGAAGCTCTGGCTTGCCACCTGCTGCCTGTGGTCTGGCCCTCCCTGGCTTTCTTCCCCCCTACAACGGACACCCAGGACATCAGTGGCCCATGGACACCATGGCGGTGGGTGTGGCTATCTCAGCCAAGGCCTGGTCTCACCTGCTGGGTACTCCCTGCTGCACGCTGGGTAGCTGGTCTCAAGCAGAGGACATCACTATGCCTCGGGGTGGCACTTTGGCAAAGCAGAAGCCAGGACGCTGAGCTGCAAAGCCGGAGGTGTGAACACGGGCTGCTGCCAGCCGTTGCCAATGAGCTGGTGTGGCCCCTGAGCTATCCTCTGTCTTGCTGGGACGTGCCACTGCTGTCAACGGCTTCTTGGGAGGTGGCCTGGGATCCAGGGGTTCTTCACCCAAATCAAAATTCCCTGGACTCTGCTGGAATTTCCCCTCTCAGGAGAGAATCCCTTTGCTCCCAAAGGCTCAGGAGGGCAATCATCCTTCTTCTGACTCCTCCTCAGCTCCCCTCCCTCCAGGCCAAGAGCCCTGCCCCGTCCAGAGTACTCGGGCTTATAGAATGCGTGCGCGTGCTTGAACTCCAACGACCCTGCAGAAGGGTCATCATCCCATTTGAAAGGGAGGAAGCTGAGGCCCAGATAGGAGAAGGGCCACTCTGACAACCCAAGACCATGGAGCACAACCTTGTCAATCCCACCCCCACCCCCAGCCCAGGCCTGCTGGAGACTCAAGGACTAGCAGCAGCTAGTCCCAGGCCAGCTTGCTTTCCGCTCCTGGGGACCCTGAATGGCTACCCAGTGATTGCAACGCCTCGTTTTCAGATTCAGTTGGCTGTCTCGCAGCAGCCACTGGGCCAGTGTCTGGGTCCGCTGGGCTTGCCCTGTTGGCTTAAACAATAGACATTTATTTCTCACAGTTCTGGAGGCTAGAAGTCCAAGATCAAGGTGTCAGCAGATCTGGTCCCAGGTGATGGCTGCTTCCTGGCTTGTAACAGCTACCTCCCTGCTGTGTCCTCACATGGTGTTTCCTTGGTGCGTGTGCACGGAGAGAGAAGCAGCTCTGGTGTCTCTTCTTATAAGGACACTAATCCCATCATGGGGTGCCCACCCTCATGACCTCTTCTAACCCTAAGCACTTCCCAAAGGCCCCACCTCCAAATACCATCACATTGGGGGGAGGGGGGGAGGGCTTCAACATATGAATTTGTGGGGGGGGACGCAAACATTCAACCCGTATCAGCCAGGGAGAGTAGAGACGAAGGTAAATTACTAATCCTAACCCTGGTGAATTTCCTCTCCTCAAACACAAATGACCCCAAGGCCCTGGTCCAACAGCAGGGAATGGAGCAGCTCAGGCAGTGGCCGAGAGCTCCAAACCCCGTGTGCCTTTCTCTGTGGGCTCCAGTGCTGGACAGGTTTATTTTTATTAATCAAATTATTGTCTATTCACAGGTTTCATATGCTTACCTCACCTTCCAAAGCAATTAAGTAGAAAGTCCCCTTTGTAATTCCAACAGGGATGCCTTTGGCTGGTCTGGGGCTTGGGGGTCCCTAGGAACGGCCGTTCCCCTCGCCGTGCGCCAAGCCAGAGCAGAAAGCCTTTGGAGTGGCAGCCCGGGGTGGGGACAGGACAAAGCTGAGCTTCAGACAGCCCAGAGGCCTGGCCTGACTGCCACTCCCTGCCCCCCTGTCCTGTAACTCGTCTGACCTGTGGCCGCCTCGTCCCCCTGGTATGCCTCCGCCAGAAGGAACCTGAAGAAGTCATTCCCTCTGTTGCTCCGGAAGCTGCATCTCAGTCACTTCCACCACCCGCATCCCAACCCTCAAGGAAGCTACCGGCCACATCAGGAGATGCCCTCTCTCCCAATGGGCAAATGGTCATTCTTCTCCCTGCCCCCAGCCTTCCCTCCTCCAGATATGCTCCAGTTTGCCAGGGTCCTCTGAGTGTGAGTCCCAGAACTAGCCAGGATATCTGGTTGGTGTGTGGGCAGAGCAGAGCCGAGGCAAGCCATGTACAAACATTTGACAGCTAGTATCTCATTGAATCCTCCTAAGAGCACTTTTAAGTAGTTTCTACCCTTTGAAAAGATGAAAAAGACCATCTGCGTCTCAGAGGGGTTAAGTCATTTGCCCAAAGTCACAGAGACAGGAAGTGGTAGAGTCAGAAGTCTAATCAGACAACCTGGTTCCAGAGCCCATGCCTTACACACTAAACTGGACAAGGGAGCAGCACACTCACCTCCCTTGCTCTGAACGCTTTGCCTCTGTTGATACAGCCCGGGGCCCTGATTGCTTATGTGGCCGCTCCATTGTGGCACCAACTCATGCTGAGTGTTGAGTCTTCTCGCCCATCTCCATGCCTTGCCCTGTGTTCTCTGGGCCCTGGTTCAGAGTTCCCCAGTCTCCACTGCCCACGTCCCCTCCTCCAACTGAGCCCTGCTGCAGCCTGTGCAGGTCCTTCCATCTCCCCGCTCCACGCCCCTGCCAGCTAACGTGATCACTGAGTAAAGTTAGAGCACAGCAGGCGGGCCGGGGCCTGTGCACAGAGCTGTGAGCTGGCAACCACTAAATTGAGAACAATTCCTGGAAATCAGGAAACAGCTATTGAGGCCAAAGGCACCAAAATTAAATCGGCCTTTGAAACAAGTGCATCTCCGCAGGCATCAGCTATGATTCTGCAAGTTTCCAAAATGAGTCCTTAAATGAGATAAAGTCTTCCAGCTCAGGTTGGACTGGGCACGTGGGCGCAGAGGGCTGGGCGATCTATGGAAGCATCAGGGCCTCAGGTCTTCCCTGTGGCACAGCGCCCAACCTTCCTGCAGGGGCGTGGACCGTGTCATCTGAAAAATGGACAGCAAGAGACATAGCACCTTCAGTGGAGCCTGATGCCAGGGGATTTCCTCCCTCTCGAGAACGCTTCCAGCCCTACGGGCTGAGATTCCTGGGGTCCGAGTGGTTCACAAGTGTTACCCCTTTTCCTTATCCCTGAAATAAGATCATTTGCGAAAGCACGGACAAGTATCGATACCAATGGAGACGTTTCTTGGGGACTCACAAAAGTCAGAAGATGCTCCTTGAGCTCAGTGCGGGCGCAGCTGCATCCACCTGGCATTTTCCAGTTTGACATCGCGGGCGCTGGCCTCGCGGTCCAGTGCAATTCAACAAATGCCCCCCAACCCCGGGGATGAACAAGGTTGCACTGCAGGGAAATGGAGAGGAAAGACTCGGTGCCTACCTTTGCGGAGCTCACAGACATGGAAACACCTCCTTGTAATAGAACACCCAGTCTGCTAAGTGCTAAAGAAAATGGGCCACGGGCGGGCTCAGGAAGCTCAGAGGAAAACTGGGTGGTTTCCACTTCAAAACCTGGGAAGTCTTCCTAGAAGAGGCAGTAGTTGATCTGGACCTTGGAGAATAAAGAGTGTCTCAGTGGTCTGAGCTGACGAGGAGGGCATTGTCGATGAGGAGAGAGCATGGGCGAGGGCATGGAAGGACATCCTTGGAAAATGGAGAGTGACCCACTTGGCTGGAACCCCGTGTCCTGGGCCATCAGCCTGGGTCGAGGTCAGGCCCGATTCTTCAGACAACCGGAAGCCATCAAAAGTCCTGATTAAGGGGGGCTTCCCTGGTGGCGCAGTGGTTGGGAGTCCGCCTGCCGATGCAGGGGACACGGGTTCGTGTCCCGGTCCGGGAAGATCCCACATGCCGCGGAGCGGCTGGGGCCGTGAGCCATGGCCGCTGAGCCTGCGCGTCCAGAGCCTGTGCTCCGCAATGGGAGAGGCCCGCGTACTGCAAAAAAAAAAAAAAAGTCCTGATTAAGGGAGGTGGCACAAGAAGATGTATGCAGAACCTCTTACAGCTGTTCTCAGAGTGAGATCTGAGGAATCCTGGAGGTCCCTAACACTCTCTTAGGGGATCCATGACGTCAAAACGATTCTCACAGCAACGCTAAAATGTTCTTTGACTTTCCCACCAGCTTGGCATTGGCACCGATGGTGCAAAAGCAGTGGTGGGTGAAACAGCAGGGGCTTGAGTACGAATCACAGCGCTGGCATCAAGTCGTCCTAGTCATCATTGGATTCTTCGTCATCATGAGCTTGCAGTTCAAAAACAAAAAGCCGTCTTCTCCTTAGAATGTTGTTAGCGAAGCAGTAATAATTAACTTGATTAAATATTGACCCTTGAGTACCCATATTTTAAAAGTTCTGTGTGACAAAATGAGAAATATGCTTAGAGCCCTTCTGCTAGCAACCCAAGTACAAGTTCGACTCAAGGTAGAACACTCATGTGATGGTTCTGAGTTGTGAGTTGAGCTGGCCGATTTTTCACAGAACATCATATTTACTTGAAAGAATGACTAACTAATGTTATTCTGATTTGGAGATCTGGCAGACATTTTCTTGTAAATGAACAAAGTGGGCTCATCAATTCAAGGAAAACAACTGACAGCATTTTTGCCAATGATAAAATGTAAGATTTCGAGCACCATTAAGAATTTTGAAAAGCCACCACTGTGAACATGACAGCTTCCCAACAGATAAAGACTTTGCCCAGTGGGATGGATGGCGGTAGTAACATAGGTGATGTTCTGGTGTAGAATGGAATGCGTCAGCACCGGGAAGGTCTGCATAAGGCAGGGCACTACTGACATTTTCCCAGGGACCAGTGCACGACGATGCTCCCAAACCACGACCAGTAAAAGATCCATTCAAAGGATAAGAGAGGGGGGTTCACTGGGGTCAAGGACGGAAGATTCATTCATGCGGTTTCATACTCCACACTGCACTTAACCTGTAAGAAACAACCAATGGCTGAATTTTTGTCTTGTATCAAAGAAGAATGTCCATAATTACATGAAAAGTCGATTGAAATATTCCTCTTTTTTCTTTTCTTTTTTTTTTTTTCTTGGCCACCCCACACGGCCTGCGGGATCTTAGTTGCCTGACCAGGGATGGAACCGGTGCCCCGTGCAATGGAAGCACACAGTCTTAACCACTGGACCACCAGGGAAGTCCCTAGTCCTCCTTTCTCTAGTTGCATGTCTACATGAGGCCAGATTTCCTTCATACACGTCAACCATAACAATGCAGCGTAACTGAACAGAGAAGTACATGTGAGACTCTGGCTGTCTTTTCTCAAGCTAGATATTGGAGAAATTCGAAAAAATGTAAAATAATGCAACTCTTTTCAACACAACTTTTTGTTTTGAAAAATACACTTATTTTCCTTCCATTATTTATATTTACATGAAATCAGTTTATTATGTTAATTTCATATTAATAAATAAATATTTTAACAGTCTTATTTCTAATATGGTTAACATGAAGAGAAAAAATCCACAGAAACAAAAAAGCTCTTGGGGGTCCCCAACAAATGTTGTTGTTGATTAACCTCACTGTACCCCGCTTTTTAAAAAAATTGCGGTGGGGCTTCCCTGGTGGCGCAGTGGTTGGGAGTCCGCCTGCCGATGCAGGAGACACGGGTTCGTGCCCCGGTCCGGGAAGATCCCACATGCCACGGAGCAGCTGGGCTCGCGAGCCATGGCCGCTGGGCCTGCGCGTCCGGAGCCTGTGCTCCGCAACGGGAGAGGCCACAACAGTGAGAGGCCCGCGTACCGCAAAAAAAAAAAAAAATTGCGGTGAAATTCACGTGACATAAAATTCATTATTTTAAAGCATACAATTCATTGGCGTTTTGTACATTCACAGTGTTGTGTAACCATCACCTCTGTCTAGTTCCAGGACATTTTCTTCTCCCCGAAAGGAAACTCCATACACATTAAGCACTCGCTTACCTTTTCAGCCTCCCACTGGCCCCTGGCAACCATTAACCTGCTTTCTGTCTCTGCGGATTTACTCTCAGTAAGTTCTAAGAGTAGAGCTTACTGTTGCAAATCCCAGCTCTGCTGTTTTTTAGCTGTGATACCTTGGTCAAGTTGGGTAATTGCTAGAAGACTCGTTTTCCTGACCCCTAAAGTGGAGATAATAATAGTACCATCTTCATGGGGCTATTGTGAGCATTCAGTGGGAAAAGGTCCTTAATGTTCCTGGAACATAGTAGATGCTCAATAAGCGGGAGTTCACATCAACCCCTGGGAGGGAGCATTGATTCCATTTCCGTACACTCTGTCTCTAGATGTGACGGGCAATATCTCAAGAATGAGAGCCAGGTATCACTTTTGCTTACCAGCCGTGAGACTTTGATGAGTAACTTCACCTCTCTGAGCATTGCTTCCCTCATCTATAAAGTGGAACTAATATAATCCCCATCTTGCAGGGTAGTTGTGAGAATCAGTGTAGGAGTGAATGCTTGTAACATTCTTAGCACGTAGGAGGCACTCGATGGCCAGCAGTCATGGGGGGCTTTGGTTTGCAGTGATGACAACGACATTGATGGAAATGGGAAAGTGCTGACACCATCCTCTAGGCTCTCACACCCTGTGTGCAGCTCAGTGGCCACCACTCTGGCTGGGTTCTTCCTCAGAACCGTTGGAGTGATGGACACCTAATCCCAGCACAGGGCAAGATGATGGCAGCATGGTCTGCCTAGTGCCCCAGCGGCCTTCGTCTTGGCTCGGCGGCTCTCTGTGCACAGGCTGCTCGGGCTTTAGAAGAGCAAATCAGTTTACACGAAGCTTTCCTGCTAGGGCCATATTTTAGCTCCAGCCCCAGAAGACACTCCAGTCCCCCAGTTCTGGAAAGGCCTCAGGGGCTCAAACTTGAGAGGTGCTCTTAAACATGCCTGGTAGCTCCCCATGGCCACTTCTGCAACACCCCTTCTCTTCTCAAAAGAAAGAAACATGCTCTCCTACTGGAGTCCATGCCAACGGTGCAGGGCTCCCTGGGGTAAACCTGTCTCTGCTGCCGTTGGCTCTGAGCCTCACAGTTATGGGCTGACGCCTGTCAAGCTAGAGATGCCCCCCGTCAGCCCCCCTTCACTGCCACGTTCACGCCACTAACGGGGCTGTTACTTGAAACCTGAGTTCTTTTTTCTTTTTTTTTTTTTTGTGGTATGTGGGCCTCTCACTGTTGTGGCCTCTCCCGTTGCGGAGCACAGGCTCCAGACGCACAGGCTCAGCGGCCATGGCTCACGGGCCCAGCCGCTCCGCGGCATGTGGGATCTTCCCGGACCGGGGCACGAACCCGTGTCCCCTGCATCGGCAGTAGGACTCTCAACCACTGCGCCACCAGGGAAGCCCCCTGAGTTCTTTTTTTGATGTGGATCATTTTTAAGGTATTTATTGAATTTGTTACAGTATTGCTTCTGTTTTATGTTCTGGTTTTTTTGGCCCAGAGGTATGTGGGATCTTAGTTCCCCGACCAGGGATAGAACCCAAGTTCCCTGCGTTGGAAGGAGGATTCTTAACCACTGGACCACCAGGGAAGTCCCGAAACCTGAGTTCTTGTCGAAATGAATTTGAGAGTGGGAAGCTGAGGAAGGCCGGTGGGGTGGAGCGTGCACGGAATCAGATGTGGATTCAACCCTGCTGACGACTGGAGACCTCCTGGGCCTTGGGTTCCCCACCTGAAGAATGACAAGGTCGGACCAGCTCCGGCTTCTTGGGTTTCAGGGAGCAACAATCACTGAGTATTCACTGTCCTGAGCCCTTTAGGACCTTCTACCTGATTCACTTTGCCCTGCAGAGGCTTGCTCTGGTCCCGAACACCTGAATAAGACAGGAAAGGGACAGCTCTACACTGGATGGGTAACAGAAGTCATCACATGTCACAGAGCAAGCTGGCCAGCCCCAAGCTTCACCCAAATGGGAAGCGGGTGTCTTCCTGCTCTGTGCACAGACAGAGAACCCACGGGGGCAGTGAGCCAAAGGCAGATCGGTATATCTATTGATGGCAGATGGCAGCAGGTGAGCGTAGGGTGGGCAACTGGGAATGTACCTCAGTCAAGGGCCTGGAGCGGTTTATTGGGTAGTCTTAGGGAACTCTGAAAACTTAGCCTGGGGATAATATAGACTGGGTCCTCGACATACTGCATATGCCCCATGGCCCGTGGGTTCTGAATGCCTGTGGGTATCAGCCCCAGGCACTCGGTCCAATGATCCTCACTGATGCACTCCAAAGATACTGAAGCCATAGTGGTGGCTGGGCCATGAGTGCAATGGCCAGCATGGGAGGGAGGAAGGATGAAGCCAGGAGCCAGCTGGAGAAAGACGGGATGGAGGTCCTGGATGACCTATCCAGATGAGAAAAGCCTTTTAGATCTGCTTTCGATTGGGCAGAGGAGGGAACCACAGGTATGCCTTGGAGTAGGAGAGCCAATAGACAAGAGGCCTCGGCACTCAGCCTGGCTTTCTCTTCCCTGGGATGCAAGATAATGCTGAGTATGTGTTTCTCTTTCTACTCTCTCCTAGACGCTGCAGTGACAAAATGTTCATCCAGGACTCAGATTTATTCCCCCCAAACCAAACTCACGAATCTTCCCAAGGAACTGAGGCTTTTCTTAATTTCCATCTACCACCGTCACCTCTCTGGGGAGGTAGAGGTGGGAAAGAAGATAGAAATTGTATGTAGCCCTGAAGCCGGCACCAAGGAAGCCTCAGGCTACAAAGCAAACACGTGCAAAACCTCTCCCGTAGCTGTCACATCAATATCAAATTACCTGCTTTATTCACTTACAAAGCTCAACGTAAGCAGCAAACCTCTTAGGCTCCAGGTCCCAGGTCTGGGCGGTTGAGAGGCAGGGGTGGTACCTGATGGCTCCCAGGGGCCTGATTCGTCCTATAGGGACAGCCCAGGCTTCAGGCCATGGTACCACTTGCTGCCCAGGAGTACGTGCCTGGCTGGCCATCCGTGTTCACCTCTACAGGTGCACGCACGCGTGACCTCTGCCCTGTGAGGTAGGCAACAGCGATATCCATAGTCCCATTTCAAAGACAAAGAAACTGAGGCCCAGAGAGGTAAGTGATTGGTCACACCCAAAACTCAGCTTTCTTGACTCCAAGCTCAGCCACCTGGCGGTTCTGCCTGCTGCCACCCGAACTGGCAGTTAACACTGTTTTCTGAGGTCATCTTAGGGCAAGGGCACAGGTTGGGGAATCTGTTTCCGCAATTCCCTATTCACTCTTCATATGCAAACATGAATGTATGTTCAAGGCATATCAGTTAACATATCACTTTCATAGGCAATTAAGAAATTGGCCCTCAAAATTACAGCAGAGGATGAAACTTCTGGGTTTATGAATTCAGGAATCAAAGGGTCAGAACTTTATGGCGAGTCCTGGTGTGGTTTTAACTTTCCTCTGCTCCACAGTAACCCCTCCAGGACTCTTTTCTTTCGCCTGTCTGTAGTCCAAGAAGCCCCTCCACACTTTAATAAAAGTGAGCTTATGGGGTATTTAAAGGAGAGTTACAGCTATGGGAATACACAGTTGCAAGTCTTAAGTGGTGCCCGAAACTACTGTTGTAGGCTGAATAATGGCTCTCAGTGTGGAACCTGTAGATGTGACCTTATATGGAACGAGTAGCTTTGCAGGTATGATTAAGTTAAGGATCTTGAGACGGGGAGATTATCCTGTACAATCTGCATGTATCCTTTTAAGAGAGTGGCAGGAGACTTGTCACAGACACGCAGAGGAGAAGGCAGTGTGACCATGGAAGCAGAGATTGGAGTGAGGCGGCCACAAGCCAAAGAATGCTGGAAGCTTAGGTACTGGGAGAGGCAAAGAGCAGATTCTCCGCTGGAGGGAGTGCAGCCCTGATGACACTTTGATTTTGGCCTAGTGATAGAAATTTTGGACTTCTGGCTTCCAGAACTATGATAGAGTAAAATTTCTGTTGTTTTAAAGCACCCAGTTTGTGATAATTTGTTACAGTAACCAACCACAGGAAATACAGAGGTGTATTAGGGGGCATAATGGGAGACCTGGTAAATGGAGAAACATGCCTTGTTGTTAGATATGAAGATTCAATATTAAAAATACATCAATTGTCTGTAAATTGACCTATAAATTCAATAAAATCTCAAAGGATTCCTGGAACTGGATAAAACTATTCAAAAGATCATCTAGAAGAATAAGCACATGGCAAGAATATTCAGAAAGAAAAGCAAAGAGGACAAACTCTCCCTACTGGATAGAGGAGCATATTGTAAAGTTCTTGCACAGGGATAAAAACCCAAGAGATCAACTGATTAAAGCACAAAGCCCCCCAGTATACCCAAGTATATATGTAAATTTAGTATATGATAAAGTTGATATTTCAAATCAGTGTTGAAAGGCTGCATTATTCCATAAGTGGTGATGGCTGTTTCAAAATGGCTACTTAGAAAACAATAGAGTCAGATCTCTACCTCACTCCCTACAGTAAAATAAATACCAGCTGTGTCAAAGATTTAAATGTTAAATATGAAACCATAAAAGTACAAGAAGAATAAACACATGGAGTTTTTTCTCATTATATAAGTTATAATTTGGGGTTTGGGAAGGTTTTTCCAAACAGGACATAAAAACTTGAAGTCATACAGGAAAAGGTTATCAATTTGACTGCATATAAATGAAAAACTTTTATGTTATATAAAATATAAATATTATATACAATATGTAATATATTACATATAAAGCATATTATATTTTAAGTATGTATTATATCTCAGTGCTATATATTATATAGAATATTACATATATTAAATACATATGTTATATCTCAATGTGAGAAAAATAATTCTAACAGATATGACACAGGCTTTATAACCCTCTCTACAGTGAGCTCTTACGAATCCATAAGGAAGAGAACAAACATCCCAATAGAAAAATAGGCAGTAGGCCCTGAAGAGATCATTCCCCAAGAGAATAAGTACAGATGGCCAATAAATATGTGGAAAGATACTATCACCAATAATCAAAGCAATGCCAAGAAAAAAATCTTATTTTTCACTTATCAAATTGCCAAAGGTTTAAAAGCTTGACTAAACTGGTGATTTTCTTGCACTTTTGGTAGTGTAAATTAGTATATTTTTGAGGGCTGTTTGGCCATGCGTATCAGCATGTATAATGTGCACAGCCTTTGACCCAGCAAGCCCATTTTGAGGAATCTACAAGTATTGATATAGGAAGATACTCATGGTGTACAGTGGAGATAAAGTGCTTTATAGAACAATATTTATGATTCAAAGACAGCTGTCTGGAGTATGTACGCCAAATGTTAAGAATAGTTATCCTTGGAAAATGAGATTTGGGTGTGATTTTCATTTTCTTTGTACTTTCAGTATTGTTTGCTGGTTTTAAATAGCATGTATCTTTTTTTCTGCAAAAACAATAAAGCTATTTTCAAAAAAAGAAATGTAGAAGATGAAACTTTAACATAGAGCTTTGTAACAAAAGTGGTTGGCTGTTTAGGAACAGATATGGAGGCGGAAGGTATAGCCCCAAGAATAGGTGCTCCCTCAAGGCCTGCCATGTGGCAACTGAAAAGGTAGGGATGGAACATGCCCTCTTAGAGTCCCTGCAAGACTTAAATGTGAAAATATATGGCAGAGAGTAAGCACCCAAAAGGAGCGTGCTTATTCGTGAAAACATAAGAACCCTTCTCATATGTGGTTGCTAAGTAATGGCTCCCCAGTGATGTCCACGTCCTAATCCTCAGAACCTGTGGATACGTTACCTGGCATATGGCAAAAGGGACTTTGCAAATGTGATTGACCTAAGGATCTTGAGATGAGGAGATCATCCTGGGTTTTCTGGATTGGCCCTAAATCACCCAGGGGTCCTTATAAGAGGGATGCAGGAGGGTCAGAGTCAGAGAAAGAGATATGATGAAAGAAGCAGAGGTAGCATTGATGTGGGGCCATGACCCAAGAATGTGGGCAGCCTCTAGAAGCTGGAAAAGACAAATAACTGGATTCTCCCCTGGAGCCTCCATAAGGAACACAGCCCCGACAATCCATGTCAGTCTTCGACCCTCCAGAACTGTAAGATAATACATTTGTGTTGTTATAAGCCACTAGGTTGGTGGTAATTTGTTACAGCAGCCACAGGAAACTCATACATGATACAAGGAGAAGGAAGTCAATTTCCCTTGCATTACGTCCTTGTCTTAGGCTTCCTTCCACATGCTAAGCTCTTGAGGGAAGGGGCTGTATTTGGTTCATCTTATGTGCCCCAGAGCCCCGTACAGAACCTGGTCCTGACAGGAGCTCTCCAATCCGTTCTCTTCATTCTATGCTGGGGCCAATGATCCTGCTCAGGTGCATATCAGCTTTCTCCAGGACTATTCACACAGCCTCCTCATGGGCTTCACGGCCTCACTGCCTCCAATTTCAGGGCCATTGTCTCCACAGCCCTCAACATGATCTCTCTAACACATCAAGTCTGCCATGTCACCCCTCTGCTCTTTAATATTTAGTGACTCTCCGTCACCTATAGGATGAAACCCAGTGCCACAACCCATTCCAACCATCTATCTCTTCTGCCTTTTCTGTTGCTATTCCCTGACACCTACATTCCTACATCAGCCATCCCAAACCTCTTGCTCTTCCCTTTCACCCTCCACATCATCACACAAGCTGTCCTCTCTGCTTGGCAAGCTCTTGCATCCTCTCCGCCTGGCCATTCTCAGCCATCCTTCAAACCTCATCTTCCCGCAAAAGCCTTCCCCTGGGGCCCCCACGACTCCCTCTTGGAGTGGGTCTGGATTGTACCACAGGCACTGGTTCTGTGTCTGCCCCCAAGTGACCGTGAGCTATTGGTGGGAAGGGATTGTGGCTGTTTCATTTCTGCTTCCCTATAGCAGGAGCTCAGCAAATGCCTTCTGCATTGGCCCACTGCTGAACTAGTGTTTATCAAGACGAATTACTTAGCATGGATTGAGTCCTGATACAATTCAACTTCACTTGGCATCAGCAAATGTATCACACCCTTTCTGTCTCTTCTATTGTCTCTCCAGCACCAGGCTTCAGGGGCTGATGGATTTATCTGAGAAGATTCCCAGCCCCTGTGTGACCCTGTTTATTGATCTTAGTCAGGCTACAATCATTACATCTGTTACCCAGCTCTGGACAAGTACCATTAATAGCCCTTCTCTTTCCTCTCTTGTATCCTTTGCTTCAGCCCTGTCAACCACATATATGTTGCTCTTTCTTTTTCTTTGCTTAGTCCATGCTGTACTGATTATTTTTTCACCAGTCTGGGAGCCCCTGAATCTCTTATGTGGCCCCATGGAGCCTTTTAGAAAACCAGCTATAACACCAAGAGAGAGTATGCCCAGCACTGAACGCAGCACCTGGTGCGCTGTAAGAACTTATCACACAAATGTCTATGCGGGCAGTTCTCAAATGTGAGCAGGCATCAGAATCATCCTAGGGCTTGTTAAAACACAAACTGCTGGGTGCCACCCCCAGAGATTCTGATTCAGTAAGTCTAGGGTGGGGCCCAAGAATTTGCATTTCTAACAAGTCCCTAGGTGATGGAGATGCTGTTGGTCCAGGGACCACGTATTGAGAAATACTGGTCTTTGGAAAGAGTGTGAATGAGTGTACAAAAGGGAACTTGTAAAATTAGTCACTGTACCATGGGAACTGTAGAACTCTTATTAGTCAGTAGGGAATACACATGGATGCGGGAAGTGGGAGGTGCTCATGTGGTAGAGAATGGGATTTTGAGGAATGCACACAGGACAGGGAGGTTGAGAGAGAATGCATAGAGAAGGAAGGGCAGGCTAATGGACAAGACACTGGGGCTCTGGTTATGTGTGAATCAATTGACATCCTATATCCAATGTATCCAGTGATGTTTGGCCAACTCATAGATTAGCTGCTTGCTTACCTGCTCCTTAATCCATCTCTAGCCACAAATTAAGGAGTCTGCAGAGCAGAAGTGGGTCTAGGCAAGAAAAAGATAAATGCTAGTAAGAATGTGACATATAGGGTTGTTGGATTAGGTGAGCTAGACCTAGCATCCTAGAGACCTGAGAATGTGGGGAGGAGCAAATATAAGCAGAAATATCCATAGTGTCTAAATGGTTCTTTTTCATGTCTACTTGTTCTTGTTTCATTTATGCCTGGTTTGGTACAGGATTTCTTAGTTGTTGTTTTTTTTTTAATTGATGTTATTTCTTTGAGGATGCTAAACATATCTTTTATTAAGTCATTTTCAGATTGCAGTATTATTTTCATTTTATCAGGATTAAATTCATCTCCTGAGTGTTGATTTTTTAAGCTGACATTCCTAGTATTAGTGTTCATGATGTGTTTTGAAATTTTGGCTCATCTCATGTAGTAGTGCACTTTCATCTTTTCTCTGCCCATATCCCTTCCTGTTGAGCAGTCTTGCTAATGTCTCCATTTAGCACCCTAGAGCCCCCAGTCAAGAATCAGGTCGTAAGCTCGTGGCTCAAGGCCTCCATTCTTCTGTGATTTGGGGAATGTCACTAAATTTACAGGCAGCTTGAGCCAGGTCCTGGCTGCCAGATTGTGTTTGGTTCATCCTACATCACTAGGTTTGCAGCTTGATGTAAACCATTGCCCCTGTCAGGGGGTTGGTTGTAGTATTTATAAATGCTTTTATGAAAGGGGAAGCGCCACCCTAGGATCTGATTTCAGGCAGTAAAATCCAGTCCCTTTTCATTACCCCATAGGAGCAGAATGCCTGGTTGTCTCAGTATGCTTCTAGATCCAGACCTCAGCTGGCCTGTGGCTTTATCCCTGTTTAGCATGTGTGTCTAGCCCCCATTTTTGGTCCACTGAGATATACATTTTATTTTTTTAGTGCTGCTACTCCTTTTAAATTGTCTCTTTATAGTATATACTCGCCGTGTTTTGGTGGCAGTGTCTCAAACTGTAAACCTATAAACCCATCTTAACTAGTGGTCTAGATTGATTTAGCTCTCAGGAGTCCCTCACTGGTGTTTTTTGGGCCTTGCACTGATTTTAAAAAATGCAGACTGCAGTAGTTGCCTACGGCTGCCATTGCATAATGCCATAAGTGAGGTGGTTTAAAACAACAGAAATTTCTTCTCTCACATTTCTGGAGACTAGAAGTCTGAGATCAAGGTGTTCACTGGGCCATACTCTCTTTGACGGCTCTAAAGGAGGATTTTTCCTTTCCTCTTCCTGGCTTCTGGTGTTTTCTGGCAATCCTTGGTGTTCCAATCTCTGCCTCCATCTTCACATGGCATTCTCCCTGTGTCTGTGTCTCTGTTTTCTCTTCTTAGATGGACACCAGTTATTGGAGTACAGCCTACCCTAGTCCAGTATGACCTCATCTTAATTTAAGTAATTACATTGGCAAAGACCCTATTCCAAATAAGGAAACATTCACTAGTTTAGGGCAGGCATGTATTTGGGATGGGGGGAACTATTCAACTGAGTACACTAGGCTATGGGCCCAGTGGCAAGCCAGGCTCCTGACTGAGGCAAGGAGATACTTGGCTCACCTCCAGATTCCCAGCTTTAGCTGAGGCCATTTGGCTCCCCCATTAAATGCTGTATTCAAAAGTGGGACTGGATTAAAGAATATGAAGCATTCACCCAACGCTGCTTCAGTCAAAACACTGGAGTTCATTGTCTTTCTAACAGTAGATCAGTAGCATAATCTCTATGTATAAAGGATCCAAATGATTTCTGCTCCTTGAACCCTAATACTCTTGAGTCTTGAGCAAGGTGCTCAGGTCCAGAAGGACAAGCTTAGTTCTTCAAGAGGTAACCTGGGAATTCACAGTTGGCAAAGGAAGTCCAGTAACACCTCATTTATCTACCATCACCGGTCAATTTTTTCCTACCATCACCGGTCAATTTTTTCCTATGATAAATGATCCCAGTGGCCAAACCTTTTCTTTGGAATCTGCTTTGTACAATATTGCTGCCTCCTTCCTCACTGTCAGAGGCCATTTCTGATGTCTGTCAGCCTCATTTCTAGTAGCTCTGGTCCTCTCTTTCTAATTTGCTGCTTCTATGTGCTACAGGCTGAGAGACTTGGCAGCAGAACTTGATAGACATGTGGGTATAAGAGCCACAGACTGTGTGCAAATCCTGCAGAGCTCTCTAGTAAAGGAAGGGCAGGAGACTTAGGACAATGTCAGCTCTTCAGAGGTCTTTCTGAGGTTGATGACTTTCTGATTCTGTTAGGTCACCAGCTAAGCGACCTTGGAATAACTAAAGTGTCAGTATACTCTGTAGACCCTGATCTTTGAAATCTGTAGGATTCGGACTTTAAGTTTGGACCCATGCACCCATTTGTGCCACTGGAGGACTGGAAATGTCAGAGCCATGTGGCTGAGGCCAGCCCACAGCTTGGGCTTTTCCTGCTGCTCCATCTTCCTTCTTCCTGCCTTACTCAGTGGTTTCCTCCCAGATACCTGGGGGGGGGGGGTCTCTTTCTGACCACATGGCACTGCACTGGAGGCAGGGACTCTGGAAAAGGGTGTCCCAAATCTCCCTACTGGCCGTGATGAGTCTTTTTTTTAAAAATTGAAATATAGTTGATTTACAATGTTGTGTTAGTTTCCTAGTCTGTAGGTTGTCTTTTCATTTTGTTTAGGGTTTCCTTTGCTGTGCAAAAGCTTATGAGTTTGATTAGGGTCCATTTGTTTATTTTTGCTTTTATTTCTATTGCCTTGGGAGACTGACCTAAGAAAACATTGGTACAATTTATGTCAAGAATGTTTTGTGTATGTTCTCTTCTAGGAGTTTTATGGTGTCATGTCTTATATTTAAGTCTTCAAGCCATCTTGAGTTTATTTTTGTGTATGGTGTGAGGGTGTGTTCTAAGTTCATTGATTTGCATGTGGCTGTCCAGCTTTCCCAACACCACTTGCTGAAGACACTGTCTTTTCTCCATTGTATATTCTTGCCTCCTTTGTCAAAGATGAATTGTTCATAGGTGTGTGGGTTTATTTCTCGGCTCTCTATTCTGTTCCATTGATCTATGTGTCTGTTTTTGTGCCAATACCATGCTGTTTTGATTAGTGTAGCTTTGTAGTATTGTCTGAAGTCTGGGAGGGTTATGCCTCCAGCTTTGTTCTTTTTCCTTAGGATGGCTTTGGCAATTTTGGGTCTTTTTTTGTTCCATATACATTTTAGGAATTTTTGTTCCAGTTCTGTGAAAAATGTCATGGGTAATTTGATAGGGATTGCATTAAAGCTATAGATTGCTTTGGGTAGTATGGCCATTTTAACAATATTGATTCTTCCAATCCAAAAGCATGGGATATCTTTCCATTTCTTTGAATCATCTTCAGTTTCCTTTATTAATGTTTTATAGTTCTCAGCATATGCCTTTCTTGGTGAGTCTTGTATTATGTTCACCTGGACTGCAAAAGTATTTAAATTGGTTTCTCACAAAGGGAATTTGCCCATGAATTGTTGCTGAATTGGTGTGTTTGTGAGGGGAAGGAGGGTGCAGAGCTTCTTACTCCATTATCTTACTGATGTTAGTTTGGCTATTAGCCTTCTGCTCACCCAAATGGTGAGCATCAAAAAATGCTTGTAGTTTCCTGTCTTTTCCCCCACTTTCCAGACACAGTAGCATAAGAAACAAACATGTCTTCTGTTCCTGCTGAGAGATTGCTAATAAGCACTGGTTCTTAGCTCCATGTGATGCAAAATGAGTCAGTAATACAGCTGCAGTGTTTATGACAGTAGAGATATATGACTAGCCCTTCCTGAGTCTGCCCCTGGCCCCCTTTATCCAACTTTTAAGTCTCTCAAGGCTGTAGGCAGCAAGCCCAAATTGGTAGCTCACTCCTCTGTAGGCCCAGGCAGCAAGAAGTCCCCAAGCTCAGCATCTCACAAGTACTGGGAAGAGCTGAGAATAACTGTCTTCTCTGCCCTTTGAAGAGCTTCTTAAAGATCTTAAGAAAAAGAAGAGAAGTCTTATTCCCTTCCCTCCTGCCTCTCCACATCTTCCCCTTGCCCACTCACCACCGCAGTCAGGGTCTGAGCAAACAGACGGATAAGCAGCTACTGCTACAAAAGGGCAAACATGAGGGTTCTGATATTGGAACTACATTGCTGTTCAGATTTCGGCAGCCATTTCCACAGCACTTTTGACGTTTTCAAAGTCATTTCCTGACTTTTAAAAATATGATCCCCATTTTAGAGGTGAAGAAACTAAGGCAGTGACTGAGGCAGAGAAGGAAGAGGATCCCTGTGTGAGTCAGCAGTTGAAGTAGGGCCAGAGCCCTGGTTTCTCGCTTCTTTGAGTTCTTTCCATACCATGTGGGCCACATTAATCGGGAGTGAAATATTCTGAGGTTGGTGACAAGCGTGTCCACTACCCCTTAAGTAGCCAGCCTGGGCTTCCTTGGAGACTCCAGGAACATGGGGCTCCCCTCTAAGCAAAGGGCTTGCCGGGATTATGGGGGACTAATGTTCTCATCATGGTTTTGCCACTTAAGCTCTAGACCTTCAGAGAGTACATTTCCTGGGCCCAGCTCACTGGCCACGTGTGGAGAGTGGGCCTGGAGAGGTTACCAGGGGAAGAGCTGGGGTGAGAAGCCAAACCCTCTCCTTCTCTGGGTCACTCAAAGAGCACTTACATATTCTGCCAAGCTGTAGTTGCCTTTTTGAGCTTCACTTTCCTCATCTGTAAAGTGGACATAACATCTTCATCAACCACACTATAGAGAATGTTAGGAGTCTCAGAGGTGATCGGGTATAAGTGTGTGATCTGTAGTCTGTGAAGGAGCATCTGCATCTGACTTTGCTACTCAATCCTATTCATGGAGCAGCTACTGGAGGACAGGTGCCGAGTTAGGCATAGTATGTGAATCACCCCAAGTCACTTGTCTTATCCATTAATACACAGCTGTTCAGTGACAGAAATGAGATGAGAGCCTTTTCTGACCAGTCCCAGAGAGCTGGAGATCATATTGCTGTGTGCATAAGGTTGTTAGCATTAACACGTTTAAAAAAGACTCAAGTTAAACTTGAATTTTAGATAAATAATGAAAAAATAAATATAAATATATATACACTTATACACAGTTATATGAAAATATTATTATTATTTTTTTTAATCTAAAATTCAAATTTAACCAGGCATCCTGTATTTTATTTGGCAGCCATATGTGTATATGGAGTTGGCACTGAAGGGGCAGCAGGCGGGCAGGTTGTTTGTTTGTATATTCATTTTGAAGTGAGGGAGTCAGCAGGCCATATGCCAGGGAAAGAAGTGATCTTCCCACCCAAGCAAGTCACCACTGCTGTTCTCAACCTGGGGGCCACCAAGAACATATACAGACCTAATACTTTGTCCTGATGACAAACACTCACGTAGAATTAGGCCTCTTCCCTTCCCCTTCCTGAATGTTCCCAAGACGCTATTTTCCCCCATTCATCTGGGCTCCATTGGAGGTATTTAAAAGATAGTTTATCAAGGATAAAAAGGGTATTTTAAAAATAGATAAAGGTTTAAATTTCATAAGGACCTACTCTATAGCACAGGGAACTCTACTCAGTATTCTGTAATGGCCTATATGGGAAAAGAATCTAAAAGGAGTGGATATATGTATTTGTATAACAGATTCACTTTGCTGTACACCTGAAACTAACATAATATTGTAAATCAATTATATCCTAGTAAATTTTTTTAAAAAAGGTTTAAATTTCAAGTTTATCTAAAGATAAGGCCTAGGATTTGTTTTTTTAATTTAATTAATTAATTAATTTATTTATTTATGGCTGCGTTGAGTCTTTGTTGCAGTGCGTGGGCTTCTCATTGCGGTGGCTTCTCTTGTTGCGGAGCACAGGCTCTAGGCATGTGGGCTTCAGTAATTGTGGCTCACCGGCTCCAGAGCACAGGTTCAGTAGTTGTGGCTTCGTAGCTCTACGGCACGTGGGATCTTCCCAGACCAGGGCTCGAACTTGTGTCCCCTGCACTGGCAGGCAGATTCTTAACCACTGTGCCACCAAGGAAGCCCCAGGCTTAGAGTTTTTAAAAACAGTGGTAGACTTCTGCTTCTGGTCAAGATGGAATAACAGGGAATGAATTTACCTTCCTTCCTGGAACAATCAATAGACAAAATATTTTTTTAAAAAGCCAGTACTTTGCAAGATGCTGGACATCAAGGAATGAAAGACAGGGATGGGAAACAAATGAGGTGAGCGCTACAGTGCCCCAATTTGTTGCCTAGAGAGAGATTCCAGGCTGTAGAACAGGGAGGGAAAACCCAAGCAAGGAACTCAGTGTTTTCCCTGAGTTGAGGAAACAGAGTGGGGAATCCAGGAAGTCCAAGGAAACTTAATTTCACAGGACAGAGTGCTAGAGAGCTGAACATAGAAAGTGCTCCAGAAATCTGCTGTATTGAAAGTATTCAGTAGAGTATTGATTGGTGCATGCATGTGAGGGAACTACCTGAGGCCTAGAAAAGGAACATCCAGAGCAATTACAAGAAAACAGTGCCTGGCACTTACGCAACTATGGGGATTATGCCTGCTCCCACCTGCCAGTCTGAAA
Source organism: Delphinus delphis (assembly GCF_949987515.2). Taxonomy (NCBI): domain Eukaryota; kingdom Metazoa; phylum Chordata; class Mammalia; order Artiodactyla; family Delphinidae; genus Delphinus; species Delphinus delphis. The sequence goes on from NC_082704.1 coordinate 3,842,704, forward strand.
AATCTCAGATTTACAGGGCACTGGGTAGAGCATACAAGTGGTTCGTATTTCAGTGTTGGGGGATAATTAGCCCTAGGCTGATAACTGCTCCAGTCCTGCCTAACAAGTCATAAAAGCAAACCTGAACAGTTCAAACTATTTTCAACTGAACTGTATCCCATAAGAAAGTTCAAGAATATTTATAGGAATACAAAAATATCTGGCACCTAATAAGGTAAAATGCACAGTGTTTGGCATCCAATAGAAAATTACCAAGCACACAAAAAAGCAGGAAAGTATGACCCATAATGAGGAAATAAATCAATTGGAACCAATCCAGAATTGAAACAGGTGTTAGAATTAGTAGAACACTAAAGCAGTCATTATAACAGTATTCCATTATGTTCAAAAGTTAAGTAGAAACATGTGTGATATACAAAGACCCAAATTAATTGCTTCTAGAGATGAAAACAATAATATCTGAGATGAAAAAAACACTAGATGGGAATAATGGAAGATTGAACATTGTAGGATAAGAGATTAGTGAATTTGAAGACACAGTAATAGAAACCATCCAAATGAAACAAAGAAAAGAGTACATAAAAAAGAACAAAGCATTACTGAGCTGTGGGACAATTTGGAAGGCTTAATATATGTGTAATTGGAGTCCCTGAAGAACAGTAAGGGGCAGAAAATACATTTGAAGACATAATGGATAAAATTTTCCCATATTTGATGAATATTATAAACACATAGATTCAAGAATTTCAATGAACCCCAAGCACAAGAAACATGAAGGAACTATACCAAGGCATGTTAAAATCAAATTGCTCAAAAGTAGTGGTAATTATAAAAAGCTTAAAAGCAACCAGAGGAAAAAGATATATTATGTACAGAGAAACAAAGATACAGATCAAAGCAGATTTCTTGTCAGAAACAATACAGATAAGAAGATGGTGGATCAACATCTTCAAAGTACTGGATCAAAAAACAAACAAAAAACCTCGTTGATCTCACAGTTTATACTCAGTGAAAATATCTTTCAAAAATGAAGGTGAAATAAAGACTTTTTCAGGCAAACTGAAGCTGAAAGAATTCATCAGCAGAAATTTTAATGGAAGTCATTCAGACAGAAGAAAAGTACACCAGGTGGAAATATGGATTTATACAAAGGAAAGGAGAGCACTGGAAATGGTAACTAGTTGGATATATATAAGATTTTTCTTATTATTTATATTTTTTAAAAGATAATTGCGGGCTTCCCTGGTGGCGCAGTGGTTGAGAGTCCGCCTGCCAATGCAGGGGACGCAGGTTCATGCCCCGGTCTGGGAAGATCCCACATGCCGCGGAGCGGCTGGGCCCGTGAGCCATGGCCGCTGAGCCTGTGCATCCGAAGCCTGTGCTCCGCAACGAGAGAGGCCACAACAGTGAGAGGCCCGCGTACAGAAAAAAAAAAAAAAAGATAATTGCCTATTTAAACAAAAATAATAACAACCGAGTGTAGGGTTTACAACATAAGTAAATTATATAATAGTACAAAAGACAGGAGGGGATAAATGGAAGTATACTGTAAAGACATTTTTATATTATACATGAAATGGTATACTATTACCTAATATTACTTAAAGGCAGATTGTGATAAGTTAATGATGTATACTGTAAATCCTAAATCGACCACTAAAATAACAAAACAAAGAGTAATAGCTAAAAAATCAACAAAGGAGGTAACACGGAATCTAGGAAATATTCAATTAATCCCAAAGAAGATTTAAAAATAGAGGAAAGGGTATACACATAATATATGGGACAAATAAGAGGCAAATAGCACGATAGTAGGCTTAAATCTAATAATACCAATAATCATATTATATGATTTATGGTCTAAACACCATATTAAATTAAAAAGACAGAGATCATGAGATAGGATTAAAAAACAAAACCTGACTGTATACTCCCTGCAAGAAATGCATTTCAAATATAATGACACAAGTAGATCAAAAATAAAAGGATGAAAAACATGATGCCAACACTAATCAAAAGAAATCTGGAGCAGGAATATTAATATCAAAGTAGATTTCAGAATAAAGAATGTTATCAGGAATAAAGAAGGTCACTCCATAATGATAAAGGGGTCGATTCACCAAGAATATGAGTTTATAAACGTAATGAGAGAGCTTCACATTACACGAGGCAAAGACTGACACAACATAAGGATTAATAGACAGATACATAATTAAAATTGGAGATTTCAATGCCCTTCTCTCAATAATTGATAGAACAAGTATACAAAAAATCATTAAAGATATAGAAGATCTGAAAAACACTATAAACAAAATTGATCTATTTGACATTTATAGAGTATCTCACCCAATCAGAGAAGAATACACATTCTTTTTAAATCTACATAGAACATTTACCAAGATAGACAACATTTGGGGCTATAAAACAAGTTCCAATAGAATTAAAAGGATTCAAGCCATATCAAGTATGTTCTCTGACCACAATGGAGTTAAATTAAAAATCCATAGCAGAAAGATCTCTGGAAAATTCCCAATTATTTGGAAATTAAATAATATAGTTCTAAATAATCCACACATGAAACAGGAAATAAAGGAAATTAGAAAGTATTTTGAATTGAATAAAAATGAAAAGACAACGTATAAAAATTTGGTGGATATGCTGCTAAAGTAGTACTTAGGGGAAATTTTATAGGACTAAATGCCTATACTAGAAAAGAAGAAACATCTCGAATCAATGACCTCAGCTTCTATCTTAAGGAATGAGAAAAAGGAAGCAGGTTAAACTCAAAGTAAGTGGAATAAAGGAAATAATAAAGACCAGAGCAGAAATCAATAGAATAGAAAATTAAAACAATAAAGAGTCATTGCAACCAATATTATAAATAAGATTGATAAACATTTAGCCACACTGATCAGGGGAAAACCAGATAAGACACAAATTACTAATATCAGAATTGAGAGGTGACATCACTACAGATTCTACAGATATTAAAAGGATATGATAATATCATAAACAACTTTATGACAATACATTTGGTGACTTAGATGAAATGGACCCATTTATTAAAAGACATAAACTACTAAAGCTGACTCCTGGAGAAACAGATAAACTGAATAGCTCTATATCTATTAAAGAAACTGAATTTTTAGTTAAAAACTTTCCCACACAGAAAACTCCAGGACCAGATGGCCTCACTGGTGAATTCCATCAAATATTTAAGGATTGAATAAAAGTAACCCTACAAAAAAACACTCCTAGGAAATGAAAGCAGAAGGAATGCTTTCCAAGGCATTCTCTGAGGCCAACATTATCCTGATACCAAAGCCAGAATATAACATTCTATAAGAAAAGAAAATTACAGACCAATATGCCTCATAAACGTAAATGCAAAAATTCTGAACAAAAGTTTACCAAATCAAATCCAACAATACATAAAATGGATAATACATCATGACCAAGCAGGATTTATCTCAAGAATTCAAGGTTGGTCTAAAGTTTTAAAATCAATCAATTTATTTTACCATATTAACAAATTTAAAAAAAGGAAAATTGCATTATCATTGCAATGGATGTCAAAAAAGCGTTTGACAAAATCTAACACGTATTGATAAAAATTCTCAACAAACTTTGAATAGAATGGAACTTCAACCTGATGATGGGCAGCTACAAAAAGCCTACAGCTAACTTAAAACTTAATGGTAAAGAAACAAAAACAGAAACAAAAAAAATGAAAGCTTTCTCCCTAAAATTGGGAACTTTGCAAGAATGTCCACTCTTACCACTTCCACCCAATATTGTACTGAAGGTTCTAGCTAGGGCAATCAAAAATGAAAGAAAAAAAAGAAAGCAAGACAGGAAGTGGGGGGGGAGGGCAATAGAGATTGGACAGGAAGAATTAAAACTGGCTACATTCACAACCAATATGACTGTCTATTCACAACCAATGAATTGTCTATGTAGAAAATCTGATGGAATCTACAAAAAAGCTAGTAAAACTAATAAGTGAGTTTAGCAAGGTTATAGGATACAAGATCAATATACAAAATTCAGTTTTATTCCTATTTATTACCAATGAACAATCAGAAATTGAAATTAAAAATTACTCTAAAAAATAGCATAAGAGATATGAAATACTTGGGGATAAACCTGTGAAAACATGTGAGAGACCTCCACAGTAAAAACTAAGAAATACTACTAAGAGAAAATAAAAAGACCAAATAAACAGAGACATATACCGTGTTTATGGGGCAGAAGGTTTACTATGTTAAAATGTCAATTCCCCCCAAATTGATTTATAGATTTAATTCAATACCAATCAAAATTCTAGGAGGTGTTTGCATAGAATTAACAAACTGATTCTAAAGTTCATATGGAAATGCAAAGGACGTAGCATAGCTAAGTCAACTCTGAAAAAAGAAAGGCAGAGTTGGAAAACTTACACTACTTGATTATAAACACTTATTATAAAGCTATAATAATCAAGACAGAGTAGTGTTGGGTCAAGAAAGACAAATAGATCGATGGAACAGAATAGAGTTTAGAAAGACTCACACCTATGTGGAAAACTGATTTTTGACAAAGGAGTAAAAGCAATTCAGTGGAGAAATGATATTTTCAATAAATTATGCTGGAATGATTAGATATACATGTGCAAAAAATGAATTTTGATCCGTACTACATGACATATAAAAAATCAACTCAAAATGTGTCATAAACCTAAATATAAAACCTAAAATTGTAAAACTTCTAGAAGGAAACATTGGAGAAAACCTTTGCAACCTTGGTTAGGTAAAGATTTCTTAGCCACCAAAAGCACAATCTATAAAGGAAAAAAGTTGATAAATTGGACTTCATCCAAAATTTTAAATATCTACTCTTCAAAAGCTAGTGTTAAGAGAATGAAGACAGAAGACCATGAGAAGAAATTTGTAAATCATACATCCTGTAAGAGACTTATAACTAGTGTATGTAAAGAACTCTTACAACTCACCAATAAAAAGACAAGACAATTTTTAAAAGGATGAAAGATTTGAATAGTCCTTTCCCCAAAGAGGATATGCAAATGACCAATAAGCACAGGAAAGATGCTCAACATCATTAGCCATCAGGGAAATGCAAATCAAAACCACAATGAGATACCACTTTATAGCCACTACAATGCTTACAATCAAAATGATGGACAACAACAAGCATTGGCAAGAATGTGGAGAAATTGGAACCCTCGTACATTACTGGTGGGAATGTAAAGTGGTGCAGCCACTTTGGAAATCAGTCTGACAGTTCCTCGAAAGGTTAAATGTCACCATATGACCTAACAATTCCACTCCTAGGCATATGCCCAAGAGAAATGAAAACATATGTTCACACAAAAACTTGTACGTGAATGTCCACAGCAGCATTATTCATAATAACCAAAAGACGGAAACAACCCAGATGTTCATCAACTGATATATGGATAAACAAAATGTGGTATAGCCATACACTGCAATATTATCCAGCCATAAAAAGGAATGAAGTACTAGTACATACTACAACATAGATGAACCCTGAAAACATCAAGCTCAGTGAAAGAAGCCAGTCACAAAAGCCCACACATCGGGACTTCCCTGGTGGCGCGGTGGTTAGGAGTCCGCCTGCCAATGCCAGGGACACAGGTTCGAGCCCTGGTCCGGGAAGATCCCACATGCCACGGAGCAACTAAGCCCGAGCATCACAACTACTGAGCCTGAGCTCTAGAGCCCTCGAGCCACAACTACTGAACCCCACGCGCCTAGAGCCCGTGCTCCGCCACAAGAGAAGCCACCGCAATGAGAAGCCCGCGCACCGCAACGAAGAGTAGCCCCGGCTCACCGCAATTAGATAAAACCCCCACGCAGCAATGAAGACCCAACGCAGCCAAAAATAAATAATAATTTAAAAAAGCCCACACATTGTATGATTCCACTTACATTAAATGTCCAGAATAACGCATATCCATAGAGACGGTAAGTGGATTAGTGGTTACCAGGGACAGGGTGGTAGTGGAAATAGAAATAGGGAGCGACTGCTTAATTGGTATGGAGTTTCTTTTTGGAGTGATGAAAATATGTGGAATTAGATAGTGGTGATGGTTGCACCACTTCGTGAATATACTAAAGTCACTGAACCGTATACTTTTAAAGGGTGAGTTTTATGGTATGTGAATTATGTCTCATTAAAGCCATTATTTAAAAAAAGAAAAAAAGATTCTGAGTTATTTCCATTTTTGTTTAGCCCTTTGTATCATTTAATTTTTATTACATAGAATCTCTGGACAATGGGAAGTGGGAGGGAAGAAGGACAGTACAAACCCACACTTACTGTGCGGAGTGACATTATGGAGTTAAGATGTACTGTTTCACTTATTTGTTTTTAATCTCTAAAAGAGACCTTTTATTAAAACAAGGAAGCTGAGGCAGGCCTTATTGGAATGGGTTCAGAAAAGTCATAGTAATATGTCTGGAAGGTGCAAATGCATTGGCGATACATGGGTTCAGCTCCCACTACACTCACACTGGTTGGATAGTGTGAACTGTGTGCTCAGGTGAAAGCAGCTTTGGCCCTTGGCTGGGGAAGGAACAAGGGGAACAGGATGGGGTTTGGAGCCATATTTCCCCTGCTTTTGCTCAGCTTGTCCATCATCCAATGAAAACATCCAAGTCTATCAGAAAGCCTGAGAGGTTGTTCAGGACAGGTGGTGGTGGCCAACCTGCAGAGAGGAGAGTGAGTACTGGACTTTGGTTGGAGTTCCAGCTCCACCACTTCCCAGATGGGTGACCTTGGGAAATTCACACAGCCTCTCCAACCTCATTTTTCTCATCTGCAAAATAGGAATAATAACGTTTGCAAGGTTGTCTGTATATTGCCCCAGAAGATGTATGTGAAAGTGCTTGACAATGCTTGTTGATTGCATTTGCATCTGAAACTCCTGGTAGAGTCATTACTGTAATGTCCCAAAATAGCCAGTTTAAATGTGTATAAACCATCCATATTCCTCCACATACCACACATGCAAGAATAGGATGTAAATACTGTCATGTACACTATTTACAACAGTAAGAATGTATGGGGCATGCACAGTGTAACGGGCTCTTCTCTAACGGGCTCTTCTCACAAATTTAATCCCTGCAACAACTAGGAGGTAGGTCCTGTTGGTTTCCCCTCATGTAGATAAATAAATTGAGATTCAGAGGTTAGACAATGTAACTTGTCAAGCTACAAAGGAATGGGGAGAATAGAAATTGCCAAGTACTCTTGACCTTTGAACAACATAGGTTTGAACTGCGCAGGTCCACTGATTTGCAGACATGTTTCAATAGTAAATACGACAGTACTTACGATCTGTGGTTGGTTGAATCAGCAGATGTGCAACCACAGATACAGAGGAATCATGGATATGGAGGGCTGACTATAAGTTATATGCAAATTTGCAACTGCAGGGAGGGCCCCCCTAACCCCCACGTTGTTCAAGGGTCAACTGTATTTGAATAGGAGGTAGAAGAGAACAGTGGTTAAATGTGTGGCCTGTCTGAAACTAGCCCCACCACTCACTAGCTGTGTGACCCTGAGCACACCCGTCATTTGTAAAAGGGGATAACAATAGTATCCACCTCATTAACCTCAGTGGGTGTTACAAGGATGAAATGGGTTAATATACTTACGATACAGAGAATAGTATCTGGCACAGAGAGTTGACTATGATCAATAATCCATGATAAAAGATTTTCATCATTAATGAAACATCAGTCTAAAAACGTTAGGATGCTGATAATGAATATAATCTCCCTAATGGGACTTCTGTGTTTGTTCACAATATTAGCAGTTGCTTAATATTGGGAGTTCTTTTGGCTGTTGATACGTTTTATGACAACTTCCCAGGCCACCAAAAATGGCTTCATCCTCAGAGCACAGGTTAGTCATCCCCATCTAGGGGAGAATGCCACCTCTGTGGAACCTGGAGCCCAGAGAGTGAGAAGGGCCTGTATAATGTAACATACCAAATGCATGAAAAACTCAGGCTGGAAACCGGATATTCATTGATTCAAGCCCATTTGAAAGCCAGGTCTAGGATTCAGAAGGACTTGAAGACTGTGGGACTCTACAGTGAGCAGCTTCTAGGAATTGGTGAAAACTGTCAAGACATTTTCCCAAGAAAGGTACATGATGTTTGCCTTGGTTCTTTGGTGACCTGCTGACAGGAAAACCTCTACGTGGTACTTCTGACAATGTTTTCAGATAAAGACAGAGATACTAAATACCTAGCTGTCAGAGAAAGAGGGGGCAGCAAATCCCTCATGGCACATGTTCATGGAAGGGATAGGTGGTTTATCAATACTGTAAAGGTACAGATGCCCCATGGCCTGCTGGGGTCTGGGTAGTGTGAATAGAATGGGAGGGCTCTGTCCTAGGACCCACTTTCCAAAGGGGCTGAGGGGTATGGGGGTGGCATCCCCCCTCTGGTGTGGCCACTGCCCATCAAGTGGTCTGGGCCAAGGAGATGAGAAGCTGCTGCTTGCCTTCCCTCACCCAGGAATTCTCCGTCAACACACAACTCCGTCAGTCCTCTTCCTTTCCTGTCTTCAGCTCCTCAGCTTTGACCTGGGCCCAATTTCCGGGGCCCTGTCTCCTCCTCAGGTTGGCTGGCTGGGTACCAGGTAGTCAGCGGGCGATGTTCCTGGATCCTCAGCATGGGATGGGGATGGTCCCTGCGCTAAGGCTGCTCTGAGCTCACCTCCCACTCAATCTGCCAGAAGGCCAGCGTCTTCTTGGTGTGATGGGGGAGCATATTCAGCAGTAAAAGGATTCTAAGTCCACGGAGGTTAGCACTTCCTAGGCCTCTTTCCTAGAGACTGGGCTCCATCTTCTAGCACGGCGCCCCTGCCTGCTCTAGGAAAGGACCAGGAGAAGAAAAGGGCCCAGTCTTAGAATCAGGGCATTGGGTTCCTGCCCTGGTACCACCAACTCATGTGGACCCTGGGTGAGTCTGAGCCTGCCCCTCCCCGGGGCTCAGCTGCCCATCTGCAGAGCAAGAGGGAGAAGGAAAGAGCCTCACCAACCCTAGAAGGTGATGTCAGTCATGGAACCTGTCATTGACAGGCACAGGTGGTTGCATGAGACCTGGGCTCTGGGTGTGTCTTGACTCCCCGCCTGGCCATGCCAGGCTCCACTTCCTCTAGGGACTCTTCCAGCTGGAAACCCTGAAGACTGCCCTGGGCAGTTACTGCCTGCTTGCTGTCTGCGGGGTCCTGCCTCCAGCTGCCCCGGACAGGGCCGCTGCTTAGATGGGGTCTATTCCTCAGACACAACCGCCCAGGGCTGCCTTAAAGCTGCCCTGGAAGTAGGCAGTCTGGGGAGTCGGGGTGGCTTACACGGAACTCTCCAGGCTTCATTCTGACTGGGGTTGGAGCTGATCAGGGCGTTGCAGAGGACGCCCCCTCCTTTCTCCCTGGAGACTCACACTCTCTTCAGACTGGCTGCCATGGTCCTCCTCTCAGCGGCTCGTGCTACTCCCAGCCCTCCCCCGACCCTCTGTCTTCTCCTCCTCGCCCACCCCCCCGCCTCACTCAGCTGCCCACTCCCCCCGGCACGCTTGGCAAACCTTCGAGGCTCTGCACATCCCAGGGGGCAGAGGCCCTGAGCAGGGCCTTGGGTCCCGGCGCTGAGCTGAGCCCACAGCTGCCTGAGCAGATGTTGCCGCAGACGGCGGCCTGGCCGGGTGGAGCCCGAGCTGTCGGGACCGGGCCTCCTGAGCGAGCCGGGACCGCAGGCAGGGCAGTCGGCCGGAAGCAGCCTGGGTCCGCAGGGAGCCCCACTCCACAAGACCGCGTCTATGTCAACCAAACCTCCGTGTGGCCATGAGGGTTGCGTCTACCTGATACGAGGTTCTGCCAGGGGACACAGCCTGCGTCTGCATGGAGCTGGGCCCTCTAAGGAGGTGCAGATGGTGTCCACGCAGGAGGAGACTCCCCGAGAAAAGGAGGGCTGTATCCCCAGAGCACGAGACTCTGTAAGATGCGGTCTGGATCTGCACAGGGCCCAGATTGGCCAGAGTACACAGATGGAACCAATGGAGGACGAACGGCGCTCACCCTGGAGACACAGGCGGAGCCAACAGCAGGGACTGCGGCTCTCCCGGGCGATGCAGACCGCCACCGCATGGACCACAGTCCTGCAGAGAACTGACGGCTGGTCCATCTGCGGACAAGGCAGCGCACGGCGTCAGAGGTCGTGTCACCTGTGGATGTGGCTGCCCTGGGCGCACGGCTCTGCCTGTTGGTGCCGGCGGCTGGGGCAGCGCTGTGCGAAGCCTCAGTGGAGAGACATGTGTGCAAGGTGAGCCTCGGCGGCTGGGGCAGCACAGCCACGAAGGCGGTGGCTCTGTCCTCGGGCACAAACCGTGTCTCCAGCTCAAGCTACATCTGTACAGGACAAGACTCCACAAGAAAATGTGGGCTGTGCGGCCAGAAGCTACATCTATATGAGCCCGGAGCTCCGTGTGGAGACACAGGCTGGGTCTGCGCACAGCCCGACCTCGGCTGCCCAGGACAAGGTGGGGCAGCCCCAGAGGAGGCTGCATCTGCCCAAGACGAGACTCTCTGTCCCGGATGAAGTTGCATCCGTCCTGAATACCGTTATGTCTGCAGAGAACGAGGCTCTGTCTACTCACAATGAGGTTGCAACGGCACGCCAGCCGGTGTCTACGCAGAACTGTGCAGATTCCACAGAAAGCAAGGCTTCTCAAGGAACTGCAACCTGCACTGGCACAGCCAAGCCCCTGCCTGCATAAACGCACCGGGCTGTCTCGTGGAGACGTGGCCCTCGTTGAGAGGGTGCACGGCCCTGCTGAGCACTGCCACCTGGATCTGCACCCAATTACAGCCAGTACGTGGCTGATCCAGGGCTGCTGGGGGATCTGCAGCCTGTGTCTACATGGAGTGTGTGTGGCTCCAAGCTGGACCAGCAGGGAGCAAGGCTCTGCAACTTGTCATTGAGGAACCCGGGCTCTATCTGCCAGTGTGAGCTGTCTCTACAGCCAGCACAGGGACGAACGCAGAACTAGCCAGTGCAAGGGAAAATCGGTTGTGCTGAACTCAACTGTGGACCTTTGTGGACACTTGTCCTGCGTCCACACCACATGCAGCTCCTCGAGGAACTGCAGCTCAAGTGAGAGAAGCAGAGACAACTGCTGCAGAGGGCCGCCGGCTGCGTCCACCTGACCCAAGGGTGCTGCTCTCCCGGAGGTGCAGCCTGGGTTGGCAGAGCAGAGGGGGTGCTGCCAGGGGGCGCTGGCTAATTCTCACTGAACCAGGGCACCAGCTGGAGGCTCAGCCCAGGTCTACACTGAGCCTGGTTCGGCAAGGAGCTGAATGTCACCTCAGGGTGGCCTCTCCCACGGAGTGCAGGCTGCCTCTTAGTGGAGCAGAGGGCCACATACAGGACCAGCCCGCCTCCGTGCCCAGCACAGTGCTGCTAAGAAACATCACCTGGATCAGGGCTGCTGAACGAGCCTCTGTGTGGGGCCACTGGCAGAGCCTCACCAGAGCTGAGCTCCAAGCCCAGGCCGGGATTCACCGACACACAGCGCAGCCGGCGTCCTCCATCCTGGTCCCTCCCACCCCCAGCAACAGGCAGCTAGAAGAAGCCTTCCCAGGGCTGGATCCAGCCCTCCCAGTCAGCGTTTGCTTCTCTACCACTGCCTGCAGGATTCTCCCCCCCGCACCATTTCATCGCATCCCCCACTTTCTCTGAGCGTCCCTGAGGCCACTGTGCAGGTCCTCTCTCCTGGGCTCCAGAAGCCTGGTGTCCCCGGATTTGGACAGACTCCCATACCACGTACCAGGGTACAGACTGATTCCCTCATGCAAATCCTTCCGCAGGTCTTAATCTGCAAAAAGCCTCCTAATAAATGAAAAACCACCAGAGCCTGATTCTGTTTCTGGTTGGGAGATCCGGGATTCATACACCCCGGGCAGCGTTTGGACAGGGCTTGGCGGGGTTGGCAATGAGCGTTCCCAGCAGAAGAGATTTCATGAAGAAAGGCCCGGGGGTAGGAAAGCATGGACTATTTGAGGAAACAGCAAGTCAGGCATATTTCCTGGAATGTGGTTGGCTGCTCTCTCTCGGGCTCCCTCAGCCCTCCGTAGAGCTCTCCATCAGCACTTGTCGCCCGGGACCCCATCGAAATCTCCTCCTCTGCTGCCCCGCCCTCAGAGGCCGAGCCCCTCACAGGGCTGCCCCGCCCTCTTCCCTCTTCCTCTCCCCCCACGCTCCCCAGCGATCCCAGGAAGCCCCAGGCTTCTGGTCGCTCGCCGCAGTAGTGCTGCCCAACAGAGCTTTCTGTCCAACACACGAGCCCCGAGTCACACGTGGCTGTTGGGCCACTGGATCTGTGGCGCATGTGAGCGAGGACCTGGGTTTTAAATCATAATGAATCCTTCTTCTTTTCTATTTTAAAGTTGTGGTAAATATATATATATAATTTGCCAATTTAGCCGCTGTTTGTGTACATTTCAATGATATTAATTACATTCACAGCATTGTGCAACCGTCAGCACTTCCTATTCCCAAAGCTTTCTCATCATCCCACAAAGAAACTCTGTTTTCAGTTTTTTACAATTAAAATTAGTTTCAATTTAAATAGTCCCATGTGGCTAGTAGCCACCATATTGGACAGGACAAGTCTAGAAGCCAACGAGCTCCAAATCGACATCTCCTGCCTAGACGTCCCCTCTGCCCGGAGCCCCAGTCCTGGATACCCAACTGCGTAACGGGCACCTCCAACTCAGCAAACTTTCCAAAACTGAATTCATCCCCTCCACCCTCACCTGCCAATACTGCTCCTTCTGGGTTCCCTGTTCTACAAAATCGCACCACCAGCCACCCCAAGGCCCGCGTCAGAAACCCACGAGTCACCTCAGGGTCATCCCGTATCTCCCATTTACTTCGCTTCCACGGCCAATTATTTCCAAGCTCCACAGATTCTGCTTCCTTAAAGTGTCTCATCTGAGCCCCATCTCCTCCTTCCCTATCGCCACTCTTCAGGGCTGGCTCCCCCTCCCACCCCTTCACCACCATACCCCCGGCCGCCCCCTTCCCCGAGCCCCTGATGCCGGAGGCTGGCCGAGCTCCCAGTCCCTGCCCCTCAGCACTTCCCGAGTGTGGGGAGACCAGAGGGATGCTCTCCGTGAAGACCAAGACCTCGGCAAGCTTGGGAAAATCAGAACAAGGGCTAGGAGGAGGCTAGCCAGGCTTCTGGGACAGCCCCCCAGGCTAGCCAAGAAGCAGCGTGGGAGCAGAATTCCTATGTGGGACCCCGCAGATTGGAACTTGAACCCTGGCTCTGCCTCTGAACATCTGCCTCCGTTTCTCACCTGTAGGACGAGGACGATTTTCATCCATCCTCACTGTGCTGTGAGGCTGGCCAAAAGCAACGCTGGGGAAGGGGTCTGCCACATCCTAGGGGACAGGTCAGCCTCCCTAGGGGGCGGAGGTTACTGTCCCAGCTCATAGGGCTGGGGAGTGCCGTGGCAGCACCTTGGAGATTATTCCAAGAGGTGACAGAGAGGGGTAAATGCCCTCCAGAAAAAGTGGCCAAATGAGGTCACAAACAACTCCATTTCCAGAAATGCCTCACCAAGTCCCTGGGGGTGTCCTGGGGGTGTCAGCTTGGTTAATGGGCAAGCCCTCCCAGCAGGGAGGTTTCCGTCTCTGGGCCTTTGTCAGTCTTAATCCTGGCGAGTTTAACGGGGGAGAAGTGTGCCTCCTGACTGCGCTGCCTGCTCGTCCCTGGGTGAGCCCCACACACTGGGGCCTGAGGGCCGCTTCCTTCTCCCAGAGCCTAGAGGTCATGACGTCATTAAAAAGGAGGGAAGCTTCTATCTGCAAAGAAATAAAGAATTTGAGAAAGTGAGTGATCAGCACCAAATGTCTCACTTAACCTTCTGGCAGCAAAGACAGGCTTTTTTGGTTTTTCTTTTTCCTGTAGCTTCATTCTGCAGAAGGCAGCGCCAAGAGCATCACCCCTGCTCCTCAGTGAGAATGCAGCTACTCCCGAGACCAAGCCTGGCGCCCCCTCCCCTTCGGTGATCTCTGGACACGATACACAAGAGGCCCCCTGAGCGTGGTAACAGGCCCTCTTCACTGTAGCCAGGCTACAAGGACCTCTGTTTCAAAGACCTTCCTGGGCTGCAGGGCTTAGAAGCCACGCCTTTGGCCCAGGCTCCTGTTTTGCTCTTAGCCCCTGAGGCCACAGTCTAGGACTCTCACCTAGAGAAGGCCTGGGGCCGGGCCAGGTACTTCTGGAAATGGAGTTGTGTGCGGCCTCACTCGGTCACTTCCCTGGGCAGTGTGCAGCCAGTGGGCAGGGTACAGATAGCTGATGAACAGGCCCTAAAGATGGGCTCCCAGCTTGGCCTGGCTGTGGGACCTTAGGCGTTACTTTGCCTCCCTTATTTTATGGCTGGAGAAACTGAAGCTTTGAGGACAGAGGCGACTTGCCGAGGGTCTGCACCCCACAGCACGTGCCGCATTTACCACCCTGAACGGGGGTCCCTTCCTCAACGGCCAAAGAGGGCTGTCCTCCAAGCCAGTATCTAATTCCCACAGGAAAACCCAATCTCGACATAACTACACACACGCCATTCAGCTTGAGCCTCTGTCCCCTACGGGTGAGGCCGTCCTGCGCCCTGGCTGGGGATGGGGACGCGCGCGCGCGCACGCACACACACACACACACACACACACACACGCGCGCGCGCTCCTAAGCTGAATACCTAATCCTGCACAGAATGCTGCATCTTTCCAACCACCCGCCCGTTCCTCCTTTGGCCCACAGAGCTCCCCTGTGACTCTTCCCCAGAAATCTTTGCTGCCATAAAAATAGACTGCTCAGGCATTTGGATGCGCAGCTCTCACTCTCCTTCTAAATTGAGGAACTCATTCTAATATAGCGTTAGCTGCACAGTCGTGAAAAGAGAACGCAAGGGAGGGAGTGGAGCAGGGGACAGGAGGCCTGGCTCCTTTGCCAGCCATGACTTCTAGGCCTGGGCCTTGGGGCCCCGGGCCTGGCAGCTGGGATGCCACTCACCTGACCAGTCAAAAGATACTCGCGGTACAACCTTCCTACACTGTTGGTGGGAATGTAAATTGATGCAGCCACTATGGAGAACAGTATGGAGGTTCCTTAAAAAAGCTAAAAATAGGGGCTTCCCTGGTGGCGCGGTGGTTGAGAATCCGCCTGCCAGTGCGGGGGACACGGGTTCGAGCCCTGGTCTGGGAGGATCCCACATGCCGCGGAGCAACTGGGCCCGTGCGCCGCGGCTGCTGAGCCTGCGCTCTGGAGCCTGTGAGCTGCAGTGCTGGGCCCGCGTGTCACAACTGCTGGGGCCCATGCGCCTGGAGCCCGTGCTCCGCAACAGGAGAGGCCACCACGGTGAGAGGCCAGCGCGGCCCCAGCAAAGACCCGACGCAGCCAAAAATAAATAAATAAATTTATAAAAAACCCCAAAAGCTAAAAAACTAAAACTAGAGTTGCCATATGAGCCAGCAATACCACTCCTGGGCGTATATCCAGAGAAAAGCATAATTCGAAAAGATACACGCACCCCAATGTTCACAGCAGCACTGTTCACAATAGCCAAGACATGGAAGCAACCTAAATGTCCATCAACAGACGAATGGATAAAGAAGATGTGGTACATATACACAATGGAATACTACTCAGCCATGAAAAAGAACCAAATGATGCCTCTTGCAGCAACATGGATGGACCTAGAGATTATCATACTGAGTGAAGTAAGTCAGACAGAGAAAGACAAATACCATATGACATCACTTATATGTGGAGTCTAAAATATGACATAAATGAACTTATCCATGCAACAGAGAGACTCATAGACATAGAGAAGAGATTTGTGGTTGCCAAGGGGGAGGGGGGTGGGGGAGGGACGGATCGGGAGTTTGGGATTAGCAGATGCAAACTATCATATATAGAATGGATAAACAACAAGGCCCTACTGTAGAGCACAGGGAACTCTATTCAATATCCTGTGATAAACCACAATGGAAAAGCATATAAAAAAAGAATGTATATATGTCTAACTGAATCACTTTGCTGTATAGCAGAAATTAGCACAACTTTGTAAATCTACTATACTTCAATTTAAAAGAAAAGATACTCCCAGATGAGGACATGCCCTTTGGAAACGTGGCTCTAGTCATAGACCATCAAAAGTTTGGAAACCATCAAACCTAATCATCCCCTCGACTTTTATATTACAAACGTGCCTACTGAGGCTGAGAGAGTCAGGTCAGGTCAACACACATCTTTCTGACTCTCTCCAGAGACTGACAGCCCCACCTGAGGGCTCCTTCCCCAACAGAAACAGGAAGGCATCACCGTACCAGCCCCTTACGCTTCCCTGACGAGTCAAGCAGTGGCCTCTACCTGGAGCTCTCTGCAGGCAGACCTGGGGTGAGCAACCCAAGCCTATGGGACTCGTTCCAGGGTTAAGTTGCTCTATTTGACACTCCCCTGCTTCCTGGTAATCATATCCATGAAGATGATGGGAGTTAGTTCTCCCAGACCATGTGCTCGTTTCAAAGACCATCCAGGGCTCTGGGGCACGCTTGGGCAAAGCAGAACCTTGGTGAAGTTAGGGCTGGGAGTGCCACAGGCAAAGGTCCCAGCTAACATCAGGTTTGGGGCAAATCAGGCAGATTGTACCCAGCAGGCAGAGACCAGACGGCACCCCTCGGGCCCACCAGCCTGGCAGGAATAGGAAAGCATTGGCGACTCTGCTTGCCCTCCCCCTAAGGCATCTCAAGCCACGTTGTGGGGACTGATACCTCTCTTGTCTCAAAGTGTTGGAGAAGATGAGCTAGGTTAGCAGTTTCTTCTTGTTTCAGTGTCAGTTCCCTGCAATTGGTGGATTCCAATCATCGATGCCCATCTGGAAAGGGAGGGGATTCGGGGGAGACAGGAAGCAGGAGAAAGAAGCGCGTCATTCCGCTGGATGCCAGTTAGGGCGGCGCCTGTGATCTGCCTGCAAGGTACGGCTGCAGAGGCCCCCAGAGCTGCCCATCCTCCTGCCTGCCCGGGGCCCTGCAGGCCTTCTGTGGATGGGCCCTCTCCCTGTTTGCCCCAGTGCTTTAGCTCAGAAAATGTGTGTGTATTTGGCGGGGTGGGGAGGGGTGGGGACAGGCACAGAAACTGGCTTGGAGCAGCCAGAGGCCTTTCACGTGAAGACACAGGGAGCTGATTGCATCTGAGTGATTTTCGGGGCCCCACGCCGGCTGATGGAAGCTGCGGCCAGGGAGGCCTGTTTCTCATCACACATCTCAGAGAGGAGAGAATGCCTCATCCTAGAGGAGGATTCAAGCAAGGACTAAACCACCGCGTGCCAGGGAATGCCTCCCAGGGGTAGGAGGCCGAAGGCCAGGTGCTGGGGGCCCCCTCCCTGCGATGCTGAGAGCACTCAGCCCCCTGGCCAGTCGCCATTTTGGAGCTCTGCAGCCCCCAGCGTGAGTCTGGGTTGCCATGGATTTCTGTAAGTCGTCTTCCCCAGGGCTCCCTGTGGGCGTGGTGGCTCGACCTGATGCAGTCCAGAGAGGGGGTGGCGGGTTCCATCCCGGGCCCCCGGGGAAGGTGGTCTCGGCCTGCCTTACGACGTGGGATAAAAACTGGAACAGGCTCCAAAGGGCTCCACCAGCCTTGGGCGGTCCTGATGCTCCTATAGCCACAGTGGAGGCTTGGGACACCAAGGCCTTGCAGGTGTCCGATTGGCCTGGAATCTATGCCTCACTGGGGACATGCTGATGACAACGTGACAACATGGATGGACCTAGAGATCGTCGTACTAAGTAAAGCGAGTCTGCCACCGTGGAAAGGCAGTCTCCTGCTTGCTTCCTCACTTTCTTTTCAGTTCACACATTTTGGCTTCAGTATTCTCCCCACAAAGAACTTCTGTCCTTAGCAGCCATAAGATAAGCTTCTTCTTTCTTCCTCTCTTGCCAGCCTGTACCATCAAGCGTTCCAACATGCCTCAGTGGCCAGCCTGAACCTGGCATGAGATGCCTTGTACTCTGACCCCCTCCTCCTTGACTTTGAGCTCATGTACGGCTCAGGGAGGCTGAATAATGACACCCCAGATGTCCCCATCCTAATCCCCAGAATCTGTGAATACGTTACCTCACGTGCCAAAGGTAATGGGCAGATGTGATAAGTTAAGGATCTTGAAAGACGGAGAGTGATCCTGGATGATCTGGGTGGGCTCAGTGGAATCACAGGTGTCCTTAAAAGAGGAAAGAGAGAGGCAGAAGAGTCAGAGAAGGAGATGTGATAACGGAAGCAGAGGTCAGAATGATGCCTCGCTGGCTCTGAAAGTGGAGGATGGGGCCACAAGCCAATGAATGCAGTGGCCTCTGGAAGCTGGAAAGGGCCAGGAAATGCTATTCCCCTAGGGCCGCTAGCAGGGGCACCATCCTGCCCACACCTTGATTTTGGCCCAGTGCAACTCATTTTGGACTTCTGACCTCTGAGACTATAAGATAATAAATGCATGTTGCTTTTAAGCCACTAAACGTCTGGTAATTTGCTACAGCAGCAGTAGGAAACGGATACAGTGGCTAACGGTGTTTAAACACCAACCAGACACACGGCCAGCAGCTGTCACTGGTTGAAACTAATGTGCTATAGTGAACAGGGTGGGCAGGCAACCCCGAGTTCAAATCCCAACTCCTCTGCTTCCTGGGAGTGGGGCCTTGGGTAAAGTCACTTCACTTCTCTGAGCCTCAGTTTCCTCATCTGTAAAGTGGCAAAAATAAAATCACAGTTCTCAGGTGTGTAGCTGAGTTAATAGCATTGTGCCAACACTGATTACCTGCTTTTGATAACTGTACCAAGGTAACAGTGGTAAGATGTTACCACTGGGGCAGCTGGGCAAAGGGTATGTGTGAGCTCTCTGTACTGCCTTTGCAACTTCTCTAAAATAATGTCCAATTTGAATATATTTACCAATTTGAATTAAAATTATTTTAAAAACTTTAAAATCACAATCCTTAGGGATATTGTCAAGGCTGTAGTTAAGTTCTTAGTAGAATGAACAAACAGTACCAGCTGTGACTAATGCCTGCCATTGCTGTTAGATGACAGGCTGCCTTCAGAAACATTACAGAAAAAGCACTTTCTTCACGGGTGAACCCATCAAAAATACCACATAAGCAGGGAAGAAAGGATAGAGTACTGCATGAGATCCTGGTCAGGTCTGGGCTGGAATTGAACTAGCTGGTGTCGAGACACAGCTCAGGGGAAGAGAGATGGGTGCTCATGGGGCATTTCGTTCTGGGGGAGCCTTTCTGCCACCGGTCTGGCCTGCTATCCAATTGGGCTGGCCTGGGGCAGGGACAGCCGTCACCCCACTGGAGCAGCGTAGCCTTTGCTGCCAACCACTTGGCCCTCGCAGGCTGCATCTTGGCCAGAGATGATCCTGCAGGTTTCTTTGAACATTCTTCGTCCACAGACTCTTGTCGGCCTTTTCTTTCTTAACATAAGCAGTTTATCATGCAGCTCCCAGGATCTGGAGGGATATTTGCTCTTTAACCAAGATTCTTTGCTTTTAAAGGCCCCATTGTGCATTCGGGACCCTTAAGCTAGGGACAGACTGCCTCAGTCTAGACTTGCGCCTCCCAATCTAGAAAGAACTCGCTGGACCGGAAGGCATTCGGCAGCCCCCCAGGCAGCTCGAGCCCTGTCGACCAGGCCCTCAGATAGCAGGGGTTACCAGGGTTCAGAAAGCACAGGCCTAAGGCAGGCCTCCCTGTCCCCTTCATTCAGACTGAGAGAGGAATGCCCAGAGGAAGGCCGGGGCCTGCGTCCCCAGTGGGGCTGACAAGGTGCTGCCCGAGCTGGCCCTGCCCGGTCACCCCACCAGGCCTCGCTTCCAGGCCCTCTAACCTTACTGTTCTCCACCCTCCCGGGCACATTTGGCCGTCACCAATCCCCTGTCCCGTCCTTCCAAACACAGGCACACGTGGCCTTTCCATCTGGCAACATGCCACTCCTCCAAAGTCACCTGCCTCGGGCCGAGTGAGCTGGCCCTGCTCGGGGGACCCCTGTCCCATCCCGGCACTCAGCACACTGGAGTAAGATTATTTGAAGACCTGCCTCCCCACAGGTGGTGGGTTCCTGGAGAATACAGCCCAAGCCTCCGCCCCCAGCTCCTGGCACAGGAAATGGTGGTGAAGTGGATGAGGGAGCGAGCGAGCGTATGTGCGGGGTTCGGGGGCTGAGGGAGCGTGGAGCCGCGGCCACTGCAGAAGCCCGATTCAGGAGTTCTCTCCAGGGCCACCTTTCATTTGTCGCATTCACAGGCGAGGGTTCAGGAGGGAAATGAGACAGACTTCTATCCACGGCATGACTAATGCAGGGGCTTTTTTACTGTCGATTACGAAAATAGCCCAAATGTGTGGAGGCCCCCTAGGGATGGATGACATCATGCTAGCCTCTGTGACGTCGGCTGCTTTGGGGGGGGAGTTACATTGTTATTAGCTATTTTGACTATGTGGAGGAAAGGGTCCTTGGTGAGAGGCCAGCCTGCATCTTCCCACCGGCCCAGGTCCCAGAGGCTGCAGGTCCCACTGGCAAGGAGCAAGCGTCAGATCCTCTGCCATCCGTCCCAGTCCTGGGGCCTCTGAGGGCAGTAGGGGGGCCTCTGGCTCCCAGGCCCTATGCCGTGGCCCTCCGGGTACCAATGGGGCTCCCCCTCCATCTACTCTCGGGGGCCTTCTGAGCAGCCTGACCCTCCAGCACCTTCACAAATGCATCTCCGAGCCCGTCTGCAAGCTGCTGCAGAGACAGGCAGGGAAGGACCGTCTCGAGCCTCGCCAGATGCCGGCTCCAGCTCCGGTGCACGGCCAGTAGGCACAGGGCGAGGCCTCTGCTTTAAAGGAAACTTGGTTGTGATAGGGGACGTGAGGCTGCTCTATTTTCCTCCCTCAACAAAGGGCTTAAAATGCACCTGCTCTGCCACTTCCAATAGACCTGGCTGGCTTGAACTTCTTTTCCCAGATAAATCAATTCCCGGCAGTCATCCCCCGCGAGGTGAACGGGAGGCAGCAGACTAAACAATCTTTGCAGAAGAGACAGGAAAGCGAGCCTGCTGCCCTGGGACGGCCAGCGGCAGGCACACAGTGGGACCAAGGAGCTTGGTCCTGAGCTGAAGCCCCGGTCCCCAGTGTGGTGGTTTCTGGTGCCCCAAGGACAGCCCTGGTGCTGTATCCTGCTATCTCACATTTCAGTGTGTCTGCCCTGCTCACCTCCCAACTTTCTGGGTTTCCTTGTGTCTCCAAGGATGAGGCAGGAGAGAAGCCCCAGGAGAAAACGCCTGCGGCATGACGTCTCCCCCGCCCCCGGCCAGTAGGATGGGACATGACGTGGGAGCCGGGAGGCTGGATCCAGAGCGGTGGGACGTGACTTCCAGAATCATCCCCTGCGCCTACAGGCAGAGTGACCCCGGGCAAACCTGATGAAGCCTCTTCCCCCCTGCTGTCAGATGGAGATGCAGCCCCTGGTCAGACCACCCCGTGGCTGCCCCCAGAAGAGCTGTTGCCCAGGGCCCTCCTAGGTTCTTGTTGGCTGGCGTTCTGGCTCCGGCAGAGACTGGTTGCTCCATCAGTCCCATTTTACAGAGAAGGAAACTGAGGCCCAGAGTAGGATGGGATTGGTCTGAGGTGCCCCCAGCCGGGAACCGACTTCCTCTTTTTTTAAATGAAGCTTTTAATTTTGATTTAATAGTAGGTTCACATGCTGTTGTAAGAAATAATACAGAGAGACGGCACGCACCCTTTACCCCCAGTGAGACAGATCTCATTTTTGAAAGTGAGTCTGAGCTGGGGGTGGGGTGCATATGTGCGCTAGTACAAGGGACAAGGGAACAAGAAAGATAGAAGAGGCTATTGTTCACTCAAAGCCAGGTCTGATACGCTGGATCCCAAGCTGAAACTGCAAAAAGAATCCTCTTTTTGCAACATCCAAAGCAATGGAGAAAGTGAGTTCTGAGTAGCCCGTGTTGCCCATTTGCCCCTTTGGTTCCTCCCAGGCCTTCTCCTGTGCCACCCCTGCTCCTGTGCCCACTGCCCTGCATTTGAAGAATGGGGGGTCGCTGGACAGCCCAGCATCCCCCTGCATCGGAGACCTCCCCGCAGCCCACAAGCAGGCAGCCGGAGCTGTCCACACGGCTGCAACGCGGGCCTCGGGAATCGCCAGCTTTCTGCGGAAACCTCGCTTCTGTCCTGCACCCCCGCCCTCTCCCAAGTGCCTGCAGACACCCGCGATTTCCACCACTTGTCCTTTATCAGGAAGACGGGCTCTCGACTGTCAGACCTCAATGGTCAAGTCTCATCTTTATTTCCTCTCAGATTCCTAAATACCAGCAAGGGATTCGAGTTCATCTTGACAGACAACAGCACTTAAGAAACATTTTTAGCTATAAAAAAAAAAAGAAGCTGTGACCCTCTTCCTTGGTGTGGACAAACGGAGTCCCTTTGATAGCCTCTTGAGTCCTGATGATACTTTGATTTGCTTTTCAGAGCCCCGGGCAGTTGCCTCCACCCAACTTCTGTATAAACCGCTGTCGGGAGCGTCTAACGAGCTCACCTACTTGGTGTAAATGATCGTCTAGTAAAGCTCTTTACTCGCCAGCTCCAGGGAAAGCTTCACGTGAGCTCCAGGGCGAAGCGAGATGGGCAAGAAAACCCGAGCGCTGGAGAGGGTGGAGGTGAGGCGCTGTCACTCACACACTCCCTGGTGGTGCCAGAGAGACAGCCCAGTAACTGGGGCAGGACAGATGGGGAGCCCGTGGACGGGCATCTAGAGCGGGAGCCCAGCTCCGCTCACTCCGCCGGCCTCCACAGGCCAGGACGGTGCTGTCCGGTGGAACGTTCTGCGATCATGGAAGTGTTCTAGATCTGTGCTGATCATATGTGGGCACGAGCCACACGTGCCTCTGGAGCCCTCAGAATGAGGCTGGTGCAACGGAGGAACTGGATTTTTAATTATATTTAATTTGAATTTAAGTCAAAAACAGGCACCCTACCTATAGTGTGGCGACCATCTACACGAGCCCAGAACAGACCCCTCGGAATTTTCCCATCCCTGCCCTCACCCCGTGTCTCCCCAGCCCCCCGCAGTGGGTGCTTCCTTTCTGTAAACGTTGCTTTTTCTTGCCAAAGATTGGGTCAGGCCCTAAACACAGCTCCCTTCTCATAGGCTGGGCAAAAGGCACAGCCCAGCCTTGCCGAGCTGCTCTTTCTGGGCACCGGGAGCCCCACTGGGCATGGGGCACACCCATGACTGACTGGGGGGTCCAGCCCTGGGGTCCGAGGGCATGGCTTTCCTCTGAGATTCGGTCTTTGGTGACCTTAAGTTACAATACATCACCCCCAGACCAGCCAAGGTGGACTTCTAGCTCCCACCAGGTCACCCGACGTTGGCCTGGACCGTGCCAAGCCTGGGCTGGGCGCTGGAGGAATGAGCGAGGGAAGGAGAGACCAGGAGCGCTGGCACCCAAGGACTCCCATCCAGTGCAGTGGGGGAGAAGGGAAAAAACGAGGGGGAACAGTGGTCCCAGAGGGAGGCTTGGAGGTGGCTTGGAGGTCCCAGAGTGGAAGGGAGAGGGAGCAGAGTCACACGGGTCTGAGTGCGAATCTCAGCTCGGCCCTGCGTTAGCCAGGGGTGTGCAGCCTCCCTTTCTGTGCCTCGGCTTCCTCATCTGCAAAGCAAGTATAATAACCGTCCCCATGTTTTAGGGCTGACACGGGGAATTGGCCAAATAAAAAGTTACATGGAAAGCACTTAATCCATACCTGGATATACGAGGCCCTCACTACGAAGTAGAGTTTCTTCTAAGCTGCGTCAGACCTGGGAAGAGAAGGGCAGTTTGGGCCAGGGCCGTTCAGAGAGAAGTTGAGGCCGCCACTAGGGGGTCTCAAGCAGGCCAGGGGAGCAGGTTATGTCATGAGAGGGGAGGCTGGGCCCGCAGGCTGGACCCAGATCGCAGAGGGTTTCGGAAGCTGCACCTGGCTTTGGACTACAGCCTCCGGGGCGCGGGGCTCACGGAACCCTCTGAGCGCGGAACTAACAAGGGGCGAGTCGGGCTGGAACAATACAGACAGTGGAAAATCACGAAGAGGGTTGAATGGCTCATTTTGCGGGGCCGCTGGGGGAGAAGCCCTGGGAGTTCAGAGCCCTGCAGAACTCCCAGGGAAGAGGAACCAAGTGGAGCCCGCCTTGGGGGCTGCGTGGTCAGCTGAGGAGACCGCTGGCACAGCCGAGCCACTGTTGGCAGAAAGGGGGCACCAGGGAACTGCTGGGTCAGCAGCCGCCTGCCCCTTCCGAGCACCGAAGGAAAGGACCTGAGCTCTCACTCCGACTTCAGGCTTTTCTCTTGCACCTGAGCTGGGCTGCTGCCCGGGGGCAAACTGAATGAACACTCTCTGTAGCCCTAGCTCCTCTGGACACTCCAGAGAACTCGCCTCGGGAGGAGATAACTCTACAGGGCCGCGTTCCTCGGAGGCACAGGGACGGGTAGAGGCGGAGGCGGGATCCCAGCAGAAGGGGCCCTGGCACTGGAGGGAGACTCTGGGGAGCGGCGGCCGGAACCCAGTGTCGGGCACTCAGGGAAGCAGGGAGCAAGTTGAAGAACTGGGTCGCAGGCCAGGTGTCTGCCCCCCTTCCTGCCGCATCTCCCATCAGAGGCTCTCTGCCATTGCTTAGCACCCAAACCTCTGCCTCCTGGGTACCGACTTCCTGAGTGACAGGCTGCTGGTCTGCCCCACGGCCTCACGACTGGGAGCCCCGTCGGGCACCGTGCTCAGTGCCCCGTGCCAGTGATGGAGGAGGGTTTAAGAGCCTGGGCCCCTGCACAGGGAGCAGCCTGTTGGTGGAGCTGAAGAGGCCTCAGCGTAAGTGGGAGGCTCTAGAAAATACTGAGGATGAATCCGAAGGGCCTTTCACCTCATTCCCTTCCCTGAAAAGGCCAATTTTTAAAAAATGAGCGCCCCTCCCAGGCACTCCCATTGAGAAGCTAAGACAGGCCCTTGTGGGGGATTGCCCCCCTTGCACACTCCCGCGTGACGGGAGGGCATTCGCCGGCCAGCACCGGCCCCCTGGAGCAAGCCCACAGGAGCTGGTATCCTCAAGAGGCCGACATGGCATAAGCTGTTATTCTCTGGTAGCAATACATGCTTTTATAGGCTGAGAGAGCCAAGACTTTCGATAGGTCGCTGGGGAATGGGCCTCACACACATCTAGAATGTTCTGGTTGGTGCCAAGCTATTTTTTGATTTTTGTCTCATGATCAAATCATACAGCCAAAAATACAAACAGCGTTCCAACTTCTAACACGAGTATCACTTTACCCTGGTAACAAATATGATCATTTAAGAAGTAGGATAAAGAACACATTCGTGTATCTGGTTTTTGCATATTCCACGAGACACACGAAGATGAGAGCTTGTCAGAGAGGGCGGAGACCTAAGGGGCCATGAGGCCGACCTCTGCACTTTCGCGATGGGGAAGCTGAGTCCCAGAACAAATGAAAATACGGGCAGCATCCTCCGAACTGCGGGTGTACCTTAACACTTACAAAACTTTTCACCATCTCTTGAACTTTCACTCGCACCGTGAGAGGCAGGCTATGCAGTGGATAAGAGTCGGTAATTAGGAGTCAGGCCCTTGCAGTTGGAAACTTACTCATTGTGTGAGCTGGGGCAAGTCTCTGAATCTCTGAGCCTCGTGGGGATGATAATAGAACCTAATTCTTAGGGTTGTTGTCAGGGTTCAATGAAATAATACATACAACTTGTTTAGAACGGTGCCCGCCTCACACTATGGACTATGAAGGCGCCAGCTACTGCTTTTTTTTTTTTCTTTGTGGTACGCGGGCCTCTCACTGCTGTGGCCTCTCCCGTTGCGGAGCACAGGCTCCGGACGCGCAGGCTCAGCGGCCATGGCTCGCGGGCCCAGCCGCTCCGCGGCACGTGGGATCTTCCCGGACCGGGGCACGAACCCGTGTCCCCTGCATCGGCAGGCAGACTCTCAACCACTGCGTCACCAGGGAAGCCCCCAGCTACTGCTTTTTTAAAAAAAATCTTATCAGGATCCACAAAAGCCTCCTGAAGTGGGAAGAGCTAGATTGCTATTCCATTTGACAGATCGTGAAATTGAGGCTCAGGGAGATACACTGATTGGCTTGATTTTATATAGCTAGTCAGTGGTCAAGCCAGGAATCGATCCCAGATCTCTAGACTCGACACACTGGGGCCCTTTCCACCAGACCAGCCAAATCCTGCCCACCTAACTTATAAATAAGTCAAGAAAACACCTTTTTTTTTTAATACTTCTCTAAAGATCTGAGGTGGCCCACAACGAAGACACAGATTAAAGAGGGCAGTGGGACTAAACCTTTGAGAGAGAAGTCAGAAACGTTCAGAGAAAAGAGAGAAGTCATTTCACTGAGACCGGGGGCTGAGATCACTGGGACCAAAATCCGCTTGGCTCCGAGCTTCTTGGCCTCCCGAGAACAGGAATGATGGGGCCAGATTCTGACCAGTATTGTTCAATAGGAAAGTTTCTGGGTTAAGAAGTGACCAGCGATGGCAGGGGGTGGGAAGGCCGTGCTGCATCATTGCTAAGCCTGCCCCATGGCTGGGCTGTACAGACACAAGGAAAAGGGAAGCAGGGATGCCACGGGCATGCAGGTCCAGGCTGCAGACCTCAGAGGCAACTTGGTCACACCAGCTGTCCCCGGCAGGAACACTTTTTAGGGGAGGCATGTGACAGGTCAGGTCCAGGAGGGCTGCAGAGGTCTAGGAGCTGAAAAGTGCTCCTTCAGGAGATGGTCAGGCCGCAGCAGTGCAGAGAAGGAGGCTATCGGCCCCAGCAGGGAAGAGAATGGAGTTATTTCAAAGAGTGTCGGGAGGGGCTTCCCTGGTGGCACACTGGTTGAGAGTCCGCCTGCTGATGCGGGGGACACGGGTTCGTGCCCCGGTCTGGGAAGATCCCACGTGCCGCGGAGCGGCTGGGCCCGTGAGCCACGGCCACTGAGCCTGCGCGTCCGGAGCCTGTGCTCCGCAACGGGAGAGGCCGCAACAGTGAGAGGCCCACGTACCGCAAAAAAAAACAAAAACAAAAAGAGTGTCAGGAGCTCCATCCTGGTCCAGGCGGGCGGGCATGCAGGGCTACAAGGCTTGGCAGTTCTCTGGCCCTCCACACACCCCTTCTGTCAGCCACCTGGCCCCTGGATGGAGCCCAGGCTTCTTTCCACCTGTGTCAGGGCTGGGGTACCAGGAATGAGGAAACGCTGAAGAGCTGGGAGAGTGGACAGGCCCCAGTGGCTTGGAACTCAGGTACCCTTTAAAGACACTGCTTCACCAAAACATACATATATACTGTTTGGTGTTGAATTGTATCCCCCTAAAATTCATATGGTAAAGTCCTGACCCCCCAGGACCTCAGAATGCAACCTTATCTAGAAATAGAGTCATTGCAGATGTAATTAGTTAAGCTGAGGTCGTACTGGGGTAGGCAGGCCCTCATCAACTATGACTGTGTCCTTATACAAAGAGGAAATTAGAGCACAGACATACAGAGAGAGAACATGTGAAGATGAAGACAGAGATCAGGGTGTTGCTTCTACAAGCCCAGGAACACTCAAGATGGCCGGTAAACAATTAGAAGCTGGGAGAGAGGCCTGGAACACGTTCTCCCTCATGGCCCTTAGAAGGAACCAGCCCTGCCCACACCTTCATCTTGGACTCCAGCTCCCAGAACTGGGAGACAATACGTTTCTGTTGTTTAACCCTCCCAGCTTGTGGTACTTTATTACAGCAGCCCCAGCAAACTAATGCACATGTGTGTGCACACACACACCACCCCCTCCCTGCAGGTACAAATGCGCTTTTCCAGGCCTGTGACACAGGGAGGCACATTTCCCGGAGAAGCGGGGCCCAAACAGGGCCATGTGTGTGCAAAGCATTAGCAGGTTTAAATCAACTTCCCATTTCTAGTAGACGCTGACGCAGATGCAGGATGAAAGCAAACCCGTCCTTTCCATGCTGCTCTCTAGATGCAAGGGCACTTCTATATTCACAACATCACTTAAGCCCCATCAACACAGAGCGGGTGCAGATGAAGAAAGCCTGAGCCTGAAAGGTGGGCGCCGCCTGCGTGGGGAGGGTGGGGCAGCCTAGCGTGTGAATATTCCTGCCCCGATGCATGTGGGTGCAGAGGTAGTGGCAGTGACTGGGAGAACACAGGGCCGTTGTTTAAGAAAAGACCACTTGAGGCTTCCCTGGTGGCTCAGTGGTTAAGAATCCGCCTGCCAATGCAAGGGACACGAGTTTGAGCCCAGATCTGGGAAGATCCCACATGCCGTGGAGCCATTAAGCCCGTGCGCCACAACTACTGAGCCTGTGCCCTAGAGCCCGTGAGCCGCAACTACTGAGCCCGCGTGCCACAACTACTGAAGCCTGCAAGCCTAGAGCCCGTGCTTCGCAACAAGAGAAGCCACCGCAATGAGAAGCCCGCGCACCGCAACGAAGAGTAGCCACTGCTCGCTGCACCTAGAGAAAGCCCACGCACAGCAATGAAGCCCCAACGCAGCCAAAAATAATAAATAAATAAATAAATAAATAAATTGAAAAAGAAAAGACCACTTGACTTCTTTGCACGTTTCCCCGAGTGTCCACCCGGCCAGCATGGCGCACGGCGCGCTCTGCTCATTGTGATGCGGCTTCCTTTCCACTGGGACAGTCCCCTCTCCCTCTGGGGCAGCAGTTGACAGGAATCAAAGCTCTTTCAGGTTGTTTCCCTCACTGTCAACTCAGTTCTAAAGAGGGAGGCAGAGAAAGGAGGAGCGATTTGTCGTTCATTCCTGAGGTAGCTGGGACTCAGACTCCAGTCTTCAAGTTCAGTGTTATTTTTATAACAATGAGTATGGATTATTGAGCACCTACTATGAGCCAGGCCCTGCCCCAGGGGCTTTGTGGACGCTCTCCTGGGGAAGCCGGGAGGCATCTGCAGGTCTCCTTGACTCTGTGGCCTGGCTGGACACAATCCCCCAACGCTGTCCCCTCTGGGCGACCTCCAGAGAGGAACACTTGAACAAGTGGCCAGGCTGACAACTTGTTCCCAGGCCCCAGGAGACGCTTGTGAGGAATGGCCCCAAATGCCCAGCACCCAGCTGGTAGACCAGTAAGCCACGCAGGAAGTCCTCTGGCTAGGGGCCCAGCTCCCAAGGGCTGCTTAGAGACAGTCTCATTCCCTCCTTGTAACTCTTGAAACCCGAGGGCCAGCTCTCTTTGGTGCTAGTGAGCGGCAACCACCCAGGACTGCTCCGGTGACACGTTCCCTCTCGCCCAGAGCTGGCCTGGAGCCCAGCTGGCAGAAACCATGGCCCAGTGCAGGTGACAGGAACCCTGGCAAGTGAGTTATCCTCGGAACCTCTCTGGGCTAGAGGGTCCCTGGAAGCAGCAGTCCCTCTGGCCTGGGACATTCCCTCTGCCGAGGGGAGGGGTGCTCAGTGGCCCCACCTGCTGGAGCTGTTGGCACAGCTCACCCGCCTGTGATGTAAGAAATTAGCCCCAGAGGATAGTTAAAGGGACAAAGGGAAATCTTCCTAGAGAGAGAGAAATCATTTCCTCTAAGAATTGTAAGCTCTGGAGATTTGCAAGGGAACAGCGCGGATGTTAAACTAACATGCTGGGGAGGAAGGCAGGTGCCAGGCTAAATAAAGACATGTTCAGGCCATACACAGAGAACACGTTTCTTTATTTCCACAGGGAGACACAAATGTATATTAATAAGGATTCTGAACGCCAAGAAATCAAATAATGACATAAACATCACGTAAACACCAAAGCCCCAGAGTTGGCTGCAATCATTTGCTATGGAAGGAATAGAGGATTTTGACTGTCTGCCCTGCTCAGCAGTCTTCCAAACCTTCACAAAAGACAACTGCCCTGGGACTTGACGCTCTATATGAGAAGCTCCTGGCCTCAGCCCTTGACACTGGGGAGAAGCCCTAGGAAGGCGCTGCAAGCACTAAATGCACAACAGCAAGGATGTGAGCTGGGATTCATATTATGGGCAAGGAGCTCTGTATTTAAGTCTTGAGGCAAGTTGGCTTCCTAACCCCAAGGGGCACACAGACCTTCAGATGTGCTAGGACATTGGTGGGGAGAGGGGACCTGAAGAGGACAGCCTCTCCACGTGAGCTGCACACACAAGAGGACAGGTCCTTGTGTACAGCATGGGAGGACATAGGCGTGAGTGGCTGCTCCCATCCACGCCTGTGCCCAGCTTTGGCCTGCTGGACAGATAGCCATAGATGCGCCAGTCGCACTGAGGCCACACAATCCTGATGTGGGCCTGAGGTACATATCTATCTCTTTTTGCCTGCCAAGCATCTTAACTCCATTTGCAGGTTTGAGGAAGCTGAAAGCACCTGTTACTCTCCTAGTTTCCTGTTGAAGCTAGAGTGGGGTGTATGACTGAGGCTTAGGCCATTAGATTTGGGGTCAGTGCTAATACTGAAGACAAGCAGGGCCAGCAGAGAATCTGCCACAGCACCCAATTTCCTGGAGCAGCTGTACCAGGGATGCCAGAGGCCATCCATGGTGATACTAGTGGACAAGCTACAAGGTCTACTGCTCAGTGGTGCCAACACAGGTGTCCTTATCAGACTAATTCTGTGCCATGATTTTGTCTGTGGATCTAGCCACATGGCCAACAAGCCTGATTCTCTAATTCTCCCGGCAATTCTGTGAGCTACCCAATATCCTTCCTATAAATTCCTTTATCTAAACGCTCCACATGTTCATTAAGTTTTCTGATTCTCTGTTCTTTCAGATCTTACCTCCCTAATTCCTAGTATTTTATTAGATCTTTAATATTTTGGAGAGACTCTTTTTAATGTTTTAACTAGAATTTTTATTTCTCTTCAGTGGGAGGGCTAATCCTCCACTATCAAAACCGGAAGCCTCAACGTTTCAAATCTGATTTCCCCATCAGGGTCAGGCAGCCATGAGCCAGGGATTCACTAAGCCTCTAGTACCACCCTTATCACATTTTTTTTGATCATCCATTTATCATCATAACGGGGACTCTTTGAGTAAATGAACAAGGTCCAATTTATTTATACATCCTCGGCACTTAGCACAGAGCCTGGCTCAAAACAAATATGCAGGAAATGCTGTTAGGATGAATGGAGTACTTAGGCTGTGGTTCTTAGAAGAGACATTTGTGTTGGACCTCAAAGGATGGCTAGGTTGTGGAGAGAATAGGGAAGGATATATTCCAAGTTCTCAACAAGGATTTATGGGTCCTCTATCAATCAGGGTTCTTCGCTGTAAGCAACAGAAACTGACTCTGGATGATTTTCTGAAGAAAGAATTAATGAACTGGAAAAAAAATAGAAGATGCACAGAGAAACAACTGAACAGAAAGGGACAGAGAGGATAGCATGAGAAGATCTAACCTATGTGTAATTGGTATCCAAGGAAGAGAAAGGAAAGGAAAGAGAAAATGGGAGCAGAAGAAGTATTTGAAGAGTTAGTGGTTAAAGACTTTCCAAAAGTGATAAAAGGCATCAAACCACAGACTCAAGAGGCCCACAGACCTAAACAAGAATCATATACTGAGGCATATCACAGTAAAACTGCTGAAATAAAAGACAAAAAGAAAATATCAAACACAGCCATAATTAAATTAAATGATGTTTGGGATTTACTTTGAAATGATGCAACAGTACTGGAAGAAGTGGACAGGGTTATAGATAAAAATATATGGGGAACTTTCACTTCCAGAAGTGTTACCAATTATGTAGCAGAGGAATCCTCCCACAGTAAACAATGGTAAAACTGGACAAAATATATGAAGCAATTGCTTTCAGGCATATAAATTTGACATTTGACCTTAGGCAAAAGATAGCACAAGACTTCAATCCCTGAAAGCAAAGGACGAGCTCCACAATCGCTCCAGTTCTCTGCGTGGGGAAAATTCCCTAACTGCAGGGAGGCAATCTGGAATCCCAGCAG
The DNA here is from genome assembly GCF_949987515.2 of Delphinus delphis. Lineage (NCBI taxonomy): Eukaryota > Metazoa > Chordata > Mammalia > Artiodactyla > Delphinidae > Delphinus > Delphinus delphis. The sequence goes on from NC_082704.1 coordinate 3,874,813, forward strand.
AGAATGGTGGTCCTACTGAGGTGAGAAAGCAGCGATCAGAGTTAGGGGAAGCTAAAATGGTTGTGATCTTTGGGATAGGGTACTGGAGAGGAGAGAGCTACAAGTGGGAATAAGCACAAAAAGTCCATGTGTCAGTTTTCTAGAGATGTCATAATAAACTACCACAAACTGGGTGGCTTAAACAAATATATTGTTTCACAGTTCTGGAGGCGAGAAGTCCAAAATGAAGGTGTGGGCAGAGTTGGTTCCTTCTGAGGGCTATGAGGGAAGGATACGTTCCAGGCCTCTCTCCTGGGCTTGTAGACGGCCATCTCATCCTTATATCTCTTCACATCACCTTCCACCTATAGGTATCTCTGTGTCCAAATTTCCTCTTCTTATAAGGACACCAGTCATATCGGATGAGGGCCCACCTTCATGACCTCACTTTAATTTGATTACTTCCATAAAGACCTTCTCTCCAAATATGGTCACACTCTGAGGTACTGGTTGTTAGGACTTCAACATATGAATTTGGAAGGAACATAATTCAACATATAAGAGTCCATGTGGGGGCTTCCCTGGTGGTGCAGTGGTTGAGAGTCTGCCTGCCGATGCAGGGGACACGGGTTCGTGCCCCGGTCCAGGAGGATCCCACGTGCCGTGGAGCGGCTGGGCCCATGAGCCATGGCCGCTGAGCCTGCACGTCCGGAGCCTGTGCTCCGCAACGGGAGAGGCCACAATGGTGAGAGGCCCGCGTACTGCAAAAAAAAAAAAAAAAAAAAAAGAGTCCATGTGGGATCCCCTGAAAGTCTTTGGCTGAGTCTGGGCTATAAATAGGCAGAACAAGATATCATCCCTGATGTTAAGTATACAATAAAAACTTACTAAACCTACAAGGAACCATGAAATTGTGAAAAGAGCAGTCAATTGAAATCAACCTTGAGACGGTCCAGATGTTGGATTTAGCAAAGACTTTAAAGCAACCATGAAAAAAAATATGTTCTAAGAATAAAAGGCAAATATAGTATTGATGAATGAACTACCCAAAATAACCAAATGAAAGTCTAGAATTGAAAAAGGACAATAACTGAAATGAATAATTCACTGGGTGGGATTAGTATTAGTTTGAAAAAGACAGAAGACAGACTCAGTAACTTTGAAGACAAATGAACAGAATTTATCCAATGTGAAGGACAGAGAAAAAAATTGAAAAAAATGAACAGAACCTCAGGGACCTTGAGAAATCAAATAGTATAATATGCATGCAAATTGTAGTCTCAGAAGCAGAAGAGAGTGAGAATGAGGCAGAAGAAATATGTTAAGAAATAATGGACAAGGTTGTCCTAAAGTTTGAGGAAAATTATGACTTTTATAGAACCAAGGAGTGAAGTGAACCTCAAGCAGCATAGATACAAAGAAAACCATGCCTAGCCATATCATAGTCAAACCATTGAGAAAGTCACAAAAGAAGTCAGGAGAAAAACATATACATCACAAACAAGGGAACAATGATACACACTGTGCTGGAGCGATTGGATAGCCACCAGCAAAAAAATAAATAAAAAAGAAAAAATCACCACATGGATCTCTCATGTTGCCCTTTTATAGCCTTTCCTTCCCCTACCCGTCCTTCATCCTGTTACCCAGAAATCTGTTCTCTATTTCCATAATTTTGTCATTTCAAGAATGTTATATAAATGAAATCATACATATAAAAAAGCCAATCATAAATGGGGTTGGCAATTTCCATTTAGCAGAATACTCTGGAGATTTGTTCAGGTTGTTGCATACATTGATGGTACTTTTCTTTTATTGCTGAATAGTATTTCATGGTATAGATGCATCACAGTTTGTTTAACCACTCGCTTGTTGAAGGACATCTGGATCATTTCCAATGTTAGGCTATTATGAATAAAGCTGCTGTAACATTTGTGTACAGGTTTTGTGTGGACATAAGTTTTTATTTCTCTGGGATAAATGTCAAGAGTGCATTTGCTAGATTGCATGGTAGTTGCATGTTTAGCTCTTTAGGAAACTTCCAAACTACTTTCCAGAATGTCTGTACCATTTTATGTTCTCAGCAACAACATATGAGTGATCCAGTTTCTCTGCATCTTCCTCTAGGCTGCCCCTAGATTGAGTTGTTCTGTATTTTTATTGTCGTGGTAGTTATCAATACATCAATCTATCTTTGTGTAAAATTCACAGAAATATATATGAAGATGTCAATTTACAAATAAAAATTTAAGAATGAACAGCAAAATTGTAGGAGTTATATTGACAGACTTTTAAAGACTCATTATAAAGACTGAATAATCAGAAAAGTGTGGTATTGATGTAAGAATAGACAAATAAATCAATGGAAAAGAATAGAAGGTCCAGAAATAGCTTCACGCACATTTGGCCAATTGATTTTCAACAAAGGTGCCAAGGTAGTTCAATGGACGATAACACAAACTTCAAAAAAAATGGTGCAATTACAACTGAATATTCATATGGGGAAAAATGAACCTGAACCCTTATCATATACCATATATAAAAATTAACTTGTAATGGGTCATAAATCTAAATGCTAAATCTATTTAAAAATTCAGAAGAAAAATAGAAAAATATTTGCAAATATGGGATAGGCAAACATTTTCTTGATAGGACACAAAAAGGATTTACCATATTAAAAAAATGATACGTTGGGTCTCATCAAAGTTTGCTCTGTGAAAGAACCACTAAGAAAATTAAATGATAAATCTGCCAACTATATATCTGAAAAAAGACTTGTATAGAGAATATACAAATTACACTTACAATTTAATAACGAGACAAGGAACCCAGTTTAAAAATGGGCGAACAATTTAAATAGGACACTTCACAAAAGAAGACATACGAATGTCCAAAAACTACAGGAGAATATACTCACTATCATTTGTTATCAAGGAAATACAAATTAAAACACAAAGAGAGATCACTTCACACTCACTTGAATGGCAAAACTTTAAAAGCTGGACAATAACAAGTGTTGGCAAGGACGTGGAGCAACTGGATCTCTTAAGCTTTGGCAGTTTCTTGTAAAGTTTAACATATAGTAACCATACAGCTCAGAAATTCCATTACTAAATATTAGCCAAGAGAAACGAAAACATATGTTCACACATATTTGTATACAAATGTTCACAACAGCTTCATTTTTAGACAAAAACTGGAAACAACCCAAATGCCATTGACAGATGAATGGATAAACAAGTTGGAGTATATGCACAATATGGAATATTACACAGCTTTGGAGAAAACCAAACTTCCTATACACGCAACAGCATGAGTGTGCTCAAAAAAACTGTGGTGAGCAAAAGAAACATAGGGCAAAAAGAATATGTACTACATTGTTCCATTTATATGAAATTCTACGAAAGGCAAGACTAATCTATAGTGACAGGAAGCAGATGAGTTCTTGCCTGGGGCTGGGGCAGGAGGGATTCAACTGCAAGAGGGCACCAGGGAGCTTTTTGAGGTAATAGAAATGTTCTATACCAACAACATGGATCAATCTTGCAAACAACAGAAGGAAGAATACATATTGCATGATTTCATGTGTATTAAGTTCAAAAAAATAGGCAATGCTAGAGTAGAGTGCTTAGGGATCAGTTACCACTTAACCAAACTAAGAAGGTAAGTGAGGAAGTGACTGTGGGAAAAGTCAGGCTAATGGTTTCCTACAGTAGGGATCGGAGGTGTCACGCTTGGGAAGACATGTGCACAGCGTCCGGGATGCTAGCAATGTTATCTTTCTGATCTGGATGGCAGTTCATGAGTGTTTACTCTAGAGCAATTTGTTAATCTGTCTTGTTTTGACTATGTACCTTTTTGCTTGTCCATTATATTTTACAAATAAAGACATTAAAATAAAAAGAAGAGCACAAATGGTAACTGAGAGGCGAGCCGAGGCTGGTACGGGGGATGAGGTCACGAGAGTTGAAAGCCGCACAGAACAAGCAGCAAGGGCTGTGGGACTAAGCCTGTGAGGCATTTCTAGGGCTACCCTTGAACTTGCTGGGGGCAGATGGACAAGGCATCTTTTGAACTGCTGTCCCATCGCATACTCAGCACAGGGATGGGCATACAGTACACTCACCCGAGGCTTGTGCATACGTTGGTGGTATTAGGATGTACCATTAAGACACGCCTAAGTCAGAGCGCATTCCCCAGGGGCCACCTACCATAAAGCACCGGACTTGAAGGCAAGGGACCTGGGCTAAGGCACCAGCAATGGCACTTCTAGCTACATGACCTTGGACAGGTCATTTCACCTTAGTATTAGTTTCCTTATTACTAGTCCTGGCTATGAGGGTCAGTATATATCTATATATCTGTATCCTTCTTCACCCAAATCCAGCCTTTAGGGATGGCCAATGCAGTGTCTTGAAGCAGGAACACCAAAAGCCTCAACCCAAGGCAGCCAACTGGTCCCCCACATCTCGTCACCCCTGGGTTTAAATGCCGCTGGGTGTGAGTTAGCATGGCGACGTGAGGGACTGCGCGCCAGCTATTCCGAGCTGAATATCTCAAAAGGCGCCAATTCTGAAAGGGGTAGCAGGAATGCGGAAGTGGGAAGGTAGGAAAGCCAAATGCTCTGAACCTCGGCCGAGTTCACTGCACCCAAGGTGGGCGCATGAGGTGGGGATCCCCACTGTTGCCTCCAAAGACCGCTCTGGTCCCGACAAGACATTCAAGCTGGGGACTTGGGACACGCTTCCTTATCCTGTTGGGGAAGGAATGCCCACTTCCTTTGGTTCATCTGCGAGAGAAGCTCTGGGTTCACCCCTGTTCACTGATAGGCAGGAACGTTTTGCAAATTAAAGACTTAGGATGAGGGCTGGCTGGCGATGTAGGAATGGCAACAATGGACCAGATGCTACAGCCTTATCCATTTCAAAGGTTCATGAATAGCCAGCCGTACCATGGAAGGATCCAGGCTTCTAACATGACATGGTCCTGGTCAGGCATCAAGTGGTGGCCAGCACCTGTTTTCTTCTTGCTCCTGTTCCTCATATATATACTTTTATTCTCAAGTAGATGTAGAAATCCACTGCAAATAGATTTAACTTCGGGGAGAAATTAGTTGCTGATTCCCCCGCCCCCCGACACACGCTATTCCATTTGGAAATGTGAAAACAATATAACTATGATTAAGACATTTTTTAAAAAAGAAATCACTCAAATCCCATCACCCTAACAGAGCTCTGTATATTTAAGCGTTTACTGTGCAGACAGTGTTTGTAAGTTGCAAGATCGCAATGTAAATACAATGGCACCTTCTTCTTTACAAAACCTTCTTCTGTTTCACGTACTCCTCAGCCTGCTGCAAGTTTCAGAATGAGCATATTAAATGGCCTCATAATATGCAATGGAATGGACATGCCATAATTTAATGAGCCACCCGTTATTGTTGGGCGATTCATTTGTTCCCAGTGTTATAGGGCTACACTATCTCGGCATGAACATCTTCACGCGCATATCTTCTCAATTCTGTTGAAATGCTTCCTGAGGAATCAAATCTCAGGAGGGAGAGTTATCGGGTTAAAGGGTAGGAACAGCCCCAGGGCCCCTGCTTCAGTTGCCTGGGCTGCCTTCCACCGGGCTGGGCCCCTTTCTGAAATGCACATACCCTCCATACTAGCCGGCCTTACCCCTTCAGACCCCCAAAGCTGTCCCACGCACTCTCGGTGCCTTGGTTACTGCCTGTTGTGTGGGGATAAACTTCTATTTGCTCTCTGGGTGCCCTGCACCATGGTTTCAAAACAACGCAAACTTGTTTGGGGAAACAGAGTGAGCCGATGTGGAATACGCTCTGAGCTTCGACAGCTGAGACTCCACATTAATTATCTTTGGGGGATGCCAGCCTTGGGAAGTAAGGAGCAGATGCGTTTGCTTCTCTGAGCCTACATGGCAGAGAGCTTTCCCCCGCACCCTGACGAGTGAACCACAGTGCTCTGACACAGGCAGCCTCGTGCTGACTACCAGGCTCCCCTCAGCACCCACTGTGTGCCAGGTCCTGCCATGAACCAGAAATGGCCCTTGCCCTCAAAGAGCCCGCCACCTCTGGTGGAGCCAAACGAGTGAACAACTGACAGGGATGCAATGTGGTGTCACGGTCAAGAGCAGGTGCTCTGCAAACCAGGCCGACTTGCGTCGGGAGCCCACCTTTGCCACCCCCTTGTTGCATGGCCTCGAGCAAATTAATTTACATACTCTTTTTGGCCTTGGTTTCTCCGTCTACAAATGTCAGTACTGAGCGCTGTGGGGTTGTTATGAGGAGTTAGTGAGTCAGGGCATGGAAAGCCTGCAGCACTGCGCCTGCCACGTAGTCCAGTAAGTGAAATATTTCCTGAGAGGGACTGATGGAGTAGACGAAACCCCATTCTTCCTGCCTGGGGGATGAGGAAATGCTTTTTGCCCTCGTCCCAGCCCCGGAAGTGAGAGGTGCTGGGAGACCCCAACAGGCCAGAGGGTCCGGTCACTGCCACCAGCCCCAGGACAGGAAGGCATGCAGGTGAACCCCAGTGGGCATCCCTGCAGTGGCTGGAGAGGAGAGGACCTCAGTGACTTGGGGCTGCCTGAAAAGCCATTCACGGAAGCTTCCCCTGTCTCTGCCTATGTGATTTCTACCAGGAGGGGAGAGCAACTTGGCCCAGCTGACTGGTCTTTCCCAAGCGCTAAATTGGCCTACTTGATTAGAAAAACACAGCCCTGGGCGGACCGCCTGGCCAGCCATCTGTGTTAATGCAAGGCCCAGCTGAGGAATACAGCCGGCCAGGCCCACGCCCAGTGCCACGAAGCCTTTTGCCTTGTCCAGGACATGGTCCAGAGATATAAAAGAGCTGATTTAATAGCAGAGCTACTTAGAGTCGACATTTACAAGTACCAGCAATGCCTTATATGCAATGAAAGGAACATGAGTGGGGCAGCTTCTCTCCCCACCACCCCTGAGTCCCAGGGTAAAGTTTCCCAGAGGAGCTGTCAATTGGGAATGGCCTTGAACAGACACAGCTGGCCGCGCAGGCACGTAGACCACAGAAGTCCCCGTCGTCACCGAGGTTAGCGTCCTCTTCCCATCAAGCCTCGTACTCACTTCTTTCTGGGAACAATGTGCTCTCCTCTTGTGGCTGGGAATCTATTGTCTGCATCCAAAGTAGCCTCTCTTTCAATCCAATCCATCCATTCCTTATTATACCCCGTCTTTAACGCCCATTATCTGAGCACCTGCCGTGGCAGGTGCAGACCTGAGACAGACGTCATCCTCTTCCCTCAGACAGTTAACTTCAGCGGAATCACCAGCTAGCAAAGCAGCGCAGGCCCCGGGTAATCATCCCCTCCAGCCTTTCCCAAAGCATGTGCCACACTTAGGGGCTTTACTATATTCTAATAGACGCTCAGCTCCAAAAAGGTGGCGTGGTGACAAAAGTTTGAGTAAAGCTGAGTGGAGGAAAGTCAGCGAGCTTTTTTTTTTTTTTGCGGTACACGGGTCTCTCACTGTTGCAGCCTCTCCTGTTGTGGAGCACAGGCTCCGGAAGCGCAGGCTCAGCGGCCACGGCTCACGGGTCCAGCCACTCCACGGCATGTGGGATCCTCCCGGACCGGGGCACGAACCCGTGTCCCCTGCATCGGCAGGTGGACTCTCAACCACTGCGCCACCAGGGAAGCCCCAGCGAGCTTTCTTGATTGCCCAACTTCCCAGGGCCTGTGATAGGCCAGGGTGCATGGTGACTCTCCCATGCAGAGCGTAGCTTCACCCAAGCATATTGGACTCCAGGCCCACGTGGAAAAAGCACTGCAGGAGATTCGCAGCCAGCCAACACCCGCTGGGACACACGGAACTATTCCCAGCGCCTTATTTGTTCGATGAAGAGACTAAGGCCCAGAGAAGAAACGGGGCTTGCCTGAGCCCAGCCGGGGGTCTGAACTAGTTCAGCTTGTAGCACTTCAAGAGGTCTGGCTGTCTCTACCCTCCACCCCCCGTTTTTCAGAGGGCGGAGCCATTAGAGGGTTTTAAGCGTGGGGTTGGTATGGTTGAATGAGCATTTTAGGCAAATCGCTCTGACTGATGCGTAGAGGAGGATATGCACAGGGTGCCAGTGAGAGGACGATTATAGTAATACAGGTGAGACGTGCTGAAGACCTAAAGTAGAGCAGTGGTGGGAGGAGCTACATTCTAGAAACAATTAGAAAGGAAATTGGCAGGACTTGGTGGCTGACTAGTTGGGGGAGAGGGAGGAGTTAAGGGTGCTGCTGAGAAGTCTTGCCTGGGTGACCGGGTAGATGTTGGTGCCACGTGCTGGAGAAAGAGCTGACTGCCTGGCATTAGAGGGTGTTAGAGATTTCATCCCAGTGGCTGTGGAATGCTCAGTGTGGACATCCAACAAGCATTTGGCTTTGTGGGGAGAGGTTCAGGCTAGAGACCTCCATCAGGGAGATAACTGCAGAAAGATGGAAGTTAAAGCACAAGAATGGAAGAAATGGCCCAGGGAGAACCTGTAGAGGGAGGAAAGGCAATGGGCCGGGGCCTCAGGGAGTCTCCGAAGAGCTCACCATCTCGACCTTACCCTTCCCTGACGTTCCTCTCACATTGCACCTCCTGCAGGCAAGGAATGCGCCCAGAACAGAAATACAAGGTGCTGAGGGGATTTAAAGGATAGACAATTCACCAAAAACGTGACTAAAAGAGTAAAGAAAAAAGCCACAGATTCTACTTCCACCAATGGACAAGTAAATTCTTGTTGAACCAGTCCTGCTGCAGATAAAACCAAAAACGTGGAGAATAAACAAAAAAATAAAAACACATTACCTGAAGACAGTAGGGAGAGATTGAAAGCAGGCAGATACTAGAGGGGAGCAAACACTTGGAAGAAGAAGAAGATGACACTAGGTCACTTCCCCATTTTTTATGATGTTTAGCTTTGAGGACAGGACCTACTCGGCACAAGGCAGGGCAACTAAAACTCTGCTGGAGAACTTGCAGCCTTTTGAGATTGAAGAACTTCAGCATGGAGTTCAGAGCAACCACAGCAGCTGAATAGTAGGGAGAAAGTCCCCCCAAATGAGAGCCAGAAAGAAAGAGCCTCAAATCCTATGTGTAAACTACACCCAACTCTCTGCTGACCTCAAATCATGCGTGTACGGGATAGACTTCAAGAAGTCTAGCGTGTGTTTTTTCTGACACCAAATATGGTGTCTTTCCTAAACAATGAATTCAATTCTCTAACACCACTTGGCACAAAAACAGAAATATAGATCAATGGAACAGGATAGAAAGCCCAGAGAGAAACGTCCGCACCTATGGTCACCTTATCTTTGACAAAGGAGGCAAGACTATACAATGGAGAAAAGACTGCCTCTTCAATAAGTGGTGCTGGGAAAACTGGACAGCTACAGGTAAAGAATGAAAGTAGAACACTCCCTAACACCATACACAAAAATAAACGCAAAATGGATTAAAGACCTAAATGTAAGGCCAGACTATAAAACTCTTAGAGGAAAACATAGGCAGAACACTCTTTGACATAAATTGCAGCAATATCTTTTCAGATCCATTTCTCAGTGTAATGGAAATAAAAACAAAAATAAACAAATGGAGCCTAATTAAACTTCAAAGCTTTTGCACAGCAAAGGAAACCATAAACAAAACAAAAAGACAACCTACAGAATGGGAGAAAATATTTGCAAATGATGCGACCAACAAGGGATTAATCTCCGAAACTTACAAACAGCTCATGCGGCTCAATATCAGAAGAACAAACAACCCAGTCGCAAAATGGGCAGAAGACCTAAATAGACATTTCTCCCAAAAAGACACAGGTGGCCAACAGGCGCATGGAAAAATGCTCAACATCACTAATCATTAGAGTAATGCAAATCCAAACTACAATGAGGTATCACCTCACACCGGTCAGAATGGCCATCATCAAAAAATCTACAAACAATAAATGCTGGAGAGGGTGTGGAGAAAAGGGAGCCCTCCTGCACTGTTGGTGGGAATGTAAATTGGTGCAGCCACTATGGAGAACAGTGTGGAGGTTCCTTAAAAAACTAAAGACAGAATTACTGTATGATCCAGGAATCCCACTCCTGGGTATATATCTGGAGAAAACCATAATTTGAAAAGATACATGCACCCCCATGTTCATTGCAGCACTATTTACAATAGCCAAGACATGGAAGCCACCTAAGTGTCCATCAACAGATGAATGGATAAAGAAGATGTGGTACATATATACAATGGAATATTACTCAGCCATAATGAAAAAGGAAATCTAGCCATTTGTGACAACATGGATGGACCCAGAGGGCATTATGCTAAGTGACGTAAGTCAGACAGAGAAAGACAAATACCACATGATCTCACTTACATGTGGAATCTAAAAGTCAAAACAACCAGAAAAACAAAATAAAATGAAACCAGACTCATAGATACAGAGGACAAACAGGTGGTTGCCAGAGGGGAGGGGGCGTGGATGTGTGGGTGAAATAGGTGAAGGGGTTATGAGGTACCAACCACCAGTTACAAAATAAGGGAATCACAGGGATGTAATGTACAGAACAGGGAATATGGTCAATATTATTGTACATCAACTATATCTCAATCAAAATAATTTTTTTTCCAACTGCTCTCCTAGGTTGGTGCCCAGGAATTGGCCACATTTCAGCACTGGCACTGCAGACCCTCATTCTTCTGCTGTAATTGATGCTCGGGTTACGGCCAGGCAACAGTGAAATGCAATGAAAAAAAAAAAAGCAGCAAATGACAGAACTGGGACTCAAGCCCAAGATTCTAACACCCTCTGTAGCACCACTGCCCTCGGAGGAGGTCCTCTGGTTTAGCTCCCAGTGGCTGCTAAAATGGAATGCCATCTACTTAGAGAAGCCGTTGTGATGATCAAACGTAAAGTCACTCACTCTGCTTTCTTAACAATGAAAATTATATCATCAACAAAAAACTGTTACCAGCTCCTCCCACCCCCAGGTAATGATGCTGTCATTATGTAATGACATATGATGTAATGATGCTGTGTACTGTCATGTACACAGAGTGAAAATTGTAGGCAATGAGATTGGTAAGCTAGAAGTCCTCACATGGCTTTATTGATGGGTGACTCTAGAAGGGCTTGATAGACACATATACAAGTGATTTGATATACACAAAGCTCATGGCCATATTATGAAGGAGTCTCTATCACCCCACCAGGTGGCAGGTGAGCTCCCCAAATTGTCCAATTCTGTTCTCTGACCGGGGTTGGGAGCATCTTCCTTGAAGACACTTCCTTGTGCTTGTGACACTCATTAACACCTGACTGTAACAACAGCTGGCACAGCTGCACTGGTGCCATCTCTGAGTTTGGGGCCTGTTGCTGTAATCAGACTGGCCCAACATATCAACTCCGGCCTACTCCAGGACTACACTGGGTCACGTGCATCTCACATGTATGAGTCACTCCTCAAACACAGCCCCAAGAGGCAGGCCTTGTTATTCTCACTCATAAAATGAAGAAATGGAGGCTTGGGGAGGTGAAGGGAGTGGCCCAAGTTCACAGGGCTGGCCAGTGTCGGGGCCGGGACTTGAACTTGCATGCCCATCCTGGTCTCTCTCTGGAGTGTAGAGCCAGTGCACCTTCTCCTACACAAGGCAGCCTCCACGAGTACGCTCTGGGGAAGGCAAACATGATGAGCTTGGCTGGCCTCACAGCTTGTGACCGAAAGGGCCCAAATTCTACCCACTGACTCATTGATAGCATCTTTAGAGAAAGCACTGTTCTCCTGCCCTTTCCAGGGCTGCCGGCAGGAAGCTTGGAAAGGACGCTTGTCTGGAACCTTCCCTAGGCCCTGCACACGTCTAGCAGTCTGATCAGTTATTTGTGGAGGCCGTGTTAGTCTGAACGGAAACAGCGGCAAGTCAGAAGCCCGTGTTGCATTCGTTAACGGGATCTCAACTCGGCAGTGCTGGCCTCACAGTGCCCACCCAGGCAGCACGATGAAGGCTCTTCTAAAGCAGGAAAGCCACCTCTTGGGACAGTGGCCCGGGAGCTGGTGCCCAGACAGGCTGGGTGTGCCCCCCCACAAGCTGAAGCCACAGGACCCCCAAACTCATCACAGCTTTTGAGACTGGCTAAAGAAGAAAGTCCAATGGCGGACTCCTAGCTAAGTAATGGCAGGGGGGTGAGTGGGCAAAGTTTCTCCCCTTTACCTCCCTCCTCTGCCTTCCTGCTTGCTACCTCTGCCTGTTGCTCTCTCAGCCAATGGAAACTTCCCCTGAGGGAGCAGGCAGCAACAGGACTAGGGACTGGCTCGGGATTCAGACTGAGGCCAAGGTCAGGTTCAGTAGGTTGAGAGCAGTCCCCTGATTTCCCTTTTACCCAGGATCCCTCCATCCCTCCCAAACTCAGAGAGGCACACCTGACTCATACAGTCATTGACTCAACAGCAACTATGGAGTAGCCAGCCTGCAGGGCACCAGGGACAAATTGGCGGGCAAGGCAGCCACAGGCCCTGTGCTCTGAGAACAGGCATTCTAGGTGGGAAGAGAAAAAAAGTCCATGAATACATAATGATTTCATAATAAATGTTATGAACGATAGTTTCATAATAAGGGTTATGAAGATCAGATCCACGGTAATGTGCTGGTGACCGTGGGGGGTTTGGGGACTGGCAATCCTAGTCAGGAGGTTCAGGGGAGAAGACACATCCCCAGCACACGGGTAATCTACAAACATGCCAGAACAAGTCACGCCCTCTCCCTCTTACACACACACACACACACACACACATGATCATGGGATGTCAGGGATGGAAAGGCCCTCGGAGGTCATACAGTCCAGTGGCTTCCGATCTTTTAAAGAAGAGTCTTCTTTGGAGAAGCCCCATTCTTGGCCTCATCCCTGTTCCCCCAAGCTGCCACCCTGGGAATGCCAGAGAACACGGTTTGGGTGCCACTGCTCCCGTCCAAGCCCCTGGGTTTACACAGGCACACTCCAAGGCCCAGGATAGAGAAAGGCCTTGCCCAAGCTCAGGCCATGAGTTGGGAACAGAGCTGGGGCAGAGGGCTGGGCCCTTACTCCTCCCCTCCATGCTCCGCAGAGGCTTCTCCCAACCCTCAGCTGTGGCTGCCTGACAAGCGCTGTGGCTGCGGTTAGGGCCATCAGTGATGTCCCTAAGAAATGAGGGAGCCCATGGGCCTCGGGTACCACGGAGGACAGAAAGGAAGGAGCCAGATGGGAATTGGTGTCCCCATCCCGAGCCAGCCACCTTGGCTGTGGGCAGAGCACTGCAGCTAATGAGCATCTCACTCTGTTAAGGAGAGAAGGTAGGGAGCAGGGTGACGTGTGTGTGTGCGCGTGCAGTGGAAGTCCATCCTACCCAGAAGTCTGGCACCAGCTTCAAGCTGGGCATAGACAAGGGCTTTCAGAGGCCAGGGCTGGCAAAAAGTGTCTCTTGGGGAACTGCTCGCGACCCACATATATTCGTGACAATTAATGGTTCTGGCAAATTTTTCATTCAAACGAGAGATTTTTGATTTCAGAACCAGCCAAAACTAATGCAGAGTCAAGTGGCATGAGGAAACGTGTGTGGGTTGGCAGCCGGTCCACCCCGGGTGAGAATCCAAGTTCTGCCGGTAAGTGCCTTTGCGATCTTAGACAAGTAATTGTAAACCTCACTGGGCCTCTGTTGTCCTGTCTGTAAAATGGAGCTGTAAGAGCTACCATTTGTGGAGCGTCTGCCTTGGCCAGGCTCCGGGCATGGGAAGAAATTCTCACTCCAGCCCCTAGCCCCTAGCGGGAATGACAGTCACGCGGCGCCTCCTCACCCTGCCTGCTCGGGCTGCTTGTCCGTGCCACTCCCGACGGAGGCACAGGCTGTCTCCCCACTCAGATCAGGAACGGCCAGCTCCTGCGCACGTTACAGAGATGATCAAGGTGCGCAGGCAGCTGCTCAATGCTTGTTTCACGGCCCAGCTGTCCCAGCCCCGCTGGGAGCCCCCAAGACAGGGGCAGGGTGGGCCTCCCCACCGGAGCCTCAGCACCCAGCCCAGGGCCGGCACACGGACCGCCGAACTGACAATGATGTACTCTCGCTCCGTCACAGATAACTTCCTTCGTGGCTCAGGAAGTCAGGATGGTCCCTGGTCCCCGGCAGAAGCAAGGACAGAGATCCGAGAATTTCAGACGTCACAACTAGGGAGGGGCCCCGGGAGATGGCCTAGTTATTGGACAGGTAGAGGCCCGCAGCCAGTGCCAGGAAGGGATGACCCCAAGTCGGCAAGAAGCTGGCGACAGAGCCTGACCCAGACCTCACAGCGCTTGAGCCTGGGGGGCCCTGCAGCCTGCCCAGTGCTCTGACCTCCTCCGATGCCGCCAAGCTGGCTCCACTACCTCCAGAGTCCGCAGGCCCTGGCGGGCCGGACTGCAGCATCCCTCCGGCAGTCGTGTGTCCTCGAGAGAGCTGCCTCCCAGTGAGGCCCCAGGGTCCGCCCTGGCTTCAAGCCCTCCCCCTGACCTTGCAGGCACCTCAGGAAATCCCATTCTGGCCACTATCTGCTTCCTCCCAGCATCCGGGCCCCTCTGCTCTGACAGGCTTGACGCCAGCCCATCCCCCAGCCGCTCTACCCTCAGGGCAGAGCTCAGGCTCGGGGTCCCCAAGATGCTGGTCAGCAACCAGAGTTGCTTCCCAGATTCCGTCCCAGAGCTCTGAGGAGGCAGCCGGGGGCACTACCGGCCTGTTGTAGCCAATTCCTCACCTGAAGGGCCCGTGCCCATGGCCTGTCAGCTTCTGACGCAAAGCCTGGGGGAACCAAGGGTTCTAGAGACTGGGGGCCAGGCTGACCGTGCCCACACCCCCTTCCCAGCTGTGTGGCTTAGGGTAGGTGGTGGAAGGCCTGCTTCCCAGGCAGCTGGGAGGGTTCAATGAGACAATGGATTTGCAAGGCCCTGGCAATACGACTGGTACCCACGAGCGGCTCTGTGAGGCCGGCTTTCCTTCCACGGGGAGGGCTTCTTAACCAGGGGCCCCAGATGGATTTCCAGGAGTGCCAGGGACCCCCATAGAAGACCCACATGTGTGTGCATGAGTCTTTTTCTGAGGAGAAGCTCCCATGGCTTTCATCGGAGCCTCAAAGCGGTCCCGTGACACACCAAGGGTTAAGAACCTCTCATCTAGAGTGTCCCCTCTCGGGTGCAGAGTGCGTGGAGCTCAGTCGAGAATCAGCTGCCCCCCATCATGTGGGGCCTGCACTGAGTCAGCCCAGCAGGTCATGGGGCTCTGAGATGTAAGAACTGCAGCATCCATGGGGCCCCTGAGCTGAGCCCAGACATCCCGGCACGGGAACGGCCCACGCTGCCGTCCAGAACCCCGCAAGGTGCACTGACTGCGGAGGTAAGACGTGAGAAGAGTCGGGGTGGAGGAGGGGTGGCGAGGGCAGGAGCCAGGCTTGAACGAGAAACCGGCTCAGGTCAGAGCAGCAAGGACGAAGGCCCGGAGGACACAGGACAGCAGCACAGGGGATTTTGAGAGGTGGTGTAACACAGTGGTGCAAACCGTGGGCCGTGCTCGCTGCTCACTCACCGTGGGCCTGGTAACTGCTCCACGCCTGTTTCCTTCCTCGTAAAATGGAGACAGTCAGAGTAGCTGCGTGCAGGGCTGTGTGCGGACTGAGCTCAGACAGGGAAAGCCCTCAGAACTGGCCGTTATTCCTGTCAGTCTAGTGGGGCCAGAGGGCAGGGCTCGTGGATAAGTCCGGTGAGACTCCCGTAAGCCGGGCTCACACAGGCCGGCCTGAGGAGCCTGGGCTTGAACACGTGCACTCGGGGCGCCACCGGCTGTCTCTGCACGGACCACTGCCATGTGCGGACGGTGCCGTATGAAGGTCCTGCGAACACGGTGGGCGGAGCAGCAGGTCATTCTTCAGCCAGTCATTCATTCACCAAATTCTTATTCATGCCAGGCCCAGAAGGGACCTAAAAGAAGAGTTCCTGGGAACTAGATGCTTCGAATACCGCACGTGGGGCTGTTCTGTGCGGTGGAGCTGCGTGCACTCCGCCCCTCCCCCCCGTAGTGCAGCGCCCCTCTGTGAGTGGAGGCCGGGGCCCCGGGTGGGCACAAAGGGATGGGAGCCCCACATGACTCTATCCACACTCAACGAAACTCATCCTGCTAACTGCTGACGCCATGGCTTTGCAGCAGGAGTCTGTGGTAGCAGAATGATGACCGCCCCCCAAAGTTGTCCATGCCCCAATCCCTGGAACCTGCGAATATGTTACCTTAAATGGAAAAATGTACTTTGTAGATGTGATTAAATTAAAGATCTCTGGGGCTTCCCTGGTGGCGCAGTGGTTGAGAATCCGCCTGCCAATGCAGGGGACATGGGTTCGAGCCCCGGTCCGGGAAGATCCCACATGCCGCGGAGCAACTAAACCCATGCGCCATAACTACTGAGCCCACGTGCCACAACTACTGAAGCCCGTGCACCTAGAGCCCGTGCTTTGCAACAAGAGAAGCCACCACAGTGAGAAGCTCACGCACCGCAACGAAGAGCAGCCCCCGCTCGCCGCAACTAGAGAAAGCTGCGCGCAGCAACGAAGACCCAGCGCAGCCAAAAAAAAAAAAAAAAAGATCTTTGGATGGGGAGATGTTTCTGGATTATCTGGGTGTGTTCAATGGAATCACACGGTTCCTAGTAAGTGAAAGAGGGAGTAAGAAAAATGGGTCAGAGTAAGATGTCATAATGGAAGCAGAGTCAGGGAGTGAGGGCTGGGAGAGATTGAAATTTGAAGATGCTCTGTCGCTGGCCTTGAAGACAGAGGAAGGGGCCGTGAGCCAAGGGATGGGAGAGGCCTCTAGAAACTGGAAGAGGCCAGGAGGCCAGCTCTCCCCTAGAACCTTCTGGAGGAAAGCAGCCCTGCCCACACCGTGATTTTAACCAAGTGAGACCCATTTTGGACTCTGGCCTCGGAAATGGTTAGATAATAAACGTGTATTGTTTTAAGCCACAAAGTGTGTGGTACTTAGTTACAGTAGCAATAGGAAAGTGCTACAGAGTCTGAAGGAAACAAGGGAAAGTAAAGCCATGGATGAAACTATTTTAGAAAGAGCACCAAACCAGGTGAAAGAGAACCTCGGGGAAATGAAAGTTTATTTAGCAAGTGCTCCAGGGGAACCCGGATGCGAATACAAGGGGAAATCCACTCAGATCTTTACCTCTCCTTGAACAATCCAATTTATTCCAAACAGGTTACAGAATTAGCTGTGTGGAGAGAAACAAGAAGTGAACAGAAGGGAGAACAGGCTGGTGAAGGGTCCTGGAATCATGACGGAAGAGGAGTGGACGATCGATCAACCTGGAGAAAAGAAGATGAGAGTCCACAGCTTAGGCCAGAGCTGTCACGGGCAAGTGCACGCAGAGGACAGGACCGGGGCTGGTGGGTAGACATTTCAGAGAGAAGTGCAGCTCAAAGGGAAACTTCCACACAACTGGCACTGCCTGAGCCTGGAGCAGGCTGCCACTGGAAGCCGGGGGAGCATGTCCTTAGAGGTATTCCGATAGAAACCCAACCTGGAGAGGGGAGTCCTGCACCGCGCCGGGCAGAGGACTTGGGAACTGATGGGCCCCTCCGTGATCCTGGCGGTGTCAGGTGCCTTCTGCAGCTTTCGGAAAGTCAGGGCAGTCAGTGCTCTTCTGTCTGGATTTGACAGAAAGACAGAAAGTAGCGTCCGTCCAGGGACCTCTCAGCTCCCCGACACCTGCAGCATCAGAGAGGACACACAGAACGCACGAAGCCTGAAGTGTGTCCATGGGCCTCACTCCCAACCCATTCCTCAGCGCTCAGAGGAATTAAAAGCAAAGGTTAACCATGTGCCTTAAAGGCTGTGGCACCATGACAAATGGATTGGCCACCGCATTCTGGGAGGGCAGGTGAACGTCAAGGCCAGAGGAGCTTCCCTGTGGTGAGGATGGAGGACCAGGGAACTTCAAGGCTGCTGCGCCAGTGGGACAAGCCAGATGCCAGCCCTGGGCCGGCTTCCCCCTCATTTCAACATATTTGGGTCACCAGCCAAGGTCACCTCCTTTTCCCCAAGTTAAGTTCACAGCCGAGAGGGTCAGCCTGAGGCCAGGGCCTTCCTTGTGCTCCCACGCCTCTGTCTAGTTGCTTTACTGAGAACCACAGGCGCTTGATTTAGACGCCTGTGCAGATGAGGAAACTGAGGCAGGGAGGCTGGAGAACGTACCAGAGTCAAGAGGAGGCGACTAGGCTGCTCAGACCTGACTTGCCTCGGTTCCTTGAACAGCCCACGAAATCACGCCTCCTGAGAGAGGAGGGGCCTGGGAGGGGCCAGCCCTTGCCCTCTGGGCGCACAGGCTAAGTCTCTCTCACCGGGCTGACAGCATGGCCTCCCTCCTGCTTGGCCTTTCCCTCCCCCACTTTCAACCTGCCCTGACTGATCTCCTTAGAAGAACCCCGCCTTGAATACCAGACAAAAAGCCTGGCGTGCTTCTGGAAGATGCACGTGTAACCTACTGGATATTTGGAAGACACAAAACCCCGCGTCTCCTCGCCCGAGGGCTGCGTGCCTCCCCTCCCCGCTCTAGACCCCCCTCCTGGTTTCTTCTCACCTAGAAAATGCTTCCAAACCCCCTTCCCTAGGAAGGCCAGCATGGCCGAAAAACGTGATAAGCCAGCTGCTTGGCTGGTTTAAGTCAATCTGACATCGAAGGTCTGCGAGGTATAATTTTCCCTTTCTTTTTCCCCTTCTTCGAGCAAACACAATTTCCAGTCCCAGCCATGACATCTTGCTGGCTGACGGTCCACGTAGTTCACTGACAGCCTGCAGAGAGCCCCTTCTGAGGAAAACCTGCCCTCCACAGCGGGCTGCAGCCCTGGCTTCACTTCTGCTCTTCTCAATGGCCTGGACGGGGCAGGGGCAAGTGAGGAAGCGCTGGGCACCTGGCTTCCGTGGCCTCTGTCACTTCACTGGACCCTGAGCAAGGCCCCTCACCTCTCAGAGCCCGTTTCCAGGCCGAGAGAAGGGCAGTCATCCACACAAAGCTGTTGTCAACACACTACGACGACACCTCCACCGTCTTCCACTGTCCGCACCCCAGGACTCACACGTAGGGCGCCTCGTGTGGGCCACGGTCTGTGGCAAGTACACAGAGCTCAGCCTCCTGTGGGACGGGATGCTACCGCCTGCATTTACAGAAGAGGCAACTGAACTCAGAGACACGGAGTAACCTGCCCAAGATCTCAGAGCGATGCAATGGGGGGAGCCCAGGGCTCCCCACTACCACCTCTCCAACAGCAGGCTTGCCTTGAACCTGCTTTACCAAAGACCATGGTCACGCAGAAACCCAGGGATGAGTCCCCGTACGTGGCCCCCACTGGCCCGGCCCCAGTGGAGCTTCCGGGACAGGGTCCTCGCTCCTGCCTGGCCTCCCTGAGAGAGGCCTTTTCATGAGGCAAGCCACTCCCCTCTACCTGCTCTGAGGCCTCACTGAGGGCCTCCCACGTCCAGCCTGCCACACCCACAGCTGCCAGGCCCGGAGCCCAGGTCCGCCCCGGGCCCTGCGCACCCTGCCCGCAGTAGAGCTGTCTAACACACATCCATGAAGCCAGCTAGGTAGCCCCGGGTGGGTTCATGCCACTGAGCGCACTTTGCTTTTCAAATGTGGTCAAGGGTGCATTAACCACGCGATGCCAGAGCAAGGAAGAAAGAAGGGGAGAAGGTTAGCAGTTAATTTTATGGATTCGTGTATGAGGTTTGAAATGACAGAAAATGCATCTCATAGCATGCGAAGTATCACAGCTCCGCTAAGCAGCGAAGGAGAAGGAGAGAAAAAGAGACTGACATTCGGTTACTGTTTCTCCTTTAAATCTTCGGGGGTTAGCCATCACTGGGGAATGAGGATGCAGGAATTTGCCTACAATTTCTTCTCTGCTAAAATCTGAAATGCTAATGTCATTTAATATAAAAATGAATCCATTCTAATTCACTCTTAGTATGTAGTTTAGCACAGAAGACTTTCTACTGTTACCATATCCATTTTCATTCATTTATTCATTCACTCATTCTTTCATTCATTCAATAAACATGCGCTGAACTCCTATTCTATGCCAGGCCCTGGCTGGGCCCCCGAAGGAGCCGGAAGAAAACAGACACACACCAGGCTCAGGACCCGACCTTGAGCCTTGTGGTCTAGCAGAGGAGACAAGGCAGGGACCTAAATAATTAAGTGGAATGTGGTCGCAGTGCCCCGGGAACAGCAGGGCACTAGGCCGGAGGATCTGGAGAGGGACAGAGAACTTACAGCTAGAAAAATCATTTAGGAGGCTTGCCGCACTCCTGGATTCTATGATGACCAGGAAGTGGATCTAAGCCTGCCTGGCAACACAGGCCGGAAAGCGCCTGCTTCTCAGCCTCAGCTTGGCAGACAGCACGGCGTGCAGCCTGGGGCGAGTCCCTGCTTCCCTCTGGGCCGGTTTTCTCAAGTGTGACCTAAGAGCTTTGGACCTCATAAGAACCTATACGCGCGTCCAGGGAGAGGAGCCCGAGCTGAGACCCAGACGTCTGGGCTTCAATCCCTTGCCCTTCCGCCATCTTTTTGTTATTTCCAACCACCCAGCAGCTCCCACCTGCTCAGTCTTTGAGTGGGAACCATGGAGCCTGGGAAGGATGGCTGAACTTACTAGGTGGCCATTCTACTTTCTGTTGTCCTCAGATCCTGAGAATATTAATGGAAGACCCGTGTTCCCAAACTGTCTCCAGGCAAGAGCAATACCAATGCCAGTAATGTCAAAATGTCCAGCAAACAAACACTTCTCTTCCGTCCTCTCTCCCTTCCCATCCCCTTTACAAGGTACAAAACAAAATACGCCAGAAGGGATGAAATACAGCTCAAGCGAGCTGAAAGGTAAATTAAGCGGAATGCAGGAGCCCTCTTGAGGGCCATTATGACTGGCCACTCTTGGGGTTTCCTGGATACCACCGGGAACCAAGGCCCCTCTTGAGCAGCTCTGTGCACTGGGCTGGAAGCCTCTGAGTGGAGAGGGCTGTGGACCTGGAAAGAGCCGAGTTCACCTTCTACCACTCTTGTGGACACTTCCAAAGGGTCGGTAGTATTGCTACCCACCCCCACACTGACCTCAATTTGAGGAGCAATGGTGCCTCGAGACTCCTCCTGGGGGCTCACTCCCTGTATTCATTTCCTAGGGCTGCCATACAAATTGCTGCAAACCAGGTGCCTTAAAGCGACAGAAATGTATTCTCTCATGTTACGGAGGCAAAAGTCCCAAATCGAGGTGTCAGCGGGACCACACTCTGGGGTAGAATCTGCCCCATGGCACTCTCCTAGCTTTGGGCAGCTGTCAGCAGTCCTTGGCTTTCCTTGTCTGTAGTCGCATTGCTCCAGTTTCTGCCTCCGTTTTCACATTGCCTTCTTCTCTGTGTGTCTCTCCTCTGCTGTCTCATAAAGACCCTTGTCATTGGACGTAGGCCCCATCCTAAATCCAGGATGGTCTCATGTTGAGATCCTTAAACTAATTACATCTGCAAAGACACTTTTTGCAAATGAGATCACAGTCACAGGTTCTGGGCAGACGTATCTTTTTGTGGGGGGACAGCACTCAATGCACTATACCCCCCTCAGAGCTCTTGTATTTTTGAGAGCCAAGTGGCAGCACTCAGACAAAGAGAGATCCTGCCCTGGGCAACTGGTGCTCTCATCAGTTCTGTTGGATAAGAGCATTCTGGAAGACTCAGCTCACAAGACCCCTTCCAACAGAGTCCCCTTCCATGGACTCTAGCGTCAGTCTCCCTGAGTTTGCATCCTGGCTCTACCACTTCCTAGCTGCTGTGTGACCCTAGGCAAATCACTTTACCTCTCTGTTCCTTAGTTTCCTCATCTGTAAAATAGGGATAATTGACAGTGCCTACCTCGTGGGAAGAGTAAGGCTCTATAAGTGTTTCCTCTTATTTCCAGTATCCTGCTGTGAGCACTACCGAGGCAAGCTCCTATCATCACACCCATGTTCCCAGAAGCAGAATCATAACCGGAACATAGAACTGGAAGCAGTCCTACAGACTATGGATTCTCCAGTAGCCTCAGTCAATTGAAAAAGGGAGGCTCCCAGGATGCAACTGACTCGACATTTACATGGACGCTCTTTTATACTGGAAATCATGATAATGAGACTTTTTTTTTAAAGCAGAGGAGCCAGAATTTAGGCCATCGAGGAAATGTCTCCCTTCAAAGTTGTCCCTCGAGAGGCTCTACACGCTTTCTCGTAGCTGCTGTTGTTCAGACCCTGTGGGGCTGTAGAGGTGGCCCTTGGAGACTGTGAAGTATACCACCCTTTGTAGCCCAATCCAGCCTTTCCTGGTTTAACCATCCACCTTTCTCCATATTCTCTCAGAAAGTCTTTTGGGTTACTGATAATCAGTAATTATCCTCCAGTGATACAGAGGTGTGATACAGAGGTGTTCTGGGACTGGCTCCAGTGATACAGAGGTGTTCTGGGACTGGCTGGTCAGCTCTAAAGGCAGACTCTCAAGACAAGTCCCACAGATGCTATGAGCACGGAGTACCCACTTACAGCTCCTCATGGGGGTTTTGATGATGGTGAGCCTGTGGCCGCTTTCTAGTACTGCCACATCCCTTCCCTCATTTTATCCTGAACAAGCCTGTGGCTATAGATGCTTTACCATCCCTTTACTAATGATGTAATGAAGGACTGGAGAGGGTGACCAGCTTTCCCAAGGTCACACACCTAGTCCATGGCAAAGGGGAGAGTTGAACATAGACTTTCTGCCTCCAAATTTGTCAATCTTTCCATCACCCCAGGATGAACACAAATGAGTCACATTACTTTAGAGGAATTTCTTACATGTTTAAAATAATTTTCTAATTGTCTACTTTGTCCTTATTCCCAGTCTGAATTGGGGGAAAATGGGGATCGGTCTGCTCTGTGCTGCGGGCTGAGCCTGGCACTTTGCTTTGCAATCAACAACTGTGTGTGCACATGTCGAGACGCTGGCGCAGTCTGGTGCCACTGGCCTTTAAGACGTCCTAGTCTTTGCGGTCCCAGGTGCCCCTCTGTTCATGTGTAAACAACAACCAAAAAAACAAACAAAACAACTTAGTATTAAAGAATTACTGTTACATTTTGAAAAAAAAAATCCGTTTTGCAAAAAAAGAAAAAAAACCATAGTGATAACAGAAGAGAGAACGTTGGCCTCAGAGGGATTTTGTGAATCCCGGTCTTTCCTAGGATTAGCGATTGGAAGTGTACAAATAACAGCACTGGCCCAGGAATGAGGTGCCACTCACAGTCCTTCCAGCCAAGTAAATGGGCCTGGGTGGGTCGCTAGCGGAAGACGCTAAGAGCAGGTGGCTGTAGAGGTGGACATGTGATTCCCGAGGCTGTACCACGGCTGCTCGTCACAATGGCTGTATGAAACTGGAACAAAATGAGAGAGGGAGGGAGCAAGTGGGGGACAAGGGCATTTTCTTATTCTATGTAGAAAATAGGCCATTTTAGGATGGAAGGAGGCCAGAAAGCGCACTGAGAGCTGCCTCCTCTTTTCTGAGCCCTGAGCTCTGGCACAGTGTCATTTTCCTCCCGACACCTGTCGAAACATTTTTAAAAGCAAAACAGCCGTTCCCACTAGTGACTCCTATTATTGCCTTTGGTGAATTTCCTGCGCTGGAATCATCCTCTCTGGGAGGGGATGGTGGTGCCTTTCCTCCACGGGGCCCCAGCCGCAGGGCATTTCTGTCCTCTCCTGAATTTCCAGGGGCTGAAGTTCTCACTCCCCGGCAAGCCATGCTTGCCATTCTTCATCCCATTTCAAAATAAAATCCGAGTCCCTGGATCATCAGAAGGGAAATCTTTGGTCCCAGGAGGATCTAGGGCCTTCACATATCCTTCTCTGCAGGAAAACGCCACCTCATCCCAGAGGGAGAAGGTGCCTAAGCCTCCCTGGGAGTTTCATTTTCCCATGAGGCTTTGCTGCTAACTTGGAGAAAACTCCTGGGCCCCAAATGAAGTTGGCCATTTCTGCTCTATTTCCCCCGAGGCTCTGGTCTCAGCTGTGAGAATCAAATCAAACCAGTCCTTGTGAGGAGTCTAGAATTTCCTACACTTTGCATTTGAGAAGACTGCTGGACTCCCGTGTTGCCCTGTGCAGACTCTCATCGTCCTTGCCAACCCCGGTGGACAGAGGGAGGCCTCCGAGGAGAGAGCCACGGTCTCAGTGTCACTAGTCTGCTCAGAATACAGGAGAGGGCCTCATGGGAGCGGCTGCCCAGTAAGCAAATATTGGTTGAACGAATGAGGAAAAATGTAGCCAAGTAACATTTAAAAGGGTGTCCAAGTGAAAATAAACAAAGAGCTAAGAGGGAATTGGGTCAGCCGATCTATCAGTCTCTGCCAGCACGTGGCCCTCACAGCCAGGCCCTGGGCCTCTCCGCACAGCCCCGGCCTGTCCCCATCCCAACCACACTGGCCCAGTCCACACAGATGAGCTTCTGCCTCAGGTTCCCTGCTGAGTACGTCAGCCCTCGCTGGACCTGGAGCCCTGCACTGAGCCCCAGTGTGCTGGGATCGGGTCCTGTCTCCCTGCCTGGCTTCTGTCTGGTCCCTCCACAGAGGTGACAGACAGCCCCTCTCCCCACCAGCTGCCGGCCGACTTTTGCTGCAAAAGTTTCCGCGTCTGGCAATATACCTCCAAGCCCAGACTTCGAGGGTCGCCAGGCTCCCACTGCCACGCTGACCCGCAAGATGAGCCCCACCTCAGAGGCCAGTACCTGCGGAAGCCACACCCACGTTGCCTCACCACTCTGACTGCCGGGCCTTCTCAGTCCCAGCTGTCTCCTTGCCTCCAAGGACACGGCCTAGCCCGCCACTGAGTCCCACCCAGGATTCTGCCCAGGGACACACAGAGGACATAGCACTAAGTGTTAAGTGGGAGCTGTGCCGAGTTCATCCCTGTGTCAGATGCAACAGGGCACCTGTCACCAAACCTTCCTCATTGGCCCCCATCACCACCCAATCACATTGGTCACAGGCAGCTCTTCCTGGAAGAGACACAGTTTTCCTTACACACCAATGACATCCCAGTGGCCAGCTTTCACCAGAGCACTAAGTGAGATCATCACAAACTGACCTCATGTCAACACATCCTTAGGAACAGCCGCTACGTCTAGCCACTGGGGCCTCTCTGAACTGCTTTCCTCAGGGCCCGCGTCTCAGGGTAGCCTCGTGGGCAGGCTTCACTGCGAAAGCGTACTTTGGCACTTCTAGATACAAGTTCCCTTGACTGGGACCCAAGAAAAGTCCATCTGTGCCGCAGTACTTTCTATGGTGGTAGGACAAGTACCACTAGCTCGCTAATGAGCCTTTATGGAGTACCCACCATGTGTCCCACCCCGGGCCTGGCCCTTCCCATTCACGCCCCGGAAACACTCCACGGAAGGGTGAAGTGATTGGCCCAGGGTCACAAGTCACTAGTAAGGGGGGAAGAAGCAGGGTTATGACCCGGGTCTCTCTCACTCAGAAGTCTTAGCTCTCATTTCCACCTCGATTATCTCCCCGTCCTTGGCCCGGCTCGACCTGTCTGAATCAGAAGCTTCAAAGCAACACGGGAAGATGGGGTCCTTGATGAGCAACCTGTGGGTCTGTCTGTAGGTAGGCGAGCATGAGGCAGCTACTTAGGATCCAAGCCTAGATACGCTGCTAGCAGGGGCCCCGTTGCTCTGCTTCCTCAACAGACTGAGCTCCTTGAAGGTAGCTACAGAGTCTGAGCCACGATACACTGCAGCACCGAGTACGAGGCTTGAGATAGTGGTGTTTTGGGCGGGATCCATGATCGGCACCATGAGAGGGCTGAAGGGCTACAGGGACGCAGAGGTAAAACGATCCTACCAAGCTGAGGGTCCAGAGCTGGGACTTGAAATATAGGTTGGTTTGTTTGTTTGCTTTAAATTGAGGTATAGTTTACTTACAATATTGTGATAGCTTCAGGTGTAGAGCAAAGTGATTCAGGCATCCATATCTGTATCTGAATCTATGTAATCTCTCTATAGATAGATTCAGACATATTGATAGATACAGATATAGATTTTTTTCAGATTCCTTTCCCTTATAGGTTATTACAAGATACTGAATATAGTCCTGTGCTATACAGTAGGACCTTGTCATTTATCTATTTAATATATAGTAGTGTTGTATATATGTTAATCCCAAACTCCTAATTTATCCCTCCCCCCTTTCCCCTTTGGTAACCGTAAGTTTGTTTTCTATGGTTGGTGAGTCTATTGAAATAAATGTTTGATTTTAGACAGGTGAATCTGAGGGGGAAGATGTGCCAGGTAAAGGGATGGGCATAAGCTAAGTCATGAAGTCAAAGCAGAGGCTCAGAGAGCCTTAGGGTAACAGCAAAGACTAAATCTGGCTGGAGCACAGGGAGTGTGGAAGGGATGAGATGAAAAGTTGGAGGGCAGGTTGGGGCCAAATTGCGCACGACAGAGTCACAGTGTTCACAGCCACTGACGGCGGAGCAGCTGCGATGGTCACGTGCTGGGCCAGATGCTCTGTATTTATCATTATTATTTAAATTTTTATTAGAGAACAGCTGATCTACAATGTTGAGTTACTTTCTGCTGTACAGCAAAGTGTATCAGTTACACATACACATATATCCACTCTGTTTTAGATTCTCTTCGATCCTCACAACAGCTCCATGATGCATTATTAGACATATGAAAAAACAGAGGCTCAGAAGGAAAAGTATAGTAAGGTCACGTATAAGATAGAGCTGGCATTCCAAGTCAGATCTGCTTAGATCTAAAGCCCAGCATCTTCTCCCCTGTTCTCCACTGAACAGATGAACTAGGGAAGGCTTTGAATGTCAGGTGGAGGAGGGCCTGCTCCTGGGAGGTGATGGAAGGCAGGGCAGTAGGTTGAAAGAGTGAAATCTGAGAAGGGAAAGACTCTCAGCTTTTCGTGGTAGCAACTATTCTAACTGCTCTGTCACTCGGGCAGCATATTGGATCCTGGGTTTCGTGAGGATGAAGAGGATATGAGGAAGCCTTCTAGAAGTCAAACCTCGCAGCAAGGCTAACAGGAGTCAAGGTGAAGTTTCTGTAGACCTTTTTCTTTCATGGTCTGGTAGCAGCCAAATGGAAGAAAAAACATAAGCCCTTCATAAATGGTTTGCAATGGTCAACAATGAGTTTCCTGTGTATTTAAATCAGGCCCATTGGAAATATGTAAATTTTCATCTAAATACTTTGATCCTTCCGATTGGGAGGTTCTTTGAGAAACTGTCCTGAGTCTGTGGCCTTCTGTTTATTTGATCTCCGGGCTGGCTGGGCTGGGGAGACTCACCCTAGAATTGCCTCCGCCGAGGCCTAGCGGACTGTGGCATAGGAGCCCGTGGCTCTCCCTCCAGAACTCATGCCATTTGACCACAACACTGGCCTGTTCTCTAGCAAAGGCTAGGCTAGAGTAGACCTGAGCTGCAGATGGGCCTGCTGTTCAAAAGGCTGGGCCTACAGCAACGCGGAAGTTCCTACCGGCAAAGGCCCAGTGCCGTGTGCGAAACCTCTGGAACGCATGATCAATGTGCACCAGACAGCAGGCTGCCTCACACTAGAAGGGGCTGCAGAGGGTGTCTAGGCCACATGGTACAGATGCGGAAAGTGAGAGCATCTGGGCAGGGCAGCAGGCTCCCACAGGCCACAGAGTGTGTTCAAGCTGCTCTCTGGCCTAAAGCCCGGGGCTCAGAAGTTCTTAAGAACAATTTGACAAGTTCCAAAAGACTTCTTTTGGATGAGTTGTTTTGAGTTCAAATCACCTCAGGACGGAACTGCCGCCTATTTGCTCTTTTGACTTTCTTTGGCTTCCTCACCTAATAACATAAACAATAATAGTAAGACAGTTGACAGCAGCTTGCATATGCATTTTCCCCTGGACTCTTCACAACAGCCCTATGAGGTTGATGGAGCGGAGATTTTTAAGCCCGTTTATACCAAGGAGAAAACTGAGGCTCCAAGGAGATGAGAAACTCATCCAAGTCAAGCAAGTGGTGGAGCTGAAACTTGAATCGAGTAATTCTATTCCAAGCCCAGCACTCTTTCCCCTCCCATGGCCTTCTCCGGGAGCGGTACCAGCGAAGCGGTTTTCTGCAAAAGCAAATCGTGGTCTTTCCCAAGCTGCGCTCAGTTGAGATAAAGTATTTGCATGTGACCTTGTCCCCTCCGCAGCCCCTAGAGATCACACCCCCAGCCACCTGGGGCCCAGCACAACCGCTCTAAGTCCCAGCTAAGGCCTCACTCCATCCGAGATCACCTGGGGACTTGAGCTGGCCCTTCCACCCCTCCCTCTGTGGCAGAAAAGACTCACATGCAAATGAAGTGGGACATTCGTATTTGCATTGGGGGAGATCAAATCAAACATGATGACCACATCCACTAAATATTCCAGGCATTTCCTTTCCAGTTTTCCTGCCTGTCACCCATTCAATCTGGTGTAAAAGGGCCATGCAAGAATGAGATAAATATTTTTTCCTTCCTAAACTGGCATTTAGCATGAAGAGAGAAGGACTGGGGTCAGAGAGTTAACTGTTGAAATATTTGCTTTCACTGGGCCAAGTATATGTGGGAAGGAGTTGGGGTCGTTCGGGATCGAGGTATCACTGGAGGGGAAATGTAGGCGCGATGTTCAAGGCAGGCTTAGTCCCAAATCCAGGGCCGGGACACGTACCATCTTTGCTGTGCTTCAGGCTACTCAGAGGCAGATGGGCCAAGAGGTGGACACGCTTTGTGAAGAAATAGGTTTGTGCCTAGTGCTGCTTGGCTGCTTAAAAGCGTGTTACTTTTCCTACGTGGAATTTGTCTCGAAGGACGGTGAACGGGTGTCTGCTTAGGACTTGTGGAAAGGCTGACCAGCAGTACGCGTGAGGCAGGCGCGGGCAGGACCCGCATGAATCCCTCAACTGGGCTGGCAGGAGGCCACCTCCTACCCTGACCAGAAGGCCTGTCAGCTCCCTGATCACAGAGCTGGAACACAGGCCTGGAGGCAGGGAGGTTTTGCGTGAGAAGGGAGCTCAGGGATGGGATGAGTCAACGCCCTCAGTCTGAGGCCAGAGAGGGGAGGGACTTGTGCAAAACCAAGAGCAAAGCTGGGGCCAGCGCTCAGGCTTCCAGACCCGGGGCCACGGTGCTTCCTGTGCTCCAGGCCACCCCCCACCATGTGGGCCACAGAGCTCAGGGGTGGACAAGCTACCTTCTTTCTCTCTTGCTGCTTGTCCCGAGGGGAGCCCCCTCCCAGGGCTTAGGAGAAAGAAAGTGGTGGCACGGATGACAATGTCCCCAGCAAAGAGGAGCTCTGAGTAGATCTAGGACCTGTTTGCAATAGAAACAGGAGAAGCGCCACCTCCCGACAAGCCCTTTCCCACTGGACTGGACCTTCCTTCTCAGATATGCTCCGTTCAAAGTTCACCAACTCTGCACGTGACTCCTGGGGCCTAGCTCAGCCAGGCTTTTCTGTGGGTCTGATGGACATAGAAAGCAGCAGCCTTCTAGAGGATGGGGCAGACAAGTTGCACTTAGAATGTGGTTTTTGAGTGAGTGACTGACAAACTGGGCCTATCATCCCGGTGTGTGTGTGTGTGTGTGTGTGTGTGTGTGTGTGTGCGCGCGCGCGCGCTCGCAGGGCTATCACCCCTGCCACCCCCCATCTAACTGATGAGGAAACCGGGGCTCAGAGGGCTGCCCACGGTCACACAGCCAGCATGTGGCAGAGCTAGGACTCGAAACCAGGTCTTCAGCCTCTCTTATCCCCCAGTCTTTTCATTATAAACAGTGTAGCCTAGGGGCTAGGAGGCCGGCCCTAGAATCAGAGACCTGGGTTCAAATCCCAGTTCTACTACTTTACTTACCTGATATGGTGACTGTGACCATTAAATGAACCAATATATGGTCATACTCCATGCTTAACACAAGTCCCAAAAGACCTTTCTCACCTAGAAAGGCAATAGGAAGTCTGGCTACTCCGTGCTAGACCACGAGCTGGGGGGATGGGCGGCATAGCTCTCGGCACCTTTGCCTGACCCTGCTTGGGCCAGTCCACGTGTACACTGGTAAGGAGCAGATCGATGACATTTCCTGGGCCTCTCTACTCACCATCCGCATCCAACCTTTTGTTTTTCTTTTCTGTCCCTTCCATAATGGAGGGAACTCTCCCCCCTCCCCTCAGCCCTGGGTGTAAAAAGAACACCCGGACCCTCCCTCTGGGTTTGTGGGCACAGAGGACAGAAGCACTTGCAGTGGAGGGACACTGCCCCCACCCCGCCCATGTACTCGGTCACATTCGGTCCACCCTCATCGAGTGACTGTGATTGCAGGCAAGCCCCAACACCAGGCTCTGTCAGGACACGGAGAGTAAGACCTTCCCGGCTTGGCTGGCCCCACAGCTTTCCCCTGGATATGCTCATTTTAGTTCCATAATCATGCCTGGCAAGAGTTATCACCCCACTTTATAGAAGAAGGAAAGGAGGCTCTTGGAGGGATACGATTTGTCTGTCCATACTCACAGGGCCGTAAGTAGCCCGGCTGGGATTTGAATTCAGGTCTCTCTGTGCCCTAAGCCTATATTCCTTTGGCTCTCCAGGGGCTGGACAGGAAGAGGTTTATAAGGAACTCTTTTTCTCCCAAAGGGGATCTGGGCCAGACCAGAGGAAGCAAGGGGCCTGGGCTTCTCAACTGGAAGACTCCGTGGCTGAGCTGACGAAAGAGCTACATGGAACCACGTGGCTGTGAGGTTAAATCCATGACTGCCTCTTACTAGCAGTCTGCTCAATTCAAGGCAGGCCTTGGCAGCGGTAGTCCTGGCTGGCAGTGTGCATGTGGTCAAGAGAGCATGCCCCAGAACTCCATCCCCTTATGGCCCTTACTATCCTAAACTCCCATTACCCATTGTCATGGGCTGAACTGAGGCCCCCACTTTCCCTACGTTGAAGTCCAATACCTCAGAATGTGACTGGATTTGGAGATAGGGTGTTTAAAAGGGCAATTAGGTCAAAATGAAGTCATTACGGGGAGCCCTAATCCAATATGACTGGTGTCCTTATAAAAAGAAGAGATTAAGACACAGACGTGTAGAGGAAAGGTCACGTGAAGACACGGGGAGAAGGCCATCTATGAGACAAGGAGAGAGGGCTAGAACAGATCTTTTCCTGACAGGCCTCAGAAGGAACCAACTCTGCAAGCACCTTGATTTTGGACTTCCAGCCTCCAGAAGCAGGAGACAATAAGTTTCTGTTGTTCAAGCCACCCAGTCTGTGGTACCTTATTACGGCAATCCTAGCAAATGAATGTACCCACTTATAGAGCTCTATCCCCCCTGCTGGATCATGAGCTCCTTGAAGCCAGGAGCCCAGCACCAGCCCAGTGCCTGGTGCCCAGTGGATGGTCAGTTAAGAGTCACTGAAGGGGCTTCCCTGGTGGCGCAGTGCTTAAGAACCCGCCTGCCGATGCAGGGGACACGGGTTCAAGCCCTGGTCTGGGAGGATCCCACATGCCACGGAGGAACTAAGCCCGTACGACACAACTACTGAGCCTGCACTCTAGAACCCGCGAGCCACAACTACTGAGCCCGTGCACCTAGAGCCCGTGCTCCACAGCAAGAGAAGCCACCGCAATGAGAAGCCCGCGCGCCACAACGAAGAGTAGCCCCCGCTCGCCGCAGCTAAAGAAAGCCCACGCACAGCAACAAAGACCCAGTGCAGCCAAAAATAAATAATAAATAAATAAAGAGTCGCTGAAGGCAACGTTGCCTGGGGTGGGCGGGAGCATATCAGACTGGGAGGCAGGCTCCCCATTCCTCTCAGGACAGGTCTGGGGGGCCTGCCTGCTGCGCCTCCCTCCCTCGATCTTTGGCAGTCAGAGGGGGTCTCCTTCATGGAAGAGGGTGTGAGCATCTGCAGCAAGGAGCCTGGTAGCCCGTGCTCCTGGAGACTCCAGGTTGCTCTGGGAAATACTCTGTGCCGGTTCTCTTCTCCATACAGCATGGGGTGAGGGCCTTGACAATCAGGTTCTGGTACCTGAGCGTCCCGTGTACCCGTAAGTCTGGGATGTCTGAAGCATGACGATTTGGGGAAAGGGGTGGTCGAGATCTTGGAAGTTAAGTAGGAAGTAGAGTGTTAGGGTGAGGAGGGCCCTGAACACCAGGCCTCGGCTGGGACTTCGTTCTGAAGCCAGGGGAGAGCCAGGCCATCGGAGCAGGACGCATGACTTCACAGTGGGAGGAATGTCCTTCACAGTGAGGATAGCCTGGAGCAAGGGAGACAAGAGAGTGGGCTTTGCCAGCACCCATGTGCGATGTAAGTAGTCTGAACCCCAGAAGCCAAATGGTGAGTGATGGCTGAGGGAGTGAGGCGTTTCTAACTGGGCAGCTGGGGCTATGGTAGGCTTCCTGGCCATGACCTGAAACTGTCCAGCCCTGTGTGCTCCCCAAGGTCAGAGGAACTTCCATTGTCTCCACAGAGTCCACTGCCAAGCTCAATCCGAGGGCCCAGCATAGAATCAAGAGTCTCTCAGGAGAGGTTTGTGGACCAAATTAATTTGCAGAAGAAGGAACGAATGCCAAGTTTCTGTTTTAACCCTGTAGAACGACCTACCGCCCCCCAAAAGACGCAGGGAATGAAAAGTGGGGAGACTTCATTGTGAAAACCAGCTAATATTTAAACTCAAAACTTCAGAGGTACTCACGGAAGTCAGTTCCTGAGAGCAAAGGGGAGCTGCAACTTCCAAAGGGCAGTAGCCCTCTGTGATTTCCACAGACATGCAGAAGAGGAGAGTCCAGATCTACAGTGAACCAGCTCCATCCAGCAGCATTAATCATCGATGATGCCTTTGCATCTGTTTTGGTCTAACAATACAGGAAGAAAAGGTCTTTCCAGGGTCAAAGAAAATGCTGTGTTCAGTGTCACCCTTTGTTTGTCTCCGAGCTCCTTTCTGTGAAAGTTCTGCAAAGCCCTCAGGGGCATGCAGGACAGCCCCATCCCCTGGGAAGAACAAAGGGCTTGTCTGTGAGTCCTTGGGCCTGCTGCCTGGGTATATATACTCTGACATACAAATGACATCCCATGCCACAGGTGAGATGGCCGATCAGTAAGAGAGGACTTGCAGCTCTTCTGGAATTTGTCCTCAGTAAAGCTGCCAAGACCTTCAAAGACTGGGGTCCACAGTGGGGAGTGGTTAGCGCAGGTTGGTGGTAGGGCTGCGAGTAAAACGCAGAGAGCTTGACTCCTGGGCCCAGGCTCCTCGCACTGGACCATCCGGCCTACTTCTCAGGCTAGACCCACAAGTCCCACCAGTCTGACCATCGTGATAGAATTGTCTGGTCAAGTCAATGACAATTAATTTGGCTAATTTCTTTTCTGATCCCAATGATCACTTGTTTGCATTGGCCAGGAAATGAGTTTAAATGGACTGGTTGTTCAAATAGGTCCTTGACGACGGTTGGGCATAGAGGGCTTTGTAATTTAGAGTCCGGGGTTGTCTGTCACAGTTAACGGTACATCAAAGAGCAACGGATTAAGAATAGGCCTAACTGGTCCATCCAGACAACAGAATACTATTCAGGAATAAAAAGAAATGAGCTCTCAAGCCATGGAAAGACATGGAGGAACCTTAAATGCATATTGCTAAGTGAAAGAAGCCAGTCTGAAAAGGCTACATGTTGTATGGTTCAATATATATGACATTCTGGAAAAGGTAAAACTATGAAGACAAAAAAAAAAAGAGAAAGATCCAAGGTTGCCAGGAGTTTGAGGGTAAGTGGGGAGTGACGGGGGTGGAACACAGGGGATATTTAGGGCAGAGAAACTACTCCATGTGGATGCATGACGTTATGCATTTACTGAAAACCATAAAATTGTACAACACAAACGGTGACCCGAATGTAAACTATGGATTTGAGTTAATGACACCATATCAATATTGGTTCATCAATTGCAACAAATACACCACACCAATGCAAGATGTTAATAATAGGGGAAACTGAGGGAGTATATGGGAACTCTCTATATTTTCTGCTCCATTTCTCTGTAAACCTAAAACTCCCCAAAAAGTCTATTAATTAATAAAAATAAACATTGATAGAATAGGCCTAAGTGTCCAGATATGGGAGGAAACAGTGCAGGGCTGGAAAGCTTCTGTTCCATAGCAGACAAATAGGCAAATGCCTGGTAGACTCTGAAACCGTGGCTAAAAGTCTTCACCAACACATGAGGGTAAACACTGGACAATTTGGTCCTGTGTCTAAGTACTCAGGAATAACTTTTTATAGGCATTATGTAGTCATGGTTTTGGTGATAATGCTATATGTAGCTGAACAATAGCCCCAGAGCATATGAAAATGGAAAAAGCAAAACAAACTAGAAACTCAGAGGATAGTTGTCATTTTTTATATCAAAAGACTTCAAAATTTTCCCTTTCAATCTGGACCAACTGCATTACATCCTACAATTTTCTCACTGAAGACAGAGAATGTGGTTACATACCAAGAAGTGGAACTCTTTAGCCTCTCATTGTTCTTCTCCAGCCTTGGTTTTTGTTCTAAGTCCTTGAGTGCCTAAGATCTGGAGCAAATAAACAGATATGGCAATAAAAACATAAAAGAACGCAGGAGACAAACACTACTGGGTTGACCTTATATGTACAATTGACAATTATGGAACATAGCACTTAGACTGAATTCTACACACAGTTCAAGGTACTTCAGCATAAGTATCATTAACTCTGGCTTTTGTTGAGTGAGATCCCTGGAGGTGGGACCACTTTCAGATAGTTCAAGAGGTCCCTCTAAAACACATTCTTTTCACAAGAGAGAAGACTTGGTATTACAGAGATGGCAATTCTTCCAAAATTGATCCATAAATTCATTTCAATTTCAATAAAAATTTGAATAGATTTTTTCATCAAACTTGACAAGCTGACAATAAAATTTACATGGAAGAGCAAAGGGGCAAGGATATGAAAAAAACACTCACGAAGAAGAAGAAAAGAATGAGCAGGGGATCATGCTACCAGACAGCAACATTTCTTATGAGCCTACAGTAATAAAACTATGTGGTATGAGCATAGGGGCAAAGTAAATCAGACCACTGAAACAGAACAGGGAATGGATAGACTATTTAACAAATAGTGCTTAGATGATTGGATAGCCAAGTGAAAAAAAAGGAAATCCCTATACAAAAATAAGTTCCAGGTGAATTATAAAGCAATATGTAAAAATAAAACATTAAAACACTAAAAGAAAATAAAGGAGACTATATTTATGATAAGGTAGGACTCCTTAAGAGAAAAACACAAGCCATACCATAAAATATTAACAAATTTGACTTCTTTTAATTAAAACATTTATAGAACAAAGACAACACGAAGTTCAAAGATACCTACAGACTGCGGGAAGATATTTGCAACAGATATAAGTGGCAAATATTCGCATTTATAACATCGTAAAACATTCTCAGGTCAAAAAGCAAAAGACAAACAACCCAACTAAAATGGAGAAAAACAAAACAAACAAACAAAAAAAAAACCATGATCAGGCACTGCACAGAGGATGAGACCTGAAAGACCATTCAGGATATGAAAAGCTAGTCAACTCCCTACTTATCAGGGAAATACAAACTAAAGCAAGAAGACACCTTTCATGCCCATCTATTTGGCAAAATAGTAAAGTCTAACAGTATCAGGAATGTTGTTGACTATGTGGACATACACTGTTGCTGCAAGCACAAGCTTGGCCTGACTGCTTTGGAGACCTCTCTGATGATGCTTCGTAGACAGTTGCTTCAACGATTACTTACAGTGGAGCTCAGATAGCTCACTTTAGACCTTTGCTCTTTTCTAAACTAAGTACTGAACACTAAACATTTCTCTATAAGCACTATTTTAGCTGCACTCCACAAATTTTGTAATGTCATGTCTTCATTTCCATTTAGTTCAAAACATTTTCTCATTTATCTTGAAATGGGTTATTTAGAAATGTGTCGTTTAATAACCATATATTGAAATAACCAAGAAAGTGAGAAGATGACCCACAGAATGGGAGAAAATATTTGCAAACCATACACCTGATAAGGGACTTGTATCTAGATATATATAAAGAACTCTTTAAAAAAATGTTATTGAAGTATAGTCGATTTACAATGTTGTATCTAATTTCTGCTGTACAGCAAGGTGACTCAGTTATACAAATATATATATATATATACATATATATTCCATTCATATTCTTTTCCATTATGGTTTATCACAGGATATTGAATAGAGTTTCCTGTGCTATACAGTAGGACCTTGTTGGTTATCACTTCTATATATAATAGTTTGCATCTGCTAATCCCAAACTCCCACTACATCCCTCCCCCACCCTCCCTCCCCATTGGCAACCACAAGTCTGCTCTCTATATCTGTGAGTCTGTTTCTGTTTCGTAGATAGGCTCACTTGTGTTGTATTTTAGATTCCACATTTAAGTGATATCCTATGGTATTTGTCTTTCTCTGTCTGACTTACTTCACTTAGTATGATAATCTCTAGGTCCGTCCATGTTGCTGCAAAAGGCATTATTTCCTTCTTCTAATGGCTGAGTAATATTCCATTGTACATATATACCACATCTTCTCATAAAGAACTCTTACAACTCAACAATAAAAAGACAAACAAAAAAATACAATGTTTAATGTTATTCCCAAAGAAACTGTTTCCTAACTGAACTCTCCTGTCAAACAAAATTGTTCTATTTAATAATGCTTTTCACCTATTATACAGATGCCCTGTGACAAAAATAATCTTTTGAGATGAGGTAAAAACCTCAATAGTATCTCTCCTTCTCATTTTTTTCTCATTTATCTGCAATCCTTTATCACAAAGTAAAACAAACAAGAAAAATACTAAATATACTGAG
Source organism: Delphinus delphis (assembly GCF_949987515.2). Taxonomy (NCBI): domain Eukaryota; kingdom Metazoa; phylum Chordata; class Mammalia; order Artiodactyla; family Delphinidae; genus Delphinus; species Delphinus delphis. The sequence goes on from NC_082704.1 coordinate 3,911,797, forward strand.
CACATGTTCAAATAATTTCGACTCCTGACAGTTACTTGGCATTGACATGATGCTTCCATGGGTCTGATTGGCTCAGATTAAATATTTCATACCCAAATTTGGCTTCCTTCTCTATTTGACCACAGCCTTACATGGTGACACAGCTTTTTGTTCCAGCATCAATCCTGAAAAATACGGTGGCCCATTTGGTTAGAGCAATGTGGACTGCAGATGCAGTCTGTCCAGGGCTCAGCTAGCAGCCCAACCACACTGTACCTGTGAGTCGCGGGGGGTCACCTCACCATTCCTGGAAGGCCAGTGGAGTAAATGACAAGAGAGCAGGAAAGGAGTCAGTGAGGACTCAAAGCTGTGTTAACCAAGAACACCAGATTTCCCAGGACAGGAGCACTTCCAATAGTTGGTTTCATTGACCCGGCTCTAAATACATCTGTTCTTATCAGACTATGGTCTAGAATTGTAACTTCAGGGCTAGGAGATCTCAGATACAGCCAGAATCACCTTTCCTTATTTGGTATACTTGCTCTCCCCTGCCTACTTCCCATCAGGGGCTGATTGGCAGTGAAGTCCCTAAGATGAAAGAAAAGTCGGCTAGGAAATGGAGTCTGGGAGTAGCCAGGACAAAGCCGGGGAGGTCAAGCATCTGTGACATGCCACTGAGTCTCTCTGAACCTTCAATTCCTCGTCTATCAAATGTGCACCTCATACCCACCCTGCCACACCGGATATGAGGATTCAGTGTCAGAATGCACAGAAAGAGCCCCTAAAGGCTCTGGCACAGAGCCAGCCCTTATGTTGATTAAGAGTCGACCCCCCCCCCAAAAAAAAAAAAAGAGTCGACCCCAGGGGCTTATGGGAAGGGGATCCTGGGTAGCCATCCCAAGACGGGAAATAGCTCCAGAGCTGAGCCCTCAGTCAGCACAGCTTCCTCCACGCCACACAGGACGACAGCTTGGAGAACGGGCCCCATGGATGGGTGGTCACACAGCTTGCCCTAGCTGAAAGTCAGCATCTTCTGAGTGCACAGGACCATATGACAACATGTTCACTGGGTACTTTGGGGGAAGCAGCCGCCGGGCAAAAGAATCATCCAGCAAGTCCTCTCAAAACCCCAATTCAACCTAGAATAGATGCTATGCAAGGCCACTGCAGGGTACTGCTTAATTGAGGTGACTCTTCTCCTCACCACTCTTTCCACCTTCATCCGGTATCTTTTAGTTAATTGTCAAAAGGTTGTGCTCTTTGCAGCACCTGCTGTTCCAGTGGCTGCTACAGCTGGGACTTTGAGGCTGCCTGACAATTTCCTAATTCGGATCCTAAGTTGAGGACACTGCCAGAGCAACACAGGAGTGGCAGAATATCTAGGGTAACCGTGTCATGCCACGTTGACTTCTGTGGCTTGCTCAGTACATTCTGGATTTATTATCCTCTTTAGCTGCTGTGACCTTGAGGAAAAGTCATCTGAATTGTAGTGTAAGTATAGCTCACTTAAGAAGGGGGATCTGCTCTACATCTATTAAATGATGTCTTTCAAACTGAAATGAGTGTCTTTGGAGTGACACTGTCTTGGATTACCCTTTTGAATTATCCATGCTCCTTCCTTTAACACAACGGAAGGCTGGCATCACCATCACACCTCATTCTGGGGAGTTGGGCAGAGATAGTTAGAAGGAATTTTTATTAATATCTGTGAATGGGTACTCTAAAAATAAAGGAAATGCTTTTTAAAAAAATAACTGCATTGAGACAATGCCTACTTTCACAGAGCTTAACACGTGTTGCCATCATCTGTTTGATGGCATCTATCCTTAAAATCAATTTGTAAGTATGGATTGAGTATCTGCCATATGTGAAAGAGAACATTCCACACTTTAAACACAGAAGCTTAAGTAATCATAGAAGACGTGATGCTGTCACTTGAGTAAGAGGAGTACAAGAAATGGAGAGGGAACTTGAATTTCTGTGTACCTACTATGTGCCAAGCTCTATGCTAGGTTCTCTCTCTCTCTCTCTCTCTCTCTCTCTCTCTCTCTCTCTCTCTCTCTATATATATATATATATATATATACACATACACACACACATATATTTATAGTTACATGTCTATAATTTTAATTTTCTTAAGAACCATAGGTGTTATTAGCTCCTTTTAATAATGAAGCTTCATACTGCTTGTATGAGATACAGGCAGGATTCAATCCCAGTCTATCTGACTCCAATGACTGTGTTCTTTTTACTATACTGCGTTGATATCTAAAAATGTGGTTCTTCAGATCTGGGGCAGGGAATGTCCATGATGATCCTGGATTATCTTACCATACCTAGCAAGGAAGCAAAGACTACTAAAGTCATGTAAAAAGGACTTAAGGAGCCAGTTTAAAGAGGCTCCCAATGGCCAATGCAAGCCTCAATATGAATAAGAACAATGGATTAAAATACATCAAATATGTTTAAATCCATAAATTCATCATTATACTTTTAAAAAAAATCACTCACTGACTTTACTTGCAGATGCTGGCGAACTAGCTCAGTATTTTGAATCAGGCATTTATCTTACCTTCTTATAGAAGCTGTGCCCTCAGATAACCAAGTAGTAGATAAACAGACATATTCCAGCTAACAAATAAAGAAGGAAATATAAACTAAGAATATAACAATTTTGCAATCCTTCATGAATGAATGAATCTAGACTTGATCATCAGTGGCTGACATCAAAAGAGACAACCAGATAATATGTCTGACATAGTCTCACCAAAACCAAAGCAAAAAGCTTCAACATGAATCCGATTAAGCCTCTAAAATCAACTACTAATTTAGAGAAAACACGGAGTCCGAGGGTACTTAGCATACCTATTCAATGTAACGATGGGGATGCAATCAGCAAAATTCAGACTGTGGGAAATGCTACAGGGAAAAGAATACATGTTCTTCACAAAATAAATTGCAAGATGAAGAAAGATCGGGGGGAACCTCTAGGTTAAAGGAGACTAAAAGGCTATATCAATCAATTACAGGCTTCTTATTTAGGGCTTATTTAGGGCTTTATTCAAACAAACAAGAATCCTTTTACCCCAATTGTAAGATAATTGGAAACTGGAACACTGGCTCGATATTTGTTGATTTTAGTGAAGTTTTGTTCATTTTGAGCTGTGATCATTGCATAGTGGATATTTTTAAGAGTCCTAACACTTTAGAAATACATCCTGAACTATTTACAGCTGAGGTCTGCAACTTGCTTCAAGATATTACAGAAAGAGGGAAAGTGAATGTGGTATAGATGAAAGAGTGGCCATGGGTTGATCATTTTTGAGGTTTGGTGATGGGATTAGGGGTATCCTTATATAATTCTATCTGCTTTTGTATGTCTTTTTCATAATGAAATGATATAAAACATATATATGATTTGAAGAGACATACATACAAAATCCCACATCTTGGAATTGATCCTACAGATATACAGTGGAATCACACCATATGCATATGCGAGTCATACAGATTCAAAAGTAGGCACTCAGCATACAGAGAGGGAGAGGGGAGAAAGGTGTGAGAGAGACAGAAAGAGACAGAGGCAGAAAGATAGAGGAGAGAGAGTTGAGAGAGACAGAAGACAACAATTGAAATGGTGTAGCAAGTTGTGCCTACCATTCTTCTCAATGACCCTGCTCTGCCCTAGAGACAATGTAAAGTAGATGCTGTGATTCTGTTAATCCCTCAGTAAGTCTCCATCCCCATGCGCCTCTCACAGAGTGAGCATCTCGTTGTGATGCTGGTATTTAAAGATGCATACATGTCATTCAACATGGCTCATAACTACAAGCTCATCTCAACAGGTGCTGAGCCAAAGACCCAGAGATCTACTTCAATACTGGAGGACAAACAGGCAAACAGACTCTGCTGGAATGATAAAGATATGGTATGTCGGCCTTCCTAAGGGAATTTTAAGGGTGTTTTTGACTATATGGGATTTTCACTGTGTGTGGTAGTTAAATAATCTAACAAAAGATGCCAAAGTCCACTGTACCCCACACGGGTGTGCAAGGATATGTGTAAAATATTTTTAATATTTAATATACCATTGTCATATTTTAAAAACTGGAGAAATCCCAAATGTTCACTAATAGAGGACTGGTTAAACACAGTGCATCCCCACAATGGAATACTTTACGGAGCCTTGACAGAGAAGAAGGTAGATATTTCCCAACCACTGATAGGAAAAGATGTCCAAGACATAGTGTTACATGGAAAAAGCACGTGGCAGGACAATGCATGTGGTGTGCTTCCATTTTTGTAAATAACAAAAGGAATAAAGATGTACCTATGGACATGTACACACCATTGTTTATTACAGGACATTTCAAGAATACACAGGAAGCTGGCAATAGTAATAGACTCTGATGAGAGGGGATGGGAGTTTAGAGTGGGAGAGTTACTTCCCTTGCACTGTACACTCTTCTATATAGTTTGAAATCTTATCATGTTCATGTATCAATACTGAAACTTTTGCTGAAGTATAACACACGTATAGAAAAGCGCATAGTTCATACCTGTACAGCTCAATGAATGAGCATAAAGTGAACACACCCAAGTAACCACTACCCGGGCCCCCAGATAGAACGTTACCAGTCTCCAGAAGCCCAGTCAGGCCCATCATCTTCCTCCCCTTCCTCCTGAAAGTTAGCACTATTCCTGATTTCTAATACAATCGTTTAATTTTGTCTCTTTCCAAATTTTATAGAACTTGAGTCACACAGCGCATGCACTCTTTAGGGTCTGACTTATTTTGATTGACATGTTTGTAAGAGTTTCCCATGTTCTTGTTAATTTGTACCGTATTCCATTGTATACATGCACCAAAATTTATTTATATATTCACTGTTGATGGACATTTGGGGTGTTTCTGTTATTTGGCTGGCACTAAATAATGCTCTAATGGACATCCTCGTATGTGTCTTTTGGTGAATACATGCAGTGGAATTACGGGCTAGATTGCTGGGTCATAGGGTCGATGTTTGTTTAGCTTTCCAAAGTGGTTGTATCAGTTCAGCCTTCAGCTAGCAGTGTATGCAAGTTGAATTAACTTTTCAAACAAACAAGAACAAGAACAAAAACAAAACCCTAATTCAATTCATATAAGCATTGTTGATTTGATTGGTATTTCTGTGTTATATTCTGTTTCACTTGTAGAAGTTAAAGACATGGGTCACTATGTTACCACATGTGCTTATGCAAGGTTCTTGTGACAAATCCTCAGTTGAGTTTCATGTCAGGGAGAAGATGATCTTAAAAGAGGAATATAGCTGCTTTCTGGTTCTCAGATAATACACACCACTGTAACCCTTAACCTTGACTGCCAAGAAATCCGGAGTTAATGTCAGTGTTCAACAGCTATAGCATTCCACTCATCCAGAGTATTTGGTGATATCGACTCTTTCTTTTTCAAATAGACAATTCTGTTCTATGTCTTACTTTGCATTATGTTTAAACTGGTAAGCTTCTGCAAATCCTTTTGGAAATAAAGGGGAAAGGTTAAATTGTAAATAAATAAAGCAAAAATAGTTCTAGTCCCAGACGGCGAAGTTTTAAAACAAAATTTAGGAAACTAAGGCTAATGCAACCCCAACAAGAAAAGTACAGAAAAGAAGCAGTATAGAATGCAGTGTTCTGTAATTTGTGATTGGTCAATCACCTGGTCACATGGCTGGTGGCCTAGGCAATGTCAGGCTTGGATGAGTCCTAGGTTCTCACCAAACAAAATGCTGTGTTTTATCTTGATGGGAGAAAGGTGGCAAAAGCAGTGGTCTCCCAGGATTTGGGAATTTTGGACTCAATAGCCTTTGGACAAGACCCTCTCCCCAGACAAAAGTCCAATTTCTTCTCCTTGAACTGGAATTAAATCCACATTTGGAAGGGACACACAATCTACTACCACATTTCTCAGTCAAGTATTGCCCCCTTGGAACATCTTCCTAGCTGTGCTTCCAGGCAGATCGAATCCCACATCCTTCCTGGTCACTGTCAGAATGAACCCTACAATCCAGAGGTCCACTTTCCTCACCTTGGGATGCTGCTCTGATGTTCAGTTAATGCTTCATGAATGTATCAATGAATTTCTTAGGTCTCACAGTAGTGACCAGATGGTCTTAATAAGAGCTTTCCATTTGGCTCGGGGCTAAGTCTATGCTCAGTTTCAAATGGATATCACAAAGAATAGCAGCTCAAGGGAGAAAGAGAGCCTGGGCTGAGGTCCCAGTAGGGTTTCCAAAGATCTGGAATTCGAATGGAACTTTGAAAAATAGATAAGGTATAAAGGTAATAAGGTAAAAAGGTATAAAGGTATAAAGGTATAATAAAGGTATAAAGATATTTGGTAAATCACATATGCAGAGCAATATGCCTATAGACCAAAGTAGAGGGAATGAATATCAGGAAAGGAAATTTGGGTCAGTTCACAAGGCCTTGAATGCCAAACAAAGGAATTTAGATTTTATGCAATTATTGAAGATTTTTGAGTAGGCTGAGAAGAGATCACGACAAAAGAATTATTTCAGGAGATGAATCTGGCTGTGGTGTGCAGCACAGACTGGCTTGGGGAAGAAAATAAGTAGAGATTGTACTGCTATTGCTATTATCCAGGCAAAGACAACTAGTGCCTGAAGTTGGGAGAGAGCAACAGAGACGGAAAGGCAGAAACAAGAAGAGTACAAAGGAATAATCACCAGGGTTCAGAAGTGATTAGATGTACAGAAGGAGGCAGAAGGGAGAGCTGAGAATGTCACTGAGGCTTGGAGCCTGGAGAACCATGGGACAGACACCTCTACCACATGTGGCGGCATCCTTTGTAATAACAAAAGACTAGAACCAACCCAAATATCTGTCAATATGGACTGACTGGTTGAACAAACTATGGTTCCTCTTTGGGATGGCATGCTATACAGTTAAAAAAAAAAAGGAGGGCTTCCCTGGTGGTGCAGTGGTTGAGAGTCCACCTGCTGCTGCAGGGGACACGGGTTCATGCCCCGGTCTGGAAAGATGCCACATGCCGCGGAGCGGCTGGGCCCGTGAGCCATGGCCGCTGAGCCTGCGCATCCGGATCCTGTGCTCCGCAACGGGAGAGGCCACAACAGTGAGAGGCCCGCGTACCGCAAAAAAAAAAAAAAAAAAAAAAAGGAGCAAGGAAGTTCCCCATACGGTGACATGGAACAATCTCTAGGACATGTTAAGTGGAAAAGGGGGAGCAGAGCAATGTTTGTAGTACATGTTACATTTGTGTAAGAAATAGGGGATGGAAAACTACTTATTCTCACTTGTTTAATATTCAAACATACAATGGATGCATAAACCAAAACCTAATAAACATGATTGCTGTAGAGGGAGGGAGGATAAAGAATGGAGGCAGGATGGAAGCAGGACTTTTAGAATATCTCCTGTTATATCGTTTTGACTTTGGAACTATGTAAATGTTTTATACAAATTAAATTTAACAGGGGAAGGAAAAACAATCCCCAAAACCCAGAAAAAAAAAATGAAGCAAACTGTGTATCAACTTGGTAACATAACCACACAGAGAAAAATTACTTCAAGTGACTTTAAAACACAGTACTTTGACTACCTCCCTAGCAGAATTTATTCTAAAGGCAAAAGGAAGAGCAAAGACATCTTAAATTGCATTCGGTAGTCTTGGTAGTAACACTGGAATTGTTCCTTTGAAATTGTTACAGATATAATATGGGGGAATGCAAGTAATTATATTAATATCATTAGGAACCAGGACTTTCAGAGTGGGAGAGAAGAGACAGTTACAAAATCAAAGATGTTAAGTAAAAGCCTATACTCTTAAATTCAACTTTGAACTATCACTAGGAACTCATCACTTTCCCTTTTTAAAAAATACGCACTTTCTAAACTCTTTTAACTAAAAAGAAAAGACCTGACAACCTAGCAGCAGTGAGGAAACCCAGCCCTCAGAAGGGACTTAACCTGCACACCGCAGTGAAAGTTCCAAGTCTTAACCACTGGACCGCCAGGGAATTCCCAGACTGTGCTCTCTTAATACCATTTTACATCAAGAGGAACTAGAGCTCCTTGGAGAAATGGCTGACTCCAGGACTGGGTTTGGAATTGTACAAGATGAGCCTGAAACACCTCATCAAACCAAAAATCAAGAAATCTATCATGACAAAAGGAAACAGAGGCCAACTTGAAAGGACCCTCACTGACCTAAGATGAGACAACTTTAGCAACCAAATGAACGACTAAAATGGATCGAAACACATTAAAAATCCATTGGTTCATAGCAATACTTAAAAGACTTGGTTGGTCACCATTGGAGGTTGCTAGGATACCAACTCATTCCGAAAATTGATGTTTTTAAAAGGAAGGTATCGAACATTTATCCTGCCTTTCTTTTTTTGTTTACACCGTAATTCAAGGTAACTAAATGGCTGATAAGTAAAATTCTTCTTTATAGAAAAGCCCCAACTAATAAATGAAGAAGGAATAACAATTAGAAAAATGCCATTTTGCAACTCTTAATGAAATAATGGACCTAAGCAGTAATCATCCCTGGTTGTTAAAGCCATTAGGGGAAGGGGTGATGGGATCTTTATGATGGAGGACTCCAGGTGATACTATCTGAGCCCACTGATCAATGTTAGTATAGCTAAAAAGTGGGGGCAATCAGACATTATTTGCCTCATGAAATAACGGGATAGAAGGTACACAGCCTTGACTGTGAAGTATTCTTTCCCCAGAATTTCAACCTCGATCTAATCAAAGCCTCTAGACATAACTACCAGTTTACAGAGGATAGAGAAATGAGTTCAAGGGACAATACGAGGAAACAATCAAGCCAATTGAGAATGTGAGACATTCTTCAGGGCAAATGACCGGGTTTCTCCAACAACTCAAAAGCAATAAAAGACTTAACGAGACATAACCAAGTGCAATGTGTGGGCTTTGTTTGGGTGCGAACTCCAACAAATTAACTATAAAATGATATCCTTGGGGAAATCAGGGAAAGTTGAATATGGATTGGGTATTAAATGATATTAATGAATTATTGTTAATTTTGTTAGATGTAATAATAGCATAGTAGTTATTACATTACATATAACATATGTAATGTATTATAACTACATATAATATATATGATGATGTATTATAACGACTATGCCATGTATATGTATATATATATATATATATATATATGAGCTAAAAAAACTGAAAGGCACTACTGCTAATGAGAAAAGAGAAGATGGAGGAAATGAGAAAAGAGAAGATGGGGAAAGAGGTAAGTTTAGGGAAAAAGGGATGAGAATTTCATTTTTATTTTTATTTATTTATATTTTTAAGTCCTTTTTCTGCTAGTTGCTAGCTGTGTGACTCTGGGCAAGTTCCCTAACCTCTCTGTGCTTCACTTTTTTAATAACACATTTTTGATGCTATTTTTTTTAAATTTTATTTATTTTTGGCTGTGTTGGGTCTTCGTTGCTGCGCGCGGGCTTTCTCTAGTTGCAGTGAGCGGGGCTGCTCTTTGTTGTGGTGTGCGGGCTCCTCATTGCGGTGCCGCGGAGCACGGGCTCTAGGCGCATGGGCTTCAGTAGTTGCAGCACGCGAGCTCAGTAGTTGTGGAACGCGGGCTTAGTTGCTCCGCGGCATGTGGGATCTTCCCAGACCAGGGCTCGAACCCGCGTCCCCTGCATTGGCAGGCGGATTCTTAACGACTGCGCCACCAGGGAAGTCCCGGGATGAGAATTTTAAACATGAAGTTCAGGAAGACAGCCAAAGAACCAAGTATAGATGTGCAGCAGGAGCTTAAAAATGCACACTTGAAGCTCAGAAGAAATGTCAGGGCTGGAGAGAGATTTGGGAGTCGTTCATATAGACGCCTCTAAGGAGTGAAACCTTGGGATTCGGTTAATTTCACTGGGAAAGAAGAAAGGGCCCAGTCCAAAACCTAGAGAATACTTAGATCACAGTGAGGTGGGTAGTGGAGGTGGAAGAGCAAAAGGAAGACTCAACACCAACAAAACAAAACGAGGAACGAGGAAGGGGTCAGAAAAGCGGGAGAAAACCCCAAATAGTTCAATCTCACGGACACTAAACAAGGAAAGGATTTCAGGGAAATGGTGGTCAACGGTGTTGAATCCTCGAACAAGACTGAGGAGGATCAGGCCTCAGAAAGTAGAGTATCCCTTACCTTACATTGCTACTATCCATCCAAATCAATTTCAGGCTGACAGTGACCTCGCTAGTAATAGTGAGCCTCTAAGAAACCGTCTTAATCAACAGCCTCCACCTGTTCCTTCATTCATTCCTTCCCTCACGCACCCACTCGTCCAGCCACTCATTTCATCAGCATTACTGAGTTCCTGCCCCAAGCCAGAGCCCTGCCGCGTTCTGCAGACACTGAAACAAATACATATCTGCCCTCCAGCTTAACGAGGAAGACAGATCTGGAAAAATAATGACCACATGGTGCTAACATTTCAGCATCGACTTATTGAACGTATGTATATTCTGGGCCAGGCACTAGGGGAGGCACTAGATATACAAACACAAACAAGAGGTTCCTGCCTCCGGGGCTCAGAAAAACAGCTGGGAAGGCAGACGGAATTAGAATACGTTGCAATGCGGACTAGAAATATGAGGAATGTACAAATTATGTGAGAGCGCAGAGCAGAAAATGAAGCTTGTAAGGCAGTCTGTGAAATAGCGACTATTCATATGTCCATTACACACACAAGGAAACTGAGGTATAGGGAAGTGGGGTTACAGCTGTGAGTGGCAGAGCCAGGGTTCAAGTGTGGGTCTCTGAGACTCAGGAGTTCAGGTTACCCACTCTGTCATCCTGCCTGAGGGCCTCTTCCAATACCCCCATTCCCTTTCCACTGTGCCACGCTGGTCACACCTCCAAGGGCACAGAGCAGGTGATCAAGTGTCTGCCGAATGAATAAGGGAAGTGTGCAACCTCACAGGGCTGTTGGAAAGGTTCACTGAGATAAGTACCAGGTCATCTGAGGTCACAGTGTAGGGTGGCAGGTGAGGATATAAAGACCCCACACCCAGAGGATCTCTGCTGGGTGGGCCACTATTACCAAAAAGAGCAGTCAGGTAACCAGTGTGTCTGGACAGCTAGTGATAGGCATCGGGGAGCTTTGAGACTGGGGGGCAGGACCTCAGTCACAGGGACTGGGACGGGAAGGGGCAAGGGCTAGGCACAGTCACAGCCCTGGAGGGCTCGTGCTCTGAATGCAGGGGCTCAGGGACCCAGATCTAGTTACCCAAACTAGGCCAGCAGCACAGAGAGGCGACAGCCTGCCGGGCTGACCTGGTCCCTAGTCCACCAAGCCACGAGAAAGCCCTCTGATGGTGAAGGAGGAGGAAAAAGAGGGGAAATCGAAGGGGGAGGAGGCCGAGAAGGCCGAAGAAGAGGAGGGTGGAGGAGAGGGAAAGGAGAATAAGGGCAGCTGACGTTTACCCAGTGCTGAGGGTGGGCCAGGTGCTGGGCTGAGTACTTTACAGGCAGTCAGTAACCCAACCATCCCGTGAGGCAGAAACTAACGTTTAACTCTCCATTTTATAGACGAGGCATTAAGTAACCTACTTGACGTCACAAAGCCAGGATTTGAACTCCGGCAGCCTGACCCCCAGGCAGGGTTCTAATCCACGGAACTTTCCTGGGTCTCACGGTCTTACTGAGATGGGCTAAGCTTGCTAGGGGCAAGGGGCTCTGCCCGCCTCTTCCTGCACCTATCCGAGCCCTGCCGGCAGGTAGCAGTGGCCCTGGTCGATGATGTACATGTGACTAGTCAGCACAGCAGAGAATTAAGAATCTGCTCCAAATATTTCTTTTGAATTGCAGAGAGAAGGTGCTGGGGCGGGGAGCGGAAATGCTTCCATCTCCTCCTGTGAACTCCTCAGGTCGCCAGTCCCTTGATCTGGAACAATGAAGATGTTAACAAGGCCTTGCACCGGGGTCCTGCCCTGTAGTTTACAAAGTCTTTCACATACATTACTTAACGTGTCACTTTGGAAAAAACAATTGGAAAAAAAAAAAAAAAAGCTGGTTCTTGATCCTGGAAACTTTCCCCAAAAGATTGTGTATTCCTCTCCACTTCAATCCACATATATTTCCCAGATGTCTCTGGTCTTCCTGGAATTTCTATTAAGAATTTCAGCGATCCCAGCAAGAATGTTCAGACATCACAGTTTCTACTAACATATGGAGCCCAGATCTCCTGGTGTCAAATTAATTTCGCTTTCTACCCCAGCTGGGGCCAATGCTTCCACAGGAATAGTAGCAGGGAAACAGGCTCCACAGGAGCTGAGGTGTCATTCCTGGTTTCTGTTCCATGAGCCCCCAATTCAATTCCCCCACTCTACTCAGATCCCCACAGCTAGACCCACTTATCCTTACGCCTAGAGGCTCAAGCCCAACCCAGTTCCCAGACCAACCCATTCACAGGCATAGGGGCCAATGCCTGGCCTTAGCCCTGAGGCTGCTCTCCTGGATCTGGTACCCCCAGAACAGCGGCCTGAGAAGCCGTGATGCTCCCAGACCAGAACTCTCCCCAAGCCCACCTCTTACACTGACGCAGTCTTAACAACTAGCCTCTTGCCTCGATTCCTATCCCTAAGTTCTCCATGTTGTCCTACCAACTATCTCTGCCCCCTTTAGAACTAGCGCCCTGGCAGATGAGAGTATCTTACTTGTCTCTTTCCCCAACACGTGGCACGGAGGATGGTCCTCAGTGCATGCCTGCTGGGTGGATGAGCCCTTCCGCCCGGCCTTGGCCTTGCCCACCCTTTTCTCTGGAGCTGGAACCTTGGCCCACTGATGGGTCTGGCCACTAAGGAGGGGACTTCTAGATGATGATTCCCCAATTGGCTGAAGATCCAAGCAATACTCACACACCCACTCTTTAGCTGTGTGATTTTGAGCAGGTTACTGAACCTCTCGGTGTCTCGGTTTCCTCATTCGTAAAGTGGGGAAAGAGCATTGCTACCTAATGGGATTGGTGTGAAGATCAGAAGAGTAAAGCTATGTTAAGTGCTTGGTACAGCGCCCATCCATATAAGTATCTGCTCCTGCCATTGCTATTACTGTTGAGTTAGTTACTGTGGACCCTTCAATGTTGACCATTTCCCAGAATGTCACTGCGGCCCCTGGGCCTGCTCCCTTGCTCCGCACCCACTTGCCTGCCTCTGCCTGTACCAAGGCCACTTCCCCAAGCATGTGTTCTGGCCCAGTGTCTGTATCCAGCACCAGGGCTCGATTCCCTCTCCCCCACTGCCTGGCCTGCTTCTGCCATTAAGCCCATCATTCCAGCCGCACAAGTCTTAGCAGGCTGAACACCATCCTTCTAACAACTGTTCTCTCGGGGCCGGGCCAACCCTAGGGCGAGCAGAGGTGGGAGAAAGCAGTGGGGTTAGAGGGGTAAAGCAGCAGCACAAAAAGCTGGGCCACGTCCCTGGGAACTAGGTGTGGCTGGACAACCCTCTGCAAGCCGGAAAGACCACTTCCCCCGATGGCGGAGCAGGAAGGCAGCTGGGCTGTTTGTTTCGTGGGGGGTAGGGGTCCTGCCAGTGCAGCTCCTGACATAATCAAACGAGAATCCTAGCATCTCAGGGACTCAGGGTCACACTCTGAGGGAGGACGGTGGCCCACCCAGCAAGATCACTTCTTTGCTGCTCAGAGCCCTGGAGGCTCTGCAGACCTGCTGACGTGGGGAACGTCTGACACGGGGGTGCCCTTAGAACTCGTTTAGCCCCTTGTCTTTCTCCTACAGGTAAGGACACTTCAAAACTAGCCTCAAAGAATGGCTTGTCTTGGCAACTGGACCCAAGCACTTCTTGCTGGCCTATGAGCCACAGCGTCGCTCTTATCCTCACTGCTGGTTCCACATCTTCCCCATCTACCACCTTAACGCCTGGTCCATTTGGTCCCTCAGCCTGAGCAATGCACTTTATGGACTTGGGCTGCACCTCAGGGCTTTTCACTGACTGTGCTGCTCCAGGCAGTGTCTGCACAGAGAACCTCTCCTTCAGCCCCAGCCAGACTGGTCCCCTCCTTTGCCTCGCGTGCATGCAGCTTCCAGGTCATGGGATTCGGGCACTGTGGCCCAGAAAAGCAATAATAATAGCAACACAAGCTCCTTGGCAGCAGGTGAGATGTTTTTAACTTTTAAAATGAAGAACAGAATACTAGTACAAATCTCAGTTTCAGCTCTGCTTAGCTACACGATCCTGAGCAAGTTATTCAACCTCTTCGAACATCAGTTCCTTTATCCATAAAATGGAAACTACACGGGATACCATACCTGAGTGCCTGGCAGTAGGAAGAGCTCACTAGATTCTAACTAACAGATGATGTAATAACCTTTACATCTTCGCCATCCATCAAGCTGGTGCCCCAGGGCAGTTGCTCAGTAAGTGCTGAGTGAAAGATGTTTCCTGACCTGATCAGCCCAATCACCAGGTGAGGCAGGTAGAGGAGACCCTGGCCTCTCCAGGGATGGAGAGCTGAGGCTGGGTGGCTAAGTGACTTGTCCCAAGTCAGAGTTAGTAAGCAGGAGAGCCTGGACTGGGAGCTTCTGTTTCCTGACTCCCAATTTGCTGTTTACTATTTTATGTCACCTGATCAAATTTAGGGCCAGAAAGGAATGTAGAGATTACCTAGCATATCCTATCATCTCAGAATGTGAAAACTGAGGCCAGGGAGACCAAGGACGTTTCACAAGACCAAAGAGCTAGTCAGCTGGGGAGTAGAGCCCAGGTCTCTGACTGCCAGCTTACTGATCTACCAACAACACAACAGCTTAGCTTGCAAAAATCACCTCACTGTTCCTAGTTCAGCAAACGTGGTCATCCTAGGCTCCAGGCTACCGCAGCTTTCTAAGGAAACACCCAAGTGGTAAGTGCAGAGGCCTCCTGCAATGACAGGCCCGCCCTCAGAGGACCAGATTCATTCTTCACAGAGGGTACACTTCCCATGTGATTTGAAAAAACGTGTCAACGCGAAGCTCGGTGGCCATCAGGAGTGCACCAACAGTCACAAGCTCGGTGGTATGGAGTTCCATGTTGGAAGTGGACCCTACAGAGTTTCTGGAATGTCAAGCATGAGCTCTGAGAAACACCCTACTTGGCAGGTCCTCTAAAGCAACAAAGACGGTTAAATGAGGCCCAAGTAGCACAGGATATTATTGTTTACATGCGACCCTTATCCCAGGGCTGTGGGAAATGGAGCCAAATTCCACAAGCTCTTCTCTCGCGAGAGATGCTTGGCAAAGCAGAGAAGGCCAGCAATGCTTCTTGGTCGGCTGTTCTTTCTCGAAGTCAGCTTCATTTGAAAACAAAAAATGATGTCCTCAGAATTTAAGCTCCGACCCTGGGGAGATGTATTAGGTTGTTCCACTTGGAATTAATCTGAGGATGCAAAAGTCAAACGAGCATCATGCTTGCCTCAAATGAGGAACACATGAGGAGGGGGCAGAGGTGAATAACTCATTCATCAACGTAACAGAAAAGGGATAGCCACTGCTCTTTGAAAGGCTTCCAAATTCAAAGGGTTTCAGCTGAAACACGAGGGGATGTTTTCTGTAGAAGAAAGTCAACACCTTGTATTCTAATAGTACTTTTTTCCCCTTGAAAATATCACCAAACACATCTGTTACACACTTCCTTGTAGTTGGGCCACGGTGAGTGCAGAAGCCTGTGATTGATGGAAGAGGCCCGTCTCCGTGCTCACGGCGTGCCCCGGCCAAGCACACAAATCAGGAGTACCTTGCCCTACATCCTCGAGCACAGGCAAGCTAGTGCGGGCATCCACAGGCTCAGTAAGTGCCGTGCTTCTTGGTTCCCTCCGCTTCCGATATAAATAGCCACAGCAAATCTTAGACAAGCGGTCTGTCCTGGTTAGCACACTTGCGTGGGTCTTGGCAGTAAAGGAGAAAGGCCTTTGGAAAGCACCATCTTTGTGGACAATCTAAAAATGATAACATTCTGCAGTTGGTTTTACTCTTACTGCATTCACCTACCACTTACTGCAGGTCAGGTTCTGGGCTAGGTGTTAGAGAAGAAGAAAGGAGGAAACAATCAATTCTGTCTTATGGAGCAGGGATTGGGCTCGATATTTTTTGAGCTGGTCATGTAGGACATGAACAGAGCTTTGACAGACATGGGGATGGGGATGGAGTACTAATGAGAGAAGATGTAGAAGGAAAGAAGCTGGCTAATGGCTCATGCACTCATTTGCTTAAACAGTTGGAATCACTGGATTGTAAATGGTTGGGGCTGTCTTCTCCAAGTGAATGAGTATATTCATGGAACACACACTTGTTATTAATAGGACACAATGCCTTTTTGCAAAAGACTGCATGGAGTAGAAAGCAATGGACTCCCATAACTATGTTAGTATTCATTTATAAGATTTCTGAAGCTTCTAATAAACAGGAATTTGGTCTTGTCTAATTGGGTTTTAATAGTTCAGACAAAATTAAGAGTTAGAGGAATTTTATATGGCTTGTTTTTCATTCAAACTTTCTATAATCCTCATCTCTTTAGAAGCTATAAATTATAACTTACCCTCATAAGATTATAAACAAAGCCCATAAGTACAGGAAAAAAAATTAATCAGATATTGTTAGTTTTATTAGATAACAAATATTGCAACCAGAGTCCTATGTCTGGTCAATAACGCCACAGGAAAAGTCATTCATTACTTTCTAGCCTATTGGTGAGACATTTTATGAAAATAAAAATCGTCTCCTATACTGTTAGAACATACATCTGTAAAGGTACATTTTACATCTATACCATGGATGGTAATATTATGTCTATGTCATTAACTGGGGAAGCACCCAAAGCTGAGGATCAATTATTCTTCATTGTTTGAAATTCTCGAAGGTCTTCTACGGTTCAGAAGGAATCTCTCATTGTTACGTTCCAATGTCCTGAAATATATACCTAAAGAATTCTAGGTATTTTCATTGTTTTAAATAAAGAGAGGTATTTATCCCAGTTCTTATTAAACTTGCAAAATTACAAACTGGCCAGAACCCAACCCAGGACACATCACAGAATCCAGAGATGAATGGTTCTATAAAAGTAGCATAGAAGCAGGGAGGAAACCTCTAGGAAAACAAAGGGTGGATGGGTCAGGGAGCTGAGTTGGGTAGGACTTGGGGCGGGGGGTAGAGGGTGGGAAGGCAGCCTGCAAAAGAAGGCCAGGAACAATGGACAGAGGTTAAGGTGGGAAACTTTTTTTTAATGTGCTCCTTTTTCTCTCCTTATCTTTGCCCTGAGAAGACCATTTTCTGCCCCTTTGCCACCGGAAGGCATGTTAGCCATAGACCTGTACCCACCAGGGGTGGCAGGGTAACTTCGGGGTGGAATTCAGGGCTGGCTGGAATGATGGGTCCTAGATAACGTGCATATAGATTGGCTGTCCCTTAAGAGTTCTTCCCTACCTGCATCCACACAACAGTAACCCTGAAAGCTCCAGGACTACAACTGGGAGAGGCTTCTCTTGAAAGAAAGGAATGCGGAGGCCCAGTCACCATTTGTAACACTAGAGGTTTTCTCCCCGGAGGCATCTCTTCCCTATCAAGCTCACTGAGGGGCACCAGCCAAGGCTTAAGGTTTAGTTTCTCCTCAGAGTTACATATTACAACCCAAGACAGCCAACAACTCTAGTGGAATAGAATCTCACTAGGAAAAACAGCCCATGGGTATTCCCTGGAAAGTACGGTGGGACAACTGAGAATAGCAGGTGAAACTGGGATGGGTTGTACATTCTCTAATACCAAGTGAGTGCAAGGGGCCTGTGGCAAAAAGGACTGAAGCAGCTGAAGGAATCTAGCCCCTATGCATTCTCAAAGCTGACCTGCCAAGACTCCCTTCTGTGACAGAATCCCACATTAAGGACAAATTGGCAAGAGTGAAATCAAAACGGAACAGCATAGTTTCTTCTGCTGATCCTCCTGTAGAGAGCAACTATATACTCTGGGAAAAATATAAAGAAACCACAATATGAAGAGACTGGAGGATGAACAGAAGCAGGTCTATTCTGAAGGGGAGTTGACACAAGGTGAGTTACCCATTTTTACAGCTTTTAGACTGAGGGCAAAGTAAAACTGCTAAGTGGCTAGGACACCAAGAATAAGACACCAACAGTAAATTAACAATCTTGCTGGTATGAAGAACTATAGGACAGAGTTCAGGACCACAACCATTGGAAAGTAAGGGGCGAATCCTGGAAAGAAGAGAGCCAGAGACAGAGGGAGCTCCAATTTCTGTCTATAGACCCTCCCAAACTCAGCTGACTCCTGAACCACACGTAAGTGGGAAAGGATTTAGCTAAAGATCAAAGCCCTGAACTAAGATTTCAACTACCACCAAGAAGCAAAGTTTAGAGTTTAAAATCTAACCACATCAACTGTCCACCAAAACAATAAAATCAATATTTTTTGAAGGAATAAATCAGAATCCAGAGTACCCATAAGATAACACTGAAAATATCCAGGCTACAACCCAAAGTTATTCAACATAAAAAGAACCAGGAAATTGTGATCCATTTGCAAGCGCTAAAACAACCAACAGAAAACAAACCTGAAATGACCCAGATGCTGGAATTAGCAAAAAAGAATTTTAAAGTGATTATTATAGCTATGCTCAAGGGAGTAAGAGAAAATATGCTCACAATGAATGAAAAGATAGAAAATCACATCAGAGGAATAGGGACCATTAAAAAAAAAGAACCAAATAAAAGTTCAAAAACTGGAAAAATATAATACCCGAAAAAAAAATTAGAAACATCATAGGATGGGCTTAACAACAGAATGGAAATGGAAGAGGCAAAGTTTCAGTAATCTTAAGGTAGAACAATAGAAATAGCCAATCTTAAGAACAGAGAGAAAAATATTTTAGGCAACAAAAACACGAACAGAGCCTCTAGCACATATGGAACAATATCCAAAGGTCTAACATACATGAAATTACAGTTCTAGAGGAAGAGGTGGGGGAGAATGAGGTAGAAAAATACAATGAATGTGTAATGGCTTGTTTCCCCCAATTTAGAGAAAGACATAACTTTAAAGATTCAAGAAGCTCAGCAAACCCCAAGAAGGTAGAAAAGAAAACTCTGGGAATATCACAGTCAAACCACTGAAAACCAAACATAATTAGAAAATCATAAAAGCATCCAGAGAAAAACAATGCTTTATATACAGAGGGGGAAAAGTTTCAAATATGGATGACATCTGAAACAATGGAGGCCAGAAAAGAGCAACGTCTTTAAAGTGATGGAAAAAAAGCCAACCCAGAATTCTATACTCAGCAAACATATTCTTCAAGAATAAAGGCAAAACAAGGACATTTTCAGATAAAACAGAAGTATAAAAAAAAAAAAAACTTTGCCAGCAGACCTGAACTACAAGAAGCACTAAAGGTGTAGGAAGGAGAACAGCTCCACAACACGGTGCCCCAATGACATTTTTGGCTCTATATGGACCACTTAGTCAAGGCGTGACCACAGTCTAACCTGGGTCTTGGAAGAACACTCTGCAATTCCTCCTGGAGCAAAGGAAATAAGCAGCCTGGTGAGGATCTATCACAGGGCTGTTCTCATCCATCTCCCTAATGTCAGTTGACCACAGGACTTTCCACCATGCCCCACCCCCTCCTCAGGGTACAGCTAGCTGCATGCTATAAAAATACCTGCTGTTGTTTAAAGTTGACTCCTCAGTGGCAGAGCAATCCATTGTTCATGCCACCTGTCACCTGGCCCCTCTGGCTCAGTATCATCCTGTGGGACTAGAGATATCGGGTACTAGTGCCAGACTGATCTTGCTCTTGTTGCCTAAGTAATAAACTGAATCCATTTGGACCTGTTGTCTCTTTACCAGCTGAATCTATGTAAGTGTGACAAGCCAACTGAGCAGCTGCCTAGATACTACTTGACCTCTTGACAAGAGGAAGTTCTTTATCAGACTGAAGGGAAATTAACCAGATGGAAATGAGTTACTCCTTTAAAAAATGGAAGTGACAAATATCTTGCTAAATACCGAAAGCTATTTGCGTTCCTCTTAATTTCTTAAAATACATACAACTATTTAAAGCAAAAATGATGATGTTGTCTCGTAGGCTCTATATGCAGATGTAATACATATGACAACTACAGAATAAAGGACAGAGAAGGGTTAAATTGACCTCTAATGTTGGAAGGTTTCTATATTTTATATAAAGTATTATCTTTACTTAGACTGTGTAAAGTTAGAGATATATGTAGTAATCTGGAGAGCACACTCTAAAAATTACTATAAAGAGGAATATCTAAAAAGCCAGTACGCTTTCTCCTTCTATTTATTTATTTATTTAAAATTTTTATTTTATATTGAAGTATAGTTGATTTACAATGCTGTGTTAGTTTCAGGTGTACTGCAAAGTGATTCATTATACATATACATGTATCTATTCTTTTTCAAATTCTTTTCCCATTTAGGTTATTACAGAATATTGAGCAGAGTTCCCTGTGCTATACAGTAGGTCCTTGTTGGTTATCTATTTTAAATATAGCAGTGTGTACATGTCAATTCCAAACTCCCAATCTATCCTTCCCCCGAACCCCTCCCCACCTGGTAACCATAAGTTCATTCTCTAAGTCAGTGAGTCTGTTTCTGTTTTGTAACTAAGTTCATTTGTATCATTTTTTTAAGATTCCACATATAAGTGATATCATATGATATTTGCCTTTCTCTGTCTGACTTACTTCACTTAGTATGATAATCTCCAGGTCCATCCATGTTGCTGCAAATGGCATTATCTCATTCTTCTTAATGGCTGAGAAATAGTCCATTGTATACATGTGCCACATCTTCTTTATCCATTCATCTGTCGATGGACATTCAGGTTGCTTCCATGTCTTGTCTATTGTAAATAGTGCTGCAATGATAGGGGTACATGTATCTTTTCAAATTATGCTTTTCTCCAGATATATACCCAGGAGTGGGATTGCAGGATCATAGGGTAGCTCTATCTTCAGTTTTTTAAGGAACCTCCACACACTGTTCTCCATAGTGGCTGCACCAATTTACATTCCCACCAACAGTGCAGGAGGGTTCCCTTTTCTCCACACCCTCTCCAGCATTTGTTATTTGTAGACTTTTTAATGATGGCCATTCTGACCAGTGTGAGGTGATACCTCTTTGTAGTTTAGATTTGCATTTCTCTAATAATTAGAGATGTTGAGCATTTTTCCATGCGCCTGTTGGCCATCTGTATGTCTTTTTTGGAGAAATGTCTATTTAGGTCTTCTGCCCATTTTTTTGATTGGGTTGTTTGTTCTTCTGATATTGAGCCACATGAGCTGTTTGTAAATTTTGGAGATTAATCCCTTGTTGGTCACATCATTTGCAAATAATTCTATGGGTTGTCTTTTTGTTTTGTTTATGTTTTCCTTTGCTGTGCAAAAGCTTTTGAGCTTAATTAGGTCCCATTTGTTTATTTTTGTTTTATTTCCAATACTCTAGGGGACAGATCAAAAAAGATTTTCCTGTGATTTATGTCAAAGAGTGTCCTGCCTATGTTTTCCTCTAAGAGTTGTACATATCCGGTCTTACATTTAGGTCTCTAATCCATTTTGAGTTTACTTTTGTGCATGGTGTTTAAGAATGTTCTAATTTCATTTTTTTACATGTAGCTGTTCAGTTTTCCCAGCACCATTTACTGAAGAGACCATCTTTTCTCCATTGTATATTCTTGCCTCCTTTGTCATAGATTAATTGACCATAGGCGTGTGTTTATTTCTGGGCTTTCTATGCTGTTCCATTGATCTATATTTCTGTTTTTGTGCCAGTACCACACTGTTTTGATGACTGTAGCTTTGTAGTATAGTCTGAAGTCAGGAAGCCTGATTCCTCCAGCTCCATTTTTCTTTCTCAAGATTGTAAAACTCCAGAAACTCTTATGTCATGCAGAATATTTGGAGTAAAATGCTTAAAAATAAAGTAAGTTTGTTTGCCCTAAACTTGAAATAAGCTAACATTAAACTCCCTTGTCCTATTTTGGTTGATAAAAGTGATAAATGACTTAAACAGTTTTTAAAGGCAATGAATAAGTGAACATGGGAATACTTAGTATTGTAAAGGTGTCAGTGACTCCCAGATTAATGTGTAATTCAATGCTATTCCAATTAAAAATCTAGCGTGGCTTTTAAAAAAATTTTTTGAAATAATTAGATTTGCAGGAGGCTGCAATATAGTTCATAGAGTCCACTGACTGTTTCCCCCAGTTTTCCGCAGTAGTGACACCTTGTATGATTGTAGTAAAATACAGTTAACTAGACCACAGAGCTATTCAGTTGTTACCAGTTTTCATATGTGCTCACATGGGTGAGAGGTTCTATGTAATATAATCACATGTGCAGACTCATGCAATCATATTCATAATTAAGATAAAAGATTGTTGCATCACCACAGAGGTACTCATTGATGCTACTCCTTTATACCCCTCATCCCTGACCCTGTCCCTCGGCAACCACTAATCTATCCTCCATCTGTATATTCTGTCATTTCAAGAAGATTACATACTTGGAATCATACAGTATTGACCTTCTGAGCTTGGGTTTCTTCACAACCATCAAGTCCTCAGTATCAATCAAGGATTTTGTGTATATCAGTAAATCATTTTTTTTTTATTGCTGAGTAGTATCCCATGGCATGGATGTACCATGGCTTGCTTACTTATCACCCACTGCAGGGCATTTGGGTTGTTTCCAGTTTGGGGTTATTATGAATAAAGCTACTATGAATATCTGTGTACATGTTTTTACATGAGCATGAGTTTTCATTTATCTGGGATAAATACTCAAGTACAATTGCCAGGTTATATAGTACTTACATATTTAGTTTTATAAGAAATTGTCATACATTTTTTCTAGAATGACTATCATTTTACATTCCCACAAGCAATGTATGAGAATTCTAGTTTCTCTATATCCTCATCAGCATTTGGTGTTATCACTATTTTTTATTATAGCCATACTAATAGGTAGGTAGTGATATCTCATTATGGTTTTTTTAATGAGTGAATATATAATATGATACGATATAATATAATGTAATATAACATAATATAATATAGTAGGAACCTGGCATGAGCAAATGGTAAGAGTGTGTTATCTCATTATGGTTTTAATTTGCATTCCCTGATACCTAACGATGTTTAATGTATTTTCATGTGATTATCTGTCATCTGTGGATCCTCTTCAGTGAAATGTCTCTTCATATATTTTGCCCATTTTCTAATTGGATTATTTGTTTTATTCCTGTTGAATTCTGAGAGGTCTTTATATATCCTAGATTCTAGTCCTCTATTGGATACGTAGTTTGCAAATATTTTCTCCCAGTCTGTAGCTTGTCTTTTGTTTTCTTAGCATTGTTTTTCACAGAGCAAACGTTTTAAATTTTGTTTTGTTTTAATTTTTTAAGTTTAATTTTGATGGGTTACAATTTATAAATATTTCGTTTTAGGGATCATGGTTTTGGTATCAAGTCTCAGAATTTTTCACCAAATCCCAGATCTGTACATTTTTTTCCTCTAAAAGTTTAATATTTTACGTTTAAATCTGTGAATCATTTTGATCCAGTTTGCTTTAAAACACATTCTAAATAAAACGGTCAAAGGACAAGAAGGGACAATTTACTTCTTCACAGGAAGAACCAGAACTACTAAACAAGTATGCGAAATTCAGTCTCACTAGTAACCAAAGAATGCAAAATTGCAACAATAACAAAACATATTTTAAACTAATTAAATTAGTAAAAATTTAAGCAATTTGTGCTGAAGAATTCCCCACACTCTGGGTTTGGTTGATTACATTGTTATGGTGTTTTAAAATGTAGGTTTTATTATTATTCAGGTATAGCTAGGCAAACAGATCAGGAGACAACTGCCATTGAAAAGATAGTTTGTTACTCACAGTTCTCAAGAAGGGGACATGGCACACCACACAGGGCCACACAGGGAACCACCAAGGTCAGCCATCAGGCAAAAGAAGTGAGGGGAAAGTATGGGCAAAAGCCTTTACTGTGGTTTCCCAAGAGATGGATGGGAGAAACAGGTCAAGCAAGAAGGGCAGCTTTAGGATTGGATAGTTTGAGTAATTTTGGCAGGCTCTGGGCTATAGGGGTGGTTCTTAGTTGTCTAGCGCCTGGCTCTGGGATGATTTAGGGCAGAGAGATAGTGTCCTGGACTGTGGAAGCCTGATAAAAGGAGGAGGATGGGGTATGGACTCAAGATTAGTTGGTTTGCATATCAAAGATGTGCTGTATGTAAGTTGTTTATCCCAGATTAGCTAATTCTGGTAGGGTCAGTCCTGCCCTGGGTCCACAAGGGTTCACAATATCAAAGCATCATAAATATAGAAAATAAAATACATGAGATACACATGGTGTTGTGGAGGTGGGAGTTTTCGTAATGGAGTGACTAGTATATGTCTTTGCAGTTACTGCATCATGAGTTTTCCAGAAGACAATAAATACAGAACTGAATATCCTCCCATAGTGGTCCATTTGTAGGATTTACTGATCCCAATGTACCAAAAGACAGCGTTTTTAAAGGAAAAGAAAGCCAACCAACAACAGTAGTTGGGCAGACTACAGGAATCTCAGGCCAAGCATACCAAAAGTGAGCTTTCCTCAATATCCCAAAAGTCTCCAAAGTACCATCTGCTTCTGGCCCAGTCTCCTGACTAGAGAGATTCTGGATTAAGCCCTGAACTGCATGGTATTGAAGCTCCCACCATCAGACTATCAGATTTAACAATGACTGTCACTTCCCCATATTCTGGCTTTCCAGTTCTTACATATTCTGCTTCTTATGGAAATTACTAGTTGCAGGACACTTGCCACATGCCAGGCAATGAGAGAGGCTGGGTATAAACATCACCTTATTTAAGAGATATTGAGAAATAGACTCAAACTGGCATCTCAAATCATCAATCTCAGTGATGAAGATGGCATTTCAAGTCACTTTTTAAATAAACAGTGCAGGGACCATTGGAAAACTATAAAATAAGATCCATACCTCACACCATACATGAGAATAAACTAGAAGAAAAAGGGGGGATCTAAATGTAAAAAATGAAACCATACAAGTACTAGAAGAAAACGTGTAAATTCCTCTTTATCTATGAGGCAGGGAAAGGTTTTATAACTATGACTAAAAATCCAGTGAAAACAAAAGACTGACAAATTGGACTGCATAAAAGCAAATAATCTTTGCACAACAGAAAGCACTAAAAATGAAGTAAAAGGAAAGTTGATAAACTGGGAGAAAATATTTGTAGCATATATCACAAAAGGCTAGTTTCCTAAAATACGAAAAATATTCAACAATTGAGGGACAAAGGACCAAAAACCTGGCAGTAAAAGGGGGTGTGGCATGAACAGATAATTCACAAATATATATCCCTTAACATATGAAAAGATGTTTCAACTCACTCAAAATTAGAGAAATGCAAATTAAAACAACACCAAGGTACCATTTCTCACCTATCAGATTGATGAAAATTTAAAAGTATGAGAACAATTTTATTTGTGAGACTGCAGAGAAACAGGCACTTTCAACCATTGCTGATGGGAATGCGCATTGGTACAATTCTCGTGGAGGAGAATTTGCCAATAGCTAACAAACAAAACTAACATGCATCTACCTTTTGACCCAGCAATCCTACTTCTAAGAATTACCCACGAAGCTACACCTCTGACAATACAAAAATACATACATACCAGGTTTTTTATTGCAGCATTGTTTGTGATTTCAAAATGTTGAAAAAACCCTAATGCCCATACATAGAAGAATGTTTGAATAAGCTATGCTATATCCACACAAGGGAGTTCCAATGCAACTGTAATAAAAGAATAAGAAGGATTTCTATGAACTGAAATGGAGTGATTTCCAGGATAAGTGAGAAAAAAGCAAATTGTAAAAGAGTTTCTATAGTATGTTATCCTTCATGTAGGAAAGTACGGGATACAAGAAAATTTACAGGTATCTGCTCATTTGCACAAAAAGAAATACAGAAATGGTAAACCAGAAGTGAATGAGCTTGCTTACCTATGGGGCGTAGGCAGGAATAGGGTGAAAAGAAGGGAGGTGAGAACACTATACATTAGGGTTGATCAAATATGTGAATGTATTTTAGATAATGAGTGTCAGCTTTCTCACCGTTGGAGAGAGGAGTTAAAAAATAAGGGAAGGATATTGAGCTACATGAGCTGTTTGTATATTTTGGAGATTAATCCCTTGTCGGTTGCTTCGTTTGCAAATATTTTCTCCCATTCTGAGGGTTGTCTTTTCATTTTTTTAATGGTTTCCTTTGCTGTGCAAAAGCTTTTAGGTTTAATTAGCTCCCGTTTGTTTATTTTTATTTTTATTTTCATTACTCTAGGAGATGGGTCAAAAAGGATCTTGCTGTGATTTATGTCATAGAGTGTTCTGCCTATGTTTTCCTCTAAGAGTTTTATAGTGTCTGGCCTTACATTTAGGTCTTTAATCCATTTTGAGTTTATTTTTGTGTATGGTGTTAGGGAGTGTTCTAATTTCATTCTTTTACATGTAGCTGTCCAGTGTTCCCAGCACCACTTACTGAAGAGGCTGTCTTTTCTCCACTGTATATTCTTGCCTCCTCTGTCATAGATTAGGTGACCATAGGTGTGTGAGTTTATCTCTGGGCTTTCTATCCTGTTCCACTGATCTGTATTTCTGTTTTTGTGCCAGTACCATACTGTCTTGATTACTGTAGCTTTTTACTATAAATAACCCAATGAAAAAGTGGGTGGATGACCTAAATAGACATTTCTCCAAAGAAGACATACAGTTGGCCAAAAAACACATGAAAAGATGTTCAACGTCACTAATTATTAGAGAAATGAAAATCAAAACTACAATGAGGTATCACCTCACACCGGTCAGAATGGCTCTCATCAAAAAATCTAGAAACAATAAATGCTCGAGAGGATGTGGAGAAAAGAGAACCCTCCTACACTGTCGGTGGGAATGTAAATTGGTGCAGTCACTATGGAGAACAGTATGGAGGTTCCTCAAAAAACTAAAAATAGAACTACCATATGACCCAGCAGTCCCACTCCTGGGCATATACATGGAGAAAACCATAATTCACAAAGATCCATGCACCCCAATGTTGAGTGCAGCACTATTCACAATAGCCAGGTCATGGAAGCAACCTAAATGTCCATTGACAGAGGAATGCATAAAGGAGATGTGGTATGTATATACAATGGAATACTACTCAGCCATAAAAAGGAATGAAATAGTGCCATTTGCAGAGACGTGGATGGACCTAGAGACTGTCATACAGAGTGAAGTACTTCAGAAAGAGAAAAATAAATATTGTATAATATGGCTTATATGTGGAATCTAGAAAAATGGTACAGATGAACTTATTTGCAAAGTAGAAATAGAGACACAGATGTAGAGAACAAATGTATGGATACCAAGGGGGAAGGGTGGGGTGGGATGAATTGGGAGATTGGGATTGATATATATACACTACTATGTATAAAATAGATAACTAATGAGAACCTACTGTATAGCACAGGAAACTCTACTCAGTACTCTGTGGTGACCTACATGGGAAAAGAATCTAAAAAAGAGGGAATATATGTATACGTATAACTGATTCACTTTGCTGTACAGTAGAAACTAACACAACATTGTAAAGCAACTATACTCCAATAAAAATTTAAAAAAAAATAAGGGAAGGAGGGAGGTTAGGATGAGCCCTGTGCTGTTAGGTTGGAATTAGAGATATCAGTGTGAACTCATGGTGTTTAAGAAAGAGGAGAGATGCAAAAATTAGTGGGCAAAAGCATAATGATAAATAGGATATCTTCATAGTCTCAAAGTATCTCTCCACAAGATTCTTATTAGTTACAAAGGGAAAAACAGTAACTTTAGGGTGGAGAAACCAGCAGACACCCCATTAACCAAATGATCAAAGTTAATATCACCAATACCATAGATATCATGAACCTCCAGATACGATGCACTGAGAAGGGCACACATACTTCTGTGGTATTCTGGCCAGAAAAGCATAAACTCAATATAATCATAAGATAACATCAGACAAACCCAAACTGAAGAACAATCTATGAAATAAGTGATGAGTACTTTTCAAAAGTGTCAAGGGCATGAAAGACAAAGAAAGACTGAGGAACTCTTCCCAGATTAGAGTGGGATCATGGATTAGATCCCCAAACAGAAAAAGGACTGGTGAAATTTGAATAAGGTCTGTAAGGTAGTTAATAATATTTTATTAATGTTAATTTCCTGGTTTTGAAGTTTTACTATGATTATATAAGGTGTTAACATATGGTGAAGCTGGATGAAGTGAACTCTATGTACTATTTCTGGAAGTTTTTGGAAGTCTAAAATTATTTCAAAATAAAATCTTTTTTTAAGTTTCTGCCTGAACCAGCACCAAATTCATTAAGGGTTCCTCAGGTTATCTTTCATGTGGAAGGTCAAGAATTGGACTGCAGCTTGGAAGGTCTAAAGACCTCAAGACCTTGCTCCTTTAGGATCCCAAATCAAGGTGGGTAAAAGAGGTAACTAGTAACCAAGTGAGGGCAGGAGGCCCTTCTAGTTTCTGGATGAGAGTGAAAAGGAAGATTATGTCCATGGGCAATTAATGAATCCTCTTTTTATGACTGAGGATAAATTACATAAAACATCCAAACTAATCTTAAGAATTAATTTATAAAAGATAAGAGGGGCTTCAGTTATCCAATGTAACACAATTGGAACTGAAACTTAAGCACTCCAAGGAATTCCTTGGTGGTCCAGTGGTTAGGACTCCACGCTTTCACTGCCAAGGGCCCAGGTTTGATCCCTGGTCGGGGAACTAAGATCCCACAAGCCACGTGGTGCAGCCAACGAAACAAAAAAGAAATGAAATTTAAGCAGTCCAATTTTCCAGTTAGACAAAGAAGTTCAAATTCTGACCCTCCTTTCTCAGCAATAAGACTATATACAGTGGCAAAAATTTGGGCAGAACGAAAAGGACCAAAAATAAAAATTTTTTAAAAAGGAAATTCTACACAAGAGCCCTAAGAGGAACAGAGAGGTTCCGCTCCTACTTAGCCTATTCCCCTCCCAGGAAGGGAAAGAACAAATGAGGAAAGAAGTGAGGTTTTGAAGCTGTTCATTGGTCTCTTATCTGTTGACCCCTTACTGACCATTTCTTGTTACCGACAAATCCCTTTCCCTTTAACTTTACAATCTGCCATCTTAAGTTCAGGATCCTTCACTTAACATCTAAAGCTCTCCACAGCATGGCCCTAACCTTTCTCTCCAGTCACATGTTTATTTCTGAGGCATAGAGCTTAGTGGTAAAGTGATGGATGTTAACTAAACTTATTCTGGTAATCACTTTGCAGTATACACATATATTGAATCACCATGTTGTACACCTTAAATCAATACAATGTTATATACCAATTATATCTCAATAAAACTTGAAAAAGGAAGGAAGGAAGGAAAGGAGGGAGGGAGGGAGGAAAGGAAAAAAGAACTTAGGCTTTGGAGCCCAACAGACCTGGTCTGAATTCCTGTTCTGCCATCTCTTAGCTGGTGACCAAGTTACTTAATTGCTGCGAGCCTAAGTCTCCTGATTTGTACAGTAGGGATGATACTGTCTGTAACTAATGTGATTGCCGTGAGTGGCAATTAAACAAGAGAATGCATGCAAAGCACTTAACGTCACGCATGGCACAAACTAATGACTCAATACATGGAGACTACTACAAGTCCTAAATGGATCCTGTGATTCTCACCTTGTTACTTTTACTCAAGCTGTTCTGGCCTCCTGGAATGCCTCCGCCTGTAGAAATTCTATCTGTTCTTTAAGGCCATTCCCCAAAGCCACCTTCTCAGGAAGTCTTTCCTTTTGTTCCACTAGGACATATTCTATCCCTGCTCTGAATGTCCAGTTCATTTGCACTCCTCCGCTGGCACCTCCTTCACACTGAGCCTGAACTGAGCAGGTGCTCCGTGACTATTTACTGAATTAAATCCACGTAATGCCCAAATGTTACATGATTTTCTAGAATTTTTAGTAAGAATTCCAAGTATCTGAGCAATAACTCGATTAATTCCAGGTGCCAAGTTTCTGCTAACAACCTCAACTCAACATGACCGATAACTGAATCAGGGGTAAGAAAGCACAGAGCAGAGGATGGTGGGGAGGAACTCTGTTGACATTTGCTGCCTATGACAATGTGGGCCTCCAAGATGTGCATGTGTCATATATGTGTTTTGGGGGCCTGCTACTGTCATTTTCTGTCTGTCCAGATCCCTTTCTTTGGTGTTTGTTAACCATGGAGAGCTTGAAAAACAGTTCACAAGCAAACATATGCAAATGCTTTTTAGGTAGATGGGAAAGATGACATTTGCCTATTGGAAGGAATAAAGGAATAACTCTGATGCCCCTCTCAGCCCTGGTATCTCTTGCTCTGCCTGCCTCGAAACACCAGCAAGTAATGCCAAGGGAAAGAAAAGTGTGAATAACACTCACCCAACTCTTCCCTGAAAGTTAAAGGTATCTGAGTCAGTGCTGAGTTCTTAGGGTTTGGATGCCCACAGGTGTGCATTACCCATATGGCCTCAATGGGCACTCGTCATACAGTCACAGATGAGCAAAAAGAACTGCCTCCCTGAAGAGGGAGGAAGAGAGATCTCCACCAGCTCTGTGGAGATGCACTGACAGATTCCAGACCAAACAAAGCTTTGTGGGTTATTTTCCCTTCTTACTCCTGACTTGGGAATGTTTACTGGCGTGCGAGTACATCACTCTCCATCGTTAATGACTCAGAGGGAGTTTGAGGGCCATGGAAAACCAAGTGAGTGGTCAATTCAAGTGGAGTTAAAGTAAGCAGGTTGCCTTTAATATTATGTTAGTGAAATTAATAATGCTCAATTATCTTTGAGTCTTTCACAGTCAGACTTAACACGGGAAACATGGTCCACAGCAGTGCAATATATTGACACACATTAGGATGTCACAAAAATGGGACAGAACAGCTATTCTCTTGAATAGAAACAACCCTAGCTTCATGTTCCAGCCTCAAAATTCTCTCCCTCCCTCTCTTCTCCCTTCCTTCCTGGCACAGACATTTAATGAATACCTACCATATACAGAGCCCTGTGACAAGTACTACTGGAAATACAGAAATGAATAATGTTGTGTCCTCAGTAATTTGCAAGTTTAACAGGGAAGAAAAGACTGTAACAAAAGCAGAAATGAGCCACTTGAGGATCCTACAAAATAGCCCCTCCAAATAAACTCCAAATAAACTCAATCCTGGAGATGTGACCAAAGTAAGAGGAGTGTTGATAGATCTGAGAAATTAAAGGGGACTTTGAGAGGGTTCTGGGGAAGCCTGCCCATTTATATTTATTATAGGTACTGTCTTATTGGACTTATTTCAAAGAGAGTCTTTGTGGGGTAAACTTTCTGAGGCCCTGAATGCCTGACAATATTTCATTCTTACATTTAAATAATATTTAGCTGGGTATAAAATTCTAGGTTCCAAGTTCTTTCCCCTCAACACTGAAAATTAACACTCCCCTGTCTTCTTGTATTTTGAGTACTGAGACATCAGTATGATTTTGTTCCTTTGTAGATGATCTGCTTTTTCTTGCTAGGAAGTCTTCTCTTTGTCTTTTTTTTTAAAAAAATAAATTTACTTATTTATTTATTTTTGGCTGTGTTGGGTCTTTGTTGCTATGTGCAGGCTTTCTCTAGTTGCGGTGTGCGGGCTTATTGCAGTGGCTTCTCTTGTTGCGGAGCACGGGCTCTAGGCACACAGGCTTCAGTAGTTGTGGTACGTGGGCTCAGTAGTTGTGGCTCATGGGCTCTAGAGCGCAGGCTCAGTAGTTGTGGCGCTCGGGCTTAATTGCTCTGCAGCATGTGGGATCTTCCTAGACCAGGGATTGAACCCATGTCCCCTGCACTGGCAGGCGGATTCTCAACCACTGCACCACCAGGGAAGTCCCTTCTCTCTGTCTTTGATATTTAAAAAAATGTACTAGAATGTATCTAGATATAGGTTTACCTTATATATCCTGTTTAGCAAACTCTGAATCTTTTCAAACTGAAGTCATCCATATTCCACTAAGACTGGGGAATTCTTGGTCTTTATTTCTTCAAATGCTTAACTCCTCTCCAGTTCTTTTTTCTCTCATTCTTGGGTTCTTATTAAACTGATGTGACACTTCTCTTTCCATCTTCTACATCTTCCATGTTTCTGAAGGATTTTTTTCGTATTTTTCAATTATTATTTTAGCTCATTAATGTCTTCTTCATTTGTACCCATCTTGTTATTAACCTCCCCCCACCATCAAGTTCTTTATTTCAACTCATATTTTTCATAGCTGATATTTCTAGATGATTCTTCTTTGTAACTGTTTATTTTTGCTTCATGTTACCAATATGCTCCCTTAGCTCTTCAATGGTATTAGTTTGTTTTCAATTATTGTTTTGACTAGTTTATTAAGTTTGCTTTGTCTGGTAAAGTCTGTTAAGTTTGTTGTCTTTGTTTTGGAATAGTTGCACTCATAAGTTATGTTATTTAAGAGGATCAATGCTCAGTAACTCCTAAGGTTACCACAGCAGTTTTCTTTTTTGATTGGGCAGACCACCTTTGTTATAAGTTTCAATCAGATTTCTCAGATTAATGTTAGTGACTCCACTCTCATTCTGTTAGGTTTAGGTTATACATTCATCCTTCCAGGGGTTTATTCACCCATCCAAAGAAACAAACTTTTCCACATCATGCTTAATACATTAAGGTTTCTGAGAAAATTCAGTAGAGGCAGAATTCACCTGAGGGGCTCTGCTTTTCACCTATGATAACCACTGACAGAAGTTTGGACTCTCTTTGGGCATGGCTGCACTAAATTAAAAAAGTGGGGTGAAAATAGCACTTTCCTGGGAATTAGTAGAACTAAGCTCCAACCACAATTCTGTCACATAATAGTTGTGTGATCTTGGACACATCACCTAACTCTCTAGGCTTCAATTTCTTCATTTGTAGAATTAGGGTTGAACTGCATCATCTCTAAGGTCCCTTCAAGCTGTACAAGTCTATCATTCAGTCTCATACGGATATACCATTCCAAAGAAACATCAGTATTTTATGTAGAGGAATCTACTGCTTTAGAAAAAAAAATACATAAATTTACTTTTGTAAAAAGACAACCAAAAAACAGTTCTTTTTATTCCAAACTATTGATCCAACTCTCCACACCCACCTTGTGCCCTTAAATCTGTGTTTGGAAATGTTTGAATCATGTAAATATGAGAATTAGAAACACTATAATAATCAGTTGTGAAGCTATTTAAAAGAATTTTTTTATACAATTTTACAGGTTACTTTCCATTTACAGTTATTACAAAATATTGGCTATATTCCCCGTGGTGTACAATACATCCTTGAGCCCATCTTACACCTAATAGTTTGTACCTCTCACTCCCCCATCCATTGCCTGTCTCCCCTCCCCACTGGTAACTACTAGTTTGCTCTCTATATCTGTGACTCTGCTTCATTTTTGTTATATTCACTAGTTTGTTGTATTTTTTAGATTCCACATATAAGAGATACCATACAGTATTTGTCTTTCTCTAACTTATTTCACTTACCATAATACCCTCCAAGTCCATCCATGTTGTTGCAAATGGCAAAATTCCACTCTTTTTATGGCTGAGTAATATTCCATTGTATATATGTGCCACATCTTCTTTATTCATTCATCTGTTGATGGACACTTAGGTTGCTTCCATGTCCTGGCTATTGTAAATAATACTGCTATATGCAGATGGCCAACAGGCACATAAAAAGATGCTCAACATCGTTAATCATCAGGGAAATGCAAATCAAAACCATGATGAGATACCACCTCACACCTGTCAGGATGGCTATTATCAAAAAGAACACAAATAACAAATGTTGGTGAGGATATCGAGAAAAGGGAACCCTTGTACACTGTTGGTGGGACTGTAAATTGGTGCAGCCACTGTGGAAAACAGTATGGAAGTTTCTCCAAAAAACTAAAAATAGAGTTACCATATGACTCAGCAATTCCACTCCTGGGTATTTATTCGAACAAAACAAAAACACTAATTTGAAAAGATACATGCACACCAATAAATTTACTTTTATGTGTAAACCATGCAACTTCCTATAGAATAATTGAGAAAAGAGGAAAGTATATGCAAAGAGTCCAATTTGCAAGTTACTCTGCAATAAAGCTCAGTTTCTAACCATTTCCTTTATTAATCTTACTCCTAGCTATAGACTACCTCAGGGCATTTTCACAGCTTTCACCAATCTGTTCCCATTTAGTTTTAGCTGCTAAATCTATAGACTCCAAGTGCTAAATACTAGATTAATAGGTCCTTACGAAGAGTTCCAATAGCTCAGCTAGCTCTTGTGCTCCCAGCTTAATCTCTCTTGTCTTCCCCGGTAATCAGCCTTTGCATAGTTCCCAAGTCTCAGCCCCTTTCTCCAGTTCCCATTATTTTTCTCTCCTTGAATCAGAGTTTGTGAGCTGCTTTTTATGCTAGAGGCACATGATGTCATTGTGTCTACCCCCAGCTGTTCTTAATTTTCTCTCAGCTCAGCTCTCTTGGAGGACTCTCAGCAGGCCCAAAGACACAAGCCTCCCTTCTAGGGTGCAGATGAAAAGCTGGGGTGGAGGCGGGGAAAGGGCAATTCACCAACCCATAATGACTAATCCTAGCAAAATAAAGGGCAAGTCCCTTTTAAGAAACAGAGCACTCCACGAGAGGGCGGAGCCAACTGAATAAGCCCCAGACTCCGATGAGACAAGTGTGCTCCCGGAAGCTGTCATAGCAACAGGAGTTCGCTATCCAAGATGTCGACCATCTCTCTACCTTAGGCAGTTCTCTAAGACCTGAGAATCACGCTCTGAGTGCTGTCTTGAATTACCTGGCTCTAACTACCCACAGTGCCAGCCTCCTGCCTCCCACCAAGGACTGGCCTTCTCTGTTTAGAGAGTTAAAATGGATTGTGGCGAACTCTAGACAAATTTAGCTCTCTCCTCCACAGATGCCCAGTGTTTTGTGGTGTTGTAGAAAATGCCCTGATATACCAATTCACATGACTCATAATTCTTATTGAATTTATGTTCCAGTATCCATAAGCGCTGCTTGAAAAATGATGATGTAATGATGCTTTACACAAAGGAATGAATCTCTCAGGTGGAAATTCTTACTATACAATGGCACCTGGCTAGAGCAGATGGGATAGTACCCATACTAGTAACTTTGAAATGAGTTTCCCACTGGGACAGTGGTAGAAATATTTTTCCCTCATTCTATTTAGACCAGCAGCCAGTTGAGAACAAATCCCTCCAGAGCAGGGCAATTTTGATGGAGGAGAGTAGGAGAACACAGTGGAAACCCATGAGGCAGGACCTAATGGACGAGATAGCAGCAGTTCTCAGCCCTGACTACACATTAGAATCTCTGGGGGGGAGGGGGGGTGTTAGCTTTTAAGTTGATCTTGAAATAATTTTAAAATTACAGAAAAGTTGTAAAAACAGCACAGACAGCTGCCACACACATTTCATTTAGCATTTCTCACATCAAAATTTTACATAACCATAGTGCAGTTATCAAAACTAAGAAATTAACCTAGGTACAATACTATTAACTAAACTATAGATTTTATTTGGATTTCACTAATTTTTCCAGTAATGTCCACTTTCTGTTCCAGGATCAAATTCAGGATACCATGTTGCATTTAGTTGTCATATCTCTTTAGTTTCCTCCAATGTATGACAGTTTATCAGTCCTTCCACATCTTTCATGATCTTGAAGAGCACTGAGCAGTTATTTTGTATAATGTGCCTCACAAATCTTTCCACTAATGTCCTTTTTCTGTTCCAGGATTGAATCCAGAATATTATGCTGCATTTAGTCATCCTATCTTCCTAGTTGCCTCCAATTTATGGCAATTTCTCAATGTTTCCTTGTGTTTCACGACCTTCACAATTTTAAAGATCGTCACGTACTTTGTAGAATGTCCCCCAGTTTGGGTTTGTCTGATGTTTTCTCATGATTAAATTGGGATTATGTATCTTGGGAAAGGATAGCACAGAAGTGAAGTACCTTTCTCATCACATAGTATCAGGAAGTACATGGTATCAATATGACATACTGGTGATGTCAGCCTTGATGACTTGGTTAAGGAGATTTCTTCCAGTTTTCTCCACTGTAAAGCTACTATTTAAAAAAAATATTATGTTGATATAGTTGTAGATTCACATGAAGTTGAAAAGGTGATACAGAGAAGTTCTGTGTACCCTTTACCCGGTTTCCCTCAATGGTACATGTGTATATTCTTGTAAATACCACTACAATCAGAACAATTTCTACAATCAGAAACAGAACAATTCTATTACCACAAAGATCTTCCTCATGCTACCTCTTTATAGTCACAACCCTCCTCCCAACATACCTAACCCATGGACACCACAGATCTGTTCTCCAGTTTTTAAATTTTATCATTTTAGAGAATATTATATAAATGTAATCAATCAGTATGTGACCTTTTGAGACTGACTTTTTCTACTCAGCATAATGCCCATGATATCCATCCAAGTTGTCGTGTGTATCTGAAGTTTACTCTTTCTATTGCTGAGTAGTATTCCATGGAATGGATGTACCATAGTTTCTTTAACCACTCACATTTTGAGGGACATTTGGGTTATTTTCACCTTTTCATTATTGCACATAGCTCTGCTATGAACATTCATGTACAGGTTTTTGTATGAATGGAAGTTTTCATTTCTCTGGGATACATGACCAGGAGTGCGACTGCTGAGTTGTATGGTAAGTTTATGCTTAGTCTTTTAAGAAACCACTAAACTATTTCCCAGAGTGGCTGTATTATTTTTACTTTCCCACCAGCAGTGTATAAGAGATCTAGTTTCTTCATATCCTCACCAGCATTTGGTATTATCGCTATTTTAATTTTAGCTGTTTGAATAGACATATAGTGATATCAAATAATGGTATTAATTTGCATTTCTGTAATGGCTAGTGATGTTAAACATCTTTTCAAGTGTCTATCTGTCATCTACATATCTTCTTCAGTTAAATGCCCATTGCCATTTTTTGCTTATTTTCTAATTGGATTATTCTTTATTCTGTTTAGTTTTGAGAGTTCTTTATTCTTTGTCGAATATGTGGCTTACTGATATTCTGTCCCAGTCTATAGCTCGTATTTTCATCCTCTTTAAGAGGGTCTTTCACAGAGCAGAAGTGTTTAACTTTGGTGAGTTCCAATTTACCTTTTTTTTTCTTTATATGGATCATGCTTTTGGTGTCAAGTCTAAGAACTCTTTGCCTGGCCCTAGATCCAAAAGATTTTCTCCTATGTCTGTTTTCTGAAAGATTTATAGTTTACATTTTGCAAACTTACATGGTCCATTTTTGGATAGTGTCTGCATAAGGTGTGAAGTTTAGGTTAAGTTTCTTTTTTTTTGCCTATGGATGTTCAGTTGCTCCCATACCATTTATTAAAAAGGCTATCCTTCCTCCATTGACTTGTTTTTGCAACTTTGTCAAAAATCAGTTGAACATATTTGTGTGGGTGTACTTCTGGGTTCTCTTTTCTGTTCCACTGATGTGTGTGTTTATCCCTCTGCAAAACCCCACTGTCTTGATTAATGTAACCATATAATGGTCTTGAAACCAGGTAGACTGATTCCTTCTACTTCCTTCTTCTTTTCCAAAATTGTTTAGCTATTCTAGGACCTGTGCCTTTTCATATACATTTTGAAATAGTCTTCTGAAAAGAACTTGGAAGTGATCACTCCCATCCTTTCAAGAAAACTGGGCAAACCAAAAAAAATCAATGACTTTTCTTGGACCCATTAGAGAACCGAGGTTGCAGGGCAAACCACCACCCCAAAATCTAAAGATTTAGGAAGATCCAGAGAGATACAGCTGTAATTTACTTACCTGGAAAAGAAGGCTCTGGAATATAAACTGGTAGGAACACCAAAACTGGTAATTTTGACAAATTGCTGGAGGAAGAATGTGGACTACTGTAAGAGTGAGAAACTTCTGAGGACTGAAGGCACAGGGGCACCCCCCAAATTTCAGGAAATCCACCAAATTCTCACAATAAAGATGTGAATAAGATCCTCTTGTGAATCTGGCGGGGGAGGGAAAGAAAAATCATCGTGAAGTATGCCTAGAGCCTTCTCCATAACTCTACAAGGAAAAAGACTTTGCCACACCTTATCCTAACTGGGGAATGGCATTCCTCCCGCTCCAGCCTCCCTCTAGCCAACTTTAGAAAACCACATACAAAGACAACATCTTTAAGGAAGACAGAGTAGGGGGAACACCTTACAAGGGAACAAGCATAAGAATTATATCAGACTTCTTGTCAGAAACCATGCAAACAAGAAGAGACTGGAATGAAATATTTAAAGTGTTGAAAGAATAAAAACACCAATCCAGATTCTATATCTGGCAAAATTATCCTATAGAAATGAAACGAAGTCTTTCTCAGAAAAAAAACAAAAATGGAGGGAAATAAAAGAAGACTTGTCCTGCACAAAATGTTAAAAGAAGTTCTTCAAGGGGAAGGAAAATGATGATAGAGGTCAGAAACTTGGATCTTCATAAAGGAAGAGTGTCAGAGAAGGAATAAATGAAGGTATGGTAAAATCTTTTATTTTTCTGATTCTTAATTGGTTTAAAGATAACTGTTTAAAGTAAAAATAGTAACAATATACTGATTGATTATAGCATATGAATAAGTGAAGTAAATTACAACAATGTCACAAGAGATGGAAAGGAAGATTTAATAATACTCTGTTATAAGGTACCTGCACTACATTTAAAGTGTTATTTGATAGGGATTGCATTGAATCTGTAGATTGCTTTGGGTAGTAGAGTCATTTTCGCAATGTTGATTCTTCCAATCCAAGAACATGGTATCTCTCTCCATCTCTTTGTATCATCTTTAATTTCTTTCATCAGTGTCTTATAATTTTCTGCATACAGGTCTTTTGTCTCCTTAGGTAGGTTTATTCCTAGATATTTTATTCTTTTTGTTGCAATGGTAAATGGGAGTGTTTTCTTGATTTCACTTTCAGATTTTTCCTCATTAGTGTATAGGAATGCCAGAGATTTCTGTGCATTAATTTTGTATCCTGCCACTTTACCAAATTCACTGATTAGCTCTAGTAGTTTTCTGGTAGCATCTTTAGGATTCTCTATGTATAGTATCGTGTCATCTGCAAACAGTGACAGCTTTACTTCTTTTCCGATTTGGATTCCTTTTATTTCCTTTTCTTCTCTGATTGCTGTGGCTAAAACTTCCAAAACTATGTTGAATAAGAGTGGCGAGAGTGGGCAACCTTGTCTTGTTCCTGATCTTAGTGGAAATGCTTTCAGTTTTTCACCGTTGAGGACAATGTTGGCTGTGGGTTTGTCATATATGGCCTTTATTATGTTGAGAAAAGTTCCCTCTAGGCCTACTTTCTGCAGGGTTTTTATCATAAATGGGTGTTGAATTTTGTTGAAAGTTTTCTCTGCATCTATTGAGATGATCATATGGTTTTTCTCATTCAGTTTGTTAATATGGTGTATCACGTTGATTGATTTGCATATATTGAAGAATCTTTGCATTCCTGGAATAAACCCCACTTGATCATGGTGTATGATCCTTTTAATGTGCTGTTGGATTCTGTTTGCTAGTATTTTGTTGAGGATTTTTGCATCTATGTTCATCAGTGATATTGGCCTGTAGTTTTCTTTCTTTGTGACATCCTTGTCTGGTTTTGGTATCAAGGTGATGGTGGCCTCGTAGAATGAGCTTGGGAGTGTCCCTCCCTCTGCTATATTTTGGAAGAGTTTGAGAAGGATAGGTGTTAGCTCTTCTCTAAATCTTTGATAGAATTTGCCTGCGAAGCCATCTGGTCCTGGGCTTTTGTTTGTTGGAAGATTTTTAATCACAGTCTCAATTTCAGTGCTTGTGATTGGTCTGTTCATATTTTCTATTTCTTCCTGATTCAGTCTTGGCAGGTTGTGCATTTCTAAAAATTTGTCCATTTCTTCCAGGTTGTCCATTTTATTGGCATAGAGTTGCTTGTAGTAATCTCTCATAATCTTTTGTACTTCTGCAGTGTCAGTTGTAACTTCTCCTTTTTCATTTCTAATTCTATTGATTTGAGTCTTCTCCCTTTTTTTCTTGATGAGTCTGGCTAATGGTTTATTAGTTTTGTTTATCTTCTCAAAGAACCAGCTTTTAGTTTTATTGATCTTTGCTGTTGTTTTCTTTGTTTCTATTTCATTTATTTCTGATCTGATTTTTATGATTTCTTTCCTTCTGCTACCTTTGGGGTTTTTTGTTCTTCTTTCTCTAATTGCTTTAGGTGCAAGGTTAGGTTGTTTATTCGAGATGTTTCCTGTTTCTTAAGGTAGGATTGTATTGCTATAACCTTCCCTCTTAGAACTGCTTTTGCTGCATCCCATAGGTTTTGGGTCGTCGTGTCTCCATTGTCATTTGTTTCTAGGTATTTTTTGATTTCCTCTTTGATTTCTTCAGTGATCACTTCGTTATTAAGTAGTGTATTGTTTAGCCTCCATGTGTTTGTATTTTTTACAGATCTTCTCCTGTAATTGATATCTAGTCTCATACCATTGTGGTCGGAAAAGATACTTGATAAAATTTCAATTTTCTTAAATTTACCAAGGCTTGATTTGTGACCCAAGATATGATCTATCCTGGAGAATGTTCCATGAGCACTTGAGATAAATGTGTATTCTGTTGTTTTTGGATGGAATGTCCTATAAATATCAATTAAGTTCCTCTTGTTTAATGTATCATTTAAAGGTTGTGTTTCCTTATTTATTTTCATTTTGGATGATCTGTCCCTTGGTGAAAGTGGGGTGTTAAAGTCCCCTACTATGAATGTGTTACTGTCGATTTCCCCTTTTACATCTGTTAGTATTTGCCTTATGTATTGAGGTGCTCCTATGTTGGGTGCATAAATATTTACAATTGCTATATCTTCTTCTTGGATCGATCCCTTGATCATTATGTAGTGTCCTTCTTTGTCTCTTCTAATAGTCTTTATTTTAAAGTCTATTTTGTCTGATATGAGAATTGCTACTCCAGCTTTCTTTTGGTTTCCATTTGCATGGATGGGGAGGGGGAAGGGTAAGCTGGGACAAAGCGAGAGAGTGGCATGGACATATATACACTACCAAATGTAAAATAGATAGCTAGTGGGAAGCAGCCGCATAGCACAGAGAGATCAGCTCGGTGCTTTGTGACCACCTAGAGGGGTGGGATAGGGAGGGTGGGAGGGAGGGAGATGCAAGAGTGAAGAGATATGGGGATATATGTATACGTATAGCTGATTCACTTTGTTATACAGCAGAAAGTAACACACCATTGTAAAGCAATTATACTCCAATAAAGATGTAAAATAAAATAAAATAAAGTGTTATTTGAAGATGAACTCAGTTAAAAATGTATATTGCAAACTCTAGCGCAACCACTAAAAAGTTTTAAAGTATAATTGATATTCTAAGAGAGGAGATGAAATGGAATCACAGAAAATCTCAGTTAAAACCAGAGAAGGCGGGAAAAAGAGCAAGGGAGTAATTTTCTTTGCTCTGAAGTCTACTTTATCTGATAGTAATATAGCCATTCCCACTTTCCTTTGAATAATATTTGCATAGCATATCTTTTTCTGCTTTCACTTTCAACTTACTTATATATTAACTAGAAAATATAAATAGTAAATAGTAAAACTACTATCTGTCCCTTTCCATACTTTATTAGAACTG
This sequence comes from Delphinus delphis, assembly GCF_949987515.2. Taxonomy (NCBI): domain Eukaryota; kingdom Metazoa; phylum Chordata; class Mammalia; order Artiodactyla; family Delphinidae; genus Delphinus; species Delphinus delphis. Next base: position 3,953,717 of record NC_082704.1, read on the forward strand.
AATTACTAGGTCCAGCCCACACTCAATGGAAGGGAATTAATCTCCACCACCTGTAGGGAGGAGTATCAAAGAGTTTGTGGACACATGTTGAAACCACCAGAGCAATTATTAAATATTTTGGGGGTGACAATTTGAAGCTATGCAAATATCTTGCCCTCTAAAATTATTACTAGGCCTAGTTCTTTTTTTTGAGAATGGAATTTAGAAAACAAGATGTGGTTCTAGGTAAGCTCAATTCTATTTGAATGTTGCTGCTTTTAGGCCCTGCCAGTAGAGAGAGCGAGGGAACACAGGCATGTAAAATAATCCATGTATACACACATATAAATATTAATGCCTGAATCTACTTACCTTTACATGTATATATTTATATATGGATATAGATAAGCTTACATTTTTATATGGATATCTCTGATTCTAATCCAGTACCACAGAGTTTATTCCAGCCTTCCCTCCATGTTTTAAATATACACCCAGGCAAGATCAAATACATCATTTGTGGGGCCCAGTGAAAAATGCAAACGTGGGGCTCCTTGTTCAAAAAGCGGGGTAAAAGTGTCACTAAGGTACTACAATGTACAGATTTTTCCTTTCTTCTGCAGCCTTTCATTCAACTAATATTATTCTAAGTCAAGAAAAAGTAAAAATCTCAATTATTAACATGTATCTTACCGTTCATCTTTACATTGTACAATACCAGTTTTAAATAAAAATACCAGAGCATTTAATTCATATGCAGAATCATCAAAATTGCACAATTTGTACTGCATGCCCCAGCCCTGGCCAGAAGAGATGAACACAAAGCCAGACTCAAGAAAGTTAGTTATAATGGAGGAAGAGAGGGTCACCTACATGTGGAGTAGGCCCAAAGGACACTCTCTAGGGCATGGGAAGGCACTCACGAGGCAAGTGTAGACCCTTACAGGCACCTGAGAACCCTACCCCATGACTTGTGTCACATGTGTGTGCTCGGGCCTGACAACTGTTTGGTTTCATCCTTCTTCTAGCTGCTGGCCTGACATGCTGTGCCTTATCAGAGGGCAGGGAAGTTGACCCAGGCATCTCCCTTCCTGAGGCAGATGCCTGCCACCCCATCCGACAGCATATAGGCACCTCTCAAGGGTATTACCACCTCCTCACAAGGATGCACTAGGTATCTGGATCAGGGATGGGCAAGAGATTCACCCCCACTGAATGTGCGTGGTGCTGTGAACCAAGTGCAAGGATGGTCACTGCCATGCTCCACCTTGAGGGGCTGCAGGGTGCATGCGCCTGACTTGACCCTCCCCACATCGAGGCTCCCGCTGGAGATGGATGGACATGGATGCGGGTGGGGGAGGGTAAGGGAGACTCGGGCACCTGGAACGAAGGGAGTGGCAGTCAAGAACCCATCTTGAAGATATGGGGAGGTAATGGGAGGTGGAACCATATGTGAATTGAGCTTCTAAGCCCCCAGTACATTCTCTACTGTCCCACTGGACTTTACTTACAAAACACAGGTTCAAAAATAAAATTATTAAGAATTTCAAATGGCAACCGCAAGGCATTAAACCCACGGCATGGAGCCCCCTTCCGAGCATGGGGCCCTGTATAATTGTGCTGCTCGTATGACTCTGAAGATGTCCATGTCCCCTCTCCCCCTCCACCTGCTGTGATTCTTATGTTCAGTCAAGGTTGAGAACTACTGAGCCAGATACTGCAAGGGTTGGTGGTCAAGATGGTCTTGCTCAAACCAGCTCCCAGGCTACCAGAGCCCCTCAGAAAACCATGAATGGAGAGACTGACCCAACAGTAGCTGAGAGGAGGAGACCAGACTGTGTATCACTGCCTGAGGCTGTCATTACAGAGATCACAGTAAGGAAGCAGGGAGGTCAAACACTCAGTTTTAAAGAGAGGCTCTCATTCCTCTCTCTCTCTCAGAGCCCACAGCCTTACCTCAGTACCTGCTGGTTGCATGTTGGCCTGCCTTGTCCAATGTGAGGAGTTTTAAGGTACAGGTTATATACATCTAAGCAAAGTGCAGGTACCAGCTAAGTCATGGAGGCCACCTTTCTCAGCAACTTATTTTCTTACCTATTTTACCCACCAGCAGGTTAGGCTCTTAGCAAGGAACCCTGAGGCTGCTCCAGGCAGCCATCTTAGCCTGGGTCCACAGCTTATCAGCTGAATTCCAGAGTCAGAATATACAAATTCTCTCACCTCTAGCCCCTAGCATGACATAAGCTCCTCAAAGGGTTTCTTTCCTTTTCATTCAACCTTGATTCTTTTTTTAAATTAAAAATATTATTTTTTTATTTTTATTTATATTGGAGTATAGTTGATTAACAACATTGTGTTAGTTTCAGGTGTACAGCAAAGTGATTCAGTTATACATATATATGTATCTATTGCTATATTTAAAATAGATAACCAACAAGGACCTACTGTATAGCACAGGGAACTCTGCTCAACCTTGATTCTTTTTAGAACATTTTAGCCTCTGTCACCTTCTGTAGCTAGCATAGCAAACACTCACTTAATATTTGTAGCCTAATTTGCTTGCTTCTGGCCTGCTCATAGTCCAGTTCTTAGAGTCTTTCCCTTAACTTCCATCGCCTTTCTTGGTTCCTCACTCAGGCAAAACTCCTTCCACCTCCTAGCGTTCTCTTTCTAACCTCTCTCTGGTACCCTAATGGTGCTTTATAATACCAAAGTATCTGTATTTACATTACAGGGCAAAGAGAAATAAAATGAGAAAATATACACACTGGGGGACTAATCACAGGCCCTTTCTGCCACTTTGGTCCTGAAAGTCAGTCCCCTGGGGAAGATGGACAAGCGCAGTGTCAAGAACCAGAGCTCTGGAATTTGAATCCTAAATCTGCCTCTTACCAGGTTGCCGTGTGACCCTGGACAAGTTACTTAACATCTTTGTCCTCTGGATTCACTCTCTGTCCTGCTTTCCTCCCCAGGAAACTGGTATGGATTATATCAACAGGTTTGACTGGTCCCTGGCTTCTGGTTGGATTTGGTCAGAAAGGAACTCTGGCCATTGATCAAAGATTGGGAGAAGAGTGTAGTTTCCTCCTAGCTTCCTGCCTCTGAAGTCACCCTGTGGGGAGTTAGCTATGTCCCTTGACCAAATACCACTGCTCATCCGAAGGCTACCTGCTCTAGAGGTCTCTCCTTCCAGACACTCTTTCTAGCCTCTCCTCTCCTTCATGCCTTTGGGCCTGGGTGATAGTGGTGGAGTAACAGCCCCACTATACTAGCCATAGGGTATTTCGCTAGCCCTTATGGCTTCCCTACACCCTGCCTATGTCTTGTAAATAGTCGCTTTAGTAAACCCTTCTCAAACTATCCTGACTGAAGTGTGCCATATTTCCTGTTAGGACCCTGACTAATGCAGAGCCTTATTTCCATTGCCTTTAAAATGGAGATAGCAACACCTATATCACAGGATTGCTGTCAGAATTTAAATGAGACAAGTTAAATAAAAGTATCCAGCAATGTCTGGCACAAAATAGATGCTGAATTAGCTCCCTCCTCGTTTTTTCTTTCTTCTTCAAAAGCTATTTTTTATTTTTGGGTTTGAGTCCTAACAGTGTGACTTATGAGCTAAATAATTTTCAACAAGTGCTTTCACCAATCTGAACCTTAGTTTCCACATTTGTAAAATGGAGTTCATTTAACAAATTCATCCTACTAAAATTAACAAAGCTTCTACTATGTACCAGGAACTGTTCTGAGCAGTGATTTAAGACTATCCGTCTTGCCTATGTCACAGAATTATTGTAAAGATCAAAACAGCAATGAGTCCTTAAATACCACAAACTTCCAAAACTCACCCAAGATGAAATAAACAGTCCTATTATCATTAAAGAAATTGAATCTGTAGTTGAAACCTTCTGAAAAAGAAATCTTCAGGCTCAGATGATTTCACTAGCAAATTCTATACAAAATTTAAAGCAGAAATAACACCAGTTCTATACAATCTTCCAAAAAATAGAAAAGGAGGAAATGTTTCCCAACTGATTTAATGAGGCAAGCCTAATACTGATACCAAAATCAGACAAAAACAGTTCCAAAAAAGCAAGCTACAGACCAATATCCCTCATGAATATAGACATAGACATCCTCAACAAATATTATCATATCAAACCTAGCAATATATAAAGAAATAATACACCACAATCAAGTGGGGTTTATCACAAAATTACAAGGTTGGTTCAATAACAGAAAAATCAGTCAATGTAATCCACCATATTAGCAGTCTAAAGAAGAAAAACTACATGATTAGAGGCACACCTTGGAGATATTGTGGGTTTGGTTCCAGACCACTGCAATAAAGCAAATATCACAGTAAAGCAAGTCACATGACTTGTTTGGTTTCCCAGTGCATATAAAAGCGGTATTTATACTATACTGTAGTCTATTAAGTGTGCAATAGCATTATGTTTAAAAAAATGTACATACCTTAATTTAAAAATACTTTATTGCTAAAAAATACTAACCATCATCTGAACCTTCAGCGAGTTCTAATCTTTTTATAATAATAACATCAATCACTGATCACAGATCATCATAAAAAATATAATAATAAAGAAAAAGATTGAAATATCACAAAAATTGCCAAAATGTGACACAGAGACACAAGCGTCCCAAGTGCTGTTGGAAAAATGGCACTGATAGACATGCTCAATGCAGGATTGCCACAAATCTTCAGTTTGTAAAAAAAATGCAATATCTGCAAAGCACAGTAAAGCAAAGAGCAATAAAATGAGATATGCCTGTATATCAATCAATGCAGCAAAAGCATTTGGAAAAAAGTCAATATATATTAGTAATATAAATTCTCAGCAAATAGGAATAGAAGAAAAGTTCCTCAACCTAATAAAGTGTCTCCAAAAAATCTACAGATAACATCATACTTCATGGTAAAAAGACTGAATGTTTTCTCCTTATGACCTGGAACAATGCAAAACATTGTCTCTTGCCACCAATTCAACATCACACTGGAAGTCTTAGCCAATGCAACAAAGCAAGAAAAATAAACAAGAAGCATAAATATTGGAAATAAATAAAATTCTATTTGCAGGCAACATAACCGTCTAGACAGAAAATCCCAAGGAATTGACCAAAAAATTTTCTAGAAATAATAAGTGAGCTTACTAAGGTGGTAGGATATAAGGTCAACATACAAAAATCAATCATATTTCTATATACTCCCAATGTTACCACTGGAAACTAAAATTTAAAAATATACACACACACACACCATTTACTGTAGCTCGAACAAAATGAAATATACTTATGTGTAAATCTAACAGAATATGCAAAGACTCTGTATGCTAAAAACCATAAAACACTGATAGAAGAAATTTTTAAAAGATCTAAATATACAGATAGCTATACTGTGTTAATGGATTTAAAGAAACAACATAGTAAAAATGTTAATTCATGCCAAACTGATCTATAAATTTAATGCAATTCCAGTCAATATTCCAACATAACATTTTTTTAGATAAGTAAAATTTATTTGAAAAGCAAAGGAACTAAAAGAGCTAAAATAATTTTGAAAAAGAAGAATAAATTGAAAGAATAACACTATCTGACTTCTAGACTTACTGTAAATCCACACTAATCAAGACAGTGTGGTACTGGCAAAGGGAAGGAGCCATAGATCAATGGAACAGACAGAGAGTCCAGAAATAGACTCACATAAATATGGCCAATTGATTTTTGACAAAGTTGCAAAAGCAATTCAATGGGAAAAAAGTATTTTCAACAAATGGTGCTGAAACAATTTTACACCCATATGCAAAAATATAACCTTGACCTAAACTTCACACTTTACACAAAAATTAACTCAAGGTGGATAATTGATCCAAATGTAGAAAATAAAGCTATAAAACTTTTAGAAAAAAAGAACATAGAAGAAACTCTTCATGACCTTGGGTTAGGTAAAGAGTTCTTAGATATGATGCCAAAAGCATGATAAACTGGACTTCAAAATTTTAAAGTTTTGCTCTGTGAAAGACACTGTTAAGAGAATGAAAAGACGAGCCACAGGCTGGGAGGAAATATTTTCCAACCACATATCTGACAAAGGACTTGTATTTAATATATAAAGATCTTTCAAAAGTCAACTCTTTATCCTCCTAACCATAAGATCATTCTAATTCAACCTGCCCTCACTGAGCATGTGCTCTAGGCCAGACCTAGTGCTGGATACTTTCACATCCAGTGTCTCACTGATTCCTTATACCAATCACAATTTAGGTAGTGATCATTATCGCCATTTTAGGATGAAAAAACTGAGGCATCAGTGATAAACAGAGAAAAAATAATAAGATTGATGGGAAACTGGATAGTAAGGCACTTCAATCTTAATCTCAGATTATACCATTTTGATTTCCCATACTGAGGACATGTTATGATTCATAGAGCTAGTAAGGGTTTTTAGAAAGAAGAAGAGTTTTCACTGAAGTAAGTAGCACTCTAGGTAGGAGAAACCCGGTCATCTAAACTGAACCCAAATTAGGGGCATTTGCCCAAGTTGTTGGCTTTCATGCCTGCAAGATACAGCAGGAGAGACATCAGGTGATTAAAGGAAAGACTTCCTGGCTGACCAGGGGCTTCCATGTTCCAATATATGGATGGGTGAGCTCATAGAATCTTTGTCTTCAGGAGAAGAGATGTTCTCAAGAGTTTCTTTCAGGTTAAGAGATGAAGGAGAACGGGGAAAGTAAAACAGAGAAGTCAAAGAAAGAAAATGTACCCAAAATGCCATTTCTCCTGCCTTAGCAAGGTCAGTTCAACAGGTTATCATGCCTTCCCTCTTGCCTCCTTTCTAATTTCATTCTTTAAATCACAGATAAAGTATTTAGCTTCATTACTTTCATTAGACACAATCATTAGTGTGAATCATAGATCAAAAAGCCCAAGTGCCTTTTGGGAAATTCAACTTAACCAGATTTTTTCTTCCTCGGTCTCATAATATGAACAGTGATGTGGTGATGGATAATTTGTCTATCCAAGATCATCGACCCCATTGCACCTTTTAAAAACCTATCAAAACTGGTGTTGACGAATGTAAATACTGTCTTCAATTTTAAATAGACCTTATGGCATAAATAATCTAACACTAGACATGATTCTAGTAAGCAGAGGCCAAGCCAAATGGGCTACACAAGTATAAAGGCGGCCCCCGTATTAGGGAGAGTTTGAATCACATCGCATTTGTGTGAAGGTTTTCCATTTGACAGAAATAGATTTAACATAGTCCATTCAAAACAGTCTCATTGCAATTCACTGGGGGCTTTAAGAAAGGTGGAAAACTTTAAACAGGCACACTTTATTCTAAAAACCCTTTGTCGGATACCTGTACACATACAAAGACAACAGTCAATAGCAAGAATAAAGGTTTTATCTCATTTCCACAGTACTTTTCTCTTAATATGCCTCCAATCAGCAATGCTCTACCTCTGGAATTCCAAGCTCAACTTGCATCTAAGCACTGTCAAATGAAAAGGAGATAATAAAATTACTAGTGTGTTACAAGGTGATTAAATTTACATAATGCCTCTGGATTTGATTAAATGCCAGATCCCCGCTCCAAAAAAAATTACCTGTAGAGGCGTTAAATCTTACAGCACGCACTTCACTGCCTTTACGCTTTATCCACAGAAGCTCCGGTTTATCTTAGCTGAGATTACTGCCATCCCTCCACAGGAACACAACATGTAGGTAATGCCTGGAAGCTTATTCAGGAGAGTGGCAGGGACTCATGTAGCTGATTTGCAGAATAAATATCAGAAAAATGTGAGAGAGACAGTCATTGTACTCATCCAGAGAAAAGACCGTAGTGCAGACTCAGAGGTAGATTTTTCTACTCTACTAAAAATGGAAGGGCTTCTTAAAATGCTATCCAAATACTTTCTCCCTAAACCCAAGGCTTTCCTCCCATTAACAAACTCTGAGGAGCTCACCATGGCTTGCTCTTCCAGGGGCACACTGGCGAGGAGTGAGGCCACAGTGTGCCAGATTTGAAATCATTCCTGTCAAATTGGTAAGACGATTTAAGCATGTTCTCTCACCCTAAATATTAGCGCACGCCAGGATCGCATAGTGGGGTATTTTCTCATCACTCAGTTGCTGCACAGCCCTGGATGGCAGTCTTTGAAATGAAAACATTCACACAAACAAGTAAAAACAACAAAAACCTATGCATTATAGTTTTAACAGGCACCAAAGCATAAGGCACTGTGATACAAATTTCGGAATACCTGTCACACCTATTGAAAAAGATTACACAAAAAAAGTGCCCTTGAACATCATTTGCCTCTAGACCAAGCCATTGGAAAGGGGCTGGTACTGGCTCGGAAAAGAAATGTGCCTTACCACTTTTCAATGGAACACTAAGAAAAGGGACTATAGCATCAGCATGTTGTTCATTTACTGGGTCCAAGCTGCTTTCGTCGGAGAAAATTGATTACTTCTCTACCAAGACTGATGTAAACTAGTCATTCCACATATTCCTAGCTTCAGTTAACAGAGTCTTAGCTGGGGAAGTATAGAAATCTAAGCTCTACCAGAGCTCTTGGTGTTGTCCAATGTTCTACACATCCATCCCTTTCAAGGGATCCTACTGTTTGCTAACACATGTGCATCAATCCCTTGCTAGTCATTCACTGAGATTTAGAGGTAGCTATGGTCTACCTACAGCCTACCTACAGTGCGCCTGCACTGCATTCAGTGAAGGTAAGACTCGGGTTTCAGGTCAATGCATTATCATTAAATCATAAATAGTAACCACAATTGTGGCAGGCAGGTTGCCCCAGCAACCTGAAACAGTACTTTAGCATATGTCTGACGGACAGTACTTACAAAATAACCTTTTAAAAAGTGCCATTATTGGGCTATTTTCCAAGCATACAACAATTTGAATATAAAAAGACCAAATTCCCAATTGCCTAGGCATCTGTTATGGCCCTTAAAAATACGTGTGAGCACAATAAATAAATAGTTTTCAAGGACACAGGATGTGCTTTAGTATTTCCAAAAACTCGTATTTTGTTAGTTTTTATAATAATCATTTGGAAGGCTAAAACTAAAATTTGTTTTCCTGCAAAATGTTTTTCTTTATCACACCGGTTTATTATGGAAGAGTTGCTGTGAGTCATGAGACTGCCTTGTTCCTTTTTCTTTAAAAAAAAAATCCCCAGGGAACTCAGGGAATTAAACCCATAAATTTAATTTCAATATCTGGTAAGCGGTGGGGACAATTATTAAGGCAGTCATTTATGAGTACCTAGGGGAAACCCAAGTGATAAACAGTAGTCAATATGGATTCTTCAAACACAAATCATACCAAACAAAGCTAACTCCTGTTCATGATAGGACGACAAGCTGAATGGTGAAAGAGGATGGAACAAAGTTAACATATCTTAGAGAGAGAAGCATCTGATGTAATTTCATCTGACATTCTTATAGGAATACCAGAGAAAGACAATAAATAGAGCTAGTAAAAGAGAAACCTAACGTAACAGCTAGAACTGGTTTAGTATAAACTCAAAGTGAGTGGAACCAATGACAGGGTAGGATAAATTTCAAACGCAATACCACCCAGATCATGAACAACTACTCTCAGGTTATATCAACGTGGATTGTAACCTTAGTCAATATAATCAAAGTACATATAGCTACATACACTGTTGGGGAGAGAAATAAATTAAATGCATTATTGATACATTGGAGCTGTTTAAATCAATCGCATGTGTTGTGTATTATAAAGTCAAGTATTTCCCATATAGAGAATCTTCATCAAATGAATACGAATGTAACTGGAAGGCATCCGTCTGTACAAAGAGGCCACTGAGAAGCACACAGAGACTGTGATGATACGGAAGAGATTCCTCTTTGTTTAGGGAAGGGTGGTAATCCAAGGCTTCTTTTGTCTGCAGAGCAAGTCCATAAACGGTCAGACTTACCTCTCCAGTTGTATTTCCAGACCGATCGCCATTCCCCTAGGTTTTCACACCTGAAGGCTGTGTGGTTCCTCAGCCTAAACTATCTTTTTTAAAGTGCCATTAAAATGTCTTCCTGTAATAGTCTCATCAACCCTTTAAAACCAAGCTCAAAATCTTCTTTCAAACATAATATTTCCAGATTCCCTAATTAAATTTAATTTTTCACTCCTCCAATACTCCCACAGCACCTTGTTTAAACTTCTGTATATACCTTTATTATTATCTTCCTTGTATGAGAATGAACAGTGTACATGTTGACTTCCCTGTTAGACTGTGAACTCCTGGAGGGTGAGAGCCATGTCTTAGTCATTCTTTATCTTTTTCACAGCAGGTATTCGACAAGTATTTGTTGAATTGAATTGGATTGGGACTGGAATAAACACATCATCTAGACATTTATTATTGCAAAAGTCCCACAATTCCAGGGCAACTGCTATTGGTTCGACGTTTCCCTTTCCAGATTTTCAGGTTTATTTTCCCATGCTTGGAATAAAATAAAACTGAAAACCTGAAAATAAGTAAGTAAATAAGACTGAAAACCTGAAAATAAATAAGTAAATACTCTTCCAACTATTCAATTTCTATCAGACAGTTAAGAAATGAAAGGCATTTACCTGACATCTAGAATGGTCTTTCTTTTGGACTCCAAGGGACTTAGAAATTCCCAATTCAGTGACTGGGCCATGACGTCCAGATTCTGAATCCCCAAAACAAGAAGGCAAGGCAGTTGGAGAATCAGGACTGGAGACCAAAAAAAAAGAGAGAGAGAGAGAGAGAGAGAGAGAGACCAGAATAGAAATCATCTCCTAGTTACCATGTACTTTATCTTGGACACCTCATTCAGATCAATCTGAATTCCAAGAGGCAACACCCAGGGAAGGCAGCATTGGTAGGGAAAGTGGAGAACTCTGATCTGGAAAATAAAATTAAAGACCACTTCCCTCTTGTAGATTGGTGGTTTTGGTCAAAGTAGAGGTTGTAAGCCTGTGTCTTTAACTGAGGTGGAACATGAAGAGATTAAACAAAAATGCCCAATAGCTGCTGATTCTGCCTGAGGTCTTCTAACAGTATTACACAGGAAGGACTGTGGGGCTTCGTAATGTGGGAATCCCTTTCCAGCTTGAATTGTAAGCAGGAAGTGCTTCCTCCCACCCAAGATCCCCTCCATGGTTTAGCTCCCAAGAATATGCTATTCCAGCATGTGAGAATTCAGCGCCACCCTCTTGAGCCTAGCATGCAGCACATACTCAGGAAGTGGATGTTGTGGCCTGTCCTTAGAGAAGCACAGGCTCACAGATAAACTAGGGTTGCTCTGTAATGACTGGCTAGCCAAGAAGTACTTGCTGACTTAGGGAGACAGTACATGTGCTGGTTAAAAGCACAGCTTCTAGGGTCAGATGAACCTGGGTTCAAATACCAGCTCTTCCACCTACTAGCTGTGTGACCTTGGACAATGTCCTTAACTTTTCTGTGCCTCATCTATCATTTGGGAATAATTATTGCACATCCCTCATGAGTTTGTTGGGAGGATTAAAGGAAATGCCACGTACAAGTCTGATGTACAATAAGTGTTCAAATAAGGGTGTGCTAGAATTAGCAGTTCCTTGAGGGAGGACTCAAATTGTACATGGCCAAGTGAAAACTAGTAAGGACAGAACATGTCCAAATAAGCAAGAACTTTATAGTCAATGAGGCTGGACCAGAAAATATAGGCTGAAGCTGAAGGAGAAACTCTTACGAAAAGGAGGAAAGAAACTGTCATCAAGGTTGAGACAAGCCCTGGAGACTGGATTGGCAGCTCCCTTGAAAGTGGTCCAAGGCCAGAGTGGATAAATGGTGTGCAGGTAGGGAAACCGATCAAGCTAATTTTGATTTCCCTGAAGCATCTGCAAGCCGTTGGAATCCTTCAAGTGCTGGAATGCATAGCTGGGTAACACCCTCAATATACAGAAAAGGTAAAAGAAACCTGAGGACAGTGAATGAAAATTGAGTTTATACATCCAAAAAATTGGCCATCTTTAGTGCCCTCTATAGAAAACTCATCAAAACCTCAGGCTTTCCTAAAGTCACGTTTAACCATGCAGCCTTAAAGGGAATCAGCAGGACTGCATGTACTGACGTGGAAAGCGTGCCAAGATATATATACGTAGAAGTGAATTTACAAAACTGTTTCTAGCTCTAGCCAGTGTTTCCTGAAAAAGCATATATGGGTATGTATGAACCTATATGTATATAGTTGCATCAATGTATACATACATACACTTTTGTATGCATAGAAAAGTTCTGGAAGGATACGCAAGAAATTGTTACTGATGATTATGCCTAAGGAGTGAGACTAGGGACGTGAAGGGGCTCTTCACTTCATATCCTTTTGTACTGTTTGCATTTTTACTATGAATATGTATTACATTTATAATTTAAGAAGGAACAAGACAGAAGAGAATAACTAAAACCTCAGACTATTGTACGGCGCTTTGCATGAAGTAGAACCCAGTAAATGCTTGAATGAATGGATGAAAGTCACTCAATTGTCCCATCAGTTGGTATATGAGAAGGGAGAAAAGGATATAAAAAGAAAAGAAATAAAAGGGGGAGAATACAGAGATCACAGAAGCAGCCTGGAGCAGTTTTCACTACCTCAAAAGAGGAAAACTAGAAGGAAAGCTACCAAAGGAAGGAGCTGATGAATACCTTCCCCGCCCCAGTGGCACCTGTTGGCCAAGATTCCAATGTACTTGGCAAATACTGTCCGCAGACCTATGAGAGGGTGTAAACAGAAGGCTCTTTAAGGAGCTGATCAAAGCTGGGCTGTGCTCCAAACAGGGAAGGAGCGGATCAGAAGTTAATGTCCTCCTCCTGCCCACAAAAGATGCTTTGCCATGAGGATGCATCTCAGTAAGGAGCCCAGGGACTCCATGGAAAGTGCAGTAAAACATCCCATATTGGTAATGATATATGCCATTTGCAGGACACTACGTTCCCAAATATGAGGGTTTATTTTAAAATGTCCTCCCACAAAGAACAGTACAAATTAAAGGTAGAAAACCCTGTTAGGTCATCCACTTTCTCCTAAAGGCCTAATGCAGACTATGTTCTGCTATATAAATCTTAACGCTTTCAGTGATGTAGGAGGAGGATTTACACTAACAAATCCTAAATGGAAAACACGGGCACAAAGCGGCAATACTGACTGCAAAGGAAAGAGAGTTACCTTTACTGATTCATCCCGAACTCTGAACTGCCAGGATGTTTTTTAATTTATATTTTTTCAAAGAGTTACAACTTCATTGTAGGTTTAATGGATGGAGCTATCAGAGTCAAGTTAAAACAAATGAACACATGTGGCATTTTCATTGATCAATTCCATTTAGTATGCTCATGGCAGACAACTAAATTCCTCAGCAAATATGGGGAGAAACAGGGAGATCTGGTGAACAGCAATCCAAGTGCGCCTTTATTTCAACAAGGGCAAATACTCTTTGGTCAAGGTGGTAAGGTGGCTGGACAGTGCTGTGGCTTTCTTGCCATTAGAGAATTCCCTAGGAAAGCTAATTAGCTCTCCAATGAAACTCACTTACACTGATCATCTTCAACTCTGTGATTTAGCAGTGAGGGCCCTTATAAATATGTTTTTAAATTTTCTTTTACTTTACTTTTCAGACTCTTCTCTTTTCCTTCCTTGTGATCCAGCTGGGAAAAATAGGAATGTTTCCTAACTTTGGGACAATTACTCAACAAATGACCTATAGTAAAACCACAAGGGGAATTCAGACTTCTATTTCCTTCTCCTTTCTTTTCTTCCTTACTTATTGTCTGGCCATCTGAACGATCAGCCTGGCTGCACCACCAACTTGCTGTGTGGCCTGCAGAAGCGGCTTCTCCTCTCCAGGGCCCATCTGTACAATAAGGAGCTAGACCAAACGAGCAGTCACTTTCGATGGCGTTGACTCTATTAAGCCCGAGTGAGAGGACTCTCAGAAGTCCTTCTTGACCCCATTATCAGCCGGAAAGAGCTGGAAGCCCTCTCTAGTCAGATCCCCAACCCCTGGTGGAGGACACCCAGCCTTCAATGTTCTCCCAGGGGAGTAAAACTTCTCTGGTGTAAAAGTGAGAGCCTTCCGCTGAGGCTCTGGGTTGACCTCTCAGGGATCTGCGTCGATAGAGGTTGTACCAACCAGCTTCTGTGGCACAATAGATACTCACTTGGTAGACAGAGCAAAAACTCAATTAATACTTTGTGACTGACTGACAACTTCAGTGAAAGAACTCACAATGACCACACACTTAAGGCTCTCAATGATCCTGCAACTGTCTCTGCCCTAAGCTACACTGCCATCTTTATGTGTCTGTCTCAGTCAGGGTTCTCCAGAGAAACAGACCAATAGGATAGATAGATACAGATGTGTATACACACATACCGATAATATATAAATATACACATATAAATACATATATACACATATACATGTATATATAAATACACACACACATGCACACACATATATATATATGGAGAGAGGGAGAGCAGGGCAGTATTTGAAGGACTTGTTTCACATAGCTGTAGGGGTTAACAAGCCTGAAGTTCGTAGTGCAGGCTGACAGGTAAGAAATTCAGGTAAGAATTCATGCTGCGGTCTTGAGTTCAAAATCTGCGGGGGCAGGCCAGGCAGGCTGGAAACTCAGGAAGGGTTTCTATGTTACAGTCTTGAAGCCAAATTCCTCCTTCTTTGGGAAATCTCGGTCTTTCATCCTAAGGCCTTCGACTGATTGGATGAGGCCCACCCACATCATGGAGGGCAATTTGCTTTACTCAAAGTCAACTGATTTAAATGTTAATCACGTATAAAAAAAGATTTTCACAGCAACATCCAGATTAGTGTTTGACCAAACAACTGGGCACCACGGCCTAGCCAAGTTGACACATAGAGTTAATCATCACAGTGTCCAAATGCAGCCTGCCTTTGCTGCTCACCTAGGCCACTTACCACTCTCCTTTGAATTGGGTTTACCTTGGGCTAGCTGATACTGGCCTTGTACCCTTTCCCTGGTCCCTAAATCCTGCCAGACCTTATAAGAATAATCCCTCACCTTCGTTCCACTCTTCTTTTAACTGCTATTAACTGCTTCCAAAATAGCTTCAGTCTGAGCTGCTAGAGCAGCAACAGCAAGTGGCAAACAAAAAGAAGGCAGTAGCCCCTGCGCTCTAGCTCAGGAAATTCCTCTCCACTCAGGAAATTCCTCTCCTTCAAACTTCCCTGTGCGCCGGCTCTGCTGGCTCCCTAAAGCACTTGGCTTTGTATTCTATCTCCCCAGTCTTCTCTGGCTCCGTGTCACACCACTTGCCTTATTTCTGACCTGCTATTCCCTCACTGATCCCAATCTTTGCTGTCCACCAACACCGGGCAAGAGGTTCCATGTCTATGGCTCCCACCCAACTGGCAAGGAAGACCGAATTGTCTGTAGGATATGCATTACAGTTCTTAAAACACTTTCACGTTCACTGTCCACTAACTGGCATTCTTGACACCACCCTGAGAGCTTATAAATGAGCAAAGATATCATCTCCACAAAGCCTCATTTGGCAGATGAGGAAACTGAGGTTCAGAAAGAATAAGTCCTCAGCACAAGGGCGTATAGCTATAGCCACTACGCGTGCCCCTGCTATGGGGGCTGGGATCCTGGGTTATTTCATTAAGTCAGATGCACCTTTGCAAGGAACTGAATACTACTAGGCTGACTACTAACAACAATAACAATCTCACCTTAGATTCACATGCAACTTTGCTTCTCAAAAGATCTCAAGGACATTTTTCACCTTTCACCTAAATCTCTCTTTCTGGCTCAAAAATTCGCAACAGCATCTCTTCTCCCTACCATAGGCTACAGAGATACAGAAATTCTCCCTCACCGTCCATCTCATACTTTTAACTTGAATTTATCCTACGAAGTCATTGACTGCAAAGTTTTATGAGGCTGTTTTTTAACTGGCACACAGTGGGTGAGTCTGGACACAGTA
Source organism: Delphinus delphis (assembly GCF_949987515.2). Classification (NCBI taxonomy): domain Eukaryota; kingdom Metazoa; phylum Chordata; class Mammalia; order Artiodactyla; family Delphinidae; genus Delphinus; species Delphinus delphis. The sequence continues at coordinate 3,969,743 of NC_082704.1, forward strand.
GTTTCCATTCTGAGGGATGGGCCCAGGTAGGAAAACCTGGCCCAAGAAATGTCCACAAAGACTTTGTAGGCTCTAACTGGAAATTGGCTGGGGTTGGGATAGACCAAGCTGGGGAGATCCAGGACCCAGAGACCGGATAGGCCCAGGAAGGCTCTAAGGGTAGGATCTCCAATGACATATGAGAAGTAGAGCCTAATAGGCAGCATCAGGAAGGCCTGGAAGTGAGTAACAGGGCAGTGTCCCCACAGAGCAGATGGAGACACCCTAAGAGGGTCTTGTAATAAGCAGTAGACAGAGGTCCGGGCAAGGCACGCAGCAGCTTCAGTGAGAGCCAGTAGCAAGCAACAAGGGGCTATGCTGGACCGGAAGGAGGAGGCATTGTGGAGTCTCAGACACAGGCTATAGACAAAGATCTCTGCAGGCTGATGGGCAAATCCAGAGAGGTCTGGCAGTGGCCAGGCTCAGACCTGAAGACCGAAAAGAGCAGCAGAGCTCCAGTTTTCCAAGGACAAGGACACCTAGTATGAAGCCAAGGCAGGGACCTAGGCTCTCTGGTAAAAGAAGAGTGGGTAACAGACAAGCAGTGAGCTCCTGGGTGTGGAGGAGAAGGCAAGGGGTTGGTCACGGGAAGATATCAAGAATCGATTTATTAGGACTGAGGCACAGAGTCTGAGAAGAACTTACAGCTACGCTGCCTCAATGACCCCAGACCCTTTATGTCTCCCTTGAATACAGACAGGATGGGGCTCAGAGCCTTGCTGAGTGTGGCGATGGCCCACCTCTGGAGGCCACATAGGCCCAGCTGTGGGTAAAGGAGGTAAAGGAGAACTGAAGGAGCACGAAGCCAATAACCAATCTCCTTATAGGGCTTGTGGAGTGGAGACAGCACTTCCCTGACCAGAGGAAAACCTGTAAGAAAACCCCCAGTCGTACATGTCACCACCTCCCTGATCCAGGGATCTCATGATGTGAATCTCTCCTTCTCATTCCACACGGTGTCAGTAAGTACCCTCCAGAGCCAAAGCAGGGGGAAACTTAACCCTAAATATTCCAGAAGCCTAGAATGGGAGAGCTGGAACAGCTCAGCTTCCAGCACTAGAAATATGCGGGACCTGAGACCCAGAATCCCTTTAGAGACCTGCCCAAGATCGCACAGTGATTTAATAACGGAGGCTGGGACTCAGGGCTCCTAACTCAGCCCGAAGTTATTTCCATTAAATCCCAAAGATGAATATTCCAACACCGGTACAAATCTGAAGATAGCCTTTATGGTAGCCCAATTTCCATCCATGCCTTGGACAATCAAGCTGATTTATCTCATTTGGTTTCAAAACACACATTTATAGATATAGATCAATAGGGAGTAGGGAGACTTCAGCAGCCATTATATATAATAAATTAACTTTCCTTCCATAGCCTGACTTGCACTGTCATTTGAAAAATAAAGGAAATACCTATAATATGCACCTCACCACAAAGTGTGCTATATTTAGTAAATTTCAGTAGCATGGTTCATCTCAAAATTCCAGGATTTCCCTGTTGCTATAGTTATGGCATCTGGTTAAATCAGAGTTCAGCTGCTTTGGGCAATGCTAACACTGATTCCAGCCAACTTTGTGCTTTGTTTCTAATGTACTACGAGGAAAATGGGAGCAAAACATTCACTTCCCTCCTACCCCTCCCCAGGAGCAAAGCCCCTTACCTAGTCTGGGTTAAGCAACATATTGACTCCCCAGCTAGCACCAATACAACTGGAACCAGTGAGTCCCCAGGCACTGACTTGATGACGCAAGCAGCCCCAGGTCTGTAGTGGGGAGTTACTGTGCTCTGGACGTGCTAACGTGCCAAAGCTATAATCTGCTCACCCAGAGAGTTTTGGCGCCTAGTATACAGTTGTCCCCGGTACCCACCCCCACCCGCAGATACCCAAATCCGGGGATGCGCAAGTCCCTTATATAAAATGGCGAAGTACAGCCTGCCACTCGTATCCATGGGTTCCACATCCTCGGCATACACGGAGGGCGGGCTGTGGCTGGATGCTTGAGTGTCAATTCCGTTTACAAACATATACCATTTAAGGATTCCTGGACAGGACAAAATGTGGACTTTTAAATACAGTCACTTTGAGAGCTTCTTTTGCTTGCTTTTCAAGACAAGTTGTCTTACGTAGGTTTCTTAGGTCTAAACACTGGGCCCATTAATGGGCTCTAACCTCTCTACATAGGCCTCTATTTCCCTTACTCTGAATAGTGACTTGGTCTCCAAATGTTATTCCGAACATTTACGGCCATCATAAACACACAGGACAGAGTATTTTCAAAGTGTGACAATAAAATCAATATCATATAAATTATGGCATGGATTTGAAATGGCAGGCCATCCTTTAGGATTGAAACATAGAGTTAGGCCCAGTTTTTAAAAGGGCATTTAGCAGGTTTTTTATAATCCTTTCTCTCAGATGGTAATTTTCCCGTGAACGTTTCACGGGTACACATTTTCTGGAAACTATAATCTGTATCTGAGTTTAAATGGACTTTTCAAAAAATCATTCATACACAGATACTGACATTATTCTACTGATGTCTAAACATATTGGCGATGGATACTTGTGAAGAAGTTCTGATAGCAGACTCTTGAATAACCCTACAGAAGCATGTTTTCAAAATGGTCCCTCCTTTCTCTATCTTGGAGTGGGATGCCCCCTTTTTTTTCTTTGCTGTACGCGGGCCTCTCACTGCTGTGGCCTCTCCCGTTGCGGAGCACGGGCTCCGGACGCGCAGGCTCAGCGGCCATGGCTCACGGGCCCAGCCGCTCCGCGGCATGTGGGATCTTCCCGGACCGGGGCACGAACCCGCGTCCCCTGCATCGGCAGGCGGACTCTCAACCACTGCGCCACCAGGGAAGCCCTGGGACGCCCTCTTGATGGACCAACATGCACTGGTTTCTGGTAAAATGACTATAGAGCTTTTGCACTGTGCTACATTCATTTCGTCTGGGCTGGCAGACACAACTATGATAAATGACTCTGCCTTTGAGGTTGAAGATTATCATCTGGTCACGCTGCTAAGTCCTCACTTAGCTCTGAAAGTCCGTCACAGAGACAGAACCAGGGGCAGGACATCTTCACACAAGGCCAGTGGCTCGTCTCAGTTACTGTAATTTCCACCTGGAAGCCCTCAGCTTGAGAGGGACCTAGATTCATGGGAGGTCTGCTACTGTGAACTTTTGGGGGATTACATAAATATGAAATCTGGAGATTGGCACCCTTTTTTTTTTCAAATAAAAAGTATCCACGGAATGCCTTCAGAGTGTGTGCCATGTCTCTGATACCCCAGAATCTTAGCAATAGCTCCCGATTTTCAACACTTGAAAACTCATGTACACTGCTCACATGTCAGGAGGCATTCTACCATTTTGAATTTCTATTTATACTGATATTGCAACAGTATGATTACAGGGCATCAGTAGTTTCATCACACAATAATATGCATTATTGGCCAATATTTCCATTCCTATTTCTAAATGTCTTACCAACATTCCCATGTGATTAAAACATTCAGTGTACAAATTCTTGCCCTAATGGGGACTTATCCTCACTGATGTTCACATCAATTCAAAACTCAAAGTGACGTGAACTGCTAAGTCTTTGGTGAATGTGGCAGGGGTGCTTTGGAGAGCAATACAAGAATCTCAAAAACTTTCTTATATAATTACATACCCTTTGAAATATATTTCAGAGTGAAATATAATTGGCTGACAGTGATTAGAGAGAAGATAGTAAAAGAGTATCCTTTATTAGCTGGCCCTTGCTTGCCTTCCAAATTAAGGGAACACATGGTATAGGAGAAAAGCACTGAATTAGAAATCAGAAGTCCTAGGTTAGTCTCTGCTCTGCCAATGACCAGCTGTGGGACATTGGGCATGTCTCTTGCCCCTTCAAACCTCACTCTTCCCATGTGTAAAATGATGGACTTGGAACGGCTCATCTCTAAAGGCCTTTCCTACTCCAGAGTCTGTGGTTTCCTAACATTTTCATTCTGCAAGTCATAGTGAGAGTCATCTCCTGTTTTCTGATATCCGTGTTAATGGCATCACTACCAACCCTAACCGATTCAAGGCTTAAGCTTCTGAAATCGTGTTACCAGACTGGCCTTTATTACCTCTTTCTCAAATACTTCCATATTATTCCTTTCCAAGTTGACTTTAATACGAGGTTCCTTTCATTGAGTTTATCTGGACCAGTAAAAAATCACAAGGGAAGAAACTGACACACTTTACTCCACAGGAAGCCTTTTGTGCCCTCTCGGATGATAGATGGGTAGAAAACAATGTCATTTGATGACCAGCTGAAGGAACTTTAAATGTTTACTCTAGACAAGAGCAGACACAGAAGTTTATGAAAGCTGTTTTTAAGTATGTGAAGAGCTTTCACATTGGCAAAGGATTAGCCTTGGCCCGGGTGGCCCCAGGGAATTTAATCTAGGACCAAGCAGTAGAAGATACTAGTTGATGGATTTTGGTGCGGCCTAAAGAACTTTTAATAGAACAACCTGTAGATGAAGTAAGCTGCCATGAGATATAATGGGCACTCTGTCACTGGACATATTCAAAGAAGACCATCACACGTAGGGATGAAACCGAAAGGACTTAGTTAGCCTAGGATAGCTGATCTTCGCGGCCCCTTCCAACTCTGAAATTCTGTGGGCTCATTTCCACCCTCACTCCCGTCCTCCATCTTCCATCCTCTCATTTCCTCCACTTCCCTCCCCAGCCACCACAGGTAGTCCGTCAGGTCATCTAAATGCACTCCTCCTCTCTATCCCCACTGTCCCTGCCCAGGCTCAAGCTCCCATCCTTTCTCACTTGGGACTAACTAAAGAAACAGCTGGTAACTGGTACCCCAGCTTGCAGTCCCTCTCCCTCCGTCAGATTTCCACACTGCTGCCATGATAATCTAAAATTTTTTAAATTGGCAACATCACTTCCATACTTAAAGCTCTCCAGGGCCCTCCTGTTATCTTACAGGAAAAAAAATCCAAATTTCTTAGCACAGAATGTGTCTTTCAAAGCCTGTCTTTCGCCTACTTTTCCACTTCATGCCTTAGTCAAAATGGACTCTTCACCTTTGTCAGAATACGCCAGGGCACTTTTGCAATTCTGCACTCTTCTGATATTTTTTCCCTCTGCTTTGAATGCCCTTCCCTCTCTTGCCTATCTGAGAAACTCCCACACAACCTTCAAAGTCTAGCCCAGTGTTCTGTAGGGATTTATCACCTCCCCAGATAGAACTAATTGCTCCTTTATCAGTACGATGCTACCATTTTCTAAATACCTCAACATATCTTACTCTCTGAAGATGCATTTGGTGAACTATGTGGCCACGTCTAGAAACAAAGAATGCAGATGTGCCCTAAATGAATTCCCAATCGACTGGATTTAATCTTCTACGTGGCATTGCTGAGTTTGTAAACTATTTAGCTTCTTCAATAATACTTCTTTATGCTTTGGTTTCAATTCAATTTCTAGACGCTGAGGATGGAAAGGCTTTATTATTATGACTTTTTCTGAGAATTTTAAAATATTAGTTGCCAGAGCATCCTGAGGAGAAAGATGTTGTTGTGAAGAAAAATGCAAATGGCTTTGCTCATGGAATGCAGTGAGTCAGTGGCAGATGAACAGGCGTAATTTAATTTTGCAGGGTTAGACAACACAGAATGGAAATAGAAACTAGAAATGCTTTTTTCTTTCTAAACGATGAATTCTACTTCTTCCTGTTCCAGATAAAGGTCTTACTAGGTCAGGGCAGCAGGTTGAGAGCAGGTGAGAAGTAGAGAATGATGAAGCCACAACAGGGTAGCAGAGAGAGATGATTCCAGAGAAATGAACAGAAAGCCAAAGGATGCAAACTGGTGAGCAGAGTCAGATGATAAGCCCCAAGACCTTGCAAATATCTGCATTTATGCTTATGTGTGTAAGACTCACTCTGGAGGGAACCCCAAGAAGGTGGCTGTACCAGTTGCCTCTGGAGGAGGGAACTAGGGGACATAGGATCACTAGGAGAAGGGGACTTACATTTCACTTAATATGATTATTTTATTTGCATTTTTATCACGTGTTTTCTTTTACAACAAGAAAGCGTATAATAAGGATAGACGTCAGCGACTGTGAATAGTGAAAATGTTGAAGGAACAGCACAAGATACTCACAGGCCAGATAGACCAGCAAGGCTGTCCTACCTAAGCAAACAAGGCAGGCCAGAGAACAAGTCAAGGCCCCTGCCCTTGACCCTGACCCTAAGGGCAGTGCTGCCCAAATTGCAGGCACCTGTATCTATTCCCTTCCTACCTTGCTGCAAATTAATTCCGAGCAAGTTTGATCTAGATGCCTACAGGTCTAGCTGAAAATACCTTGCTGGGCAGAACATGAGGGAGGGAGCAAATGGAGTTTCCTGGCAGTGTGATGGTTAATTTTATGTGTCAAATTGACTGGGCTATCAGATGACCAGATATATGATTAAACATGATTTCTGAGTGTATCTGTGAGGGTGTTTTTGGAAGGTATTAGCATTTGAATGGGTAGACTGAGTAAAGAAGACGGCCCTCCCCAATGTGGGTGGACATCATCCAAGCCAATGAGGGCCTGAATAGAACAAAAAGGCAGAGGGAGGTTGAATTCAATCTCTGTCTGACTGATTGAGCTGGGGCATCGGTCTTCTCCTGCCTTTGGTTCTCCTGGTTCTCAGGCCTTCAAACTACACCTCCGGCTTTATCCAGGTCTCCAGCTTGAACATGGCAGATTGTGGAACTTCTCCCATTGGTTCTGTTTCTCTGGAAAACCGTACTACAGACTGCTTTGATAATTGGGTTCTTCAGTGTACATTATGTTCTTGCATATGCTCTTGAAAAAGGTCTGATAAAATTTTCTAAAAATCTATTGCGACAATGGTCACTTAAACAATGATGGCTACTTGTGCCCTATATGTTGACTCAATCCCATCTTAGTGACAGATACAACACATGCCATGTGACCAGAGTCCAGAAGCTCTGGTAATGGTGTGGTCAAGGCCAGCCCCAGAAGGAAATCACCATCACCATCTACGAAAACACCCTAAAAGAAAATGACGTACCGAAGGGAAAGGCATCAATGTCTGCTTTGAATACAAAAGTCAATACACCATTATGGAACATGTGAGGGAACTGCCTTTTTCTTAGCAATTACATGGCAGGCACTACAGTTAAAACAGTCTACCAAGTTGTGATTATTACCCCCATTTTTACAGCTGAGAAAATTAGGCTCAGAGAGATAAAACTAGCAAGTAGAAGAGTCCCTTCAAAGCCAATTATGTCTGATTCCAAAGACTATGCCTTTTTTGTTCTAAGAAACTAGGATCTAGAAATCACATTCTGTGCAGGAAAAGCCAATACTGGAAGGAGAATCTACCAGAACCGATCAATAGAGCTGTCAGCTAGGTCCACCAGAAGGTGGTAGAGGGCAAGGCATGTCTGCTCAGGACAGGTCTAGGACACGGTCCCCAGTCAAGGGCTGCCTAAAATTATTCCGAAGGACAGGACATGGGCAGCAGGACACTGAAGTTCATCCATCAACAGGGTCATGATGGCTGAAGTCAAGGGTTAACAAGGGAGAAGACCAAACCTTGACGTGAGAGGTACCACCTTGCAGCTCCAGACATCAGACTGACCCAGGGATAAACAGAGGCACGCATAATCTGGCTGGCAAGAAAGGGGTTGGGCTGGGCCCAGATGTTGGCTCTGCCCCCATTGTTCCTTATGGAACTGGATCATGGCCCAGCTTGGTAAAGTCTTAGGGAGGGCTCTAACAGTAAAAAAAAATGACATTCGGGTGACGTAAGTTTACCTACATGTTCAACTAATACACCACCACCATTCATTCATGTACTTAATAAACATTTATGGAGGTGCTATTATATACTAGGCACCATGGCAACAACAGGGACAATGACACAGTCCCTATCACCACCTGTGTGGCTCAGAGTTGGGCATTTGGGGAACACTCAGTGCATTTGGAATGATTCTTTCAATATCTGCCTTCACCTGCGAGAGCCGTGTATGTCGGGAGAGACATGTATCTGGGAGCGGGAAGGCAGTTGGAAAATCAAAGATTACAGTAAAATATGATAAGTATAATAATGATGGAGATAAGCCAGGGGTAGGGGTGGCTAAGGGAGTTCAGAGGAAGACATCTAAATCCAACTGGGAGAAGGACGGTCAAGAAAAGTTTTCCAGGAAGGAGGGGCTCCTCACACTGAATTCTGAAGAATAAGTAGAAGTTAGCAAAATAAAGAAGAGGGGGAACTGTCCCAGTGGATGGGACAGCAATGCCAGTATTCTGACTGAACAAGACTAAGAATTAGTAATCACTTAGCAAACCCTCATCTCAGTCAAACAATTGGATTTTAGCCAATCAGAATGATGGAGGCCGCTGCGGTGGACACGAGGCTGTGCACCATGCCCTGTGAGCATGCGCTAGCCAGCAGAGTTGGCTGGTTTTTCGGGTGCAATATGGAACACTGAGCAAGGGGTAGGGGGCGTCACAGGAACTCTCCAGGAGAACACAGGGGAACAACCCTACGCTCTCTGCCGCTTAGTCATGAAACAGCAGTCCTGTACAACTCAACAGGCTTTCTAGTCATTTCTTCAAGGTGGCCTGGATTGTTTGTTGACCAGTTTGCTCCCTGCTCCAATGGCGTACAATCTTCTCAAGGAGAGCAGCTCTGTCTGTGGTGTTAAAGACATCTGCCAAGTCATTGCTATTTCTTTCACTGAGAAGTGGAATGTAATCACCTCCCCTTGAATCTGGGTTGGCCCTTAGTGTCTTATTTGGCCAAGAGAATGCAGTGGAAATGACTTTCTGGGACATCAGAGGCTGGGTCATAAAAAGCCATGAATCTTCCACCTGGATCACTAGAACACTAGCTCTTAGAGCCCAGAGCTTCCACATAAGAACACCAATCGTTGGGCTTCCCTGGTGGTGCAGTGGTTGAGAATCTGCCTGCCGATGCAGGGGACACGGGTTTGAGCCCTGGTCTGGGAAGATCCCACATGCCGCAGAGCAACTAGGCCCGTGAGCCACAACTACTGAGCCTGCGCGTCTGGAGCCTGTGCTCCACAACAAGAGAGGCTGCGATAGTGAAGAGGCCCGCGCACCACGATGAAGAGTGGCCCCCGCTCGCCGCAACTACAGAAAGCCCTCGCACAGAAACGAAGACCCAACACAGCCAAAAATAAATATAAAAATAAATAAATAAATAAAAGATTACTATTAATGAAAGAAAACCTGACATCTCAAGTTAATGAATTTAGTACTTTGAAAAAAAAAAAAAGAACACCAATCGCACTGACACCCCACGCTGGGTGTAGGTGCTCTGGCTGACAGGGCCAGCTGAGCCTAGCCTTCCAGCCATCCGCCAAGGCACCAGACATGAGCAAAGCTATGGTGATGGGCTCACGAGACCAGCCCATCTTCCAGCTAAATACCGTTGAGTGATCTCTGTCAATGACAAGAATCACCCAGCTAAGCCCTGAATGAATTCCTGAATTATGGAATATTGTAAAATGGTTGTTGCATCGAGCCACTAAGTTTTGAGGTTGGTTTATTGCATAGCAATACACAAGAGGGACACCGTCTCAGTCACCATGATATCCATGGTGCTGGCACTGCGTCTGGCACATAGTCGACCCCTAGCCCTCTGGTATATATTCGTTGACCAAAGGAATGAGTGCTAGAGAGAAGAATAAGAGAAAGGGCTACCAGAGAAAGATAAAAATGACTTACAAGTGGCAGTTGTTATGCGTTTAGAGAACTTCAGATAAATGAGTATACTTTTCTAAATAATATGGTACCTACTCTGGGAAGCTAAGCAAAAGAGACAGTTAAATTCTCCTGGGGTGGCAGGGGGGATCATGAAGTAACAACGGAGTCTTTACCCCATGTTCCCTACCTTAAAACCCAGCTGTCCAGTGGCTTTCCCTTCATCCCAAGATCTCAGGTTTTTCTAGTTCTCATGATACGGACCTAGTCCAGTTACAATTAATATGCTTTTCCTTCTCTTCACTTATAAGACCTTTGCACTTTCCTGGAGGTGATTAACTCCAAAAAGACAAGCTAGAAACTTGGAGCGAGAGATTAATTACCGAAACGAATGCACTTCCAAGTTTGGCTTCAGAACTAGGCCCACCTTGCAAAGTATACACACAGACTATGCCTCCCAATGGAGATATCTGGACTTTGATTCTAAATGTAACTAGGTTTTACTTCCCTTACTTTTAATTGCCTGAAGTTTAGCCTGAAATTCAATCAGTAGACTATTGTTTTCTGCTTCCTGGGAAGCAAGTCACAGCTGAAAGGACTGCTGGGGGAGAACTGGGTGGGGTTATAAATCTGAATCTTGGCGTGACTTTTATGAATTTTCTTTCTTGCCCATTTTACTCACCTCTTTCTGGCTCTGATGTTATCAGTAATTTCCCGAGACAGAGAAAACCCAGACTTCCTCAAAGAGTTCAACTACCTGCTTCAGCAAAATCCGAAATGGGGGGGAGACTAGCTGCTCCATAGAAACCCCCCTCCTGTGTTTGTGTCCAAGGAGAGGCACACAAAGAAAACACACTGGCAGGCCGCTTTCATTTCTGCCTTCCTCTAGTTGGCTAAGAAGCAAAGCCCGTGGTGATTCTGGTCAGGCCACCCAAAAGCCAGAATGGACAGGACACTCTTACAGCCAATGACGACACATTAAGATAGAATATTAAGCTTCTTCTGATGTAGTCAAAGGCATGGGCTATCCAGCACCAACAAAACAGATGAGGAGCTGTGCAAAGCGCAGACTAGAAAGCAGCCTTATTTTAATTTTCTCATCAAGTCCAGAGTTTTGCCTGCTCAGCGTTAGTTTCCAAACAGCACACATGTTAAAAGATCAAACCTGGCTTTTTCTACCTACCAGTGAACTCGGAGTTAAGAAACCTGGGCTCTAGTCCTGCCTATGCTGTTGACAGACTCTGTTTTTCCAGACTAGCCCCTTCCCCTCTCCGGGGGCGTGAGTTCCCTCAGCTGCAAAACAAAGAGCGTGGACAGACAGTGTTTAAGGACTGGAAGTGACAAATGCAGTCAAATGTTCGTTATCCAAGAGCAGACTCTCTGTGGGTCGCTTTGCCTTCAACCTTATGGGTAGTGCCACTTCTGATGAGTACCTTCCCCACATAATAAAGGCTCTGCTGCCATTTCAATATCTTCTTTACTTTGTATTCGGAAATGTCCTTTGAAATCCACACACTTAATGACTCCTATGTTGTAAAGGAAGTCTTAGAGAGCAATGCTTATCTCATTCTAAGAGACCTAACAGATGAGGAGCATATATTCAAATGTAAGCACAAGGGGGCTTCCCTGGTGGCGCAGTGGTTGAGAACTTGCCTGCCAATGCAGGGGACACGGGTTCGAGCCCTGGTCTGGGAAGATCCCACATGCCGCGGAGCAACTAGGCCCGTGAGCCACAACTGCTGAGCCTGCGCGTCTGGAGCCTGTGCTCCACAACAAGAGAGGCCGCGACAGTGAGAGGCCCGCGCACCGCGATGAAGAGTGGCTCCCGCTCGCCGCAACTACAGAAAGCCCTCGCACAAAAACGAAGACCCAACACAGCCAAAAATAATAAATAAATAAATATTTTTTTAAAAAAATGTAAGCACAAAAGCGCAATCACCAAATAATAGGGACTGCATATTAAAATGGCCACTATGTGCCAAGACTTTACATGGAGCATTCTAATGCTTACAACAGCAATGAAGGTTCCAGCGACAGTTGTTGATGAGGGCCACATGCTGTGCTGGACACTCTGAAATACATACTTTCTGACAGCAAACACTACATAGCACGTACTGCCTGCCAGGCCCTGTTCTAAGTCCTCCATGTATATTAATTTCTTCAATACACACACCAACTCCACACGGGAGGAGCTATGCTTAACCTTGTGCTACAGATGAGGAAACCAAGGCACAGAAAGTTTAAGTACCTTGACCAAGGTCACAGAAGTTAATAAATAACAGAGCTAGGAACCAAATCCAGAAAGTCTAATTCATACAACCCTTCAAGGAAGATAATGTCCTATGCCCATAGGGAGGCTTTCAGCTGTCCATTAACTGACAAATTAACCTCAAAACTCCACTGGCTTAACATCACAACAGTTCGTTCTCACTAATGCTACATGTTCATTGCAAGTTGACGAGGCTCTATGCTCTTCATGGTCACTTAGGGACTCTGACTGATGAAGGCTCTACCACAAGTAGTGCCGCCAGCTGCCACAGCAGGGAGAAGAGAGCACACAGAGATGGCACACGTGCTCTTCTCTGCTTCAGCCGAGAAGTGACACAGGTCGTTTTCCCTCATGGTCATTAAGTATGTGGATTTCAAAGGACATTTCTGAATACAAGGTAAAGAAGATATTGAAATGGCAGCAAGGCCTTAATTAAGCAGGGAAGGTACTCACACAGTCCCACCTAACTACAAGAGGACTTGGAAGTTAGTCTTTCACACTCCCAGAAGGGAAGAAACAGATGTTAGTAAACACTAGTAGTGTCCACCACAAGCTGCAAGTATCACAACACCCAACTAAAAGTTCCACTCCATACCTTATGGAAACCAGCATTCTTATAACAGAGAAGAAGAAAATGGCTATTGGACAGGTAACCAACAGTGTTCATCATACACCCTCATCTTAAGATGAAGAACCCAAGACTTAGAGACGTTTAGTAATGTACACAAGGTCATTCAACAAGGAAGTAACAGCCTGAATTTGAACCCTGGTTTGACTCCAAAAGTCTGTATTGTTTTTACTCCAGCAAACTGCCTCACAAAGGAAGAAAGAAAATGTTTCGTGATCATCTACCACTCAGGGTTATCCACAGTGGTCCACAAAGTCAGGAGAGAGAACTGGAGCTCAAGCTGGCTATGGACCACCACTGCATCATACAGAAGTGCAGATGTCAGCACTGGAAGGGGCTCTCAGGCAAGAGACCAGACCACCTTTCGCCACATCAGCACTTTTTCACACACAGAAACTGTGACCCATCAAGTGAAGTACTTTGTCCAAAAGTACCTGGACTATAATGAGATAGCTCTACTATAGCATTTGTGTCAGCCAGGGTCCTGGCAGCAACCAGAGGACACATTCACAAAGTATAACTGAAGGTGTGGGCAGGGTAAAGGGGACCAGGGGATTGGGCAGCAGGCCGAACCAGCAGCAGGGAAAAGCTGTTACCATCCTAGTCCTGAAGTGGGAAGGAGAACAGAGTCTGGTAAAAACTGAGGCTGTTGGAAAGGGACAACCCAACAGAAGGTGTGGCACAAAATAGAGGAACACCATCATTGCCAAATGTGACCTGGCAGAGAGGGAGCTGGAGAAATAAATATCCAGACCTCTCTTTCCTCCCAACTCTCTAATCCTCCTCCCTCCCCCACTGATACCTCCCATTGGCCAAATCCACTGGAAGCCAAGGGTCAAGGAAGCCTGGGTGATACAGTCCATAGAAGTCTATCTCCAGGGGCCCAGAGCAGGGGAGAAAGGGTAAAAAGGGGATCTGAAGTGTTAAACTGAGACTATACATTATAGCAACTTTTCTTTTTATTTATCGATTCATTTGTTTGCTTATTTACCATGTTCAGTGTCAGAAAGTGCTAAATACATTTAAATCCCCATCAAAATTCAAGTCTGTCTTTGAAATCTGGTAGTGAAAGCATGTCACCTATCCAAGTATAATGCTATTTTTATTTAGAAGATCAAGGGTATATTTTAAGGCCATGTTTAGTTCAGCATGAGGTAAAGAAAACTACATTTTAACCACAGCTTGACTTCTCGTTAAACATGGCAGATTGACCACATGTGATTATCTCTCTCTCTCTCTCTCTCTCTCTGTCGAAGCCCCATTAAAACAACAGTAAAGAAATTAAAACAAAACAATGAGAGAGAGAGAAAAGAGAAGAGAGAGAAGTGTACAAGTCCACACAAACTAAGAAAATAGGAAAGGAGACCTTAGTGGATGAGAGCTGTCAACACATTTTTTGAAGATGGGAAGTCAGTGGAGGAGTGTGTGTCAATTTAGAAGAGTGAAGGAAATGCCAAAGAAAAGTGAGCCAGTTAGCCCCAAGAGAATTCTGGGAAGGCTTAGGACTTAAAAATACCAGGTACCACAGGCGTTAGGGGTAAGATACAGGAAAACAGGAATTGAAAGTATGTACGTGGAGGAGTAGGTTCCCACATTTCCTTCATCCCATGCAGCTAGCCAGGCAACCGTTCCATCCACCCTTTCTGTGCCCAGGAAACAAAAGCTGTAGTCTCTGAAGACACTGGATCAGACACACTCGGGGCACTAGGAACACTGGGTATAGTAGAGGGTGGGATGAGGCACATGACAGAAAATGGAGGGATCAAGTGAAAGTCTATATATGGAATGGCAGGAACCCAGCCAGCCTACCCCCAATCCCAAAATACGTGCAGGCAGGCTAAGGGATTCTATCCTTGAATAAGTAAAGGTCACTAGAGGAAATTCCCCTGTATACTGACATTTGGATGTCCTCCCACAAAAAGGCAGTCGCTGCCCAATCACTCTACAGTGAAGCCACTAGTTGGCAAGCTCTGCCTTTCCATCCAACGCTTCCACTCAGCTTTTGAGGGCTCAACTCTTAAACACGAATTGACAGCCAAGGATCACAAGACATTTAGGGAGAGCCTCTAAAATGAGAGAATAGAAGAAAAGTTTATATGTATTTATATATATTTACATATATAAATGTGTATTTTTATGTATTTCATATATATATGTATACACAAACCATGAAAGGACGCTATGAGAAAGATAGAAAACAAGGCATTGATGGATATTGAAAATATGATAATCAAAATGAAAAAAAGAGTAGGAAGATTAAAATAGGGAAATCTCTCCAAAAGTAGAACATAATAAAGACCAAGAGAGTAAAAGGTAAGAAAAGTAGAGGAATAATCACGGAGGTCTAACATCCAAATAATTGAAATTTCAGAAAGAAGAAAGAGGGAAGAAAATTATTAAAGTAATAATACAGGAAAATTTCTCAGATACTAAGGACATGAATTTCCACATTGAAAGGGCAAAAGGAAGGGCCAGAAAAGATGAATGCATAAAGATCTACACCAATTCACATCATCATAAAATTTCTGAATAATATGGGTTAAAAGAAAATCCTAAAAGCTTCTAGAACTGTATAAGAAAAAAAAATCCTATACAGAAGATTAGGAGACAGACTGGCAGCAGACTTTTAAGTAACAACATTGAAAACTAGGAGACAATGTCTTTAAAATTCTGGGAGAAAAAAATCAACCTATAATTTTATATGTAGCTAAACTATCTACTTCATATGATGAGTTATATAATTTTGCCTTTAGGAGAGTTGCATTTCCATGCTCATTGACACCTGGCTTGGCCATAAGATTTGCTTTGGCCAATGAAATGTGAACAGAAGTGACATGTGCCAATTCTGAGCAGCAGCACTGAGAGTCATCACTGGTTTTGTCAGTGCTCCTTTTCTTTTGCTGTGAGAACTGCTTTTCCCAGAAAGGGGTTTCTTCCTCAGCCTGGGTCCAAGAATGAAAAATACCAAGAGAGAGCTGTGGCTGACCCATGAAGAACAGAAGACATGAGTAAGAAAGAACTTGTTGTGTAAACCATTGAGGTTTTAGAATAATTTACCACCACAGCATAACCATTAGTCAGTAAAAAGCTGACTAATACACTTCCCATACGCCTTTATTTAGGAATCTACTAGAGCATGTGCCTCAACAGAACAAGTGAGTAAACCAAAACAGAGGGAGACTTTGGACCCAGAAAACTAGGACTCTAACACATGAAACTGGTGACAGAAAGTCCTAGGATGATACCTGTGCAGCAAGCCTAGAGAGCAACTAGCCCAGACTGAAGCAGGAGGCTGGAACACTCCAGGAAAAAATAAAATTGATATATTATCTGATAGTTTTTAGTATTTAGAAAATAATACTGAGAACTATTTGACAAATCTGATGGATGTTGTAGAGAAACTAAGGAATAAATACAAAGAAAACCAGGCAAATAAAAATTAAGCAATTATTGACCCCAGGGAAAATAAAATATTATTTAAAAAAGGACATGTAAGCTTAATGCATTGGCTTACCAGTGGCCAATATTTACAAAGCTATAATAATATAAACATTGAATACCGATTTTGAAGAAATATGCAATTTACTTATATTAGGGCAATAGGGGAGGGAAGATGGAGGGATTCTGTTCACAAATATTCCAGGGCATCTCCTTCCAGGCATGTGGTAGGACTGCCCTTTTCTGGCCTTCTTTAAAATTAACTGTGGCCCTATGGTTTCCTTCAATCAATAAAACATGAGGGAAACTGCCTTGTGACATAACTGGGCAGAAGCTTTGAGAGCCAGGATGTAGTCAGCCTGTTATTTGCAGAGATCGTGGAATCGGGTGTTGTGATGGAGACTCCATCAGCCTAGAGGACCAGCATAAGCCAGAGGTTCCCTAACCACCTAGGGTGAACATGTAGCAGGAGCAAGAAATAAACTTTTGTTGTATCAAGCCACCAGTAATGAGGAGCGGTTTGTTTGCAGCATACACTAGCCAAGCATGACTACGAGACAGCTAGAGTCTCATCTACCATTACAGGAAGTCAACAAGCAACATCTAAAATAATGAACCAAGGAATAGCAGTAAAAACATGTAAAATATGAAGGTAAATACCACAGGCAATAACTAAAATGGTTAAAAGGTGGTTGCTCCAAAGAAGCAGGCTTAAGAGGGAGCCGTGCTGGCCTGTTTTTGTTGTCTGTGTTGTTACAAGCCTGATGTTTTAAAAGAATATTTGTACTATTACCTTGATAAAAATAATTTTAAACCATCCTATATGTGCACACTCTAGTGGGGATCCAGTATAAGGAACAAGATGCTGGTAGCAGCAGGGTTGTATGTGAATTTCCTCTCCAGTGCTTAGAATTCCTAACGAAGAAAAGAGGGTCTAGCCTACGTTGTTTTTAATAGAGAAACTCAATTACCATGAGACCTTTAAGACAGGTCCCTCTAGATTGAACACTGGCTCCAGATATTTGTAGGACTTTTATCTCCAGGATCATAATTCCAAAAGAAGCAATGATAAAAACAGTAGATAGGGATGAATGAAGAGTTTTGATTCTAAGTAATCAGGGATACTTAGAATAAGTCGTCAGAAGGACTTGGAGATTGTATTATAAAATCCTCATGAACGTACATGTTTCTCCAAGGGCTGAGGAGAAAAGGGCTCCCTAGGAGCATCTCTGTCACAATAGGACAGCTGCCCAAGTGGACCCTGATACCTCGTTCTAGAGATATTTCTTCCTCAGAGAGTTTCTCTGCTCACGTTTAGAGGAATTTGTACTGTGCTTCTGTAAAGGAGCAATACCTCTCACACTCCAATAGTGAATAAGGCAGAGCAGCCTAGGAAAGACCTGTGCATCTCACAGCAAAGTAACACAGAGATGAAGCAAGATGAATGATGGCTTATGGTGAAGCCCATTTCATCACCCAGAAGAGTCAGGAGACTCACCCAAAATACCCAACTCATCCAAAACATCAGGAGAGAGAAGCCTCTAGTGAAAGCTGTGTTTCTGTGTGTACTGCCACATCAATCCAACCATACTGCCTGTCATAACACGGCACCCATTTGGAAGATGGTGTGTTGGGAACAGGGATAGTACTTGTAGCTTTGGACCACAGAGTAAGTTATATATGCCTGGATCAGGGTGCACTGTCAACGACAGCTCCCATCATATGCCCAATGCATTCCTAAATGGCTCCATCTTTGGCTGCTCTTGCAAGCCTAGTCATTTGATCATGTCATGGCTGCTTGTGAACTGGAATCACATAAATGAACCAAATTGGTCCTTTATATCTGAATTGGATGTGAGGTGTTCACACTGACTTTTAAATACGGACTTCCATATGTTCTGGGACATGACAAGATGATAATGAAATCAAACTATAAATTTCTGACTGGGGAGTAGGTGCAGCTCTACTATCCTTCCTTCCCAATCCTTCTTCCAAGACCAAATCTTCTCTCCCCTCCCTAAACTAAAGACACATCACATGCATCTCTGACTGATGCAGAGCTGCAGCTCCAAGCCATACTGGATGCTCTAACCTCTGACTCACATGGTCCCTAGGGCCTAGGACCAGTTTTTCAGCGTTAATAGCTTTCTCTTCCACCTCCTGCTAAACTAAACAAAAGTTCTAAGAATGTCGACCAAATTGTCACTTTGATCCAACATCTTGAGTTCAAGGGATTCTAACATGTTCTGAACGCTAAAAATCTCAACTCTTCAAAATCTGACCCAAATCTACCTTACCTTCCAGTCTTTTCTCCAGTAGCTTCCTGCAACATCCACACCTCATTCCACTATGCTAGATTACTTGTGGCTCGGCGAACAACCCATGTATTTCCCTGCTGTCAACCTCTGCTCATGCCAGTGCCTTGACCAGGAATTTTCTCTCCCACTAGACTATGAGACAACCTGAGAGTAGGGACTGCGCCCTTCTCATCTGTTCATTCCTGGCACCCAGCATAGCACGTAGCCCATAAGAGGTACTCGATAAATATGTGTTAAACAAATCTTAAAAGGCACCACAAACCATTCGCTGATCTCTTAAAGTAACAAATGTACCAACTGAAGCATACTACGCCACATGATGCTTCAGAACAGCCGATATCAAGGCTTACATACCCCACATATGAGCTAAAGAGCCTAAACAAACTAACAAACAAACAGTGATCTCAGATCTCAAGAGAAAAAAGAAGAAAGGAAAACCTCACTTCTCAAAATACTACTTCAGTGTGGCCAGAAGATGGGAGGAGCCTCACGGAAGCCTTTCAACTCCAAAAAAAAAAAAAAAAAAACAGGTGCAGTGTATGTTCCTGGGCCCTCCGTGTGCTCTGAGCTTGCAGCAAATGACTACTCCAGATAGGATTCTGTTTCTCACCTGGGCACTGAGAAATCAGAAGTCTGGCAGGAGAACAGAGCCACAGTTTTCTTAGTTAATAGATCTCTGATGCTCATGGTGTTGAAACAAATGCAGAACAAGAGGAGACAAAACATCCCCTCTCGCCTCAACACAAAAGAGCAGCCCAGAGGTCCAGGTGGTCCATGACAACAGCGAAGGTTAGTCCAGGAGCCACAACTAAAAGACCAAACACCAACATTCACTACATGCACGAGGCAGAAATGCTACAACGGTTCCCTCTTAACCCCATGAACTGGTTTGAGGGCTTAAGCACAATGCATGTCATTAAGGACTTTTAAAGGAGATATGCTGTGGATAATCTGCATATGATGGAGATCTGGTTACTGTATAGAGCAAATGCCACCCGATTTCAGACGTCACCAAAAAGTTTGCTAACATGTACATGTAGCATAATTTTTAACCAAAAACCTGGAGTTCTGAAAGAAAAATGACACCTCCAAGCCTATATGGAAAGCGGCAGGAGGCAGGGGTAGAAAAAGACGTACAGGAGAGAGGGGCAGCGTGTTGGTAGCAGTCGACAACGGTTTGTGTAATTGAACTTGTCTGGCCTTCCTAAAGACCTTGACGTAAACCCAGGCACCAGCTGACAGAAGCAGTAGCAATTTGAGTCCATTTGCCAGAAATTCTATGGGCAAAGCAAAAACATCACCTTTGGGCTGTAAAGAGGGACTTGGGCACAGTCGCTATTAAGAAAACAAAAAAGAGAAAATTATTTTTAAAAAGCCACATGACAGTACCTCTTTAATGATCATAATGTCCTCTGATGAAGGTGGAAGGTATTTGGAAAATAATCAATAACCTTCCCTAATAGTTTTTTCGGGGGGAAATGGTGGTCATCCTTTCGTTGCCTTCTCTTCAGCCATGCACCAGTGACACACGGCAGTTTCAAATTCCTCCCAATGACAAGGCACCCTGGAGAGTCTATTTCACACTGGACCACAGAGGAAAGAGAAAGTTGTCAAAAAGCTAGGGCAGCCAGATTTTTCTAATAAATCTGGACAGTTAGCTGTTTGGTATCGCAGAGCATTTTATTTCATAGGAGGCTGGCAGATCCCCCTGTGGCTTCTTCGGTTAATGCTTCCTGGAGAGAAGAGGCAAGAACTGTGAGTGGGTTCACCCCAAGTGAACTGTGAGATGCCCAGAGTGTCCCATGGATGTATAACCGGACTATGGGATAGACTACTGCCCATATTCTGCAGCAAAGCTTTTATAGCAATAGTGGGGACTGCAAAGATTTCAATGCCAGGAGAGCAGGAAAAGGACAAGCACAGGTCAAATGGAGGCAGAACTTGGAGAGCCACAGAGTTGTCCCCAAGGGGGCTGACCGGCCCTCCAAGTTACAAAGATCAGAAAACTACGACAAATGCAAGCTAGCTATTTCAGATGGCAATCCGGTTAGGAAAGACTGGGCAGCAGTGGCAGTACTAGTCATCAGGCAGGTAGAAACACTGTGTTCCCACAAGAGTTTACTTGAACTGGACCCTAGCTGGCAGCCAGGTAGCGAGACAGAGCCCAGCACCCCAGAAAAAGGCCTAGCAAAGCCTAGGAGGGATGTCAGAGCCCCAACGAAGCAGGACAGCCTTCAGTGGGTTCCGGGAGCTTGTCCCAGCTTCACCCACACCCTAATGTAAAAAGGGTGACTGCAGGGCTTCCCTGGTGGCGCAGGGGTTGAGAGCCTGCCTGCCAATGCAGGAGACACGGGTTCATGCCCTGGTCCGGGAAGATCCCACATGCCGCGGAGCGGCTGGGCCCGTGAGCCATAGCCGCTGAGCCTGCG
Source organism: Delphinus delphis (assembly GCF_949987515.2). Taxonomy (NCBI): domain Eukaryota; kingdom Metazoa; phylum Chordata; class Mammalia; order Artiodactyla; family Delphinidae; genus Delphinus; species Delphinus delphis. Next base: position 3,990,614 of record NC_082704.1, read on the forward strand.
CGTCCGGAGCCTGTGCCCCGCAACGGGAGAGGCCACAACAGTGAGAGGCCCGCGTACCGCAAAAAAAAAAAAAAAAAAACACGGGTGACTGCAGACTAATTAGCGCCCACGGGCCTCAGGGGCTCTTCCCAGGGGCACTTAGTACTGAGTCATCAGACTACTTCCAGATGTTATCTACTGAGCAGCATCGGGGGTGGGGTGGATTACTACTCGCCTGCCAAGGTCAGTCCTTAATGCTTCAGGCACTGAACGTCACTGAGTCTTCCGGCTGAGACCTTTAGCACCTATCCGTGATGGGGGGGCCGGGGCAACTAGAGTCTGACAATCAGATGGCAGGTCTGGAATGCAAGGTCTATTTCACCCCTGTGCTCTGCCAAGGTCATCAATCCACTGTGCAGGGCATCCAGTGCCATGTAAGGGAATGGAATTCAGCCTTTGATTCAGCAATCCAAGGCACTAGCTCGCATTATATCAATGTCTAAGTGATACCAGTAGATAAAAATCTAGCATTAGCATTTCAGTGTCAGTGGCCTCAGAGAGAGCTTCAACATACGTAGCAGATGGATTCACTCTTTTAGATTTAGTTCCCGTCTCTCGGCAAACTCCTGCAACAGCAAAGGAATAATTACTGCTCAGTGGAATACTGTACAGCGCTAGCCAACTAATAAAGTGACATCAATTTAAACCAGTAAATATGAATATTTGGAAGGGAAAAGAATTCTCTTTCCAGAGCAATTATTTGTCTTTTCAGAAATGTTTGCCAATACAAAACCCTCCTCCCCCGCCTGTGGAACTGCAAAGACAAGAACCACAGCAGGGCATCTTCACCACTGGAAGGGGCTGGAAGGCATTGGGCAGAGGGGCAGAGATGGCTTTGTACGGAGCCTTGTGCATTGCTAAGGGGAACACAACTTAAATCTAAAACTCATATGCAATGGAAAGCACACTCACAAAGGAAAGATAGCAAATGGTAGGGTGACCACCATTTTTGTTTGTTTTGTTTTTGCGGTACGCGGGCCTCTCACTGCTGTGGCCTCTCCCGTTGCGGAGCACAGGCTCCGGACGCGCAGGCTCAGCGGCCATGGCTCACGGGCCCAGCCGCTCCGCGGCATGTGGGATCTTCCCGGCGGACCAGGGCACGAACCCGCGTCCCCTGCATCGGCAGGCAGACTCCCAGCCACTGCGCCACCAGGGAAGCCCCCAGGATGACCATCATTTTTTTCACGTGGACTCCACTTGACAGACAAAAGATCATTTTCGCGTTCATTATCTCACTAGAGGCACCCAACATCTCTGCAAGGCAGGCAGGGAAAGGACTGTTAGACCCATTTTACAGATGAAGAAGCTGAGATGTGATAGCGATTTAATGGACTTCATTCAGACCTGCTTCTGTCCCACAACCGTGGCATCACCTAGGTGGCAGTGGATACAAAATGGCATCCTCATCCCTCCACTGGCCACCTCACCCCAACCACACCAGCTACTGCTCTTAATTCACTGAGGAAACTGCCTGCATCCTAGGTGTGGAGGCAGCTGTTCAAAGCCCTTTACACCCACATCCAACTGGTTCCCACTAGAGGCCGACAGCTGGTCTAATTGAATTGTCATTAGGCACTAGAGGCAGCACCTCCACGGTTTACCTTCGACAGAGAAGTCAACAGATGTATCTCCCTAGCTACTCAAGAGTGTGCTTGGAACAGTTCGCTTTGATTCCCTTTTAAAGCAATAATGGCCCCACCACTACTACTCCGCCACACCACAAAGAGCCAGCAAGGCACGGCAGCGGCTCAGTACCCTGAGGACTCATGAACCGCTCCCACCCTACCCCCATCCACATGGACATTTAGGAAAACCTTCAACAGCATCGCTCTTACACTGGGGCAACAAGGTCCCTGCCCGAGACCTCACACTTTACAGGGCCTTGCTCTGGCCCCACTCCAGCCTCACCACTGCCCATAGAGCAAGGAATCTATGGGGCCAAGGGGACTTGCCCACCCAACGTCTATGCTTCCCTCTTCTATGCCACTCTCAAACTACCCAAGACCTTGAAATTCCCTGCCCATGTGCCCCAAGCCTGTGTTCATGGCCTGGCAATCCTCTGCCCTAGTTTTGCTTTCCTGAGGATGGACCAAACCACAGATGGACACAACCCTAGGCCTGAGTGGTGAACGACGGGTGTCCACTGAGCAGCTGTTACCCTTCTACCCGGTGATGATGAAGCTTGACCATGTGGGCTACAACAGTACCTCTCAAACTTTAATGTGCTTGTGAATCATCTGGGATCTTATTAAAGTCCACACCTTGGTTAAGTAGGCCTAGAGTAGGCCCTGAGAGTTGACAGTTCCAATGAGTGCTTGGGTAATGCTGATGCTCTGGGCTGGGGTCCACAATTTGAGGAGCAAGGTTGGTGTCTATAGGCTTGTGTGGAGGGCCCCTCAGGGTAAGGGACAGAGCCAAGAGCTTGGAGAGAAAGGGGAGTTTGCAGTGAGCCTGTATTTTGCGCCCTTGCCCCAGGCCCACCAAAGTTAGGGGTGGCCTTGCCTTTCATCATGTCAAGAAGTATCAAGAGTATGTCAACATCTCTGAGCACCAAAGGAAAACAGTGAAGTGAGACATACCATTTGTCCTTCCTCCAAAGCCCCTACATCCTTCCCACCATCCCCTCCCATGCCAGAAACTGGGAGGCCATCTCCTGGGACCTGTCACAGTGAACACATTCCATCAATTTTCAATATCAACCTCCCCCTTCCATGGATGGCCACGTAGTGTTTTACTATGCCACCATAATGTCTGGCTCTCAGAAGTCCGACCTTCCACTTTGCTTACCAGTGGTCAGTGTCAAAGACTGAAGATGTGGAATTCAAGTAAGCTGGAAAAAAAATACTAGACTCTTAAAGACAACACATCTTCTACCAAGCAGTCCCACGTACTCCCTGGCCTGAGAGGAAGGGCAGGACCCTTTAGGTAGACCGGACCCATCCACACTAACACGTAGCCAAGACATCATAAAACCCCAGCCTCAGGCACTGGTCCACCAGCAAGTTACAGACAATCTATACTCACATTACCGCACCCACATGAGCAAGCCTGGAGTTTTTCCTGTCCTTTATCATTGTAAAGAGATAGGTAAAAACAAAAATAAACACAAAACCACAGAAATATTGTTTAATTGGAATACGCAAATGGGGGAGCAAACCACCAATGCATTCCTGAGGCAGTTTTCAAAACTTCTTCAACGCGAAGTCACTCCAATCCAAGGGTAGCGGTAGCCCATACAAAACAGATGAAAACAAAACTTCATATGGAGTATGAAATGGGGATGGGCAGCCCAGAGCCCTGTTTACTTGGGACCCATTGACTGATACACATGGAGGCACCCAGGGCAGCTTCTAGTGCTCCCAAGTGCTCCCAAGTGCTCCCTTTGGAAATGATCACTGAAGCGTAAGTCACTTTATTAAGATCAGATCAGACTTTCTAATCTCACCGATTAGCACTCAGGCACAAGAGAAGCAAAAAAAAGTTCAGATGAAAAAGTTACAGCACAGTACAGTGGTCCGGGGAGTGGATCACAGAGCTGCGAAATGTTTTGATAACACATCCAAATGAAGCCTCATGCTCACTTGAGGAATACAGAGAGCTGGGTTTGAGTCCTAATTCTGCAGTTAAATCACTTTGTGACCTTAAATAAGGCCCTTCCCTTCTCTGAGCCTCAAGACATAGGACGCAGATGGCCTTTGTCCAGCTCTGACACTCTGGGATTTTATGATTATTTCAGCATTCCATATTTAAGTGAAGATTCACGGTCATATCATCCATCACAGATAGATGCTAGCAGAAAATAAAGGAAGCCTCTATGGTGTTCTGCTGGCACAGTTCTGTGCTTTCGTTCAGAAGCTCAAAGCATTTTAATAGCTTATTCTGTTGGAACCATAGCAGAAAAACAAAAAGGAAATTAATCTTGAAGAAATCATATATCTGCAATCTTTTACTATCTCTTAGTAAGGCTCCAGCTACTTCTGCACATTGCCAGTCCTTACTGAATTCTGGAAAGAGGGACAGAAGATAGTGTTTGAGTCTTTGCAGGGAGGGAGGTGGTCTTTAGGGTATAAGACCAGGGAGGCAGCGAGCCCATCAGGAAGCATTTGCAGGAGTCTAAATAAGCGATAGAGAGGACCCGAACCAAAAAGTCATGTCAATGGAGGTGGAAAGGACAGGACAGGTCCAAGTGGCATTCAGGAGGATACACTCACAGGACTGGGTGCTGGGGTTGAGGAGAGAGAGGGAGAATGAATGCCAAGCATTTTACTTGGGTGATGACACGCATGACAGTGCCATTATCCAAGCTACGACGCTGAGAAGGAAAAAGAGATTTGAGACGCAAGCTGATGAGTTAAAGGTTGGAACGTTGACTGTGAAATGTCTGTGGATCATCAGGTGGAAACGTCCAGTATGCCCGTGAGTATACTGTTGTAAAGTCCTACAGGTCTCCGCAGGACCGAACGCAACCACGAGATTGTTCTGGAAGTCCTCAGCATACGGGGTCCCTGCCTCCTTGTAATTTTGCCACATTGTTTCGTTTATTCATTAAACCGTTTAGAGTCCCCTCCCCCAAATGTCCGGAGTCCCTCCTTACTGCGCTAGGCAAGGGGACATATGGGTGAACAAAAACAGACGTGCTCTCTGCTCTCATCTAGCTTGTAGTCTCGCAGTAGAGACAATTGACAAGAAAAAATATATAGTTATCATTTTAAGTTATGATAAATATTACGAAGGAAACAAATGGGTACAGTGATCAAGAGTACCAGAGGGAAGAGGGGGGACCTCTCGAGAAGGCCTTTAAACCAACACTTGAAGGACATTCCTGGCCAAGGTAATAGCACATGCCAAGACCTAGAAGGAGCAAGAATTTAGTCACAAAGCTAGGACACCCCTAGCTTGGGTTCTGTGCTGTGCCTGGAAAAGTTGCTGCTGTTACTGATGTCTCAGTGATAGTAATAAAGTAGTACAAGAAGGCATGCTCATAAAATTATAGCAAAGCCAAAGCACTTGATGCCTGTGACATGGTGGTTAACGATTTTATGTTGTCACTGATGGGACTGGCTGGATACAGATGGTTACATTAGTCAGATGTAATATTAACTTAAACAAAACTTTAGATAAAATTGCCACGGAACTCTGCATTCCATTACTAATAGCTCTGATTGCCTCAAATCATGCCAGAATGTGGAAGTCGCGCTCTGGGCAAAGTCACCATTCTGTACGATTTCAGTCAAACGCTGTCATTGAGGAAGCAACACTTAAAATAACGTTCCTTTTAATGATTAAATAGAGGGTTGGCACAAACTACAGAACAGAAAAAAAAAAAAGATTCGATATAGCCACTGGGGAAGGGATAAGTAGGTTGTGTTTTGCAATTCCTTCCTGGTGGGTTTACAATTATTCCACAGCATGACAGCTAAAATGCCTAAGAAATCGCTTACCTGAACCTCAGTAATAATTAGTTTTCTATCCTTTGTATGTTCACCGTGAGTTCTGTTGACCTCGCCATATGGAAAGTCTGAGTTTACCCATTTACAGTTCAAGTATTCATTCCTTGCAGGCAAGCAAAAGTCTGCTGGGGGGTGAACAGTGCCTGGCCAGCAGTGTGTGTTTTAACTAGGATGTTTAAGATGCATCAGTTGAATAACTAATGTATAAATCTTAGCTGGCTGGGTAAGAAAATGAAAACAAGCTTTATTGGGTATAGACACAGATTTAGCTCAAGTCTTTTTGCTTTTAAGATGAGACGTCAAAAAAGGCAAAAGACAGACTCCTCTTTGTAGCGCAATTAAAAGGGAAACGAATTGTGTTAATGTGTTTTGCTTGTGATTTGGCTGAAAACCGCGGTGCTTCAGTATCACAATTTAGGTGCGGACCAGCAGCCAGTGAAGAACTCACCGGTGCTGTCAACTGCTCGCCACTCCCTCGTTTGTAAAACCATTCAGGAATGTGTGGTCTGCCTGCAGCAAGCTATAGCTAAAGCTATTCTTTGTAATTAAGGGCTATTTTTAAATTTACATTTTAAAGTCCACTGGCAGCCCTTATGTCTTTTGTCTCACGAGGGTGGAACCGACAGGGTGGGCCGTTCAGAAAAGCCCTCAATCTAACCCCAGCCCTCAGCAAAGGAGCCATGTGTGATTCTGGCAAAGGACTAAAGGGCTCCAGCTTGCTGGTGGTGTTTGCGTCACTAGGGGGCTATCAGCCCCATCGGAGTCCCTGGAACACAGCGGCCCTCTGCTGTAACACAGTACATAAGCTATTGCATCTGCAGAACTCTGTGCAGCTTGCTTTGTGCTATTTCCACAAATGCTAAATAGCCCAACAGAACACAGACTTTCTTCAACACTCCTGGCTCCGGCAAACAAGCTGGGGAAAGGATTTGACTATATAGAGTTCAATTTTGACTCTTGGGGTTTCCAGAGGTTCAGCTCAAATGTAGTGCTGAGGGTGTGTTTCTTTCCCTCAAGTCAAACAAGCTGAATGCCAAAGGCCACAGAATTGTCTTCCGTGCTTCAGAACTCACAAGTGACGGATGAACTGTACGTCTCTACCTCCTCGAGCCTCACTTTATACACAGGGAAACTGAGGCTCTGAACGATTAGATGACTCGCCTAAGGTTTCCCCGCCAATTAGCGGCAGAGGACTGGCTAAAACCTGAGTTTTGTCCTCTCCCGGCGGGCCTCTTTCCAACACACTTCATCATCCGCTAAAGCCAGCCTGCTAGAAAATGTCCAGGCAGTGTGTCATGTGGAGTAATTTACTGGTATAGAGGGCTATCTGTGAGGGGTAAGCGAATGTAAACTCTAAGCCTCTTACAGAACAGCCTGGTTATTGAGCTGCCCAGCTTCCATCTGTGGTCAGGCCAAAGCTTAACACCTTGCTGGGTCACCATGGCCCAAGCAGGGTTTGACTGGCTTAGACTTGAACTATGCTCCACCGTTCCTCGTATCTGTTACCCCTAACTCTGACCCATCTTCTTGTGGCTTGGCTTGTGACCTAATACTGCCTTCCCCCAACTTCCATCCCACCATATTCCGTTCCTCAGTCTTCCACCCCTACTGCTGCCCCACCTGGCCCTATCAGGATTTGAAGTCCAGGCCATCGTAGACAGAGTCCTCCCTCCCTCTTGGCCCACCAGTCCCCATGGATGAGCAGTGGGGGCAGGGGGTGAGGTGGCGGAGGCAAGGGTTATTTGAACACTCGCTTTTTCAAAAGATCAGCTAGAAGTTTCTCTCCACCACCCCTTGGCATAGCTACAGTGCAACGAAAAAGGATAATCGAAAGCTGACCCAGGGCCTTGCAAAGATCATGAAGGCCCTGTCGAATGAAAGGATGAAATTAGGATCCACGCACAATTAGGACTGAATGCATTTTCTTACATTCCTGGCTTTTTAAAATTGTTCACCTCTATATGGTTTATAGTAGCATTTTCCTAGCTAGAATATTTGCTAGGTATGAAATTACTATTATTTGGGACAATTGTTTTGGTGATGTTTTTAAAAGAGCCAGGAAGTCACCTAAACTATCAGAAAGATAACTCCTCATCAAACAGCTTGGAGACCTTTCATTTAGAGCAATAACCGCTGTGTAGAGAAAGTTAGCAAGAAAATTCGGCCTCATTAGCAAATGTGCGTTACACTAGTGACTGGCAATTAAATAAATACATAAAACTATAATTCAACTCAAACTACTAAACTTGTGATAATCTAATCATGGGCTGGCATATTTTACCTTTCCTCTATCTATTAAAAAAAACAGCAGCAATGGGTTTCTGAGTAAATTAGGAGTATAAACATGAGCTCTTAGGGGATGTTTAGCCCGGTTCAGAGAACAACTTGTTTCCAAGCTCTCTGACAACATTCATTTGCATAGAAATAATTAGTGTGCTGATTTCAAATGATCTTTACCTATTCATTGGAACATACTCCATCAAGACCTCTACTTGGCAATATTCGGCTTGCTGTTTATAAGATCATTTCTGCTTGCAAGTAATAAAGATCAATCATTTTAAAGGAACGTCTAATTCGGAATTGTCTCGACATCAGAATGCCCACCCCTCTCCCCTCCTCCCTCCGCCCCTCGCCCGCCCTGTCTATGTTAGGGAGGCCCAGCTACACTACACAGACACACTTCAGCGTCCACCAAACCCTCATTAAAGAGCATTAGAATAAAAATGCCTATAAATGCCCCCATGCGATAAGACCTGAAGCAGTTTACCTGGTTATTAGGGGTATATAAACCAAGACTCCACTTAGGAGCCAAAACACCCAGGGCTTTAAGAGATTTTAAAGAAAAAGAAACAACCATGTACCTGTGTTACTCTTACAATTAGAAAACAATCTAGTCGTGTAAAAGTTTTCAGAGGAAGGATAAAGAAGTACATTCGTAACTCAAACACTATCTGAGCAACAGCACCCCTGGCGACAAAACTCTCAAGGGAAGCCCTAGGAACCCAGCTTCTCTTTAAAGACCTCCAGAGCCTCAGAGCTTCCCACCTCCCAAAGCTCTTCCCATCAGCCAAAGGCTCAAGGCATTAGACCGCCTTTCTTTACATGGGGCCAAAACCTGCCTCCCTGTAATTCCTACACATTGGTCCAAATATCTTGGGGGGGGGACGACTAATGTTTTCTATGGTTCTTTACATGGCATTTTTCACATACATGTTCTCAGTGGACCTTCTCAATAATCCTGTGAGGCAGACATTCCTACGACTTTTATCTTTTTTTCTAAACTATGTGATGCATAGCAGTGTTTTGGGTTTTTTTGTTTGTTTTTCGTGTTTTTTTAAAAAATATTTATTCATTTATTTTTTTGGCTGCGCTGGGTCTTCATTGCGGCGTGCGGGATCTTCGTTGTGGCATGAGGGATCTAGTTCCCCAACCAGGGATCGAACCTGGGCCCCCTGTGCTGGGAGCATGGAGTCTTAACCACTGGACCATCAGGGAAGTCCCTACGACTCTTGTCTTATAGGTGAAGACCTAGAGGCTAAGAGAGACTCAATTCTGCACAAAGTGGCGAAGTGGCAGGGGCAGGGCTTCAACTCAGCTTCCCTAAATCCACCTTTTATGCCACTTTTATTACTCTGCCTTGTCTTGCTGAAACAGTTAAAAAAAAAAAAAGCTTCTGCTTCCCCATGAGAACAACCCTTGAAGGCAGAAAGGGGTAGAATAATTGAAGGTGTACTCTCCATGCAGTCTCCCTGAGAGCTCTCTGCTACTCACGTGGCTTTAAATCCCCCATACAGAGGGGCCCGTATCTGTTTCTAGCCCTGAGTTCCAGGACACAGTAGCGGCCCTCCCATCTGGATGTCTCACAGTACCTCAAATTCAGCAGGTTCCAGGCTGAACTGATCAATCGCTCCTCATTGTCTCTCCACCCTCCACTCCTGATCTTGGTCAGAAATAGCACACTCTACCCAGGCAGCCATGCCAGAAACCTGGAGAATCATACTAGACACTTCTTTCTCCCTCGCCAGCACCCTTGCCCCAACATCATAAGGATTCCAAGACTTTGAAATCTCTTTTGATCTGCCTCTTCCTCTCTATCCCCACTGCTACCGCCCTATTCCATTCACCATGAAATTTCACTTCGACAAATTCAACAGACTCCTAACGGTCTCTGTGCTTCCAGTAGCAGCCCTCTCAAATCCACCCGCCTCCAGGTAGATCACCACCAGAGGGATCCAATATGGCGATCTACGTCCCTCCCCTGCTACCAACCTGCCAATGGCTTCCTGTTGCTTCCAGAAGGGACTGGGAATGTAGATGGAACACCATTATATTTTTTAAGTTCCCCAGGTGATTTGACTGAGTCAGCGAAGTTGGGAAGTAATGGCGTGAGAGGCAAAGTTGACACCCTCAGTGATCTGATTCCTGCCTACCTCTCTAGTCATCATTCCTGCCACTTTACCCTCAGCAATGAACATTCCAGTGATCTCAGAAACATACCATGCTGGCTCACACCTCTGTCCCCCATTAAACTGATCTCTCAGCCTATGATGTTCTTTCTACCTTTGGCCAACCTCTACTGAACCTTCAAAACTGAACTGAGGCGTCAATTCTTCAAGAAGTCTTTCGTGACCGCATCAGAGTGGATCAGCCGTGCCTCCTCTGTAACCCCCATCACACTGCACAGAGTTCTCTATCATAGCACTTAGCACACCGTGCTGAAATTATTTCCTATGTGTCTGACTCCCTGGCAAGCCTAAAAGCTCCTCAAAACCAAGGACCACGTTTATCCATCACTGGCAAATGCCTGTAATGTGAGAGGTACTCAGTGAATGTCAACCTGAAATGAACTTGATTTCAAGCGAGGCTCTACACTGACTAATCGGAGATTTGGATTCTGGGAAACTCAGTTCACCTGCTTGGGCCTCAGTTCCCACATCCATAAAATAAGATAATAAATCCCCAGTTTCATTCATACGCCAAACATGTGAATGTCCACTAAGTGCCAGGTACTGGGTTATGTGAAGGTCGAACCAATCAGTTAGATTTTTGTAAACTGTTACACAGTATTGCAAAAATTTTTCTGCAATTTTAGCTTTTGCTTAGTCTCTCTGGACCAGAAATAACAATTTCATTCCATAAAACCAAAGTCTACTAAGCTGTAGTTTCCATTAGGCTCACCAAGGTGTCAGGGTAAAGTCACTCTGCCCAGAGGGAAGGGCACTGGCCTAACTGGGATTGGAGGTGCAGCCCGGGAAAGCATAACATACAGAGAACCTGCTCTGGCAGGGGCGGTGCTAATCCTCCAGGGACACAGGAGTCACAGCTGAGCACCACTGAAGAAAGGTCACTGAGCCCCAATCCTTCTCCCTACTGACCTCTGCCTGACCTGTGCTCAGGTTTCCATGGGAAAGGGTGTGGAGCCTGATGCAGCAGTTTACACTGGGCTCAACAACCTGACTTCCTGAGGCTTATCCAGGACTTCCTGAAGCTTGTCTACTCAGATGAGTACTGGGTCCCCTGAGATATTTCTGGCGATGTCACTGCCAGAGGCAACAGTCTTAAAGTTCAGTCCCACAAAGCCCAGGGAAACCAAATTGATTTGCTGGACCTGAAGAATTTGATCCTAGAGCAGCTCTGGGCTATTCTCTACCAAATTACACTGCTGTTCTTGAGGGCTTGTATCCTGCATGCCCAGAGGGGATCACAAACTCACTAAAATCCTTGGACTAAAGATTCTTGGACCTGTTCTAATCTCCCACTCTCTCCCATACAGTTGTTCATCCTCTACGGGGAAATTCCAGTCAACAATTGCTTCTTAGAACCCAAAACTCTGCAGGCATCTAGCAATGACAGCATGTGATATAATGCCCAATCCCTTAATGCAATCTGATGTCTCATTGGCTCAGAAGTAACTCCTAGCATGGGGGAGCTATCAGAAGTTATGCCAAGAGCATAAGGCAAAGAGGAGACAGAAGCATTTCCTTTATGTACAGACCCCTGGAAAGCATAAGTCCACTTTCACTGAAGCAGGTTCTTATCAAGCATTCCTTCTGGATACCAGCCAGGTGATCATGCCTACCTCCAAGAAAGTGCAAGTTTTGAGCTCTTTGTCTAAGAGAAAATAAAAGATGAGACCTGTGCTATCATGTTATTGCACACTAGACATATGGAGTTAGACTTCCAGGATAACATTCGGCCCATGGACCATCTCAATCACTCATTCAATAAATATTTACTGAGCATCTACTCCACAGCTGGAAAATCAGCCAAAATCTGTCCCTGCAGAGCTCACAGCCTAGTAGGAAAGACAGACATATAAACAAAAGAGTTGCAATATGACACTGTATGAAGTCCAGAAGAATCCCAGAGCTGGAAGCCTCAGAAAAGGCTCTCCAGAAGAGGGGACACCCAGACAGGGCTTTTGAAGGATGAAGAAGGCAGACAAGGCAGGAAGAAGAGTCTGAGCAGAGGGAACTTGTTAAACATCCCAGAAGAATATTGCTGGAGCCTGAGCTAAGATGGGAGAGGGGCATCGTGAGAAATGAAGCTAAAGAAGTAGGCAGGAGGCACATCAATGCGCCCGGCTGAGAGCTTGAACGATCTGCTTCAGGAGGCTGAGGAGCCACCAGGGCGACTCTAAATATTTTCATGTTTTTATTTTGTTGTTACTAGTGGTGTTCTTGTTTCTGTTTGTTCTTTGCAGTGAAATGGCCATGACTAAATTTTCAGTTTGGAAAATAACTTCGCGTTGGTGGAAGGGGGTGTGGAGCATGGTGAGAGACCAGATTACAGGTCACTGAAACCGTCTACATGAGAGCCGATAAAAGCTAGAACAAAGCAGCAGCATGGGGGTACAAACAGCGGATTCAGGGCAATTTTCCAATAGAATAGATTTGGTAAATGTGTGGCTTTTGGGGAGAGGGAGAGAAAAGGAATGATGGCCAGATTTCTATCCTAAAGGACCCCAGATCAATGGCATTGCCATCGACTGAGAGGCAGAGCAAGTTTGGGGGCAGCTGGGATGGGACTAGTTCAGTTTAACCATACAGCTGGCAGAGCCACAGGTTCCACAGCCACGGATTCAACAAAGTACATGTCAACAATATTTGAAAAATAAATTTCAGAAAGTTCCCCAAAGCAAAACTTGAATTTTCCATGCTTCGGTAAACATTTACATAGCATTTACATGGTATTTACAAGTATTTACATAGCGTTTACAGTGTATTAGGTATTATAAGTAATCTAGAGATTAAAGTACACAGGAGGATGTGCGTAGGTTATACGCAAATACTGTGTCATTTTATATAAGGTACTTCAGCATCCTCAGATTTTGGTATCCACGGGAGTGCAGGAACCAATCCCCCGTGGATACCAAAGGATTACTGTTCTGAGTTTGAGAAGTCTGTGAAATAGAGATGTCCTGCAGATGGTTGGATACATGTGTCTGAAGTTCTCAAGATATCTCAGAGCTAGAAATATATATTTGGGAGTTATGAGTGTGTAAATGATAGTTCACATCTTGGGATTACGTAAAAATAACCAAGGCAGAAGATTTATAATGATCACAGAAGATGGTCAAGAAACGGGCAGATCATTTAAGGTAAAAATAACATTTAAGGTAAAAATTAAGGCCATTTAAGGTAAAAATAACCTGAGATAAAATAATCAGACGTAAGAGAACCAGGAGAATAAGAGACTGAGAAAGTCAAAAGAGGTTAGAGATCAAGAAGGAGAGAATAAAGAGAAAACAGATGCAAAACATTACGAAAGTAACATAGAACTTGGTAATGAATCGACTCTTCCCTATCCCATTTCTCTTACATCCAGATATGATGACAAGTTTCAAGTTCGGGTGATTAGAAGAATAATGGTATAAATAACAGAATTAGAAACGCAGAAAGAATAAATAGCTTGGGAGGAAAGCTGATGAGTTTCAGTTGGGATATACTAATTCTGAGATGCAATCGGGACATTAATCTCTAGTAAGCAGATGGGAATCCGAGACAATCTCAGGAGAAAGCTCAGATGTGGAAGTTAATTTTTTTTTTTTTTTCGGTACACGGGCCTCTCAGTGTTGTGGCCTCTCCCGGTGCAGAGCAGAGGCTCTGGACGCACAGGCTCAGCGGCCATGGCTCACGGGCCCAGCCGCTCCACGGCATGTGGGATCTTCCCGGACCGGGACACGAACCCGTGTCCCCTGCAGCGGCAGGCGGACTCTCAACCACCGCGCCACCGGGGAAGCCCTGGAAGTTAATATTTGAAAAACACGTGTATGAAGGTATCAGTGGAATCAGGGACATTCTCATGGAAGAGAATATCAAAGTGAAGAGGAAAAGAAAGTATGCAAATGGCCAAGAAGCACATGAAAATATGCTCAGCATTGAGTCATTAGGGAAATGCAAATCAAAACACAAAGAGATACTACTTCATACCCACTACTATGGCTGTAATCAAAAAGACTGACAATAACAAGTGTTGGTGAGGATATGGAGAAAATGGAACCCCTCCTACATTGCTAGTGGGAATGTAAAGTGGTGCAGTTGCTTTGGAGAAGTCAGGCAGTTTCTATGGAAAAGTCTGGCAGTTCCTCAAAAAGCTAAACATAGAGTAGCCATATGATCCAGCAATTCCACTCCTAGATATCTATCCAAGAGAAATGAAAAATGTTATGCCCAAACAAAATTTTGTACACAAATATTCATAGTAGCACTATTTATAATAGCCAAAAGGGAAAAACCCAAGTGTCCACCAACTAGTAAATGCATAAAGAAAATCTGGTATATCCATACAATGGAATATCATTTAGCTGTAAAAAAAGAATTATACTTTATTTTAAAAAATTATGCTTTGGGGGCTTCCCTGGTGGTGCAGTGGTTGAGAGTCCGCCTGCCGATGCAGGGGACACGGGTTCGTGCCCCGGTCCGGGAAGATCCCACATGCCGCGGAGCGGCTGGGCCCGTGAGCCACAACTACTGAGCCTGTGCGTCCGGAGCCTGTGCTCCGCCAACGGGAGAGGCCACAACAGTGAGAGGCTCACGTACCACACACACACACACACACACAAATTATGCTTTGTGAAGGACATTGTTAAAAGAATGAAAAGAGAAATCACAGATTGGGAGAAATATTTGCAAAATATGTAGGATAAAGGACTTGTACCTAAAATATACAAAGAATCCTTAAAACTCAACAGTAAGAAAACAAACAATCCAATTTAAAAATGGGGAAAGGATCTGGACACTTCACAAAAAAAGACATATGGATGGCAAATAAGCATATGAAAAGATGCTCCACATCAAATATAATTAAGGAATTACAAATTAAAACAATAATGAAATATTACCATGCACTACTAGGATGGCTAAAATCTAAACAGCTGACAACACCAAATGTTAGGAAGGCTGGAGAGCAGCTAAAGCTCTTGTTCATCACTGATGGGAATGCAAAATGGTACAGCCAATTTGGAGGACAGTTTGGCACTTTCTTACAAAACCAAGCATACTCCTACTATTTGATCCAGCAATCATGCTCCTTGGTATTTACCCAAACATGTTGAAAACTTATGTCCACACAAAAACCTCTGTACAGACATGTACAGCAGCTTTATTCATAATTGCCAAGACTTGGAAGCAAGCAAAATGTCCTTTGGTTAGTGTATGGATAAATAAACTGTTGTCCATCCAGACAAAGGAATATTATTCAGTGCTAAAAAGAAATGAACTATCAAACCTTGAAGAGATATGGAGGAACCTCAAATGCATATTACTAAGAGAAGACAATCTGAAAAGGCTACATACTGTATGATTCCAACTACACGACATTCTGGAAAAGATGAAGCCATAGAAGCAGTGGTTTGCTAGCGGTTCTGGGGGAGGCAAGGACTGCACTGCACCAAAAATCCCCTGTGCTCCAACTATTCATCAAAACTATTCTATACGATACTGCAATGGCGGATACGTGACATGACGCATTTGTCAAAACTCACAGAACTGTACAACACAAAGAGCGAACCCTAATGTCAATTATGAACTTTAGTTAATAATAATGTTTCAATATTGGTTCATCACTTGTAACAAATGAACCACACCAATGCAAGATGTTGGTGGGAAAAACTATGGTCAGAGGAGTGGGAAGAGGGGAGTATGTGGGAACTCTGTAATATCTGCTCACTGTCTGTAAAACTAAAACTTCTAAAAATAAAAGTCTATTAATTTAAAAAAATTAAAGAAAGAACGAAGTACTAGTCCATGTTAATACATGGGTGAGCCTTGGAAACATTACCTTAAGTGAGAGAATCCAGTCACACAAAAGACTACAGATTACAATATATGATTCCATTTATATGAAAGGTCTAGAGGAGGCAAATCTATGGAGACGGAAAGCAGATTAGTAGTTGCCTAGGGCTAGGGAGAATAAAGGGGAAACAGAGTGAGTGCTAATGGCTATAGGGTTTCTTTCGGGGGTTTTAAAACTGTTATAAAATTTATTGTGATGATTGTGGTGATGGTTGTGAATCTACAGCTCTGTGAATACACTAAAAACCACTTTAAATGGATGAATTGTACGGTATGTGCATTATATCTCAATAAATCTTGATATTGCTAATGAATTTGAAAATCTCAAAAATGGATGATTTTCTAGGAAACTTAGCCAATTAGAATCACAAAGATGTACAAAATATGGGGAAAAAAACCTGTGCTGTTTAAAAATATTTCCTCCAATGAATATAATAGTGTCCAGACAGTTTTATGAGTAAGTTCTTTATCATTTACAAGGAACAGATAATTTCCATCCTCTAAATACAGCTTCCAGTATAGAGGAAAAGAAGGAACTAAGCCCCATTATGTTATAAAACTAAAGTTATCCTACCCACAAAACCTGGTAAACACATGCGCAAAACACTGAGAGAGAGAAGACTGAAGATTAATGTCACTTACGAACATAGATGCAAAAATCCTAAATAAAATACCAACAAACCAAACTCAGCAAGACAAAAAGAATACTACACCAGGACTTCTCTGGTGGCACAGTGGTTAGGAGTCCGCCTGCAAATGTAGGAGACACAGGTTCGAACCCTGGTCTGGGAAGATCCCACATGCCGTGGAGCAACAGAGCTCGTTCGCCACAACTACTGAGCCTGCGCTCTAGAGCCCGCGAGCCACAACTACTGAGCCTTTGTGCCATAACTACTGAAGCCTGCGTGCCTAGAGCCCGTGCTCTGCAACAAGAGAAGCCACCACAATGAGAAACCCGCACACCGCAACGAAGAGTAGCCCCCACTCGCCACAGCTAGAGAAAGCCCACGTGCAGCAATGAAGACCCAACGCAGCCAAAAATAAATAAATAAAATAAATTAATTAATTTTTTAAAAAGAATACTACACCATAAGGAAAGAGGAATTATTTCAGGAGTACAATTTAATATTAGTAAATCTAGGCACACAGTATATCACAATAACTAGCCAAAGGAGAAAACCTGCATGAATAACAAAGAAGTTCTTAAATTTCTTAAGAAAAAATATCTACAGCAGAACAGAAAATTGGGCAAAAGAGTAAAGAATAGAAAAAAAAAAAAGCAGCTTCACTGGTAACCAAATAAATGTAAATTTTAAAATAGGATATTAGGGGACCTTCAAGATGGCGGAGGAGTAAAATGTGGAGATTACCTTCCCCCCACAGATACATCAAAAATACATCTACACGTGGAACAACTCTTACAGAATACCCACTGAACGCTGACAGAAGACCTCAGACTTCCCAAATGGCAAGAAACTCCCCACACACCTGGGTAGGGCAAAACAAAAAAGAAAAAACAGAGACAAAGGAATAGAGACGGGACCTGCACCAGTGGGAGGGAGCTGTGAAGGAGGAAAGGTTTCCACACACTAGAAGCCCCTTCGCGGGCGGAGACTGCGGGAGGCGGAGGGGGGAGCTTCGAAGCCGCGGAGGAGAGTACAGCCACAGGGGTGCGGAGGGCAAAGCGGGGAGATTCCCGCACAGAGGATCGGTGCCGACCAGCACTCACCAGCCCGAGAGGCTTGTCTGCTCACCCGCCGGGGCTGAGGCTCGGGCTTTGGAGGTGATATCCCAGGGAGAGGACTGGGGTTGGCTGCGTGAACACAGCCTGAAGGGGGCTAGTGCGCCACAGCTAGCTGGGAGGGAGTCCGGGGAAAAGTCTGGACCTGCCAAAGAGGCAAGAGACCGTTGCTTCTGGGTGCACGAGGAGAGGGGATTAAGAGCACCGCCTAAACAAGCTCCAGAGACGAGCACAAGCCACGGCTATCAGCGCAGACACCAGAGACGGGCATGAAATGCTTCTGTAGCCACCAAGAAGCCTGTGTGCAAGCACAGGTCACTATCCACACCTCCCCTCCCGGGAGCCTGTGCAGCCCGCCACTGCCAGGGTCCCGGGATCCAGAGACAACTTCCCCGGGAGAATGCACCGCGCCTCAGGCTGGTGCAACGTCACGCCGGCCTCTGCCACCGCAGGCTCGCCCCGCACTCCGTACCCCTCCCTCCCCCCGGCCTGAGTGAGCCAGAGCCCCCGAATCAGCTGCTCCATTAACCCCCTCCTGTCTGGGCGAAGAACAGACACCAGAGGGCGACCTACATGCAGAGGCTGGGCCAAATCCAAAGCTGAACCCCAAGAACTGTGCGAATAAAGAAGAGAAAGGGAAATTCCTCTGTGCGGCCTCAGGAGCAGCGGATTAAATCTCCACAATCAACCTGATGTACCTGCATCTGTGGAATACCTGAAGAGACAACGAATCATCCCAAATTGAGGAGGTGGGCTTTGGGAGCAACTGTAGACTTGGGGTTTGCTTTCTGGATTGAATTTGTTTCCCGTTTTATGTTTAGCTTAGTTTAGTATTTAGAGCTTATTATCATTGGTAGATTTGTTTATTGATTTGGTTGCTCTTCCTTTTTATATATATATTTTTCCTTTTTCTCTTTTTGTGAGTGTGTATGTGTATGCTTCTTTGTGTGATTTTGTCTGTGTAGGTTTGCTTTTACCATTTGTCCTAGGGTTCTCTCTGTCCATTTTTTTGGTTTTTTAGTATAATTTTTAGCGCATGTTATCATGGGTGGATTTGTTTATTGGTTTGGTTGCTCTCTTCTTTCTTATTTTTATCATTTTCATTTTAATAATTATTTAAATTTTTTATTTTAATAACTTGTATTTTATTTCATTTCTTTTTTTTCCTCCCTTTTCTTCTGAGCCGTGTGGCTGACAGGGTCTTGGTGCTCCGGCCAGGTGTCAGGCCTGAACTTCTGAGGTGGGAGAGCCGAGTTCAGGACATGGGTCCACCAGAGACCTCCCGGCACCATGCAATATCAATCGGCAAAAGCTCTCCCAGAGATCTCCGTCTCAATGCTAAGACCCAGCTCCACACAACGACCAGCAAGCCACAGTGCTGGACACCCCATGCCAAACAACTAGCAAGACAGGAACATAACCCCACCCATTTGCAGAGAGGCTGCCTACAATCCTAATAAGTTCACAGACACCCCAAAACACACCACCAGACATGGTCCTACTCACCAGAAAGACAAGATCCAGCCTCATCTACCAGAACACAGGCACCAGTCCCCTCCACCAGGAAGCCTACACAACACACTGAACCAACCTTACCCATGGGGGGCAGACGCCAATAACAATGGGAACGACGAACCTGCAGTCTGTGAAAAGGACACCCCAAACACAATAAGTTAAGCAAAATGAGAAGGCAGAGAAAGACACAGCAGATGAAGGAGCAAGGTAAAAACCCACCAGACCAAACAAATGAGGAGGAAATAGGCAGTCTACCTGAAAAAGAATTCAGAATAATGATAGTAAAGATGATCCCAAATCTTAGAAACAGAATGGAGAAAACGCAAGAAAGGTTTAACAAGGACCTAGAAGAACTAAAGAGCAAACAAACAGTGATGAACAACACAATAAATGAAATTAAAAATTCTCTAGAAGGAATCAATAGCAGAATAACTGAGGCAGAAGAACAGACAAAATCAACAGAATACACTTTCTTCTCAGGTGCTCATGAAACATTCTCCAGGATAGATCATATCTTGGGTCACAAATGAAGCCTTGGTAAATTTAAGAAAACTGAAATCATATCATGTATCTTTTCCAACCACAACCCTATGAGACTAGATATCAATTACAGGAAAAAATCTGTAAAAAATACAAACACATGGAGACTAAACAATACGCTACTAAATAACCAAGAGATCACTGAAGAAATCAAAGAGGAAATCAAAAAATACCTAGAAACAAATGACAATGAAAACACAATGACCCAAAACCTATGGGATGCAGCAAAAGCAGTTCTAAGAGGAAAGGTTATAGCAATACAATCCTACCTCAAGAAACAAAAAACTCTCAAATAAACAACCTAACTTAACACCTAAAGCAATTAGACAAAGAAGAACAAAACAAAACAAAAATACCCCAAAGTTAGCAGGAGAGAAATCATAAAGATCAGATCAGAAATAAATGAAAAAGAAATGAAGGAAACAATACCAAAGATCAATAAAACTAAAAACTGGTTCTTTGAGAAGATAAACAAAATTGATAAACCATTAGCCAGACTCATCAAGAAAAAAAGGGAGAAAACTCAAATCAATAGAATTAGAAATGAAAAAGGAGATGTTAACAATTGACACTGCAGAAATACAAAGGATCATGAGAGATTACTACAAGTAACTCTATGCCAATAAAGTGGACAACCTGGAAGAAGTGTACAAATTCTTAGAAAAGCACAACCTTCCGAGACTGAACCAGGAAGAAATAGAAAGTATAAACAGACCAAACACAAGCCCTGAAATTGAAACTGTGATTAAAAATCTTCCAACAAACAAAAGCCCAGGACCAGATGGCTTCACAGGTGAATTGTATCAAACATTTAGAGAAGAGCTAACACCTATCGTTCTCAAACTCTTCCAAAATATAGCAGAAGGATGAACACCCCCAAACTCATTCTACGAGGCCACCATCACCCTGATACCAAAACCAGACGTCACAAAAAAAGAAAACTACAGGCCGATATCACTGATGAACATAGATGCAAAAATCCTCAACAAAAATACTAGCAAACAGAATCCAACAGCACATTAAAAGGATCATACACCATGATCAAGTGGGGTTCATCCCAGAAATGCAGGGATTCTTCAATATATGCAAATCAATCAATGTGATACATCATATTAACAAATTGAAGGAGGAAAACCATATGATCATCATAATAGATGCAGAAAAAGCTTTTGACAAAATTCAACACCCATTTATGATAAAAACCCTATAGAAAGTAGGCACAGAGGGAACTTACCTCAAAATAATAAAGGCCATATATGACAAACCCACAGCCAACATCGTTCTCAATGGTGAAAAACTGAAAGCATTTCCACTAAGATCAGGAACAAGACAAGGTTGCCCACTCTCACCACTCTTTTTTTTTTTTTTTTTTTTGCGGTACACGGGCCTCTCACTGCTGTGGCCTCTCCCATTGCAGAGCACAGGCTCCAGATGTGCAGGCTCAGCGGCCATGGCTCACGGGCCTAGCCGCTCTGCGGCATGTGGGATCTTCCCAGACCGGGGCACAAACCCGTGTCCCCTGCATCAGCAGGCGGACTCTCAACCACTGTGCCACCAGGGAAGCCCTCACCACTCTTATTCAACATAGTTTTGGAAGTTTTCGCCACAGCAATCAGAGAAGAAAAAAAAAATAAAAGGAATCCAAATTGGAAAAGAAGAAGTAAAACTGTCACTGCTTGCAGATGACATGATACTATACATAGAGAATCCTAAAGATGCCACCAGAAAACTACAAGAGCTAATCAATGAATCTGGTAAAGTAGCAGGATACAAAATTAATGCACAGAAATCTCTCGCATTCCTATAAACTAATGATGAAAAATCTGAAAGAGAAATTAAGAAAACACTCCCATTAACCACTGCAACAAAAATAATAAAATACCTAGGAATAAACCTACCCAAGGAGACAAAAGATCTGTATGCAGAAAACTATGAGACACTGATGAAAGAAATTAAAGTTGATACAAACAGATGGAGAGATAGACCATGTTCTTGGATTGGAAGAATCAACATTGTGAAAATGACTATACTACCCAAAACAATCTATAGATTCAACACAATCCCTATCAGACTACCAATGGAATTTTTCACAGAACTAGAACAGAAAATTTCACAGTTCGTATGGAAACACAAAAGACCGTGAATAGCCAAAGCAGTCTTGAGAAAGAAAAACGGAGCTGGAGGAATCAGGCTCCCTGACTTCAGACTATACTATAAAGCTACAGTAATCAAGACAGTATGGTCCTGGCACAAAAACAGAAATATAGATCAATGGAACAGGATAGAAAGCCCAGAGATAAACCCACGCACATATCTTTGATAAAGGAGGCAAGAATATACAATGGAGAAAAGACAGCCTCTTCAATAAGTGTTGCTGGGAAAACTGGACAGCTACATGTAAAAGAATGAAATTAGAACACTCCCTAACACCATACACAAAAATAAACTCAAAATGGATTAAAGACATTATAAAACTCTCAGAGGAAAACCTAGCCAGAACACTCTATGATATAAACCACAGCAAGATCCTTTTTGACACACCTCCTAGAGAAATAGAAATAAAAACAAAAATAAACAAATGGAACCTAATTAAACTTAAAAGCTTTTGCACAGCAAAGGAAACTATAAAGAAGGCGAAAAGACAACCCTCAGAATGGGAGAAAATATTTGCAAATGAAACAACAGACAAAGGATTGATCTCCAAAATATACAAGCAGCTCATGTAGCTCAATATCAAAAAAACAAACAACCCAATCAAAAAATAGGCAATAGCCCTAAATAGACATTTCTCCGATGAAATTATACAGATTTCCAACGAACACATGAAAGGATGCTCAACATCCCTAATAATTAGAAAAATGCAAATCAAAACTACAATGAGGTATCACTTCACACCGTCAGCATGGCCATCATCAAAAAATCTACAAACAATAAATGCTGGAGAGGGTGTGGAGAAAATGGAAGCCTCTTGCACTGTTGGTGGGAATGTAAATTGATACAGCCACTAGGGAGAACAGTA
This sequence comes from Delphinus delphis, assembly GCF_949987515.2. Classification (NCBI taxonomy): domain Eukaryota; kingdom Metazoa; phylum Chordata; class Mammalia; order Artiodactyla; family Delphinidae; genus Delphinus; species Delphinus delphis. The sequence goes on from NC_082704.1 coordinate 4,013,213, forward strand.
TGGAGGTTCCTTAAAAAACTAAAAATAGAACTACCATATGACCCAGCAATCCCACTACTGGGCATATACACTGAGAAAACCATAATTCAAAAAGAGTCATGTACCACATGTTCATTGCAGCTGTATTTACAAGAGCCAGGACATGGAAGCAACCTAAGTGTCCATCAACAGATGAATGGATAAAGAAGATGTGGCACATACATACAATGGAATATTACTCAGCCTTAAAAAGAAACGAAATTGAGTTATTCGTAGTGACGTAGATGGACATAGAGTCTGCCATACAGAGTGAAGTAAGTCAGAAAGAGAAAAACAAATACCGTACACTAACACATATATATGGAATGTAAAAAAAAAAAAAAAAAAAAAAAAAGGTTCTGAAGAACCTAGGGGGCAGGACAGGAAGAAAGAGGCAGACGTAGAGAATGGACTTCAGGATATGCAGAGGGGGAAGGGTAAGCTGGGACGAAGTGAGAGAGTGGCATGGACATATATACACTACCAAATATAAAATAGCTAGCTAGTAGGAAGCAGCCGCATAGCACAGGGAGGTCAGCTCAGTGCTTTGTGACCACCTAGAGGGGTGGGATAGGGAGGGTGGGAGGGAGATGCAAGAGGGAGGGGATATGGGGATATATGTATACATATAGCTGATTCACTTTGTTATACAGCAGAAAGTAACACACCATTGTAAAGCAATTATACTCCAATGAAGATATTAAAAAAATAAAATAAAAGTAAAAAAAATAGTATATTAATTCTTTGCAGTCAAATCAGCCAAAAATTCAGTGATTTCAAGAATTCAGACAAAAGGGGCATGCCCATACTCTACCTCTAACATGACAATTATTATAGGGTGGTTTAGCAATACTCATTGAAAGCCTGAAAAATGTGCCTACATGTGGAACCAATAATTGCACATCTAAGAATTTATTTAAAAGAAGCAATCAGGGTTTTTGCAAAGACTTAGCAACAGAATACTCATCTCTACATTGTTTGCAGTAGGGAAAAAAATAACCTAAATGTCTAACAGTAGCGAGTTGGTCAAATAAATTATACTTTCATACAATGAAATGCTAGTTAACCACTGAAAGTGTAGAATAATGAACTTGAAAGAATGTTCAGAATATATTAAGTAAAAAGCTCATGAAAGAGGACGCAGAATATAGAGAAAAGAAGACTGAAGGATTATAATAAGATGTTAATAGTGATTACCTCTGAGTGGTAAAAATATGGGTGACGTTTACATCCTTTTTCATTCTCTTTTTTGTATATGTGTGATTTCTACATGGTCTATAGTAAACATATATTACTTTGATAAACAAAAATTCAGTAAAAGAGTTCCTTTTAATGTTCATACTCTTTGAGAAGTTCTACTTCTAGAAATTTATTCTAATAGTCATACATTCACACAAGAACATACATTACTATAATAACCAAAAAGGGAGACCAATTTAATGTCTAGCAATAGTAATTATAAAGTATGACATAACTCTAGCTATAGCTATAGGATGGAATACTGGGCAACTATTAAAAATCATGAGGTAGAAGAACATTTAAATCATAAAACATTCAGTGAAAAGGTAGATTATAAAATATTAAATACAATGCAAAGCTAATTTTTTTTAAACTATGTATAAATAGAAAAAAGAATGGAAGGAAATATACCAAAATGAACATCAACTCTGGTTCTCTCCAAGTGGTAGGGCTACAGGTAATTTATTTTCATCTTTCTGCATTTCGCACTTTTTCTACAATGTAATTTTAAACTCCAGAAAAAATTTAAGTTTGCATTTGAGGAGCAACTCTCTGCTGCCATCATGCTGTGAGGCATTTATATCTAAGCATGTTGGCATTCCATAACTGAATCCAAGAACTGGTCCTGTTATGAATGGGAAGAATATAGATTAAAATAAGTGAGAATAGGGGTAATATATTAATATCACGGATAAACAGAAAACTTCGGAAACCAATATATCAAGATGATAAGAATGATTAATTCTTGTTGGTAGAACATAGGTGGTGGTTACTTTCGTGGGTGTGATTTTCTATATTTTTAAAAAAATTTTCCAAAAATAAAAAATAAGATAAATAAAACCAAATGAGAGAGCTATAGATATTTCCAGTCATTGGTTCAGGAACAGTGGGGAAACCTCTGATCGTCTGTCTCTGAGACTGTGGGAGAGCCTAGTTAGTTCTGGGATGGGAGGAAGCAGCCACAGCCATTGCTTTCCTCTATGGCCTCCAGGGTTGAACCCAGAGGCACTACCAGTGAAATAATGCAATGATGCTAGTCTCTCCATTCCATTGCATGCCAGGGAGCCCCTCACCCTATGCCAACAGCCGCCCAATTCAGAGTCTCGGACCTCCAGGCCTTCACAACCTCTAGTCATGCAGAGCTTCCAGTCAAAAGCATTTCCTTCCCTGCCATGGCCCCCTTCTCTAGCTCTTCAGCAATCTGCCCCCTGCCACTACACTGCGAGCTTCTGGAGGGCTGGGACCATGGTTTAGCTCAAATCTTGCCCCTGTGCCTACCATAGCACCAATTAACATTTACGAGACTTTGCAGGCAGGTATGAAACAGAATCTTGATGCCTAGTTCAGGAGTAGAGAGCAAGGATACCAGCAACCCAGAAGTGTTTCATCCTCACAGAAAAGCACAACCCAGCCCACTACTGGTGATGATATGACTAAAGTCATTTCATGGGTAAGAGTGTCACCTAGTGGAATGGGGCAGACCTGGGCAGTGATTAAAGTAGGTCAAAATAGAAATAAGATAATTCAAACAGATCTTCTCTGAAATAAAAATACACAACTCATCACAATAACTGGAGCAGTGGGGACCAGATGAACTGTCTGTGTAAGGACATGGTAGCAACAAAGTCAATATAGCATCAGTATACAAACTTACTTGTTACACGATAGGTTTCCTTTGCTTCACAGTGAAAAAACACATCTCATCTCACTGCCAAGGACTTACAAATTAATCATAAGGGTCAAGGTTCATGGTACTTACTCAAGGTTTCTGTGGATACTATGTTACTCCCATAACTTTAGAATTATTCTACTATTTTCAGCATTGTTTCTCTTAGTGGAGAGATGATGGAATTTGTCTATTATAAGAAGTATGTAAAGTGAGAAATTTCCTTTGCCAAAAGTTCATATAATGAAAGGTATGGAAAAATAACTTTTTTTCATTGAAACAAATTAATCCTGTAAATATTTGCTGGGTATCCCAAGCCAGTGACTAGTGTTCTTAGAAAAAAGCTTTCAGGGGTAGAAAAACTGAGGTCAAAATTAGTATATTTTCCAAAAAAATTATTTTATTTTCCTCTTCAAATATAAGCCAAATAGTGGCTGTCAAACATCACAGGGAAATGCTCCATTTCCCGCGTCAGAATGGACTGAGGCCCCGCTGTTCAAGCTCACACACAGCACATCTGAGAGCATGCATGGGTGAAACTGATCAGAGTTGGTCTGTGTGAAGTGATGCCCGCTCTTCCAATGCAGTAAACTGGAGATGGTCAAACTGGATGCGGAGCTCCACGGAACTACATACACTTCATGATGCCAAGAGTACTCTACACAGCTTGAGAAGCACATTCTGAACAAGTAAGTGCCTTTGAACCTCTGAAAGGCAAGGCAAAGCTTTTTTTTTTTTAGTTTTTTTTTTTAAGATTTTAGGCAAAATCTTAGCCAGCATAATAAGAAAGTCTGTGGAATTCAAGAGGTGACACCTCACCTGTTTTTATTTATTTATTTAGGCCGTGCCACAGGGCTTACAGGATCTTAGTTCCCTGACCAGGGATTGAACCTGGGCCCGGCAGTGAAAGTGTGGAGTCCTAACCACTGGACCACCATGGAATTCCCACCACCTGCTTTTAAACACCAGCACAGTGACAAAGCTCATAATAAAGGTGGACAACCTCCATAACACCTTTCATCCAGATCACTGCAAGTTTCTGAGGGATCTCTCCATCTTCACTGTCTCAATTTGGCCAAACCTACACATTCTAGCCATATTAATAGCCTTGGAGTCTAACTCTGGCCATTTCATACGGCCTTTTCTCCTCCAACCCGTGCTTAAAAATCTTCACTGCTTCCAAAGTGCCTATCAAAAATGTTGCAACACCTCAGTTTAGTATTCAAGGTCCCTCAAAATGTGGCCCCAACCTACCTTTCCAAGCATATTTGACATAATTCCCCCATAATGAGCCTGTGGTCCAGCCAAATTAAAATTCTCACTGTTCAAGTGTACATATATTTTCTCACCTCTCTAGCAGTGAAAAAAATCAGGTCATCACAAAAGGCCATCAGGATCCTTCCCAAGTGCTGTGCAAAGCTTGCCCAGAAGAGAAGCATCTTCAGCTGTGCCATCACATAACGCACTGCCTTTGGAAATACAGATCCATGGAGGATGAGTCACGAGTTTATACATCTCAGTACCTGACCTGGATTATTTTAATGCTTGTTCTGGTACTCACTAGTCCACTGCTTCCCAAACGTTTTTGTAATTTTGACGTTTCATTGGTCTTACTTAAAAAAATTTTTTTTGTAAAACTCACTGACCCTACCCTAAAATGCTGGAAATTTTTTCTAAAAAATTAAAGCCAATTAAGAGGAATTTGGTTTTGAGAATTTTAGAGCAATTTTGTGAGATCCTATGAGACACCCTGGAATGCCCCCAAAATGGAGTTGAGAATCACTGTCTCGGCAAATATGTTTGCCTCTCCATGCTTTATTATTTCCACCTACAGAATGAGAAGTAATGATGCTGGGAGGGTGAGAGGGAGGGAGATGCAACAGGGAAGAGATATGGGAGCATATGTATAACTGATTAACTTTGTTATAAAGTAGAAACTAACACACCATTGTAAAGCAATTATACTCCAATAAAGATGTTAAAAAAAAAAGATTAACTGAAGGCATTCTCAGGAAAATGCAAATGGGATGAGAGAAGGTTAGAAATGATAGTTTAGGAACACAGATATATCCAAGTAATGAATAAACTTGTAAATAACATTCTTTGCAGGTAATAATAATAAGCCACCAACCAAACAAACTAATCAAAATCTCAACATGGGGCTTCCCTGGTGGCACAGTGGTTAAGAGTCCACCTGCCAATGCAGGGGACGCGGGTTCGTGCCCTGGTCCGGGAGGATCCCACATGCCGCGGAGCAGCTGGGCCCGTGAGCCATGGCCGCTGAGCCTGCGCTTCCGGAGCCTGTGCTCCACAACGGGAGAGGCCACAACAGTGAGAGGCCCACATACCGCAAAAAAAAAAAAAAAAAAAAAAAATGGCCAGCATAAATTAGTCAGTTAGCTCATCTGATAGGTGCTAAACAGTTCCTCCTGCTTCTTAAGTAGTTCTTCTTCCCCATCCTGTAGAGTGACTACTTAGGTCACTAGATGTTTCCAGTTCTTACCAGAAACACAAGTGATTTTGACCTTTCAGGGGAAGAACCATCCCAAAGACCCACAGAAGCCGTGGAGGGGTGGACGAGCCCTTGCCTTCCCTTAGGAATTGCCATGTGTTTAGAGAAGGGGGTCTAGATTAAACCAAACCCATTTTCAGAGCTGACTAGACATCCCAACAGGAAGCTGCAAGTGTCCCAGATCAGAAGCAGGGCAAAACTCAACACACAGCATAGCTCTGGGCTTCTGAAGTCTTCATTGCTCTTCCCTCCTCAGTCACAGGAGATCAGAAGTTCCAGGTATCCCGGGACTCAGCGTATGGGCTAGCAGACAAGCATAAGGGAAAGCTATCCCATCTCTGAAAGAGCTCTGAATGCAGAAGCTAAAAGGCTATCTGTCTGGGACATTGCAAAGAAGATTACTGTATTAGATGAAATGTGGGATTGATCTCTTCCAGCCCCAGGACTCGAGGAATACTAAAGGGGGGGTGAAACAATAGGGCTCACCCCAATCTCTGGTATGCTGCACTTTGAAATCTACAGATGACTTTCCCTCCCACTATTACAGTTGATCTTCACAACAGCTTTATGAAGCCAATGTAGTTAGAATGACTTCAGAGATGAGGAAATTTATGCAGAGGTGAGTCAGTGGCGCAAGGTCATGCAGCTGGTGAATAGTAGAGCTAAGATCCAAACACTCCTTTTATGGAAACACAACACCTGTGAACAGAAGATATTTTTCTGTTTTTCTGAAGCCCTATCACCCTTTCTGGAGAGCCTCCAGGATGAAGACCTTGCAGAAGACACAATCTAACTTTCTCTTGAAACATTCTTCACAGCTGTGGAACATACAGTCAAGGGTATCTGTGGCACTGTGGCAGGAAGCATAATAATTAGCAGAGTAAATTCTATCCTTGAGGGAGTTCCTCTTCCCTGGTAGATTCCTCAGCATGAAGCCCTCTATCTCCAAAGCAGGACATGGCCCCTGTGATTTACTGCGAGTGCCTATGTCTGAGTCCTTGAGAAGAAAACCGAGTATTATTTGTGTTTTACTAGAAGAATTAATACACCAAGGGGAAAGAATTTTGAGTAGAAGCACTACTGTGGGCTTCTAATGACCGGAAAGTAGCACTGCCTCATGCATTCAGACCCCAACAGTACGGAAGTTAGGACTGATATCTATGAAAAACTAGTTTCTAACCTAATTAATCTGGTACTAACTTAAATAACTCCTTACCTTTTTCATGCTAAAACAGAGGTCAGGGAAATGATGTACTAATGTAACAGTCTCCCTCAGTCTCAGTCATATTTGTTCATCTTTAAGAGTCTTTCTTCTTGAAAAGCAGTGATGAATCTATATGAAAAGGAATCTCCTAAAATGTCTCCCTTCAGCAATTATTGCAGTTCATGAAGAAATTTAGTTTGCAAATACTCAGAAAACAGGTGGACTTCTGATTATGAATGTGATGGAGCAACTTGTAGTAGACTAATACTTTCACCGAGAATAACCAAGAAATCCAGATAAAATTTTAAAATGTCTGTTTGAAGGCACTAGAGCATGACGAGGCAGCCAGGACTTTGGAAAAGAGAGGCAATGACACTCTGCAGCCATTTTTTTCCTCAGAATGTTTGCTGATTCTGGGCATGAGGTAAACGGGTGGGGATATGAGTGAGAACATGAACTGAGGACCTCTACTAAGAGGACAGAAACCAGCAGAGCACTGGTAGAAAGAAAGAGGGGAAACTGAGCCCAATATTCTGCCAGTTTTCCCCTCAAGATATTTACCAAACTCTGAAACTGCATTAACTGAAAAACTAAAGAAAAAAAAAAGAGACTGTCAAACTAGAATTTTAAACCCAGGAAAAGTGTCTTTCCAAAAACGAAGGCAAGATTTTAAGCAGCGTGGCATCATGGGTCTGAATCTCCCTAAATTTGAATCTCTCACATAAAACAGATAAAGTGCTAGAATAATAGAACAAAAACCCATAAACAACATCTACAACAAAACTAGGTAAAACATACCCCAATGAAACCCAAAATATGACCAGGTAGAGATCATCCACTAACAGCCATGAAACAGTAAAGTGTCAGCATCTGCTGAGAGGAGGAAGGGATAAAAATGGCACCTGCGGGCTTCCCTGGTGGCGCAGTGGTTGAGAGTCCGCCTGCCGATGGGGGGACACGGGTTCAAGCCCTGGTCCGGGAGGATCCCACATGCCGCGGAGCGGCTGGGCCCGTGAGCCATGGCCGCTGAGCCTGCGCATCCGGAGCCTGTGCTCCGCAACGGGAGAGGCCACAGCAGTGAGAGGCCCGTGTACTGCAAAAAAAAAAAAAAAAAAAAAAAAAAATGGCATCTGAAATACCTGAAAATAGGAATACCCCAAAATAGTCAACATGTATTTACTGCAAAGCACAGCAGAACATTTTAGGAACAAAAGTCACAGGAAAGAAGGGTTCTGTACACGCCGATGGAGGAGTAACTACAAGGCGTTTGAGAGGCTGAGCAATGTGGGCTTGAGAAAATCTAAAACTTCATCTTCTACTCTGGGATGAAGTAAGGTGGAAGAAACGTCACTCCCATAGTTAAGACAAAAAATAAGCCAGATTAACTTCAAATTCATGAATTTTTCTACTGCATTGGAGAGCTGAGTTTGCAGAGCAGCACACTTGCCCAAAATCTGAGGAGATACAGTCCCTACCAGAGGAGAGGAGACGTGAGCACTCACTGATCTGGGGTAAGCTTACCAGAAACCAGTAAGAAGAGTTCCGCTAGAAACAAACACTAATGAACTGGTGAAGGCAGGTTATGGACTGGCAGGATAGGAGGAAGGCTCTGAGGGCCTCAGAGACTGGGGGGTCTGCACTCTGTTGCAAGCGCTTTCTCCACGAATCCTGCTGGGGGCTTTCAGAAAAGCTCAGAAAGAGCCCTAAGAATGGACCACTGCGATGCGGTCCTTGAAGAGAGGAGCGTTAGCCATGCAGGAGGAATACGAATCTCAACCCCATGCATTTCCTCTATCTCCCCCAGGGAAAACAATGCCTTTCTCTGTGGGGAAAGGACAACACACTCTAGGGCAATGGTGGAAATTCACTGCAGCTGGGAGAAGCAAATGGGGAAAAAATACTACTCCTGGGGGAAGGGCAGAAATATACACTGGGCACAGAACCACATACTCCTGAGGCCATACCGTGGACTTAGCACCTAAGACTGAGATTTGGGCAGAACAACAGAAAATGCCCACATCCCAGTTCCCCACATCACTAACTAAATAAATTCAAGTAACTAGTAACAGCATAATAGTACTGGGAAAGGGACAGAAGAGGAAACAGAGTATGCAAAGATACCATCTGAGGCACAGTGTAAAGGGAAGACCTAAAGTTCAGTGTCGAAAAGACATTGCTCTGGAAAACCAACTCTCATGTTAAGCACAAGGAATCACCATAGGAATTTGAAGTCTGTCGTGCACTGAGGGTGGACATAGCAACAACAACCTCAAACCCAATCCAACTCCTAACCAGGTTAACTCAAAACTCTGTTCTAAAGACCCAGCAGAAGGAAACATGTGCCCATTTCCAGGCATAAAATCTTCATACCTCATTCTCTACTGGCCTACACGATATGTTTGGCTTCAAACAAACAAATAAAAACACACAAAAAGGTAAGAAAAATCACATTCCCAAGAAACAAAGTGATCATCAGAACCAGAATCTGATATGACACAGACACTGGAGCTATCAGACAAGGAATTTTAAATAATTATGGTTAACATGTTAAAGACTCAAATGGAAATGGTGGACATTATGCAAGATAAGCAGGTAACTGCAGTAGAAAAACACACACTAAGAAAGAACAAAATAGAAATGCTAGAAATGAAAAGCACAGTAGCAGAGATAAAGAATACCTTCAATGGGCTCACCAGTAATCTCAACACAGCCAAAGAAAGAATCAGTGAACTTGAAGATCAGTCAACAAAAATTACCCAAATTGAAACACAAAGAAAATTTAGAAGAATATCCAAGATAATATAAAACAGTCTAGTTTGAGTCCAATTGGAATCCCAGAAGACAGAGGGATGAGAGATTATTTTATTTTTATTTTTTATTTTATGACAACATAATGGGTGAGAATTTCCCAAAATTAAATGACACACGCCAAACCACAAATGCAAGAGGTTCAGAGCCCCCAGTAAACCACCTCTTGGCATATATTCAAACTACTGAAAACGAAAGAGAAAATCTTGAAAGCAGCCAGAGAAAAAAGAAACTTTACATAGAGAGAGAAAAATAAGAATTACATCAAATTTCTCATCAGAAACCATGCAACTCAGAAGTCTATACCCAGAAAATATCTTTAAAAAAATGCAAGGTGCCATTGCTGGTGCCAATGTAAACTGGTCCAGCCACTTTGGAAAACAGCTTGGCAGTCAGCTCCTTAAAAGGTAAAACATAGTGCACTCTGCTTCTGCTGTAAAAGGTATAATAGTCTGATGACACAGGAGTGGTTTCACATTTAAAAAATCATCACCTGGAACAAAATAGAGAATGACTAGTATTATATAAACATTGTATCTTAAATAGTTTATTCAATCTCTTCAAAAAATAGTTTAATTTACTGAAATAAACATTTTTTAAATGTTACATATAAGTTTATCATGCAAACCAGAAATTTTACTCCTAGGTATGAAGTAAAAAGAAAACATATGTCCACACAAAGACTTGTAAGCAAATGTTCATAAAAGCATTACTTATAAAAGCCAAAAAGTGAAAACAATTCAAGTGTTCATCAACTAGTAAACAGATAAATAAACTATGCTATATCCATGCAGTGGAATACTGGAACAAAAAACCGATACATGCTACAAAATGGATGAACCTCAAAAACATTATGCTAAGTGAGAGAAGCCAGACGCAAAACACTCAATATTGTACAATTCAATTTACGTGAAATTCCAAAGAGGGCAAATCTATCGGCATAGAAAGAATATTACTGGTTGCCTGGGGTTGGGGGCGGAAAGGTGACTGACCTATGGTATGGGGATCTTTGGGGGTGATGACAGAATTCTAAAAGTGGATTTGGGTGATGGTTGTATGATTCTGCAAATTCACTAAAAATCACTGAAGTGTACACTTAAAAAAGGTCAATTTTACAGTATGTAAATTTTATCTCCATAAGGCTAACTTTTAAAATGAAAAAGAAATAAAGACTTTCTCAGAAAAACAAAAATAATGATGGAAATCATAGCCAGAAGTCTTACTCTACAAGAAATCTTAAAGAAGTTCCTCAGGCTGAAGAAATATATTAGGGTGAAACATGGATCTCCACAAATAAATCAAGAATGCTAAAAAGAAATAAATGAAGGTAAAATACATGATTTTTCCTATATTTAATTGACCTAAAAGATAACTGGGGGCTACCCTGGCAGCGCAGTAGTTAAGAATCTGCCTGCCAATGCAGGGGACATGGGTTCGAGCCCTGGTCCGTGAAGATCCCACATGCCACAGAGCAACTAAGCCTGTGCGCCACAACTACTGAGCCTGCGCTCTAGAGCCTGTGTGCCACAACCACTGAAGCCCACAGGCCTAGAGCCTGTGCTCCACAACAAGAGAAGCCACCACAATGAGAAGCCCGTGCACCGCAACAAAGAGTAGCCCCCACTCACCGCAAATGGAGAAAGCCCGCGCGCAGCAATGAAGACCAAATGCAGTGAAAAATAAATAAATTAAAGAAAGAAAGAAAGAAAGAAAGAAAGATAACTGGGTGTTTAAAGAAGAAATAGTAAAATATTGTGCCAGAGTAGCTATAATAACACCAGCAAAAACTTCAGGACAAAGAACACTATTAGAAATAAAGAGGATCATTACATAATAAAGAGGTCAATTCTCAAATAAGATATATAACAGAGCTTAAAAATACATTGGACAGGGACTTCCCTGGTGGCGCGCCTGCCAATGCAGGGGACATGGATTCGATCCCTGGTCCAGGAAGATCCCACATGCTGCAGAGCAACTAAGCCCGAGCGCCACACCTACTGAGCCTGCGCACCACAACTACTGAAGCCCGCGTGCTGCAACTACTGAAGCCCATGCGCCTAGAGTCTGTGCTCTGCAACAAGAGAACCCACCACAATGAGAAGCCCACACACCTCAACAAAGAGCAGCCCCCGCTCGCTGCAACTACAGAAAGCCTGTGTACAGCAATGAAGACCCAACGCAGCCAAAAAAAAAATTTGGACAAAAACTGATACTACTGAAAGGAGAAAAGGACAAATACACAATTACAATCAGAGACTTCAACACTCCTCTCTAGGTAACTGACAGAACACGTAGGCAGAAGATTAGTAAAGCTATAGGTTACCTGAACAGCACTATCAACCAATCTGACTTAATTGGTGTGTGTGTGTGTGTGTGTGTGTGTGTGTGTGTGTGTGTGTGTGTGTGTGTAAACGCCACTCAACACATTATTCTCAATTGCACATGGAACATTCATAAAGATAAATCATATCATGGGCCACTAAAAGAAAAAAGCCTCAATGGATTTCAAAGAATAGTGATCATTAAAAGTATGTTTTCAGAACATACTGGAAATCAATAAAAGATATCTATAAAGGATACTGCTAAAAATAGAACTACCATATGACCCAGCAATCCCACTACTGGGCATATACCCTGAGAAAACCATAATTCAAAAGGATACATGTGGGCTTCCCTGGTGGCGCAGTGGTTAAGAATCCGCCTGCCAATGCAGGGGACACGGATTTGAGCCCTGGTCTGGGAAGATCCCACATGCCGCGGAGCAACTAAGCCCGTGCGCCACAACTACTGGGCCTGCGCCCTAGAGCCTGTGAGCCACAACTACTGAGCCTGTGTGCCACAACTACTGAAACCCACATGCCTAGAGCTTGTGCTCCACAACAAGAGAAGCCACCGCAATGAGAAGCCCGTGCATGGCAACGAAGAGTAGCCCCCGCTCACCGCAACTAGAGAAAGCCCGGGCATAGCAACGAAGACCCAACGCAGCCAAAAATAAATAAATAAATTTATTTTTTTTAAAAAGATACATGCACCACAATGTTCACTGCAGCACTACTTACAATAGCCAGGACATGGAAGCAACCTAAGTGTCCATCGACAGATGAATGGATAAAGAAGATGTGGCATACATATACAATGGAATACTACTCAGCCATAGAAAGGAACGAAATTGGGTCATTTGTAGAGACGTGGGTGGATCTAGAGACTGTCATACAGAGTCAAGTAAGTCAGAAAGAGAGAAACAAATATCATATATTAATGCACATATGTGGAACCTAGAAAAATGGTACAGATGAACAGGTTTGCAAGGCAGAAATAGAGACGCAGATGTAGAGAACAAATGTATGGACACCAAGGGGGGGAAAGCAGGGGTGTGGGTGGTGGTGGTGGGATGAATTGGGAGATTGGGATTGACATATATACACTAATATGTATAAAGTAGATAACTAATAAGAACCTGCTGTATAAAAAGTAAATAAAATTTTAAAAAAAGATACATGCACCACAATGTTCATTGCAGCACTATTTACAATAGCCAAGACATGGAAGCAACCTAAGTGTCCACTGAGAGATGAATGGATAAGAAGATGTGGCATATATATACAATGGAATATTACTCAGCCATTAAAAAGGAACGAAATTGAGTTGTTTGTAATGAGGTGGATGGACCTAGAGTCTGTCATAGAGAGTGAAGTAAGTCAGAAAGAGAAAAACAAATACCGTATGCTAACGCATATATATGGAATCTAAAAAAACGGTACTGATGAACCTAGTGGCACGGCAGGAATAAAGACACAGATGTAGAGAACAAACTTGAGGACACAGCAGGGTAAGGGGAAGCTGGGACGAAGTGAAAGAGTAGCATTGACATATGTACATTACCAAATGTAAAATGGATGGCTAGTGGGAAGCTGCTGCTTAGCACAGGGAGATCAGCTCGGTGCTTTGTGACCACCTAGAGGGGTGGGATAGGGAGGGTGGGAGGGAGGGAGACGCAAGAAGGAGGGAATATGGGGATATATGTATACATATAGCTGATTCACTTTGTTTTACAGCAGAAACTAACACAGCGTTGTGAAGCAATTATACTCCAATAAAGATATTAAACAAAATAAAGGTCACTGTTAAGAGAATGAAAAGACACAGACGGGGGGGGGGGGGGGAGTAAAAATCTCTGCAAATCACATACCTGAAGAAGGACTTGTATTCAAACTAGATAAAGAACTCTCAAAAATCAACAAGACAATAATCAAGACAGTGTGGCGGTGGAGGAGGTGTAGACACACAGATCAGTAAAACAGAATAGAGAACATAGAAATAGATCCACACAAAGATGCTCAATTGACTTTTTACCCCCAAAAAGTAAAAATTGATAAATTATACCTCATCACATCTAGAAAATTTTGCTCTGTAGACCCTGTAGAGGAGACGTAAGGACAAATTATAGACTGGGAGAAAATTCTGCAGATTATATATCCCACAAAAGATCTGTATCCAGATTATACAAAGAACTCTCAAAACTCAACATCGAAAAAACAATTCCATTAGAACATGGGCAAAAGACATGAAGAGACATTTAACCAAAGAGGATATACAAAGGACAAATAAGGACATGAAAAGATCTTCAACATTGTTAGCCGTCCAGAAAATGCAAATGAAAACCACAATGAGATATTACTACAAGTCTCAAAGTGGCTAAAATAAAGAATTGTGGCAACACCAAATGCCAGAGAGGATGCCGGGAAAATGGATCACTTACATACGCTGACGGTTGAAATACAAAATTGTGCGGCCACTCTGGAAAATAGTTTGGCAGTTTCTTTAAAAACTAAAAATGAACTTATCAGATGTCCCAGCAATTGCACTTTGGGGCATTTATCACAGGGAAATCAAAAGTTACATTAGTGCAGAAACCTGTACATGAATGTTCATAGCCACTTTGTTCGTAATAGCCAAAAACTAGAAACTATTAAAATGTGTGAATGGTTAAATTGTGGTACATCCGTACTATGAAATAGTATCTAGCAATAAAAAGGAATGAACTATTGATACAGGCAACAACTTGAATGAACTTCCAGGGAATTATGCTGAGTAAAAAAAAAAATCTAATATCAAAAAGTTGCACACTATAGTACGATTCCATGTATACAACATTCTTGGAAAAACAGAATTATACAGATAGAGCACAAAACAGTGGATTCCAAAGGTAAGGGATGTGAGGTAGGAAGTGCTGGAGGCTATAAAGGGGTGCGTATGAGGTGTGATGATCATATAGTGATGGTAATGATGTCTCAGTTTTGTACCTTGATTGTGGTGGAAGTTACACAAAGTCACATGTGTGATACAATTGTATAGAAACACACACTTGCATGTGTAACTCATAAAATCTGAATAAGCTCTGTGAACTACACCAATGTCAATTTCCTGGTCTAACATTATATTCTAGTTATGCAAGATGTTCACACTGGGGGAGGCTGAGTGAAGGAACGTCCCTGTAGGTTTCTTTGCAACTTCCACTAAATCTATAATTATTTCACAATAAAGTTTATAAATTTAACAATAAGAAAATAAGCACCTTTAGATTCAAGTTTGAGAAGCACTGGGTGCAGAGCAGGGAACAGGAAACTATGTTCTTCTGCAGACCAAATATGACCCACTGCTTGCTTTTGTAAGCAAAGTATTATTGGAACACAGCCATGCCCATTCATGGCTGCTGAAAAGAAAAAGGAAAGGAAAGGACCACTATTTTGTAAATGGGCAAAAGATCTGAACAGAAAATTCACTAAAGAAGTTATATGGATGGCAAATAAGCACATGGAAAGATGTCCAACATAAGTAATCATCAGAGAAATGCAAATTAAAAACCACAATGAGGGCTTCCCTGGTGGCGCAGTGGTTGAGAGTCCACCTGCCGATGCAGGGGACACGGGTTTGTGCCCCGGTCCGGGAAGACCCCACATGCCGCGGAGCGGCTGGGCCCGTGAGCCATGGCCGCTGAGCCTCCGCGTCTGGAGCCTGTGCTCCACAACGGGAGAGGCCACAACAGTGAGAGGACCCCACAAAAAAAAAAAGAAAAAAAAAACCTACAATGAGATACCACTACACACCTCAGAATGGCTAAAAAAAAGAAATTAGCAATACCAACTGCTGGAGCAACTGGCATCAGCAGGATGTGGAACAACTGGCACTCTCACAGCCTGCTGGTGGGAATGCAAAATGGTACAGCCACTCTGCAAGAGTTTGGCAGGTTCTTATAAAGGTAAACATCCACTCACCATGTAACCCAGCAATCCTGCTCCTAGATAGTTACTCAAGAGAAATGAAAACAAAAAACCTGTATACAAATATGTATAACAACTTAATTCATAAGAGACAAAAACTGGAAACAAACCAAATGCCCCTCAACTGGTGAATGGATAAACAAAATGTGGTACGTCTATACAGTGGGCCACTATCCAACAATTAAAAGGAGTGACCTGCTGATACACACAACCACATGGATGAATCTCAAAGGCATTTTGCTAAGTGACAGAAGCCAGACCCAAAGGACTACATACCACATGATTCCATGTAATTGACAATCTGGAAAAGGTAAAACTATAGGGATAGATATCAGACCAGTGGCTGCCAGGGTTTAGGAATGAGGGGGGGTGGAATACAAAGAGGCAGCACCAGGCAATTTGGGGAGGGGGTGATGGAACTTTCTGTACCTTGATTGTGGTGATGGGTACACGGCTCTGTGCTTCAGTCTGAAGTCATAAAAAAGTATACCATAGAAGTTTGCTCTATGTAACCAAATAAACCAAAATAAGATCCCCCTGCACACCCACCTAAGTGAGAGCATGTGCTACCAAGGATGTAACGGGAACTCACACACTGCTGGTGGTAGTGTAAATTGTTACGGCCACTACGGAAAGCTACTTGGCACCATCTGCTAAAATTAAACATGTACATCCTGCAAATCCTCAATTCCACCTCTAGACATATATGCAACAGAGGCATATATTTACCAAAGAAACTAAATACCTGGCTATTCATAGCAGCTTTATCTGTATTAGCAAAAACCTGGACACTACGCCAATATCCGCAAACAGTGGAATAGATCAATCAATCATAGTCCAGTCATAAAATGGAATACTGTATGGCAATGAGAAGAAAGGAAAGGCTGCTCACGTGACAACCTGAATGGATCTCAAGCAATATTAAGTATGAGAATCCAGACAATAATAAGAGTACGTAATATAGGATTCCATTTATGTAATCAAAGATGTTACAAGTCAGAATAGTGGTTACTCTTGGGCAGAAGTAGTGACCTGGAAGGGATTACAAGGGAGTTCTAGCAATGTTCTATTACTTAATATAAATGCTGCTTATTGGTGTGTTGACTTTGTGAATATTCGTTAATCTGTTCACTTAATATTTGTGCATTTTCCCTGTTTGCAAAGTATACTATACTTCCATTTAAAAAGGTTTAAAAGCAGAGTATGTATGTTTCATTTTCTTTCCTTTTTAAAATTTAGGTTTGCTGGTCAAACATTCTTTGATTCCAAAGGCAAGGACCAAAAATCAAACAAGAAAACCTTTGTTCCTGATTGGACAGAAGGATGGAAGCAACTTTTGATTACTTGCTCTATCATGAATGGTGCCAGGGGCTTCACAACAACCAGTAGAGGTGGGAATTTTATTTCCATTTTTAGAGATGGAGAAGACCCAAGGACAAGAAGATGAGTGGTTTCAACTATGATTTGTGATTCAGCATTTCTAGAATGATGATCTTTGGGAACATCAGAGAGAGAAAGGGCTCTAAAGAGCATCTAGTCCAGCCTCTTTATTTTACAAAAGGAGAAAATGTGCTGCAGAAGAGAAAGGGGTCATTCAAGGTTATCCATCTACTGAAAGAGAAGGGACTAGAGCTTCAGTCTCCTAAGCGCCATCCAGTGTATGTCCAATGCATCATGGCCATCGTTTACAGACAAATCATCAAAACCCTTTAAGGAATGGAGGGAGAAAAGCATTAAATTGGGAGTTGAAAGATCTGGATCCTATCCCAGTTTTGCCAAGTAAGCTTGACTTCCCCCTTTGGGTTTTAATTTCCCCACCCGCGAAATACAAGGTGACAATACAAAATCAACAAGAGATAGCAAGTCTTGGATCCATGACAGAGGTAGATCCAGGTTTTGTGGGACCGGAAGCTTCATAACACTTGAGGCCCTCGTTAAGGATAAGAATACAAAATTACCAATACAAAATCAGGAACAAAAGTAAATATTTAAAATGAGAAAAGAAATACAATAGAGTACACATTTGAAAAAGTCGACGAATGCTAGACATATCTCAAAATTCAGGAAAAATGACAATAAACTAAAGCACATGTTTGTTAATTGCCTGATAAGCCTCTGTAATACATTATTCCCACTTTTCTGTTATAGTCGGAGACTCACAGGACTCGGCACATAGTTTTCCTCACAGCTAAGATTTAGTACAGCAATGCAGCAAGGACACAAAGGTGGATCACAAGGGGGAAAGATACAGGCAGAGCCTGGAAGAATCCACGTGCAGACTTCCTTATGCTCTCTCCTTCCCACGTGGAACCACACAGAGGACACTCTTCCCTCAGCAGAGAAAACACGGCGACGTGTGTGATGTTGCTGCCCAGGGCAGCCCAGATTCAGTGCCCACGGCTTTTCTTCGAGGCTGTCCACATAGACAGCGTCTGCCTAGCGTGCACCTTCTGGGAGAATTCCAGGCTGCCAGAAGGAAAGCAGGGGTCCATCGTAAAGCACTCTTAGACTGTATAAACAGTCTAAGCCTAGCGTGCACCTTCTGGGAGAATTCCAGACTGCCAGAAGGAAAGCAGGGGTCCAGCGTAAAGCACTCTTAGACTGTATAAACAGTCTAAGCACAGTGAGCCATTCTCATCAGTTCTCCATCAACTGGGGACACTCTGAGAGCCACGATGCCAGATGCCAGCAGAAGGCCACCCTCACAAGCAGGTCTTCCTAAGCACAGCAGTCTCAGGCCTGCTACATTAACTTCTGCACACCACTCAATGTTTGGACTCTTGTTTCGTGTCTGTGCTCACAACCTCAGGAATTCTGAAGAATGCCATTTCACACAACCCCCATCCAAACAGGAATATAAACATATCTTGTGTTTCTAATTGCATACACTGCACACTGCGTATATTCCTGACAGGACAGAACTTGTGTTCGTTGAGTTTACATATCTGATTCATGACTGGAAGACTTTCCCACAGTCTAGCTTCTGGCTCCATATATTGTGAACCTTGATGCTCTTCCACTGTCAACATACTTCTGGTACCTAGTGCTGTAAAGCACAGTGACATCACAACGTTCCCTCCAGCCTCACACCTCTTGTCCTGGTACCGTGCGCATTGGCACGGTAAGCAGGAGTATTCCTGGAAGCAAGTTCAATACAAGACGGCTAGCAATAACTTGGAACATGTACAGAACTGGTTGGGAGCCCCTTAAATATGTCTCTCCAAATCCAAACTAAGTGTATCCCAATTTAATGTCCCCTTAGCCAGATTCCCAATATGCCCATGGCCACTGTATTGTCACCCAACATAAGAGCAGGAGTGATGGAGACAGCAGAATGGAAACAGAGATGCTCTGAACCAACTGTGGCTAAAATACCTTTTGTAGATTTTACAAACCATACGACTAGCGCATACCACAATGCTAGGGCCCCTTCCAGGCCTGTCAATGCCAGTGACTCTGAAGCTTGATCTTGAACTTCATTAGCTTCGCTGTGCATCTCTGGTCCAGAGAGTTACAGAAGGGGAACCAACACTGAGAAAAGGCTTGGGACCCAGATAATAAGGCAGAAGGGAGGAGGGTACCTAACCAGAGGCAAAGATAAGGCAATCAGGATGAATTCCAGATACACAGAGTGCAAAAGCACCTGGGAACGAGTGATTAGCATGTGACCTAAGGGATGGAAAGACAGCCTGAACTGGGACACAACACAAGGAACCCAAACTACAGAGCTGTCTTTCCTCCACGGCTGAGGCAAGAAATCTAGCATGAGGTTTGGTAGACACCGAGTGGGCAGGACGAGGAAGCAGTTCAGGGGAGGCAGGCTTCTTGAACCACCAGCAGAGAAAAACTGTGCCGGGCCAGCACACAGTCGAATTGAGCAACGCGGAAACCAACAAGATGGCTGAGAAAGACAACCTTGTGAATAGGTCAAGACTGAATTTCCAGATGGAACAGTCACAGCATCCAATGTTTCCCGAGCTTGAAAGGGCCTTCTAGGTCCCATGTTCCATCCCCCGCCCCCCCGCCGTGGGGACAGGGAGCAGGCCAGCGGTGTAGGAGTCAGAAGGACTGGTTGAGTCCTGCCTCGGTCGCTTACCGTGCCAGCTGAGGTAAATCACGTCCCCTCTCTGATTCTCAGCTGCCTCATCTCTAAAACGAAGAGAATGATAACGCCTTCCCAGGAGCCCAGGGAGAATCCAGTGTGATACTGGGATGAGGAAAAGGATCTGGAGGCATTTTCCTGAACTGGAACACAAGGACCGGCAGGCAAGCCTGCTGTGCAGTGCAGAGCTCTGCAGGACCGTTAGCTTCGCCATTACCCCAGCGCAGACAGCAGCACAGGAGCTGTGCCCGCCCACCTCTCTGCAGACAGTTGGGTGGCTCAGAACACGCCGACTCTCGCTGACCCTTCCCTCTCCTGAACGGATAAGCAATTTAAAACTGCGATCTTGGTGCTGTTTAGTGGGAACTTGACAGTACTTCTTTGGGATTAACTTGATATGAATAACAGTCATTTTCCAAATAGGATGTATTCTGAGAAGTAGTTTTGCCAAGAAGGGAGAAAGAAGGAGGGAGAAGCATCGAAATGTCTGAAAGAGAGGGAGGAAAGCAAGGGCAGATTTGCTGTGATGGCAGACGACACTTTCACTCCCTTATGTCCCCACCAACCCTGGTCCAAGCCCTACTCTATCCTGGCAGGAAGATGTATATGGAAGGGATTGGCAGCAAAGTATGCCTT
The DNA here is from genome assembly GCF_949987515.2 of Delphinus delphis. Classification (NCBI taxonomy): domain Eukaryota; kingdom Metazoa; phylum Chordata; class Mammalia; order Artiodactyla; family Delphinidae; genus Delphinus; species Delphinus delphis. The sequence continues at coordinate 4,033,679 of NC_082704.1, forward strand.
TTTCGAAGTCACACGGCTTTGGACTACACACAGGAACAAGTGGCAGACTTGACGAAAACTCTGGTACCCTGGTTATTCTGGAGAATCCATCAGTGGGACCCTCAAGCGTGAGGACACATAGAGCCGCTGGACTTGGCAGCACTCAACTGCAGGCCCTTAACCTCCCCTCTGAGTCGGCCTCCCCTTACATTCAAGAGAGCACCAGCCACAGGTGAGTGAGCTGACCCTTTGGGTACCATCAGGAAGTATATATACCCTGTGAAACGCATACTCCTGACTCACGCGCAACAGCTCCCCGCCCCGCAGCCTGAAGGAAGCTGTGGACCTGCTCACGAACAACACGATTCCAAGTTCCTAAGCCACACTGCATGGGAGCTGGAAGGAGGTGAAGTGGTCAAAGCAGTGAGGCTGAGCCCCTTGCCTTGGAGATGTGTAGCGAAGGGGCTTGGCCAAGAACACATGCAGGGCACAGGGACGGCCCCGCACTTCAGAAGCATAACTCAGGGCAGCAGCCAACACCCTGGGCACCAGGCTCGGAGTGTCTATCCTGTGTCCCCACCCTGCTTGGTGGCCACACAGACCCTGGGTTGGCTGAACCTGTGTTTGAATCCCAACTCTCCCTGGGCCAACTGGGAGAGCTCAGCCGAGTCCCTCGGCGTCTGCGCTCTCGGTTTCCTCATCTGCCCAGTGGGTCTAACAGCACTGGTCTTGCCAGGCTGATTCCAGGACTGAAGGAGGTGAGATGTGGGCGGCACCTTGGCCCCAACTCCTCTGCCTGGGCTCTTCTTCCTCACCGCCTCTGATCTCCTGTCCTCCCAACCGAAAGCTCACCTCTCTGGAGTGGACTCCTATATCACCGCCTTCCAAACCCTGCCCACTCCTCGGTGCACAGCTCAGAGCCCGCCTCCCTCTGGAGCCTTCCTCATCTGCCAGGGAGATTCATCCCGGACTCTCCTGAGGCCTCACAGCACTTCAGATGGTTCTGTGGAGAGGGTCTGGTCCTGCCTGCAATGAGATTACTGACACACCCGCCTTGCTGACCCACCTCGCACATGCTGACCCCCAGGGCAGGGCCGATCTCATCACCTGCTGAGTCCAGAGCAGCACAGCAGCGTGTCGTGGCATCAAGCCTACGAGCGCCGCGTGGCAATGAACAGAACTGTTCATCGCCACCATCTGTCAGCATCTAGTCAGTGTCTCCTCGGGCAGGGGCAGGCTCTGGGGACGGTACCAAGGTGACCTGGGTGGGATCATTATCCTCAGAGGGATTGCAGTCCAGCTGGGGTAACAGGGCGCACACACACACACACACACACACACACACACACATAAAACAGAAACCGCCCAAGGTAACCTTGAACAAAAAGAGTACAACAGACAGGGTTCTGGAAGGTTGTAGAGAAGGAACGGTCCTGAAGCCAGCCTCAGAGGCTTCAGGAGGACACAGAAAGTGAGGAGGGAGGGCACCTGCCGTGAGTGAGCAGCGTGGAGGACTGGGGACCGGGAGAGTCAGGCTGCGGGAGTGGACAGTGCGGCCACTACCAAGGATACAGGAGAGGGCCGCCGTGAGGAAGGCCACGTTAGGGTCACAGCCTCGTGAAGTGTACAGAGCAATGGCTGAGCCCAGGCCCACTGAGGGCTCATCGTCACCCCACGAGTTGAGGACTATTTTTATTGTCCTCATCTGACAGATGGCAAGCTGAGGCCAGATAGGTGCAGGCATTTGAAAGCCAAGCTCTGGGAGCCAGGGGTTGCCCCGGGCAAAGCTGTGTTTTAGGAAGCCTGGTTATGCTACAGGGGAGGCTGGGGTGACAGGGGGCCGGAGAGGGATTAGAAATCTGCTTGTGTCACGTGAGCAAAGGCCCCAGCTTTAAGAGAGCTCAGGAAACACCAGAAGAACAGGATGTTCTTCCAGAAACTTCTTCTCCTTGAGGATTCTATCTGCGGCTCCTCTACTCCTCACTGCTACTTTTGTAACGGGGGTAGGGGTGGGAAACTGAGTGGGAGGGGGTGACGGGGAAAAGACGTTCTTGTGCTTTGTAAAAGGTGTCCGAGGAAGGCTCAGGCACAGACCCTCCAGAGGTAACCATGGTGAACTGAATATTCTGGGGAAGAGTCCACAGCCCCAGCCTCACCATGCCCGGCCACAAGTTATGCCTCCCTCCTCGGAGATTCCAGAACCTATGAGATGCACCTTTCTTAAGGCCCCTTCTGCTTTCCACCTGTCTGTCTGTGGCTTGTCAGCAAGTTCCCTGTCTTCTCCATCTCTGTAGACCCAATGCCTGGCGCCAAGGAGGTGCTCACACACCAGAGAGTGAGGGGAGCAAGGAAGGAGGGAAGGAAGGAATGAGGGTGTCCGATGGCCACTGACAGAGCTATTGATGGACGAGTCACCACACGGTCAGCTTCTGGAGGAGGGGAAGGTGGGCACACTCCCTCTGTTTCCCACCGCCTGATGCTAAAGAAGCTCCTTGACAAGCCCTTGGAACACATCTACTAGACTGTTCACCCCACCAACTGAGCACAAAAAGAACACCTCTGTGTTGGGATCCAGCCTCCCTGGCGTTCAGTCTCCCCTCGCTTCCTCAGACGGTGCACGTGCCACCTCTGCCCCCATGGGAAAGCTTTCATCCTTCTTAATGAAGGGCTTGGGCAAAGCCACAAAGAACATTCTGGTCTTCTGCCATATTCCACATAGGACATGTGACATTTACACGCACTGGCTACCCTAGCAGCTGAGCTTTCGTCTCCTTGCTAAAGTGGGTTCCCCACCTTAGCCACGACATTACTGAATTGCAACAAAGGCTGACAAGCAAAGCTCTATAGTCTGGTAAAGCAGCTGGTCTACTGGACACACACAGGAGGAGCCCCAGCAAGGACTGCAGAAGACAGAGCACTCTCCCAACACTGAACCTGGGGCACTCAACACAGCACTGGATAGAAGGGATGGAGGCCATTTACACGAAGGCTTCTTTCTAGGTGCCACGCCATTAAGATTACCAAGAAAGCACATGGATGCCAGACACACCGACAGCTGTCCACAGTTCTAAACCTTCACTCAGACCTGGAGCGTGGAGACAGGCCTCGGCCAGGGTCTGAAAGCAGGTCATTTGTTTCTGCCAGAAGTTCCCTTAGACAAGTGTCCATTAACTCTCAGAATGAGACTTCCTTATGATCCAGACTACAACCAAACCAAAGTGCAACTCTTCTCAACAAAGTGCGACGGCTTCTTAACCCACACGGTGCTCTTTACAAAATATTTTACAGAGGCTGCCGGCACTCAAAGCTGGGAAACAAATACATTCTGTCTGCTTCATCCTTCTCCTCCATCCCAGGTCAGTTTCCACATCTGTATAATTGAGAATTTTGCCCTCAACGGAAACCACTCATTCTACACAAATTTTCAATTTGTAATATAATCAGAGTATCAGTAAGTAAAGAACTCAGAATCAAAGGATGTGAAACATCAAAGGCATTCTGTGATCAGAGCCTTGCTTTTCAAACTGATATCCATGGACCAACAACTTAGGCATCAGCTGGGATCTGCTGAGAAGTGCAGAATCTCAGGTCCACGCCAGGACTTCTGAATCAGAAGCCACATTTGACAAGATCACCGAGGGATTTGAAAGCACACTGAAGTTTGAGATCTAGATCACTGGGTTTCAAACTCGGTTCTGTGGAATGCTTCATGGGCCTTTAAGAGGAGTGGGCCAGGAAGAGATTGGGAAGAAGAAGGGGTGTGGGGAGCAGGCCTTACTTCGGCTGAGCAGCCTGCCTCTGATCTCTTTGGGAGGTTGAACCCCCAGCCAGACTAAGATATTCCATGGGCACAAAGGTTGGAGAATCCCTATTCTAGACCAATCATCTCATTTTCTACATGGCACAACTGAGATCTTCCAAAGAGCATAAGGGAATTTTACCAAGACACATCATAGTCCCTTGAACACTGTTAGAGAACTCTGAAATTTACCAAGCCTGGGAATCAAGCAAAATCTTCATAGTCATTGTTGCCGGAATAACCTCTAACCTGCAAAAGTAGAAGCAAAGACAGACCCCAAGCCCCAGTGGAAGAGGACATGACGTCCAAGGCTGTGCCCTGGAAAAGCCCTGTGACATTAGTGGCATTTTGCGCCACCTGGTTTTCAGGAGAGGAGAGAGACGCACAGAGATAGTAAGTGCCAAGGCTACACAGGAAAAGAAGAGCTGACACCCCAACGCAGGTCCCCGGGCCCCAAAGCCCAGGCTCTGGATTGCATCATTCACATTGTGAGCACACACTGGCAGCCCCTCTGTGTGCCCCATGCACTGGCCCAGCCTATGAGCTACATGGACACACATCCACTCAAAAAAAGGGCAATCCATCCTCACGGACCCAGAGGATACAAACAATGGGCTCCCTTGCCAATGCCTGGGCTCCCAGCATAAGCCCTACATACGGAAAATGCAAACTCAGTTGCTATATCTTCATGGTAACAAGCATTAAGAATCTGTTTTAATATACATTGTTATGTATCTGACATCTCTATGCCTTGGGAAAGGTAGAAAGATCAAGAAGGCAGAAATGGTCAGAGGGGGAATAGGAGAAGAAATACTTTACAACGTACTGACATATTAGTTTCAGCACCTCGTTTTTACATTCATACCCCCCAAGCACTGCATAGAGCTTTCTGCCATGGAAGCTCTTATTACCGACCATCTTTAATTAAAACTGAAGTTGCAAAAAAAACAAACCACCCAATCAAAAAATGGCCAGAAGACCTGAATAGACATTTCTCCAAAGGAGACATACAGATGGCCAACAGGCACATGAAAAGATGCTCAATGTTGCTAATTATTAGAGAAATGCAAATCAAAACTACAATGAGGTATCACCTCACAAAGGTCAGAACGGCCATCATGAAAAAATCTACAAACAATAAACGCTGGAGAGGGTGTGGAGAAAAGGGAACCCTCTTGCACTGTTAGTAGGAATGTAAATTGCTGCAGCCGCTATGGAGGACAGTATGGAGGGTCCTCAAAAAACTAAAAATAGAACTACCATATGATCCAGCAATCCCACTCCTGAGTATATATCTGTAAAAGACAAAAACTCTATTTTGAAAGATACATGCACCCCAATGTTCATTGCAGCACTATTTACCATAGCCAAGATATGGAAGCAACCTAAATGTCCATCGACAGATGGATGGATAAAGAAGATGTAGTACATATACACAATGGAATACTACTCAGCCATGAGAAAATAATGAAATAATACCATTTGCAGCAACATGGATGGACCTAGAGATTATCATACTAAGTGAAGTAAGTCAGAAAGAGAAAGACAAATATTCTAAGATATCACTTAAAAGATGATACAAATGAAATTATTTACAAAACAGAAACAGACTCACAGACATAGAGAACAAACTTACAGTTACCAAAGGGGAAAAGCTTGGGGAGGGATAAATTAGGAGCTTGGGATTAACAGATACACGCTACTATGTATAAAATATATAAACGAAGTCCTACCGTATAGCACAGGGAACTATATTCATTATCTTGTAATAAACCACAATGGAAAAGATTCTGAAAAAGAATAGTTGCTGTACACCAGAAACTAACACATTGCAAATCAACTATACTTCAAAAAAAAGATGAAGTTGGAAGAGCTGGCCAGCAGATGGCACAATGAGCAAGCAGCACATTACTAGCGTCAAACCCTCCTGTTATTTCAGCCAGAAAGCTGGCCCCTTTCCCAAAGCCTCCTCGGAGTATCATCTGGGAACATTCTAGTTGGGCGATGCAACACACCAAGGCCACCCTCCCACATTGTCTTGTCTTCACCGCCTGCCCTCCTCCTTCAAATGCAGTAGGTCCAGAGGCAGTAAGCGAGGGGCCCACATGGCTACTTCCTCCTGGCACTGGAGGCTGCCACAGCTCAGGCCATCGGTGAGCTGCTCTGGGCAAACCCACACCACGTCTTCTTTCTCTGGGTCATCAGCAGCAGCAACTCCGCTCAGACTGGGCAACTCTGGGTGCCACATGGGGCAAATCAACCTTCTGGTGCGAGCCAGGAGAATCTGGCCCCAAAGCCTGCACCCCCACCCAAGCAATAACCCTCAGAACATAAAGACCTACCGGCGTCTCTCTAATCTTCTTTCTGAAGTCAGGAACAAGAATTGGAAACCTCATCACAAGCCAGGAAAAGGAGGCCGCCTGCAGAGAAAGGCGCACGTGTACAGATCGGCAAGGACAAGCACCTGCACGCGGAGCGACACCTTACTCACCCGCGTGCCGCTCTTCTCTAACTGCTGCCTGGCCTGGGAGGCACACAGAGGTTTGTCAGATCACCGACTAACCAAATGAGTGAATCGATGAATTCTTCTCAGGGAGAGAAACAGTGGTTTGCCTTTAAAAGCGCAAGTGAGGGCATTGATCTACTGTACGCAGCGCACAGGCCTGACTCCTTAGGGTGGCCTCCGAGTTGAACCCAGTCTGGTTTCCCAGCTTCCTCTCCCATGAACTGGCTCCACAAGCACCTGGACTCAGTCCCCTGAACGTGTCTGGCCCTTCCAGGGGGCCCGTCCCCCATCTCCCAGCTAAGGAGACCCTTCTCACTTCAAGACCCAGCCCAGACGGCCCTCCTCCCTGAAGCCCTCCGCAGCCCCTGGCTCTGAGTCAGGGCTTCCCCGCTCTTCACGTTGCCCTCCTTCCGCCTCGTTTCAGACTCTGTGCTTTACAGGTCTGCCTGGAAGATACCCCTCCCCCACCAGCCCTGAGTAACCCAAGGGTGAGTGGACACCTGTGTCCCTGCACAGTCCAGGACCCTCTCACAGGACGGACGTCTGCGGACTTAAATGGGCTTTGCCTTCTGACGCCTGGTACCCAGATCTGCCCTCTCCCATCAAGCTGCGCTGACACCGATGACGCTGACAGATGGGCAGTCAGCCAACGCCCTGGAAGCACGTCCCCTGCCCAACCCAGCGGTCGTCTGATGCACAAGAAGCCAAAGCACCTCCCACCAGGCCGGCCGCAGGGCAGAGCAAGGTGCTGCCCGGGCAAAGGCAGCTGGCGCCCCGTGCGCGCACGCAGCCACCCCTCGGGCACCACTTCTGGGTGTTGGTTCTCCCGGTCAGTCGATGTGGATCGCAAGGCCTCGGGCGCTGCGAGGGCCTGACCACGGGGGCCCACTGCGGGGACCTCTAATGCCCGTCCGTGCTCTGCAGCTCCCCGACGGGCTGGCAGAAACTGTCAGGTCGACATCGCAGGTTGAAGGGACACCCTGCCCAACCCTGCTTGCTCCCTGTCCCCTTAGTGGGTGTGAGTCCCCAGCCAGCCTTTGGCACTAACTCTCTCCCGGGATCAGCTTCCCGAGGGACGCAACCCGAGCCGGCCGGCCCTGGAGTGGTCCAAGGAGCAGGTGATGAGATGGGGTCTTGGTACGGGATTGTCATCACCCGCCTCACTGGCAATGAGGACCCCACCCCGGGGATGGGTGGTGTGTGGGCGGACAGCCCCGGCCGCAAGGCCACAGCCCAGTTGCTAGAACTTTCATGCTAGAATTTTCGCTGGGCTGGCAGGGGGAGAGGAACGTCCTGGCAGGTGAGAAGATCCAAGCGTGCGGAACGCGGGGGGCACAGGGGGAGGTGACTTCTTTGCTTTGCCGACCATAGGGGATGAGCAGCTTAGGGTGAAGAGCAAAGTGAGAAAAAAGGGGGCCCCAGGGTCTCCCCAGTACCTTACAAAGGAGCCCCCATCTCAGGCAGCGGACAATCGTCCAACCCAGGATTCGACAGAAGTGGCTGAACCTCAAAGACGCTGAATGTTCAACCAAGGCACGCCTGTCCCGCCAGCATCGGAAGCCCACCTGGGCAAACCTGCATCCTTGACACGAGGACCAGGGAGACTGGGAGGAAGCCCCAGAAGAGCGGGGCTCCCCAGATGTCTCTGAGCTTCTGAGCCTGAGGCAGCGGCACACCCCTCCCCCTAAAGAGCTGGCGTCCCCAACTCACCCCCGAGGGAGCAAACATGACCCGTGTCCTTCCCCACAGGTGCCCTCCGTCCCAGGAGACAGGGTAGCCAGCCGCCCCGATTTGCTGTGGGACCTGAAGCGCTACAAGCAGGAGAGTGCAGGAAAAATGGGGAGAGGTGGTCAGCCCACTGCCAGGCCCCCAAGCAGAGCGAAGTCACCTCACAACACAGGCCGGGCGCGCCAGGCCAGGTGAGGGAGGAAAGGGACGAGCCCCTGCCCTCCCCCGCCGCCCAGGGACCGCAGCAGAGGTCGTGGGGCGCCACTGAGCGGCCAGAAACCAGGGGCTATGACGATGGCCGCCACTGACCAGGAGGCCTGACCCACCGAGCGGGGCAGGTGGTCAGTACAATACGGCTTCCCGGGGGCTCGATGGATGGGCAACCAACCAAGATACAGTCTAAGACGGACACTCAAAAGAGCAAGGACGGACGGCAGGAGGCCGAGGGCAGCCGCCCCAGTGAACAAGTCACGATCCCTCGCCCAGGTTCTGCCCCCGAGCCAGTTCTCAGACGTGGAACCGCGGACCAGGGACGTGGCGGGTCCCCAGCGGGAAGGACGCTGCAGCACCACGGCAAGCAGGCACTGGAATGACCCCCCAGCCCCTCCCAAAGGGACCTCGGGCTCCGCGCTGGGTGACCCAACACCGGGAAGCGGGACAACCAGACAGCTGGAGGCTGGTGGACACCGGGCCCAGCTTGACCCTGATGTGGGAGACGCGATAAACTCTGTCTCTGCGGCCGCTTCAGGAGGACCCCTGGGCTGGGGTTTCTGAGCAGAGGCTGTCACTGGTCCCAGGTACGCAGGGCCATTCCCGAGGGTTTGTCAGTTGGTCTTCAGCAGGGAGAGGCTGCAATCCAGTATCCTCCGGAACCAGGCGCAGGGCTTAGTGAGATGTCTGCCGAGGAATCCTTCAGAACCTGGGATGACCCTTAACGGGAGTGAGAGGATGTAAGGCCCAATGGCAACCCTGCACGCACTCCAGCGAGTAAAGGAGAAACGTGTAGAGAAAGAGCAGGGGAAACACGCCCCAGTCGTGCACTCGCGAACCTTGCTGCCTCCAGGCGATGCCTTATGGGCGTCCCTTGCTCCTGACTCTTCACATCCTCTCTGTCCTTTGTAAAGTCGCCACGGAGAGCACAGGGATACTCAGGAGGCGGCTGAACGGGCCCTACAGGCACAGAGCACAGCAGTCCTGTCATCCAAGCCCTGTGACCACGGTTACCGGATGGCAACGCTCGCTCCAGACTCCCACCCCCGCACCCCGGCCCCACTCCTGAATCTCTCAAACAAGGAAGCTGGCCCCATTCACTGGGCCACGGCCTGATGTCGGGAAGGCCCCCTCCAGCTGCGGAGGGCCTGGGGCCCGGGTCGTTGCCCAGAGACTGAGGACGCTGAAGAGCACGTAGACCCAAGAGCTCAGGAGTGCCGCAGACCTGGAGACGAGCATCTCCCGCCCCCAGCCAAAGGCGATATAACCGTCTGTAACGTGAATGCAAGTGGGGGCATCGCCAGAAGCGCACAGGAGGCCCCCTCCACGTTCCCTGCGCAGGCACCGACCCGAGCAGCGGCGGCCAAGTGGCTGCTCACGTCTGCAGGTCCCCTGCGTGCAGCTTCTTCCCGAGGTCCTGCAGCGCCAGTCACTGAGACAGAGTCAGAAACACCTGCGGTTCTCAGGCTGGACCCCTCGATCTGGGCCGTGTGGAGAGGGACACGGCCAACAGGAGCTGCCCAGGGGACAGAGGGGAAGGAGGGGGCAGGGGAGCACGTCTTAGAAACAGGCCAGATGTGGGGCGGCAGGAGGTAAACCGGGAGCTGGGGCAGAGAAAACAAGGCCGGCCGTCTTCCTGCAGCTGCACGGCTGCCCCGGGGCTTGCCCTGCGTGAGTCCAGGGCAGGGACTAAAGCCAGGCACTGACCGAGTGACTTACCCAGTCAAGAAGGAGCCCTTTCTCACGGGCAGAGCGCTGGACGCCAGGGCACCGGCTCCTCGGGGACCACCAGCCCCAGGGGGCGGGCCTGGGAGTGGACCGGCGGGGCGGGCCTGGGAGTGGGCCGGCGGGACACGCCCTGACGTGTGGGGCACTTACAGGTCGGAGAGGGTGTAGGCGCATGCCGAGTCCAAAGCTGCCCTTCAAAGAGAGGAGGAAACCAGCCCCCAAGGGGCAGGAGGAGGCATCTGAAACACAAACAACCAGGGCGGGACTAGTACCCGGACCCCGAAAGGAGCTCCCACGACTCGGCACAAAAAGGACACGCAGCTCAGTGGAAAGATGGGCAAAAGGCGTTGCAGAGAGGAAACCAGCCCTACCAAGGAGGACACTAGGGAAACTGAGACTTTGGGTCGAGCCCATCCCACACCGGTGGTACCCCCAAACGTGCGGCAGGAGCAAACTGGAACCCTCTCCGGGCCTCAAAGACGCAGTTGGGGTGGGGGGCTGGAGGCACCCAGGCCACCGGGGCCGAGAAGGGGACGCAGCCGCCGAGGCAAGTGCCCAGATGGGTCGCAGGGACAGTGAGGTCTGCTGGTGCCACGGGCGGGGGTCAGAAGGGGAAGTGCACTCAGAGCAGGTGCCCTGGGCTCCGAGAGGAGACGATGTCCTGGGGGCACCGCCCCCCAAAGAGCAGTGGCGCAAACGACGAGGACTTCCTAGAAGGAAGATGGGGTGCCTCACGGGGACAGAAGCGTGTCGGGGGAGGAAGCGGAGCTTGGGGAGGAGACTCCCTCCTGGGATGTGGGCTGCGGCCCAGTCACAGGGGCTGGGAGGAAGCAGCAGCCCGAGCAGCGGAAGGCGGGAGCGGCCAGGCTGGAGGCCCGGCTGACCCCCAAGTGAGCAGACAGGAGGGAGAGAAGGCCTGTTCCTGCCGGGACCTTGCTCCTGGAGGGTGTGGGAAGCAGCAGGTGGAGAAAGCGTCACCGGGAAGTCAGAAATCAGATGGTTTGAAGGCTCGGCGCTGACTTAGCTGTACTGAAGATCAAGGCTGAGCTGCAGAGGGGTCCCTCTCCCGGGGGCAGCCACACACCGTCCCACGCCCACCTGCAACACGGCCAGGCCATTCCTCCTGCGCCCGCCCATCCGGCAGCGAACTGGCCTGGCAGCCACTACCCCGGACCTCCCCCGCCCCGGGGGACCTGGGGCTCCCCGCCTCTCAGCACACACGGGAGGGTCAGAGAAGGGAGTCCTTACGGAGCGCCGTCACAGCCGTCCCCCAACCAGCAGCCACCGATCACGTGCCTCTAGCTCACTGGGCAAGTTCCAGTTCTTCAAAACCGGGATTCGGGAGCAACGCCAGCAGCCCACCCACCATTCCCGGGACCCTCCCTCATGATTTGAAACCACTCCGGCGAGGTTCCGGGGTGTCTGGACGCAGCTCGCAACCACTCCTGGGGCGACAAGCCGAGGAGGGGACACCGGCATGGAGGGAGTTGGACCTGCTGATCGCTCAGGTGCCCCGCAGCCCCGAGGCCTCACATCCACGAAGGCACCCTCTGCTCCTCACCTCGGGGCCGGCATTCCTGTTTCCTCAGGCTTCCGCAAGGAGAGAGGAGGCCAGCTCGCTGGAAGAGAAAGCAGTGCTCTGTTGAGCCAACGTCCCCTCAGCAGCAGCTGTGGCAGGCGCCCGGCTTACAGGAACGAGTAAGAGCTTGTCCTTGTCTTCCCGGGACTCCTGGAGAGCAGCTCCAGCCCGGGAAGAAGAGCCCAGCGAAGGCAGGCAGCAGGAAGGCACAGGGCGCTGCCAGAACCCCAGACGGGAGCTCCTGACGCTCGCGGCGGGCGGAGAAGGGGACGTTACAGCTGTGCCTGGGAGGAGGACAGGAGCTCGCCAGGACAAGAGGAACCAGGGCTCCAGGAGCGGGAACCGCACGTGCCGAAGTGTAGAGACCCGCAGAGCGCGTGCGCGCAGCGTGCACGGACAGCACAGGCACCCAGGGTGTTGGGCGACAAGGACGGAGAGCTGGGGCCGCCCGAAGGCCCTCCCAGGGCACCAAGGAGGTGTTGGGGCTTAAACAGGAGAGGGCTCGGCAGGGTCTTCAGCCCGGGGTCGATGAGGACAGATGTGCGGTGTGACACGGAACAGATGGCCTGTGGGGCACCCACTGGAGGAGGACAGACAGGAGGCGTCCCGGCCGCTGGGGAGACTCAGGTGACAGCAGCACCGGCCCTAGGTCATGAGGCCTGAAGTCAGCCAGTAGCAGTGGGGACACAAAGAGGAGCATTTATTCTCATCAGGCACTTGGGAGGCAGGGACACCGGACTTGGTCACCAAGGAAATGGGAGGGAGGGCTGCCTAAGCAAAGCAAGGAGGAGCAGAGCCAGGTGGGCGGCACTGAGTGGGCTGAGGCCCCGCCCCCCGTCCCCCCACTGGGAGGAAGAGGACAGGAAACAGCTCTGAAGGGGAACTTGGCTTTGTTTGGGACATGCCAGGTCCCAGGCGCGACAGGAAACCGACTGAGAAATTTTCTTCTCACCTCAGAAAAGGCCAGATAAAGACTGTCCCTCAGGACTCGGCCAGCAGTCGCAGGGTGGCTTGGACGGGAGGTGGCCTGGGCATTCAGCCCAGAGGTGCAAGACTCAGCCCAGAGGCCCCGCCCTCTCCCCCTCCCTCCCCTCCCCCTCCCCTCTGACCCCCCCTCCCCCTCCCCCCCACCCCGCATCCCTGTCCCCTGGGGTCCATTCTCAGGCTCGGATTCGGTCGCTAAGGACCCTGGGTCGCTTCCACTTTGACCCTTGCCGACTGTTGCGGCGCGGACTGGACGCCTAAGGCAAGGGACTCAAAAGGGCACTGCCTGGCCTCCGCCACTGAGCTGGCCTCGCCCACCCTCCATGGGTTCCCAGGGGCCCAAGCTCCATCCCGGTCAGCTCCGCCCCCGCCCCGCACCTGCCCGGCTTTTTCCCCAGCTCGGCCCCACTCCTCCTCAGTTCTGCCTCCTTCTCCAGAAGCTCCTCCTCACCCAGCTCTTTCCCACACTTCCGCCCCAAATACTCCTCCCCCCGTTCCTCCCACCTCCGCCCTGCCCCTCCCCCAGCTCCTCCCCAGCTATTCGCCACAGCCCCGCCCCTTCTCTTCCGACCCGCTCCCCCGCCCACTTCCTGGTCCTCCTCTGGGTGCCGTTCCACGCCGCCGGTCTCGAACCTCCGAGCGGCCTGGCCTTCCGCGCGCCGCATGGCCTGGCGGCTCCTACTCTGCCTCCTAGCGGCCGGAGCCTGCGGCAAATGCGCGATTGTTCGTAAGTGCGTGTCTACGTGCGTGCGTGCGTACGTGTGGACGTGCATGCGTTCACCCCGGAAATAAGGAGCGTCAGCGCTTGCGGGCGCGGCTACCTGTCACCGGTCCCGGTTCCCCGAGGCGGACGACCGTCCTTCCCGGTGGCCGCAGCCGGGCCGTCCCACCGCGCCCGCGACTCGCCCCGCCCACAAGGAGCCAGGACCCGCCGCGCCCGCGGACGGTACCTCCGGGCGGGAGTTTCCCGGGATCTGCGTCGGGGAGCCCGCGCGGGGCGGCCGAGGCTGCACCTTCCTGTCCCCTCCACCGCCACCGTCCCCGCCCGCCATCCTTCCACGTGTGTGTCCCGCGATGCGCTGGTCCACACGCACCAGCCGCCCGCAGTCCTGCCCCCCCCCCCGCCTCCCGCGGGCACCGCCCCCACCCCCCAGCCCCCACAACCCACACCCCACCCCACACCCCACCCACCTCCCTGCCCTGCGGTGCTCAGCTGCTTGTCCACGGCTCCCCTCTCGGTGGGGCCCAGCCAGGAGTCCATTGAGGGTCACGGACTGTGGGGCTCTCCAGATCCTTCCCGCGTGGCACTGTGAGGAGAGGTGTCGTTTTCTCCTGTTGGATGCGGGAGCTGCTGGGCTGTAAGGTCACCGTCACTCCTGTGGGATGGGCTTCTGTGCTGCGGGCTGAGGCATCGTGGGGTCCCCGACCCAGCCGGGCGGGGGACGGAGCCGTTGCCTTGATGAGCAGGACCAACCCTGAGGGAGGCGGCACGTGTGTTTCTCATCGGTTGGGCCCTCCTGGGTCCTGGTGGTCTCCGGTCCCTGCCGAGAAGAAGACCGTTGTGGTTCCTTGGCCGGCATTGCTGTCTTGTGGCTGATGACTTTTCTCCTTGTCCCTCTGGTTCTCGTGCAGGTGAAGACACCCAGACAAGTGGAAGAGTGTTTTCTCCTCTGGCCACCAAGCAGGCACCCTCTGCGTCGAGAGGTAGGCGGGCACTCAGCCGCCTTCTTCCCGAGGGACTCTCCCCAGGGATTCCGCCCGCACGGTTCGGGTCCCGTGGTTGTGATCTGGTGGCGCCCGTGAGGAAGGGGCTGGCTGAGAAGCTGAGTGGCGGAAACCGCGGGCGAGCCTGGGATCCAGTCACACACCCCAGTAGGAGCCGGAGAAACGGCCAGGCCCCAGGGACTGGCCAGCCTCCCTCGTAACTAACCCAAACGCAGTGAGGAGGGCGACCCTTTGTCACCCATCAGGTTGGCAGAGGTTAAGCGGGGTGATGATGCTCGGGGGCCCGCCAGCGCGTGAGGGCACGGCAGCCTCGCCCGTGGCTGGCAGAGTGTACGTGGGGGAGCCTTTGCGGAAGGCCGTTTGCTGGCGTGTGTCAGCATCTCGGGATGTGTGCCGTGTGACGCGGGCCTCCTCCGGCCCGGGGCTTCAGTTAGCGAGTGTGTGGTCGTGTTGAGTGTCTAGAGGGGCAGAAAGTGCCAAGCAGTCTGGGAGTCCCCATCGGCGGGGGAAGAGTCAGTAACCTGTGGGACAGCCGACGACGGGGTACCGTGTGGGCGGTGAAAATAGGACAGATGGAGACGTCCAGACGTGAAGCAGTGTTCCCGAGGTGCTGTGAGCGGAGAAGTCATCCCCCACCCCCGCGTGGAGAGGTGTCCAGGACAGGGCTGACCCTCTGTGATCGCTCGCCCGGGCAGTCGTGTCAGAGTCCCACGGTCTGGGTGGCTTGAACTACAGAACGTATTGCCTTGCGGTTCTGGAGGCCAGAAGCCCGAGATCTAGGTGCCGCCGGTGGCGGCTCTTGTGAGGGCTGTGGAGGGAATCTGTCCCATCCCGCCCCCCTCACTCCCGGGGCTCTGCTGGCTCTCCTGTGTGCCGGTCTGTCTCTAACTGGCCCCTTTTTGTGGGGACATCAGTCCTGTTAGAGGAGGGTCGACCCTAATGAGCTCATCGGACCTTGATCACCCCTGTGAAGACCTTTGCTTTGTAGGTAGGGTCACACTCTGAGGAACTTGGGGTTGAGATTCCAGCACGTGAATTTCAGGGGCACGGTGTGACCCCTACCACTCTCCAAAGGCTCTGAGGTAGGAGCACACGTGGAACGTTCCAGGGATGGAAGGAAGGCCTTCATGGCTGCAGGGAGTGAATCCAGGGGCGAGGAGAGCAGGCAGCCAGGGGGAGGAGCCAGACCATGTGGGGCCTCATGGGCCCTGGAGAGAAATGTGTCTCCGCTCTGCTCGGGGAAGGAAAGCCCTGGAAGGTCCTGGACTGGCTGCCTTTGCGGCCTTGTCCCCCGTCCTCACAGCCACGTGGAAGTGGAGGCTCCGTGCGGTGCCGTGACCCGGCTGACTTTCAGGCCTGCGGCTCCCCTGCTCCTCTGTCCTCAGCGAGCAGGGACCCTCCCCCCACCACCCAGGTACAAGGAAAGCAGGCGAGGACGGGGGCGCGTGGAGTCAGGTCCCCTGGAACCATGCGCTGTCTCTCCTTCGGCGCCTCCTCAGCTGCAGAGCGGGGTGACGGTAACCTCCCGGGTTATTTGAGGATTGAATTCTATGGTCCCTGGATGGTGCCCGTCCCAGGTCCTGGCGTGGAGACGGAACGCGCACCAGTGCCGGTAGTTCCTGCCGTCACGTATCCTTTCTCGGGCTCCGGGCCGGGGTGGAAGCGGTGGTGCGGGAAGGGGTGGGAGGAGGGTGGCTCCCAAGGCGCGCGGGGAAGAGACACCTGGCAGGGCCATGTGAGAGCCAGGCCGTCCCCAGGGCCGAGCCAAGGTTGGTTGCCAAGGATTTGCACTCAGCAGCCCTGGGTAAGATGGGGGATCCGCAGAGCATGGGCAGCGGCAGGGCCAGGGAGCTGCGGGGCCGGGGGCAGGGGAGAAGCCAGGCCCAGGACTGTCCCTGTCTGTGCCGGGAGAGGGCCAGAGCCCGGCCACTGGGCTGTGAAGCCAAGGGGCCCTCCCTCCCTCCTCTCTGCCGCCCGGGGCCCCGTGCCCTCTGTCGTGGAATTGCCCACACGCCTCTCTCTCGCTGTCCCGGCCTCCCTTGTGAGGTCCCCGCGGACTCCATCTGATGGACGGATCCCCCCGGTCGGCACCCCCTGTCAGCTGACGGGCGCGGAGACGGATGGAAGGGGCTGGCACCCGGGGGGCCCACGGGGCTGAGGTCAGGCCCACGGGTCATGAGCTCGGAGGCCGGCACGTCAGGCTGCTTGACCGTTCTGGTTCTGTGTTTCCACAGGCGCGTGAGGCCCTGGGAGCTCTGGGAGATGAAGTTCGGCTGCCTGTCCTTCCGGCAGCCTTATGCGGGTTTCGTCTTAAATGGGGTGAAGACCCTGGAGACGCGGTGGCGGCCCGTGCTGAGCGGCCAGCGGCACCGCACCCTGGCCGTCCACATCGCGCACAGGGACTGGGAGGACACGGCCTGGAGGGAGCTGCTGGCCGGGAGGCTGGGGATGAGCCCCGCGCAGATCCAGGCCTTGCTGCGGGACGGGGAGAAGTTCGGCCGCGGAGTGATAGCCGGCAAGTGACGATCGCCTCCCGGGGCTGCCCCCCAGGGTCTCACCCGGGGCTTTGGCGTCTCGTTTTCTTTTGAACCGGTCGGTGTGGGGTTAGGGTTCGTTTTCCTGAGGCACCTCGCCTTCGGAGGGGCCGGGAAGGTCCCCTCCCCGCCACTCTGGGCCTCAGTCCCCCTTTGTGCTCTGAGAGGCAGAGGCGGGTCCGGCTCTGCCCGTGGCGCTCGCCTCCGTGTGTGTCCGTGTGCGCGCCGTGGCAGAGCCCGCGGGAGGCAGCACGGCAGCCAGAGCTGCGTGTGAGGGGGACCTGGGGACTCGGGCTGCCCGCCCGGCTTCACGCGCCCGCCTCACCCCCGCTGCCCGCCGCATCCTGAGGAAGTCCCCTAAAGCCCCTGGCGGGGGCAGGTCCCGCATCAACCGCTGGCCCCCGGTGGATCGCTCAGGGACCTGATTGCCCGTAGGCCCCCCGCAGCGGTGGCCCGGGGCCCTCCTGACCTGTACCTGCTGCCTGCAGCGGTCGGGCCTTGGTGGGGTCGTGGGGGACCAGGCCTCTCCTTTTCATTGCTCTCCCTCCCTCCCTCGGCCTCGCCCCCAATTCCCTGAACCGAGGTTGGCGGGTGCGAAGTGCTCGGCCAGAGGGACCCAGTTCACCCCGGGTCCCCTCGATGACGTGGCCTTGGTCTCTAGCGGTCGTGACTTTGAATCACCTTGTTCTCCATCTGTGTGCTTGTGTCTTTGTGCACAGGGCTGGTTGACATTGGGGACACTTCGCTGTGCCCGGAAAACTTAGGTCCCAATGAGGTTGCGGAGCTGGAGAATCAAGCCCTGCTGCCCAACCTGCAGCAGAAGTACCTGACTGCGCTTGCCAACCCCCGCTGGCTGCTGCAGCCTGTCCCCGGGAGAGGCGGGAAGGACGTCTTCCAGGTGGACATCCCCGAGCACCTGATCCCCTTTGGGCAGGAGGCCTGACCAGACTGGGCTCTCGAGAGGAAGGTGACCGAGAGACCAGCTCATTGTGCCACCGTCCACTCGCCTTCACGCCCTGGACGTGCACGTCTGGTTCGGTCTGAATCGGCCCTGCCCCGGGGAGCGCTGCCCGCTCCGTGCTGTTCACGGAAGCAGACGTGCCCACCTGGTGCAGGGACAGGGGTTGGGACTCTCCTCGTGCGATGCCGCTCTGGGCTCAGCGACAGAGTCTCGAGGACTTTGACCTTTAGGAAAAGATGGCAGTGCCACTCGTTTTGGCCCTACTGGTTCTGGGTGGTTGAGAGAGATGTGTTTTGAGGGGACCAGTTAGCGTTTTCCCCTCTTTGGCCTGGTCAGAACTCCCAGATGTTTGGACCGCGTCTGGGGAACGAACGATGGGGGAAGGCCGGTGGCGGGCCTCGTGCACACGGGAGAGGACCGCAGGCCCAGAAAGAGGGCGCGGTCTGTCCTTGCAGGTGACCCTGGCCCTGTTGTAAAGCGTCCCTTGGCTCACGAAGCGTGTGTGTTAGACGTGCTGCCCGGCCACTTCACGTCCGAAGACAGGCTCCTAAATACAGCTCTGACGGCAAAGTGAAAAGGGCTGGCGCTCGCTTTGTGGAAACCTCTTACTTCTCTGTGGGGTTTGGGGCCATTTGTCAGCAAGCTTTCTAGGGGTTGTCACCTCTGAAGGTGCTGGGCTTTCCCCCAGGTGTCGGCTGGGAAGGGCCCGTCTCTTCTGAGGCAGACGGCAGTGTGCACGCCTACCTTGGTGGGTGGGATGGCCCTCCTTTCCGGCGGGCCTCTTTGGGAGGCCCCTGGATGGTGGGCTGGACACACGCTCAGCTGCGGGTCAGAAACTTCTGGCATCGTAGGGGGACCCAGGAGGAGGCTCCTTCTGCTTCAGGATGCATGACTAATGGAAGGTGACACCCCTGAGGTCAGGAGCCAGGCTGTGCTGCCTCCTGACTAGCAGGCAAGGCCCAGGGACCAGCCTGTCCTGGGCTGGCCTCAGCGCTCCCGAGCCACGTCCGTGGCTGAGCGTGGGAAATGCTGCGGCTTCTAAACGAAAGGGGGCGGCGGGGGCCAAAGCCTGCCGGGGCTGTGGGTTTCCAGCCTCGTCGGGCCCGTCCACTGAGATGTGTGACTAGTACGGACAGTTAGAAAGGACACAAGACTCGCACTTCTCGTTCGATTCTTCATTTGCTCCCGTGGACCTTGGCTTTTCTTTATTAGAGACAAAAGTAGGTTCTTGGTTATGAGATGGGGCTTTTTGTGTGTCCCCAGGGGCCTGCGAGCTCAGGGATCGCAGTGGTCCTTGCACTGTTGGCGGAGAGCACGCCTGCAGTCTGAGGAGCCCCCCTACTCCTCGTCCACCTCAGGGACCTTGTTTGGGGACGTAGCTAAAAGGGCCCCCGGCAGGAGGGAGAGACAGCTGTCGTACAGAGACATCTCCGAGCCATAAGCCGGGTAAACCGTGGGGCTGGCGGGCAGTTCCCTGGCGCCATAGCGGGGGCACAGAAGTGGCATTCCAGGGAGTGCCCTGCCCGCTCAGGCCGCCCTGCTCACTGGGGGCGTGGTGTTCCCTGGCCCATCCCGCTCCACCGCTCGTAGAGCACGTGCTAGAGGACAGGAGAGGCTGGGTAGCGCTGGGCCCCTGAGCACCTGGGGCTTTCTTCTGGGTGGTGGAATCGTTGTAAGGGATTTGTGGGGAGCGTCTAGTGGCAGCCACCGGCTTCTTTCCCTTCGGGGCTGTTGCGCTGGTCCCGGGCTGATCAGTTGCTCCCAGGTTGCATTTTCTCTGAATGTTCTCGATGAGCAGAGGCTTGTCTCTCCGAAAGTTGGAGTTGCAGAAGATCTGAAATGAAACAAATCACTTTAGCCATTCTGGGAGAAAATACCCACTCCTCCCCGCCCACCCCCGTCCCTCATAATGGTCTTATCTGACTGTGGAGAAAAGGTCTCTTTAAGTTCCTGGCAGGTTATTCCGCCCTGGAGTGTGCGCTCCCTAGAGCTCCCCGAGGCGAGCCTCGGTCGAGGTGTTACTGTCGCTACCTGACATCTCGTGGCCTCTCGAGAGGGTCTGTAGGCGCACCTGCAGGTCCCCTCTAAGGGGCTGTGGCTGAATACCACAGGCTCTACTTTCTCATCTTTCCTTAACTACCTTCTCACGTGAGGAAACTTATTCTCGGAAATGAAACCCGTTCAGCACGTGGCCCATCTGGCCTCCCCGGGAGGTGTTCGAATAACAAGAGAACGTGGGCAGCGGAAGGGCTTTCTACTTTACCATCAGCCTCTTCTTCCCTGGAGAGTGGCTGGTCAGGCGTATTTTGCTGAATCCGTGCCGGTTCATTTGGCGGATGAAAGTCATCAAGCTGTCTGTGTTGAAAATCCTGTCTGCGCCTCTGCGGTGAAGAACCTCCCTCTGGAAGAGGTCTTCCTCGACGATCACCATATCTCCCTTGTCATTCCAGCGCACAGAGGTGAAGGCGGGCTCCTCCGCCATCGTCCAGAGCTTTCTTGGGAGGGAGAGCTGAAGAATACTCTGGTTGGCCACACCGTAGTCTGCGCCCTGTGGTGGCGGGTTGTCTTGGGAGACGGGATCTGGGCTCTCGGCTTGGTCGCCCTGCTTCTCCGAGCTCTCCCGTGAATCCACGTTGGGATGCGGGGACGCACGAGAGGGGACCCACGTTGCTGGCTCCGCGTCAGCCGATGGGCCCAGCATGGCTGTACACAGCTCATCGCTGCTCTGACTAGCCACGGAGCCAGTCTGCATTGGGAGCATTCTCCACCTGAGACCGCATGACTGAACTCTCAGGGCAGAAATGCCTTGGACCAGAGCGGGGATGCCCAGTAAACACTGTCCACAAGATTCTAGAATCTCGGTAGTGGGGCAGCCAGCCGCTCAAGTCGCAGTCTTCTTTATTGTCACGTGATGTCACCGAGGCGGTCTGGAGAGGGAGCCCTGGCCAAGTGTCTTTTTTTCTAAAAGCCTCGAAAAGTGTGGTTCAAGTTCCCGGGAAAGACTTCCGTCTGCCGCCAGGCACCTTGTTTCAAGGGGCCAGGCCCCGGATGGGTTGAGAAACGTGATCCTGTCTCCACTCCCATCCCTTCATGCTGGCTTCCGATGTGCTCAAGGGCCAGGCCCTGGCGAGGCGTAGCTTGGCTGCCACCGAGACCACAGGGATCACGTGGGCCCCTGGCGACTGTCCCTCCCAGAAGATGGGGCTCCCTAGCGGGCGGTTGGCCTAGCCTGAGTCAGTGCCCACCCCCCCCACCCCCATCCCCCTTCCGGCTCTGGTCGCTTGCAGCTGTTCCTGCCAGCTGGCCGGTCCCGCTCAGATGGGCCCAAACAAAGGGTCCTGATTTCCTGCCTCCCAGGTCAAGCTGTCCCCAGAGTAGGGCTGTGCGCGACCTCACATTCAACTCGAGTGTTCCCCAAGCACCTCAGACACAGCCCTGCCCACGATGCCGCGTGGGAGGGCATAGCCACGTGCCCTCCGCTGGGCATCGAGCCTCCTTTTGGGCTCTGCCTGCCCCCAGACCCCATCCCTGTGCGGATCACAGAGGGCTTGTCTTCAGCGTCCATTTCTTCCCGTAGAAGCCCTTCTCATGGCCCAAGAGCGCTCACTTTTGGAACACCTGCGTGCGTCCTTTTCCCATCGCCTTCCCAGACCGTCGGATTCAGCCTCCCTGGAGGCTGCCTCGAAAGCCCTGTTTCCTTTCCGCAGTGGGGTGGTTTGGCTTCTGCTCCCCCCGATCCTGGCCTCCCCACGTCCACCTTGGGTCTCCGTGGGTACTTGCCCTTTGAAGGACTTGATCTGGGGCTTCGGCGTGTAGCCTGTCCCATTGAAAGCAGGCATTTCACTGGTGCGCTCCCAGGCCAGCCCTGCTCTCCTTCCCCACGCCCGCCCCTGCCCCCCCTCCCCCCACCCCCGAGGCCCTGTCCCCGCTGTTACCTTGAGGATACATAGAATGATTTTGTTTGCTTTCAGCTTCAACGCTTTTGAACGGGCCTGCGTGACACGGACTCAGTCCCAAGGAAATTTCCTACTTGCCGACCTAGACGTGACCGGGGGAAGCCCCCGTCCACGTGCATTTGGAAGTAGATGAGGGTCTGGGTGTCGGACGGGCCGAAACGCGAGTGAGAGTCGTCCGTCTTCACCGCAGGTGGGAGGATAGGATGGTGGGTTTGGTGATGCGCGTTCTCTGGCCGTTGTGGGCGACTTTGTCCTTCATAGTCACTGTGTAGCGGACCGAGTGGCACCTTGGAAAGGCCCGTCTGCGAGGATCCTAGGTCCCTGTCCCAGCTCTGCCACTAAGCAGGGTCATCTGCCCTCTGTGAGCGCCACTGCCCTATTTCTGAAAGGGGAGAGCTAAGAGGGTGTGCAGGAGGATCGCCCGAGGCGCCTTTCAGCCTAAGGACTGGCATCCTGGATGGAGCTCCCGGGCCTAGATTCGGGCCTGCTCCCTGGTCTTTATGCTTCTAAACTGGTTTACAAAGCATTCTTCAGGTCAGTTCCTCCTGTAGGGACATGACCTCGGAGGCTGCGAATTGTGGTGGAGGCCGTCGGTGGCTCCTCAGAAGGGGCCCAAAGGCTGGGGCCTCCTTGGGCCCAGCCTGCCTGTGTGGCCTTGCCTGCTGCCCCCTCCTCGGGCCCTCCC
Organism: Delphinus delphis; assembly: GCF_949987515.2. Taxonomy (NCBI): domain Eukaryota; kingdom Metazoa; phylum Chordata; class Mammalia; order Artiodactyla; family Delphinidae; genus Delphinus; species Delphinus delphis. The sequence goes on from NC_082704.1 coordinate 4,056,053, forward strand.
TCGCCCCCTGGGTCCCGTAGGAACTGCCTCCTTCCTGGTCCCCCTCCCTGCCAGGTGCCAGCCGGGCCCCGGCAGTGGGTGTGTGTGGCACCGTGGGGTCTTCCTCAGCCGGGTCTCGGGACCCTTCAGCTGGGCAGGCACAAGCCCTGGCGACGTCCAAGGCCTGCCTTTGCCAGCCTCGCCCTCCAGCCCCTGCCCTTGGCTTCCGCGCCCTGATGCCCCCAGCCCAGAGGCCCCCCAGCCGCTCCCCTCCCTCGCTGCCGCCAGGGTCTCGGGGTGTCTGCCAGCGTTAACTTCCCTCCAGTATCTGAGGAGGCTCCTGCAGGGGCCTTATCCCAGTAGGCACTGGGGCCTTACAGTCAGTCCCAGGCAGTCTCAGTCCCTCCCTCCCCGTGGCTGAGCCATGAGCAGCTCAGCCGGCCAGGTTCCCGTTGGACAGGAGGGCCCCAGGGCAGGAGCAGGGACAGGGCGCCGTCACACGGGAAGGTGCCGGGACTGGCCAGAAATGCCGGCCCCTGGCAGTGTCAGCTCTCAACAAGCCACAGACGAGCCCCACACTGTCTCTGCTTCTCCTTGGCACCTTCCTTTCTTGGGCCTGCTTTTTGTCAACTGAAAGACACCGTGTGACACTGAGAAGAGCAGTGAATCGCCAGTCAGAAGGTCAGCCACGGGCTGGGGTGGGTGGGAACAGCGTGGGCTCGAGAGGAATTCAGACCAGGGCTCTGGTCCCCACGCCGTCACTTACCAGCACGTGATCCTGGGAAGATTCCCAAGCCCCGTGGCCTCAGGTTCCTCACCCGTGAAGCGAATGGGTGTGATGAGCCCTGTCTCGGGCTGCAGGGATGTGTGTGAGCTACGTAGAGCAGCTCACAGGGCCTGGCGTCTGTTGGAACTTCGATGATTGGCAGGTATTTCTCATGTTGTTCGGCCTCAGACCCTTCCCCTCTCTCCTCTGGCATTTGGTTGGGCGGTTTCTTGTCCCGGTCGTGTCAGAGAATATGCAGCTCAATAGGATGTGGAAAAGCTAATTAGCCAAACAAGATGTTTCATCAATAAAACTAAGGAAATTTTCCCAGTTAGAGGGTGTGTTAAATTCGGGTGCGGAGGGGTGTTCCCAGCGAGATACGACACGAAGCTCCAGGAAATAGAATCAAGGAACAAGGCTTTGCATCCCTCCCAGATGCTCTTCCATCCAAACCGTTCCTTTGCTTCATTTCAGCCCCACCAGACATCGAGTCCTTGATTACAATTGCCAAAGTACAGTCACGATAATGATTAAAGCTAATTAGCACCTTGGGTTCTGGTTCCCCCAAGAACAGGGGAAAGAGGGCCTGTCCACGGACTCTGGGCATCACGTCAAGGGAGTATGACCGCGTTTCTCCAGCTGTTGCATATATAACACCTACTTCTTCACTATGGTCAACTGCAATGCAACAAGAGCCGGGACCCCTTCCTTCCTGCCCGAGTATGAGATTTCTCTCGGGTTCATCCGTGATCCAGAAGGACACCTCACAGTAATGTCGCATTTCAGACTTTCCCCCCAAACACACCGCCTGCAGGTCTGGCTGCTGCCACCACCCAGCTTCATCACCATCACCTCCCCACAGAAGGAAGCCCCGCTTCCCAAAGCCCCAAACTGCCCTGGCTCGGGGCACTTAACACTCCAGGGCTCGCTCCTGGAGCCCCACCGCCTCGTCCCATGTGGACTTGTTCTGTGGGACTTAGGGGACGTCTCACCACCTTCCTCATGTGACAGCGGCTCCTAGACCATCACTCTAGGTGTGGGTGTGTCCTGCTTTTCCTAGCGTTCCCGCTACTAACACAGGCCCTTCCGGAGAGCAGAGGCTCCGTGGAGGTCTGCGGAATAAACAAGCCAGTGGGCAGGGGGCTTATTGACGCAGATGAACCTTCTACTTTCTTAAAATACCCGTGCAAATCCAACTCAACAGAGATAGTTCGTTTTATTTACAGAATGACAGACAAGACAGGGAAGCAAGAATTGGAACAACAATGGCTTTTATTTTTCTATTTCTTCCCCCATCTATAGCACTGCTAAGTACTTCCACATTTCCAGAGCAGTTCTGATTCCAATTCCCTGTTATCTTGTACACGGTCACAAAACGAACTGGGAGATTTCCCAACCTCTCTTACAAAACAGCAAAACTCTTGTTCTTGAACTGAATTAGTGCAAATACCTGTGGGATTAACGTCATACACAAAGTTAGACACTGAAGCTTGTTTAGTCTTCTATTCAAAGAACCAACATTTGAAAAATTCCTAAAGAAAACAGACATGGAAGGCCATGTCAACATACACAACAGGAACCCAAAATGCTGCACACCGGCTTCCCCCAACTCGCCCGGCTCTCACTGCTTAGAAGGCTGACCGCTCCCTCTTCAAACTCAGAGTGAAGGAGCAGCCCCCCTTCCTGCCCCACGGGAGAAGCTGCTGGACGTGGGACTGGCTGCTGCACTGGCTCAGGCTCCCTCTTCCTCATCGCTCACACTCCCTGCAGACACGGATGCGAAGAACCTGGGAGCCATGCTATTGATCCTGAGCAGATGCTGCAGGACCTGACACTCGCTGGCCTCCGCGTAGGCCCGGGGACCCCACAGGAACTCGTAGCGGGCAGGGTCGCTGTGGGGCACCTGCCGGTACTTCAGGTAGCCCGTCTGCACCCACACTTCGGTGAGCAGCTCCCTCCCGCCACAAAACCCCAGGGTGCCTAGCTTTCCCCACACCTCCTCCTCAGGGACGCGGTCACCGAACAGGGTGACCATGGTCAGGACCAGCAGAGGGAGGCTGGCCTCGGGCGTGCGCTGCCAGTCGCTCAGCACTGCATCCCAGGTGAGGCCCAGGGTGGGGACCAGGACGTAGGTGCGCTCGCGGGGGTCCACCACCTTCACGTCCACGCCAAACAGCAGCTGCAGGCACTCGCAAACGAGGCGGAAGACCACGGGGAAGTGGTCCCGATGCTCCCGGACGACCGTACTCAGCATCTCCGCCTCGGAGGTCGGCTCCCCGGTACGAAACTTGACGAGCAGGAACCCCACCAGGTCAGCCATCAGCGCAACAAGTGCCTCGCGGGACAAGGGCTCGGCATAGGCGGAGAAGGAGGGGGCGCCAGGGGAGGCGAAGGACGAGGGGGATGCGGCCTCCTCCCCCGCAACCCCCAGCAGCGGCGCCTCCACCGGACCCTGGGCCGGGACTGGGGCCTCAAGGTCGGCCTCAGGCTGGCGGAGCTCACTCATCTCGACCGGGGGCCTGATCACTGGGGTCGGGCCGCCCACGGGAGTGTGGGCAGGGGACCTCGTACCTGGGGAAGAGAGGGGGTGTGAGCGGCCTCGGCGGAGAAAGGCACCCTGGGCAGCCCTGACAAAGGCCACTTACAGGTCTCGTCTCAAGGGCTGCCCTCGGGCCTCACAGGGGCGCTCCTCCCGGGTGGCCTGTCCCCTGCCAACCTGAAGAAGGAAGTGAGGGGGCTCCTCAGGGTGCAGCCAGCACGGCCCCAGGTTCTGGGGCTGACAGGGCGGTGGGGTGACTTGGGTGTTGTGGGGTCCCCTCTGTTCTGGGAGGGGGAGCCCCTGGGTACACACTCAGGGCACGCACCTCCCCTTGGCTCCTGGCGCTGCCTGGGCCTCCTCTGCTCTGTGCCCTGAGGACACGGTCCTCAGACCTGGGCCTTCGCCTCCCGGTTCCTGGAGCCCCTGTAAGAGGAATGGAGGGCGCACCTCTTGCGTACACTGTGGCACAGCTCTGGGCCTCGGTGCTGGTAGGAGGATTGGGCCGGACTCTGTGAGGTCCCCCCAGTGCTGAGTTCTGGGGTGGGTGGTCCCCTCGGGGTCGCTCGTCGTGCTCACTGTTCCCCTTAAGGGCCTGGACCCTCCCCTTTGCAGGCCGGAGGGGAAACTCAGAACAGGACCCCGAATCTGAACAGAAAGCAGTGAGGGGGCCCCACAGGTGGCCGCACCTGCCCAGGGCCTCCCGAGGGTCCTAGGAAGGGGAGATGCTGGGTCCTCACCTCCTCCTCACATCCTGCCTGGCCTCCCAGTGCTGACCACAGGGGCAGGTTTCTGTTGAGGCCCCTGTTCCAGGGCAGGGGGTCTGCTCAGTCCTCCCTCGGGGTCCTGGGAGTCCACCTTCTGTGGACCTGAAGGCTCACCCCTCACACCAAACACCTGACCTCCTGAGGACCCCGACCCAGAGGTCAGGAAACATCTCATCTGCTGACCGCGCTCTGGCGCCTCCAAGGCCCCCGTGGAAGGGCAAAGGATCTCTCCCTGTGTTGGGGTCTAACGTCCTCAGTCCTTCCTTCCTCGCGTGCAGGCTGGACTCTGGGCAGGACCTGGGATTGTCCCGTCTGCCAGTGTGAGTCCCTGCTCCTTATACCAGGTCTCCAGTCTCTCCGAGACCCTGACGTCAGGACGTCAGGACAGGCCTACCGTGCTCATCCCACCCCGGGGCCTTAGTCCACCAGGGACCTGACATTTTACCCTCTGCCCTCATGCGACCCCACCCCTTATCCCAGGTCCCCAGCTTCTCTGAGACCCGGAAGTCAGGAAGTGCTGATGTGCTCATCCCGTCCTATGACCTCAAGGGGCCAACTCTATTCTGGGGTCCACGTTTTCCTCAGTCCTCCCTCAGGGCCCTCACCCTGACTCCACGCAGGACCTGGGATTCTAGCCATAGCACACCTGAGAGCGGACGCTTATACCTGTTCCGAAGCCTCTCTGAGACCCGGATACATAAGTGAGGACTCGCTGCCAAGTGCTCATTCCGCCCCAGGGCCTCCCAGGGCTGAAGGCAGGGAAGGGTATAAGGGTGAGGGTCTGACAGAGACAGTGGAACGGGTATAAGGGGCGGGGTCTCAGGCGGGCACAGGAGAGAATCCAGGTCCTGCGTGGAGCCAAGGTGAGAGCCCTAAGGGAGGACTGAGGGGAGCCTGAACCCCAGAACAGAGTTGGCCCTGGGAGGCCATAGGGCGGGATGAACAAGTGTGGCACTTCCAGACATCCGGGTTTTAGAGACGCTGGGGAAGGCGTATAAGGGTTGGGGTGTCTGGTGGGCACGGAAGAGAATCCCACGTCTTGCGCTGAGTCAAGGTGAGCGCCCTGAGGGAGGACTGAGGGGAGCCTGAACCCCAGAACAGAGTTGGCCCTGGGAGGCCATAGGGCGGGATGAACAAGTGCAGCACTTCCTGACATCCGGGTCTCAGAGACGCTGGGGAGGGGGAGCACGGGGCGGGGTCTCAGAGAGGCTGGGGAGGCAGTATAAGGGTCGGGGTGTCTCGTGGGCATGGGAGAGAATCCCAGATCCTTCATTGAGACAGGGTGAGCGCCCTGAGGGAGGACTGAGGGGAGCCTGGACCCCAGAACAGAGTTGGCCCTTGGAGACCATAGGGCGGGATGAACAAGTGCAGCACTTCCTGACATCCGAGTCTGAGACACCCTGGAGAGGGGGAGCACGGGGCGGGGTATCAGAGAGGCTGCAGAGGGGGTATAAGGGGCGGGGTGTCTGGTGGGCACTGCGGAGAATCCCAGGTTCTGTGTGGAGTCAAGGTGAGGGCCCTGAGGGAGCACTGAGGGCAGCCTGCAGCCCAGAACTCAGTTGGCCCTGGAAGGCCGTCACGTGCAGCACTTCCTGACATCCGGGTGTCAGAGAAGCTGGGGACCTGGGATAAGGGGCGGGGTCTCATGAGGGCAGAGGATAAAATGTCAGGTCCCTGGCGGACTAAGGTTAGGGCCCTTAGGCAGGACTGAGGGGACCCTGAGGGAGGACAAAAGGGACCCACCAGATCACCGCCCTTGCAGGTGGCCGTGGGAGGCCCCGGGGCGGGATGAGCACGGTAGGCCTGTCCTGACGTCCTGACGTCAGGGTCTCGGAGAGACTGGAGACCTGGTATAAGGAGCAGGGACTCACACTGGCAGACGGGACAATCCCAGGTCCTGCCCAGAGTCCAGCCTGCACGCGAGGAAGGAAGGACTGAGGACGTTAGACCCCGACACAGGGAGGGATCCTTTGCCCTTCCGCGGGGGCCTTGGAGGCGCCAGAGCGCAGTCAGCAGATGAGATGTTTCCTGACCTCTGGGTCGGGGTCCTCAGGAGGTCAGGTGTTTGGTGTGAGGGGTGAGCCTTCAGGTCCGCAGAGGGTGGACTCCCAGGACCCCAAGGGAGGACTGAGCAGACCCCCTGCCCTGGAACAGGGGCCTCAACAGAAACCTGCCCCTGTGGTCAGCACTGGGAGGCCAGGCAGGATGTGAGGAGGAGGTGAGGACCCAGCATCTCCCCTTCCTAGGACCCTCGGGAGGCCCTGGGCAGGTGCGGCCACCTGTGGGGCCCCCTCACTGCTTTCTGTTCAGATTCGGGGTCCTGTTCTGAGTTTCCCCTCCGGCCTGCAAAGGGGAGGGTCCAGGCCCTTAAGGGGAACAGTGAGCACGACGAGCGACCCCGAGGGGACCACCCACCCCAGAACTCAGCACTGGGGGGACCTCACAGAGTCCGGCCCAATCCTCCTACCAGCACCGAGGCCCAGAGCTGTGCCACAGTGTACGCAAGAGGTGCGCCCTCCATTCCTCTTACAGGGGCTCCAGGAACCGGGAGGCGAAGGCCCAGGTCTGAGGACCGTGTCCTCAGGGCACAGAGCAGAGGAGGCCCAGGCAGCGCCAGGAGCCAAGGGGAGGTGCGTGCCCTGAGTGTGTACCCAGGGGCTCCCCCTCCCAGAACAGAGGGGACCCCACAACACCCAAGTCACCCCACCGCCCTGTCAGCCCCAGAACCTGGGGCCGTGCTGGCTGCACCCTGAGGAGCCCCCTCACTTCCTTCTTCAGGTTGGCAGGGGACAGGCCACCCGGGAGGAGCGCCCCTGTGAGGCCCGAGGGCAGCCCTTGAGACGAGACCTGTAAGTGGCCTTTGTCAGGGCTGCCCAGGGTGCCTTTCTCCGCCGAGGCCGCTCACACCCCCTCTCTTCCCCAGGTACGAGGTCCCCTGCCCACACTCCCGTGGGCGGCCCGACCCCAGTGATCAGGCCCCCGGTCGAGATGAGTGAGCTCCGCCAGCCTGAGGCCGACCTTGAGGCCCCAGTCCCGGCCCAGGGTCCGGTGGAGGCGCCGCTGCTGGGGGCTGCGGGGGAGGAGGCCGCATCCCCCTCGTCCTTCGCCTCCCCTGGCGCCCCCTCCTTCTCCGCCTATGCCGAGCCCTTGTCCCGCGAGGCACTTGTTGCGCTGATGGCTGACCTGGTGGGGTTCCTGCTCGTCAAGTTTCGTACCGGGGAGCCGACCTCCGAGGCGGAGATGCTGAGTACGGTCGTCCGGGAGCATCGGGACCACTTCCCCGTGGTCTTCCGCCTCGTTTGCGAGTGCCTGCAGCTGCTGTTTGGCGTGGACGTGAAGGTGGTGGACCCCCGCGAGCGCACCTACGTCCTGGTCCCCACCCTGGGCCTCACCTGGGATGCAGTGCTGAGCGACTGGCAGCGCACGCCCGAGGCCAGCCTCCCTCTGCTGGTCCTGACCATGGTCACCCTGTTCGGTGACCGCGTCCCTGAGGAGGAGGTGTGGGGAAAGCTAGGCACCCTGGGGTTTTGTGGCGGGAGGGAGCTGCTCACCGAAGTGTGGGTGCAGACGGGCTACCTGAAGTACCGGCAGGTGCCCCACAGCGACCCTGCCCGCTACGAGTTCCTGTGGGGTCCCCGGGCCTACGCGGAGGCCAGCGAGTGTCAGGTCCTGCAGCATCTGCTCAGGATCAATAGCATGGCTCCCAGGTTCTTCGCATCCGTGTCTGCAGGGAGTGTGAGCGATGAGGAAGAGGGAGCCTGAGCCAGTGCAGCAGCCAGTCCCACGTCCAGCAGCTTCTCCCGTGGGGCAGGAAGGGGGGCTGCTCCTTCACTCTGAGTTTGAAGAGGGAGCGGTCAGCCTTCTAAGCAGTGAGAGCCGGGCGAGTTGGGGGAAGCCGGTGTGCAGCATTTTGGGTTCCTGTTGTGTATGTTGACATGGACTTCCATGTCTGTTTTCTTTAGGAATTTTTCAAATGTTGGTTCTTTGAATAGAAGACTAAACAAGCTTCAGTGTCTAACTTTGTGTATGACGTTAATCCCACAGGTATTTGCACTAATTCAGTTCAAGAACAAGAGTTTTGCTGTTTTGTAAGAGAGGTTGGGAAATCTCCCAGTTCGTTTTGTGACCGTGTACAAGATAACAGGGAATTGGAATCAGAACTGCTCTGGAAATGTGGAAGTACTTAGCAGTGCTATAGATGGGGGAAGAAATAGAAAAATAAAAGCCATTGTTGTTCCAATTCTTGCTTCCCTGTCTTGTCTGTCATTCTGTAAATAAAACGAACTATCTCTGTTGAGTTGGATTTGCACGGGTATTTTAAGAAAGTAGGAGAAGGTTCATCTGCGTCAATAAGCCCCCTGCCCACTGGCTTGTTTATTCCGCAGACCTCCACGGAGCCTCTGCTCTCCGGAAGGGCCTGTGTTAGTAGCGGGAACGCTAGGAAGAGCAGGACACACCCACACCTAGAGTGATGGTCTAGGAGCCACTGTCACATGAGGAAGGTGGTGAGACGTCCCCTAAGTCCCACAGAATAAGACAACATGGGACGAGGCGGTGGGGCTCCAGGAGCGAGCCCTGGAGTGTTAAGTGCCCCGAGCCAGGGCACTTCGGGCCTTTGGGAAGTGGGGGTTCCTTCTGTGGGAGGTGATGGTGATGAAGCTGGGTGGTGGCAGCAGCCGGACATGCAGAGGGTGTGTCTTGGGTTGCAGGGGAAAGTCTGAAATGGGACATTGCTGTGAGATGTCCTTCTGGGTCGTGGATGAAGCCGAGAGAAATCTCGCCCTGGGGCAGGAAGGAAGGGGTGCTGGCTCTTGTTGCATTGCAGTGGGCCACAGTGAAGAGGTAGGTGTTTCATAGCCGCCATCTGCAAGGATTTCCAGAGAAATGAGGGTCTTGCTCTTTGAAGCCCTGCTCGGTATTCCCGGGGCTGGCCCTCCTCTCCCTGCCCTGGGAGAGCCAATTACCAACTGTATGGAAACGACCATTTTAGTCACCTGGAGTTTCCTTTGGCCACTTGTGAGCAAGGTCTAGATTTCAGTGGGATGAAACGAATGAAAATAGGGGGTTTGAAAGAAGAGAGGCTGCCGAAGTGGAAAGGAGTCGCCGTGTGACTGGAATCCTGGGAGCTTTGCGTGAGCTGCACCCAGCTGGGGAAATCACCACCCTTCCCTCCATGCCGACAGACACACACACACACACACACACACACACACACACACACATACACATCCAAATTGAATAATAAATCCTCCAGGAGTAAAACACACAGAACAGCAATTTTGACTGGTTTTCTATTCCGTTTCCTATGGAGCTGCAAATTCTCTGAGATGTCATGAAAAGAAAGCAATTTCCAGAGGGGAGAAGGACAGAGTCTGGGATCAGAATAATACTAGAAATAAGTCCTAGCCACTAAGAAGCAACGTCCGCCAGTGTCCCCGCGTTCAGGCAGGTGCAGAAATATGGCGGCATCAGAGACCCACAGGTTTGGGCTGTGACCTGGCATCGAAAGGAAAGGGCAACTTCTGGGCCTAATGGGATTGGGAGGTCACTGCAGTGGGAGGTGCAGACGGCGCCGGGGGCTAAAGAGGCAGCCCTCCCTGCTGAGCGCCGTACGACAACGTGAACATTACGTGGGATCCTGGATTTGAAGCACCTGCCATATAGCAGGTGGGCACTTGGAAAAGGTGGAGAATTTCAGGGCCAATGGAACCTGCTCAGACACTCCTGCCGGAAAAGAAGGGGATTTTGTCATCACAAATGGTAAGCACTCCCGGGGGAAAGCAGGGATTCCTAGTACCCGTTCGTGCAGTGAACTGACTGATGGGGGACAGTGCTAGCCCAGGGACGGCCGTGGCAGGCGGCGCAGCAGCGGCCGGGACACGCCAAGAGCGCCCCAGGGACATTCAGGGAGACACTTTTCAGGGGGCAGCAGCACCCTCCCCAGTAGACTCTGGACGAGCACACACCACCCCGGCACACAGCCAGTCCTGAGCAGGGCGGCGCAGGGCACACGGGAGCTGCTGCCCATCAGCGGGAAGCTCTGACGTTCTCTACGTGCGCTGAGCCTGCCCCCTGAGGGGCTGGTGTGAGTTGTCTCAGCCGTGGCCCTGTTTCCCGAGAAGCCCCCATTCCCCAGCCCCAGCTAAAGTCTGCTCTGAGCTCCAGCCTCCTTGGCAAAGGGCTGACCTCCCGCCTGGCTCTCGCCTACCCTCCTCTGTGGCAAATATCGCCGGCTGCTGCTTTAGGGGCCTTTGTGAGCAAGTGCGGGGCCCGGGCCTGTGCCTGTCCGTGGTCCCTGAGCTGGGGCTGGGCACAGGGATAGGGCTGGGTTGGTGGCGGGATGCAGGGTGTGAAGCCAAGTGACATTCACAAGACAGCAGCAGGGTGTAAAGCCACGTGTGAGCAAGCATCCAGGAGGAGGGGCATCCGCAGGGCCCTGAAGGGCACAGACACTCACGCCCCGTGGGGATGCGGAGAGCCCTCCAGCCCGGCGGTCCCCGTGCTTTGAATGCAGGCTTGCCGCCTGCCTGACAGCCAGTGTGCCCGGGGAAGTGAGCCTGCAGGAGAACGTGGGGCCACCACGCCGCTGGGACAGAAGGGAGCAGAGTGGGCAGTGGAAGGAGAGAGCAGGGCCCAAGCCTGAGCATAGGAGCCGCCTTCAGAGGGCCGTGCCTCGGACTCCCACGTCCGGGACCCTTCTCCATCCTCACGCCCTCTGTGCTAGACCCCACCTGTCCTCTAGGGTCTCCTCTTCATTTCAGGGGAGGTGGGGTCTTGACAGGGTTTAGGAGAGTCCCCTTGGGCAGGGTCCGGCGTCAGGCTCTCGGTGTCCTCATCTGTAGGATGGAGAGTGTAACAGTTCAACTTCTGAGCCTTGATATGAGATTGTGTTCGGTTCCTGGGGCCGCCCAACAAGGTACCACAAATTGAAGTCACCAATGGGGTTGCAACTTTTCTCCCTTTTCTGAAGGCTCAAGTGAAAAACATCACGGTGCTGGCAGGGCCATGCTTCCTCTGATGGCTCTGGAGGAGGGTTTTTCTTCTTTCTTCCATCTTGTGATGTTCCCAAGTGTTCCGTGGTTTGTGGCTGGATTACTCCAGTCTCTGTCTTCATTTTCATATGGCTGTCTCCCCTCTGGTCATGCCTACGGCCAATTTGCCCTCTTCTTTTAAGGATACCTGTCATATGGGATTAGGCCCAGTCTAATGACCTCATTTTTTGTTTTGTTTTGTTTTTAACATCTTTATTGGAGTATAATTGCTTTACAGTGGTGTGTTAGTTTCTGCTGTATGACAAAGTGAATCAGCTATATGTATACATATATCCCCATATCCCCGCCCTCTTGCTTCTCCCTCCCACCCTCCCGAGCCACCCCTCTAGGTTCTCACAAAGCACCGAGCTGATCTCCCTGTGCTATGCAGCTGCTTCCCACTAGCTATCTGTTTTACATTTGGTAGTGTATATATGTCCATGCCACTCTCTCACTTCATTCCAGCTTATGCTTCCCTCTCCCTGTGTCCTCACGTCCATTCTCTACGTCTGCATCTTTATTCCTGTCCTGCCCTCTAGGTTCTTCAGAACCATTTTTTTTTTATTCTATATATATGTGTTAGCGTACGGTATTTGTTTTTCTCTTTCTGACTTACTTCACTCTGTTTGACAGTCTCTAGATCCATCCACGTCTCAACAAATGACACAGTTTCGTTTCCTTTTATGGCTGAGTAATATTCCATTGTATATATGTGCCACATCTTCTTTATCCATTCATCTGTTGATGGACACTTAGGTTGCTTCCATGTCCTGGCTATTGTAAATAGAGCTGCAATGAACATTGCGGTACATGACTCTTTCTGAATTATGGTTTTCTCAGGGTATATGCCCAGTAGTGGGATTGTTGTAATGACCTCATCTTAACTCGACTACATCTGCAAAGGCCCTATTTCCCAATAAGTTCCCCTCGCAGGTACTGGGGATGAGGGTTTCAGCATATCTTTTGGGGGGCATAATTTAGCCCCTAGGAAATATGACACGAGGTGTCACCTGCATATGAAATGCCTGAACTAGTGTAGGTGCTCAATGCCAAGGGGTTATTATTACTGTGTATCCAAGATCTACCTTCCCCCACATTTTAATATTCCGGAATCTGTGTATGTCTTATTATCTACTTGTACATTGCTTGACGGATTTTTTCTTTTTCCGTTTAAAATATGTTATGAAATGTATGCTCTATCTCACATCTGTGCAAACATGGTATAACTTGTTCAAGAAACCTCAGCGTGTCCATGCCCTGCGAGAATATGGTGCGGCTGCCCACAGATCTTGCCTGCAGCTTCTGGAATCTTAGGAAGCGGAGATCATGATTCCGGCAGAGGTGGTGGACCCAGAGTGAGGCCTGGGAGGAGGGGCAACTGCTTGGTAGCGGGGCTCTTGGGTGTGTCGGGCTCCCGAATTCATTTCCTGGACACTTGCTGAGCACCTATGGCATACCGCGCTGCAGGGGTGCAGGCAGTAGCAGGAAGCCCAAGGGCCTCCTGAGCTGAGCCCGCAGGACACAGAGGCCCGGGAAAGCCCCCTCCTGCTGACTGCAGGGAGGCCGGGGCAGGATGGGGTGCAGTCCATGGGGCTGGAGCAAACATTTTAGGAGGTGGCAGGATCCCAGTGTAGACCGGAGACTGTGACAAAGCAATGTAGCTGTCTCACTGAGATGTCACTTCGCAGAGGCCCAGAGCCTCCCTCTCCACCTGGGAAGCCTTCCTGGAGCCCATGGCGGCAAGAGAGGTCCAGGGTGGAAGCACAGGGACGTCCTGGTGGCTCTAGACTCCCAGACAGACACCGCCTGCCCATCGGCCTGCCAACAGGAAGTGGCCCGTGTTCCCTTCCTCCTGGGAAGCTTGCTCCAGGAGAGGCGCTCATCCACCCGCTCCCAGGCCCCAGTGACAAGACGGCCAGTGGGGCCTTGAGACGCCCCTGTCTCCCTCTTGTCTCGGCAGCTGCAGTTTGCAAGTCCCGAGGGAAGCCTCCTCAGTGAGGGGTGGCCCCTTCTGGGCTCTGGAGGAAGATGGGGGCAGCTGCAATCCAAGCAGAACCAAAGATCCTACTGCCTCAGTCCCTTCCACTGCACCCCAGCCCCTCCCCCAGCTCCTCGGGCCCCCAGACACAGCCCCTGTGTTCTGCCACACCCCCTGCCAGGCTCCAACCACCTGCCAGGGAGCTTTCAGTACCAGAAAGACGGCACACTTAGCAAGTGAAGCTAAAGTAGCCAGAAACAAGGGCCCTCTACGGAAGCTCTGGGGGGAGGCACCTTGTAAGTGGAGTCTTGGGAACTCCAGGGACTCCAGGGATTTTCTCATTGGTGGCATTAAGGGTGTAGCCTTTCAGGAGCTCAGAGTGGAGACTTTCAGGTCCAGAGAGGGTCAGCCTGTAGCCACAGGCTCCCGGCTGAAGAAGCTGTCAAGCTGGTCCCCCAGGAACCCTGGGGTAGGCCCCCCGGCATGGCCAGGGATTGGCTCCCAGCTGTCCCTCCCTCCAGTGGAGCGGCGGTGAAGCTGGTCTAAGTCCTCTAATTCCATGCCCCCTCCACTCTGCTGCTGCAGTGGCCTGGGGGCGGAGCCCTGGCAGCGCGGAGCCCTGGGCCCCAGCCACTTCCTCCCCTGACCCAGTTCCTCCATGACCAGACTGTCTGAAGGCAGCAGAATTCTCTCCTTTCAGGGCCCTGCTCTTCAGAAGCCCACCCTCCACCCCATCACATTGGAGTCAATATGAATGTTGAATTGGACGAGCCACCAACTGCTTTCTGGCTTATCTGGGGCTCATGCCTTTTCAATCCAGAGCCATTTCATGCCTTTGTATGAAGATTGTTGGGAATCTCTAAGTAAGGTGGCCCTGAAATTTGGTGGCCAGTCCGGGTTAGCTAGAGATGATGAGGGTGTCATCCTATGCATGGCTCAGGGTCTTTCCTCAATGTTCAGGTCCCTCATGGGTCTGTCCACACAGGCCAGGGAAGCTTTGGGCCACTGCCCAGGGTGGTACATTGAGCAAGTGGTCTGAGGTGGGCAGCAGATGGGCAGTGGGGTCTTTTGTACTTGTTGGAGAGAGGACAAGAGGGAAGCCTGGATGTTCTGATTCTTATTTCCATGGGAGCACCAGGAGAGGACATGGCTGGGCCACCAGTAAAGCTGAGGCAGTCTAGGTTCATCCACTTCTCGAAGGTTGAGGATGGGAAGCCTTGGGTCGTCCAATTCTTCCCATATGTCCTCGTGGACAGGCCTCTATGCTCCCTTGGCAATTTGGCTTGTCAGAGCAAAACAATACATTGACAGTTGGCCTGGTCATCTCAGGTTGAGGGGGTACTGCGGGCTTGCAGAGCAGTGGGTCAGCTCTGGGACCCCCTGGGACCTCACCAAAGTAGTGCCTGCCCTTGAGGCTCCGGACCCTGAGCAGCCCGCCTGGTCTCTGTCTGTGAAGCTCTTGAAAGGGCAACAGTGTCTGTTATTCAAGTGTCTGAACTGACAAACAATCTCACTCTTAATGCCTATTTGGGGTGAGGCCACCAGTAATTAAGGTGGTGCTGGCCAATCTGGTCACTGGCAAGTACCTCTTTTTTGCAGAGTATGGGCTGCAGGTTCGGCAGGACGCCAAGTCCTACATCCTTAGTAGCTGGGCAGCTCAGGGCACATTATACAAGCTTCTCTATGCCTCAGCTTTCTCTTCTGTATTTGTATGTTCATTGGGAACCTCCTCAGGGGTACACACCAGACTCCACTTGGAGGATGGGCAGGGGAGCTAGACCAAAACTCTGGGACAGGGTTCTGGTGCTTCAGCAGCTAACAAACTTGATTCAGGTTATTCATCCTTAGAAACAGCTCATATAATAATACCCACTCCCCGGTGGGTTTGGGAAACCTAATTACTACTGGTGAAATGTTTGCAGGTTCACAGAAGAAAGGTGATACCATCATGGCAAAGTATGACTACCATAATCGTGATCTTCTCAAGCTGCCCCCAGGGCTAAGTCCTATAAAATTGCCGTTTGTGAAATTCTGCTATTGTTACAAAGTGCAGCTATTATCCATAATGATACAGAGTAATGTCTAAGGTATTGCTGTGCTCATGGAAAACTCTTAAATCAGGCGAAGTGAAGAAGGTAGACCAGGCCACCTGCCGTGAGCTTGTCCTGCTCTCTAATTCCAAAAGTAAACAGAATCCTTGAGGAGGTAGGCCCCTGAAGAAGCACCAGATAGCAACAGCATTCTCTGAGCACCTAGCGTGCACCAGGCAGTGTGTTATGCACGCTAGCTCATTGAATCTTCCCAACAAGTTTAGGAAGTAGACTTTATCATCTCCATTTTGCAGAGGAGAAAAAATGAGGCTCAAAGATGTTGACTTGCCCACAGAAAACGAACCTGGCAGTTATAAATAGCATGGCTTAGAGTGGAGAAAGAGCTGGGCCGGGTGGGAGGTGACCAGAGAGTCTGGGCAGGAGGCAAAGAGTCTCTGAACTAGGTTAGCAAAGCGAGGATGGCTTCCACATTTCCAGTTTGGGCACCCCTACCCTCACCCCCGCCAACCCAGTGAACAGGTCCGCTGCCAACGGAGAGAGGCAACCGAGGAGGGGAAGGCGGCAGGGAGGGCAGATGACTGGTGCAGGGTAGCCTGAGCTTGGGACTGCCAGCATATCTCCACGCGCTGGCCTGGGCCTCGGGAGGGAAGTTGGGACGCAGTCACTGACAGATTTGACAGGTGAAGGCCTGGGAGGAGATGGCCAAAATGCAACGTGTCACCCGGGGCCACTAGCCCCAAGGCTCAGTTCTCGCTGGAGAACCTCCAGAAGGCAGCGCGGGCCAAGGTGACAGGTGTCCGTGAAGCCCTCCTCGCGGGACTCGCCGGCGACGCGCTCGCTCCCCGCAGGCCTGCGCCGAGTCAGCGATCCCGCTCGGCTCTCCGCGCCCTACCCCGGCTTCCCGGTCCCTCCAGCCTCCGTCGCCCCCGCCGTCTCCTCCTCCGGGCGCGGAGCCGAGGGCCGGGGCCTCCGCGCACTGTGAGCCGGGAAAGCGGCATCGCGCGCCGCTCGCTGCACTGCTCGGGCCTGCCGGGCGGGGCTCGGGGCGCATGCGCGGCGGCCTACGGAAGCCCGGAAGGAGAGGTGGGAAGTGCGGCTCAGGTTTCTCAGGGCGGCGGCGGCGGCGGCGGCGGCGTCGGCAACTGGGACGCGGCTCGCGCTGGCACCATGAACCCGCTGTAACGTGCAGGCTGCGCGGCGCGGGGGGCGGGGGGAGGAGGAGGAGGAGGACGGCGCGGTGAAGTTCTCCGCCATGAACCTGAGGGGCCTCTTCCAGGACTTCAACCCGAGGTGAGGCGTCGCCCGCACGGCTCGGGGAGGCACGGCGTCCGGGATGCTGTGGCGGGCGGCGGGGCCTGCCCGAGCCTCCCCGGAAAACCGATCGGCCTCGGCGCCGGCCCGCTGCCTCCTCCCGCGCCCGCTGCCTTCAGCCCCCGGCCCGCCGCCCCATCTAGAACCTCCCGGCCGCGGTCCCCGCCCCGCGGGAACCCCGCGCCTCTCCGCTTGCCCTCCCTCCCTCGTCGCTGTCCCAACTTCCCTCTCTCAGCTCCATCTTCTGGCACCCGCTGCCTGCCATGCGTTCCCCGCGCCAGGGCCGGTTCACTTGACTCGACACCCCTACCCACCACCCCAGCTGTTTCCTACAGTTCCTCCAAGCCCTTGAGGTTTCCCTTGGACGTATGCCCATCCCTCGCTTGTTTGCTTCTTTGTGGAACTGATGTCTGAAACACTGCTGAATCCTTGGAGTCCGTGTCAGGGTATGGCAGGACCTTACATAACGCTTTTGGGGGGTAAACCTGACAATTTTCCGTACACGTTTTCTCATCAGTCTTGACTGTAAGTTTATTTGCAGGAAGCAGATATTGCTGTCCTGTTTCCCAGATGGGGACTAGCCAGTGGACTGGAGGGAAGGAACACTGGCTAAGGAATCGAGCGTCTGTCCTTGGACTTGACCAAGTGTTCTGTAACTCTCTTACCTCCCCAGGCTGTGAACTCCCTAAAGCAGAGACCGTCTCCTGCTCAAATCTCTATTCCCCGCAGCTCCCACTGTGTCTGACACACAGTAGGCACTTATCAAATGTTTGTGGAACTAAACTGAACCTAAAGACCTGGATTGGAGAGCAGGCCGTATGTAACTGGGGGATCCTCTGCTCATCTGAAAAATAAGGAGTTGGCCTAGCTGATCTCCGAAGTCCACTGCTCTGTGAAGGGAGTGCCTAGCTCCCTTATTTGGTGGTGGAAGGCACGCACTCAATAAACCTTTCCTATGCCAGGTCCCATGCCGTCTGCTTCAGCTGCTGAGAGGGCCCAGCGTGAGGGTGGAGAAGGGCAGGCCAATAGATGATTGACAGCACAGTGCAGTGTTGTGCTGTGGGAGCCCAGTGGAGACCACCTTCCAGGCTGCTTGTGGGGCGTGTCTTGGGAGAGAGAGAGGATGAGTGTGTGTGTGTGTGTGTGTGTGTGTGTGTTGGGAGTGCAGCCTCCTTAGGGACGCTGACATTTTAAGGTTCGAGCCATTGTGACTTACTGGGTGCTCTTATTGCTCTTTGAGCACTACCGAGTTCATGTTCTGTTTAGTCTGGAGGGCCAGTGTCCCCATCGCAGTGCAGTCATTATCACTGTTGGCCTTGAAGGCGCTCTGCATAGAGGAGCTTGTTGAGAGCAGGTAACTGAGAACTGACTGCAGCGCCTTCCTCTGCTGTTCCTAGGGGTTAGGATTGGTCTCCAGGGTAGCAGGGCTGGTGCCGGAGTTGGATAGGCCTTGTGTATCTACATTGTTTGACGATGGTGATAAGAAAGATAAGTAAAAGCTGAATTGTTTTGTGTCCTTGGGCCACTCACTTATCTGTCTGTTTTATAGGCAGAATGAGTATAATCTCTCAGCAGGATAGAGAGGCCAAATTAATGATTGATTGCAAAGCGCTTTACAAGTAGAAAGTTCCAGGACAACTTTGCAAGGTGACAGATCATTCAGAAGCCACAAAGAGCACTTGCTGAAACAAAATAGTGCTGCCCGGATAGCATCCTTAACCGTTTTTTCCTGTAGTAGCTTCTTTCTGCCCCCCCGCCGCCCCACCCCCGGAAATTGGCACAGGAAAATGACAATTAAATACCAGGTATCTAAACAGGTTTATAGTCAACATCAACGTACTTATCAACCCTTTAATTCTATTGGGATTGAGATGCACATCTCCCTGAAAAGTTTGAAGATCTTTTATAGGATGCCATTTTCGTTTTCATTTTCCTGATGCCGTGTTGAGTCAGTGGGAGAGAGCCGTGTTTCCTCACAGTGGGGACTCCTGAGACGGTGGCCAGCTGATGTCGGCAGGTGCCAGTTCTCAGCTGGTGGTGTGTCATGTCTTGTGGGCACACCTCGTTTTCGACATTGTTCTTTAGTTTTTGCTCCATGCTGAGGAGGACCTTCCAGACAGCTCGAAGAGCAAACCGAGGGCTGGAGACAGGAGGAAACCTTGTGCCAGGGCCTCAAACCCTGATGCTGCTTCCTCACTCCCCGCCTGGAACTCAGAGCCAGTTCAACACCTCCCTCCTAGCCCAGCACCTTAGCACATACTGTTCTCTTTGCCGGGAGTGTTTCCCTCTCTCTCCTCTCCTCCTTACCTTGTTAGCTTCTGTTTCTCCTTGAGATCTCAGCTCACTTGTTGCTTGCCGAGGGCAGCTTTTCTGACTTCCCCGCCCAGCGCACTGCGCCCTGTTTGTACAGTCTGCGTAGTGTGCTGTGTTCCTCCATCTTACACTCATCTGTACCCTTGTTTGACTAATGCCTGTCTCCCCTATGAAACTCTAAGCTCCATGGGGGCAGGGCCATGACTCTGCGTGTTATGGTACCCTGCATATCTGGAGTAGTACCTGGCTCAAAAAGTATTTGTGGGATGGATGGATGAATGAATGAATGAACGAACGACTCACTCTCCAGAGTCACTGCCTTCCTCGTGGTCTGCGGCCTGGTTCTCTTTCCTCTCACCTTCTTCCCTCCTTCAGGATGCAGCCATTCCATTGGCGAGCTGGGAACACCACGACACTAAGCAGACCACGGCTGCCTTGACTCTGTGGCTTGTGTATGTCTCAGGAATAGTCACTGTCACGGTTTGGTGGGCCCCAAGGCATGGGCCATGGCTCCAGATCTCCTTTCCAACCTTTTGATCTTGGGAGTCTGAATCCGCTGCTGTATTGCCAAGGCTCTGGAAAACTACACTGACAGAGAATGATTCACAGCTGTCAACACTCAGATGCCTATTTCCATCTGGCTCAGAACTGGTTGATCATGAGCTTCTTTTTAGTTACATAGGTTAAGGCTTGCTGAAACAGACACCCCGGACCCACCAAGTCCTTCCCTGAATGCCCAAGGCTTCCTAACAGCTAGGGAGCCCTACCTATTGAATAGGCAAACTCCTAGAAGTATACGGAATTGACAAACTTGGATCGTGAGGTGTTCCTGGGAGCTAGAGATCTGGGAGTAGGTGGCATTAAGCCGGCACCCTGTCCGCACCACGGAGCCTTGGGAGTCTCTGCTGCCTTGTGCAGTTGCTGGCTCAGAGAAGGCCCTTCAGCCCTGGTAGCCAGGCAGTGCTCGAAGGCTGTGAGAACTCTGCTAGAACTTCTGAGTCAGCCGCAGTGAGCTCCAGATGGAGTGTGGTGCATCCCGCAGGTGTCCTGGACGGGGACAAAGGCTGAGGAGCGCTGCTCTGAGCATTCCGTCGTGTGGGGATGGGGTCCTGAGGTCAGTAGCATTTAGAAGCTTCCATATGCTGCAACATCTAAAGCCATTCTGGAGTCTGTGTGAGTGATCTTGTCTCTTATTTGAAGTCTGGAAACATGAATGTGATTGCGGGTAATTAACAACAGGCAGCTACCTGACCTTTAAGAGGCGTTTGTAAAGTATATGTAAAGCATTACTTCATCACACATCTCCCTGGTACCTGCTGTGTGCCAGAGATGTGCCGGGTGCCCGAAGTACAGGAGTGAATGGGACGTGGTCCCTGCCCGCTCGAGCCCGGCGGACGAAGCAGAAATGGAAACATTAAAATTCAACACGGGACAAGGCGTTCCAGGCACAAGAACCAAAGAACCAAATGCTGCGGGAACACAAGGGGCAGAGCCACTAATTCTGTCTAGCGTGGACAGGGAAGGTTCCACAGCTCGATTCTGAAGCATATAGTTATAGGCTTTTGTCAGACAAGAGGGCAGGAAAGGCATCTTAGAAGGGACAAAGTATGCAGAGGCGCGGGGTCATGGGAGGGCCTGGTGTGTTAAGACAGTGCTGCAAGGTCAGTGTGGTAGGGGCATTGCGGGCAACGCTTGTCACGTGACTTAGAAATACTACGCGTAGTGTTAACAATTACTGTGAATGTTTTTGACACATTACTGTTTTTTTTTTTAAAGCAGGCTCCAGACCCATCAATAGTGAGTGTATGTTGGTACTGTTAATGAACTCTTCACCACCAACTGTCTGTTTATCTGTCATTCTGTCACCTCAAACTACCTATAGTAAGAAAAGCTTGTTGATTATACTGAGGTTATTAATAATAGCTATGACTTCTGGGACACCTACCACGTGCCAGGCACAGTATCACTGCTCTGCACCCATTATCTTGAACCTTCACAACAGCCCTCTGAGTTCGATATCAGCCTTGTTTTGCAGAGTCTTAGCTTGTGAATTCCCTGAAGTCACACAGGCGGTGAGGGGCCAAGTCAGGAGTCGAACAAGTTGGTTTCCTTCTGAAACCTGTGCTCTTTCCGGTATTCATATGTCCCCCTTCTGATTTAGTAGCATCTGCCCACCCCAGCCATGGCATAGGAGGTCCGACATACTAAGGAGCCTTCTGTTTATGAGTTGTGATTAAGCAAAGCAAACCTTGTATTCGAGCTTACGCATCTAAATGAGTATTATCTTTCAAAGAAGTTACTTAGGGAAAAGGTAAATATATACCTACTCCATTGCTCATACCCCTTGTTACTCATTTGAAATTTCCTTGGAAGCAAATCCTGTAAGAAAATCCGTCTCATTGCTTTATAATCATATATCATTTTTTAACCAAAATAGTGCTGCCTAGTTTGATCACACATCCTATCCACTAAACTTGGCTCTGACTGACTTTTGGCCGTTTCCAAAAATCCACTCTCAGTGAAGATTTGGCACCACTGGGGGTATTCAAATGAACGGACCGCAGGCTCTCAAGGCGATTCCAGGAGGAAAGCTCCAAAGATGGTTTGAGCAAGGAAGTGGAATTAGTGCATTGTCTCCCAGGGGGACTGTTTAAAGGAGACATGTCTCATTTGAATGCAGAATTTCTGGTTTCAAAACTATCATTCCCATTACTTACTTACACGTCTCATTTGAATGCAGAGTTTCTGGTTTCAAAAATGTCATTCCCATTACTGGCTAATTACACGCATGTTTTTCTTGGCTGTGAGTTCTTTGGAGGCCAGGATGGTGAGGTGTTCGAGAAATGTGCTGAGTGAGTGGATGTTGAGTACAGATAGACGTGAGCCATGGGGGAACTCTGTTGTAGGGGAGAGACAGTGGACTGAGGGATTTTAGGTAGTTTCCTAGGACTTCGGGAGTGAAGCTTCCCAGTATTGAGCTTGGGGTTTCTAATTGCGTTGCCTGATCATAGGCCATGCCTGTGCGAGGAGACTAGAATTCAAGATGAAAGCCTTCAACTCTGGAGACAGGCTCTTTATAACTGACAATTCGTAGTTTGTCACCTATGACCTAATAGTGAGAAAAATGATGGCTAAATGAGATTGTCATAACTTTTCTCTTTTGTAATACTAGTAGCAGCTAAAATGGGTAAAATCCATCATTTACACAGGGCTCTCATATCCCCTTATCTCCATGAGTGGATATAGGAGCAACCCGATGAGGAGAGAGTGACCCACGCACAACCACACAGCTGGGAAACAGTTCCCACAGGCCTGGGCTCTGTCTAGTCCTCCTCAAGAGTGATTTGTTTTTATTTGGCTTTTGTACTTTCTTGTCAGTCAATGACTTTAAATTTTGTTCATAAGGTTCTGCTCAGTGTAAGAGGTGCAGTTCCTTTGAAACGTTGGGAGAGTGGCAATTAGCAGTTTGTCAGTTGGAGCTATTCTCTAAAGTTGTAGACAGAGAGGCGCTCACAGGGATGGTCACCCAGACCATGTGTGCGTGCATGTGTGCCTGCTCCAGTTAAAGCCAGCGGCTTCCACTGGAGAAAACTGATGGGTCTAAAAAGAGTCCAGCTGCATTCTTTTGACTTGCGGAAAACAAGATAATAGAACGTTTATACGCACAGTGTCATCTCTTTACTAGGTATATTCCCTCCCTCCCTAAATCCTTTTTCCCTTCCCCCCAAGGTGGAGAGAGGGAATTTGAGGTTCCAGCAGAAAGCTCTGTGTACATTTCAGAGAGGATACTAGCTTTGTAGTTTGACCCACGTGACACCACTCAGTGATCTTGTACTGGCATTACAGACTCAGATGAAAGTGGGGTAAATTCCCTTTTAAGGTGTAATTGGAAAAGTGAAATTAAGGAAGCAGTGGTTTGATGCCAGAATATCCATTGGAACCTCCATTTGCTGATTTGTGGAGAATTCAGCAGTCTGTTTCTATACTTGGATTCTGGTCTGAATGTTTCTTGAAAAGTAACTCATAGTAGTTTAGGCTTTTTTTATTTTTATTTAAATTTTTTTTTTATATTTGGAGCTTTTTATCACTTTTTTTTCTCTACAGTTATCATGGTTTATTTTATTTTCTTTATTTTTTTGGGTTGCACTGGGTCTTCATTGCTGTGTGCGGGCTTTCTCTAGTTGTGGCGAGCGGGGGCTACTCTCCTTTGCGGTGCGAGGGCTTCTCATTGTGGTGGCTTCTCGTTGCGGAGCATGGGCTCTAGGTGTGTGGGCTTCACTAGTTGCAGCACGCGGGCTTCAGTAGTTGTGGCTCGCAGGCTTCAGTAGTCGTGGCTCGCGGGCTCTAGAGTGCAGGCTCAGTAGTTGCGGCGCACAGGCTTATTTGCTCCGTGGCACGTGGGATCTTCCCGGACCAGGGCTCGAACCCGTGTCCCCTGCATTGGCAGGTGGGTTCTTAACCACTGCACCACTGGGAAGTCCCAGGTTAGGCAATTTTCAGTCTATTTTGTCAGTTTATTATGACTTGTGTAGAATTTCTGCCTCCAGTCTCTACCAACTACAATCTACCTTACACACTCTTCTCTACCTTCTGTCACTCTTTTGCTCAGAAAATCTTCAGTGGCCCCCTATTGCCTAGTAATAAATTCTAAGGACTTTACCTTGATATTCAAATCCCCCATTCTACCTTTCCCTTGTTTCCTCTGGTGCCTTTTCTCCTGTCTCCCCAGCACTCCCCACCCCAAGATTTACAGAACGTACTCCACGTGTTCTAGTCTCCTGGAGTACAAAATACTGTCTCATGCTTTAAAGAATCGTCTTCCCTTTTTCTGGAATTCCCTATCCCCAGACCCCACCTCCTTTCCCAGCTCTCCCAGGGAAATGAACCTTCCATGTCCCAGTTTGCCATGATATATAGTTGCTTGATCCCCCTCTCCTCCTCTTAGTCTTTGAGCATCTTCGGGGCAGAGACTGTTTCTTTCCCACACGCTCAAACAGTTTTTAAAGTTTTAAGTTAGATTTGTGTGTATTTTGTATTGATGCCGCATGATCCTTTTTTTCCCTCTGGAAAAATTCTGTACACATGTAAAGAAAGTATCTTTTGTTTGCTTTCATAGAACCATGCTATTTTTATCTACTCTAGCGTTTATTTCCATAATTTCCTTAGGAACTTTGTCTGCTTTATCTGTCATGATTTAACAGTAGCATGTAGAAGCCCACAATGTATATTGGTATATTTGTACAAGAAATATTGTCAGATTATTTCCATATTCTATGGTCATGTTGTTAGATTTTCATTATTTAGATGTTCTTTATTAGTCATTTTAATGCTTTTTGTTTTGAAGTCTAATTGATCAAATTACTGTCCTAGTAAACTGCTTCTCTTGTCCTTACTCAGTCACAATAAACCTGTGTCATCTCCTTTCTTCTAATTGGTTTGACTTTTTTTTTTTTTTGCAGTACGCGGGCCTCTCACTGTTGTGGCCCCTCCCGTTGCGGAGCACAGGCTCCGGACGCGCAGGCTCAGCGGCCATGGCTCACGGGCCCAGCCGCTCCGCAGCATGTGGGATCTTCCCGGACCGGGGCAAGAACCCGTGTCCCCAGCATCAGCAGGTGGCCTCTCAACCACTGCGCCACCAGGGAAGCCCTATTTCTAGTTTTTTAAAGAGCTTCCATACTGTTCCACAAGGTGGCTCTGTCAATTTACATTAGATAGATTAATAGATAGGCCAGGTTTATTGAAGTATGTTTAACATGCAGTAAATTTTACCGTTTTTTAGTGCACAGTCCTATGAGTTTTGATAAACCCATTCACTTGTGTAAGCACCACCCAAAGACAGAGATATAGAAAAGTTCTGTCACTGCAAAATCTTCCCTCGTGTGCTTTTGTAGTCATCCTTTCCCCCAACACAGCCACGGGTAATCACGGGTGATCTGTTTTCTGTATCTATACTTTTGCCTTTTCCACAATGTCACATAAGTGGAGTCACACAGTGTGTTGTGTTTTCAGTCTGAGTTATTTTACTTAGTATAGTGCATTTGAGGTTATCCATGTTGTTGCATGCATCCCTAGTTTGTTCCTTTTTCCTGCTGATTAGTATTCCATTTGAATAGACATACCTCAGTTGGTTTAACCATTCAGCAGTTTTTGGACACTTGGGTTGTTTCCAGTGGCTATTATAAATAAAGCTGCTTTGAACATTTGAACACAAGTCTTTGTGTGGACATATGTTTTCCTTTTTCTTAAGTAAATACCTAGGTATGGGATTGCTGGGCTGTAGAGTAAGGGTATACTTAACTTTATGAGAAACTACCAAAGTGCTTTCTAAAGTGGCTACACTGCATTCCTACCAGCAATATATGAGGGTTCCATTTGCTCTACCTCCTTAGCAACGATTGTCATATGCTGTGAGGTTAAGAGTCTAGGTTCATTTTTCCCATCTGTCCAGTTGTTTCAGCACCATTTATAGAAGCCCAATTGTTTCTCTATTGAATTGCCTTGGCACCTTTTCCCATGTATGTACAGGCATGTTTTTGGACTCTATTCTGTTCTCTGTGTCTCTCCTGATGCTAATCCTACATTGTCTTGATTACTGTAGCTCTATAGTAAGCCATGAAAACATGCAGTATAAGTATAGTTTCTCCAACTTTGTTCTTTCTCACAATTGTTCTGCCCATTTGAGGTCTTTTGCATTTTCATATAATTTTTAGAGCGAGTATGTCAGTTTCTGCAGAAGAGGCTGCTTGGATTTTCATTGGCATTGCACTGAATCTTTTTTTTTATATATATTTATAGCAGCTTTATTCATAGTTGCCAAAACTTGGAAGCAACCAAGATGTCCCTCAAAGGGTGAATGGATAAATAAACTGTGGTTTATTATTTATTCCAGTGGAATCTTGTTTAACACTAAAAGGAAATGAGCTATCAAGCCATAAAAAGACATGGTGGAAGCTTAAATGCATACAGGCACACCTCGTTTTATTGCGCTTTACTTTATTGCGCCTTGCTTTATTGTGTTTTTCTTCTTCCAGTTTCATTGGAATATAGGTGACATACAGCACTGTGTAAGCTTAGATACAGCATATCGATTTGACTTACATACATCATGAAATTATTACCACAGTAAGTTTAGTGACCATTAATCATCTCATATAGATACAAAAGAAAAGAAAAAGAAAAAATATATTTTTCATTGCGGTGAGGACTCTTAGGATGTACTCTCTTAACAACTTTCATGTGTAACATATGGCAGTGTTAATTACATTTATCATGTTGTAAAATACCTGTCTAATACTTATTTATCTTATAACAGGAAGTTTCTACCTTTTGACTGACTTCATCCAATTCCCCCTCCCCTAACCCCGACCTCTGGTAACCACAAATCTAATCTCTTTTTCTATCGGTTTGTTTGTTTTTGAGGTATAATTGACCTACAAGATTATGTTAGTTCCTGGTGTACAACATAGTGATTCTATATTTCTATACATTCTTAAATGATCACCACAATAAGTCTAGTTACCATCTGTCACTATTCAAAGATATTATATTATTTTTGACTATATTCCCCACACTGTACATTTCATACCCATGACTCATTTATTTTGTAGCTGGAAGTTGTACTTCTTAATCTCCCTCACTTATTTCTCTCCTCCTTTCCTCTCCTCCCCTCTGGCAACCACCTGTTTATTTTCTGTATCTATGACTCTGTTTTGTTATGTTTGTTAATTTGCTTTTTTAGAGTCCACATATAAATGCACTTATACAGTATTTGTCCTTCTCTGTCTGACTTATTTCACTTAGCATAATACCATGTAGGTTCATCCATGTTGTCACAAATGACAAGATTTCATTCTTTTTTGTGGCTGAGTAATATTTCATTACACACACACACACACACACACACTCCACATCTTTTTTAAACATTCATCTATCAGTGGGCACTTAGGGTGCCTCTATATCTTAGCTACTGTAAATAAGGCTGCAGTGAACATAGGGGTACATATATCTTTTTGAATTGGTGTTTTTGTTTTCTTCAGATAAATCTCCAGGAGTGGAATTGCTGGATCACATGGTAGTTCTATTTTTCATTTTTTGAGAAACCTCTATACCATTTTCCATAGTGGTTGCACCAATTTATGTTCCTGCCAACAGTGCACAGGGGTTCCCTTTTCTTCACATCCTCACCAACACTTGTTATCTGTTGTCTTTTTTTTAATAATAGCCATTCTGACAGTGTAAGATGTTATCAAACTAGACTACTTTCTCATACCATATACAGAAATGATTAAAGACTTAAATGGATTAAAGACTTAAATGTAAGACCTGAAACCATAAAAATCCTAGAAGAAGACATAGGCAGTATGCTCTTTGACATCAATATTTTTTTGGATATGTCTCCTCAGGCAGGAGAAACAAAAGCAAAAATGGGACTACATGCATTGAATCTTTTGAATAATCTGATGAGTATGGTAGGCTAAATAATGTCCCTCAAAGATACCTACTTCCTAATCCATGGAACCTGTGTATATTAGCTTCTGTGGCAAAAAGGTGAATATTATCTTATATGGCAAAAGATGTAATTAAGTTAAAGATCTTGAGATGGGGAGAGTATTCTGGATTATCCAGGCAGGCCCTAAATGCATTCATGGGTTTCCATATAAGAGGGAGGCAGAAGGAGATACTATTAGGAGGAGAAGGCAATGCGATTGAGGCAGAGAAAGAGATTTGAAGATGCTGCCCTTCTGATTTTGATGATGGAGGAAGGGGCCCAAGGTAGTGCAAGGAATGCAGCTCTAGAAACTTGAAAAGGCAAGGAATGGATTCTCTCCTAGTCTCTGGAGACATGGCTCTGCTGACACCTTAGTTTTAATGTAGTGAACCCCATTGTGGACCTTTAGCCTCCAGAACTATAAGAGAATAAATGTGTATTGTTTTAAACCATCAAGTTCATAGTAATTTGTTATAGCAACCATAGGAAACTAATAGAGGATGTAAATTTTAACAATATTGATTTTTTTAATCTATAAAAATGGTGTATCTCTCCATTTATTTAGATCTTTAATTTTTTGGTAGTGTTAGGTTTCAGAGTATGTCTTGCACATATTTTGTTAAATTTATCTCTAAGTATTTCATATTTTGATACTGTTGTCAATGGTAGTTTTTCATAAACTTTTAATTTTAAATATTATTAGGTTTATAGGAAAGTTGCAGTAAATGATAGTTGTTTTTTTTAAAAAAGTGTCCATTTTCTCATTGCTAGCATATAGAAATGCAGTACATTTTTTTGTATATTTACCTTGTATCCTGCAACTTTTGCTAAATTCACTTATTAGATTTAGTAGCTTCTTTGGTAGAGTACTTAAGATTTTCTACATAGACATCATGTTGTCTGCAAATATCAGATTTACTCCTTCCTTTTGAATCTTTATCCCCTTTATTTCTTTTTCTTGTATTATATTTGTGGCTAGAACCTCCAGTACAGTGTTGAATAGATGTATTAAAGTGGACATACTTGCCTGGTTTCCAGTCTTAGGGGGAAGGTATTTAGTCTTTAACCATTAAGCATTTTTAACTAGGTTTTTTTCTAGATACCCTTCTAGCCCTAATTAGTTTAGAGCTTTTATCTTGAGTGAGTAGTGAATTATGTCAAATGTTTTTTCTGGAACTATTGAATAATCATATGGCTTCTCTTTTTCATTCTATTAATACAGTGAGTTACATTAACTGATTTCCAATGTTAAGTGAAACTTGCAGTCCTGGCTAAAGCACACTTAATCATAATGTAATATCCTTTTTATATATTGCTGGATTCAATATCCTGTTTTTTAGGGGTTTTGCATCTGTCTTCATGAAGGATACTGGTATGTAGTTTTCTTTCTTGGTCAGGTTTGGGTATCAGGGTAATGCTGGCTTCATAAAATACTGGGAAATGTTCCCCTCTCATCTTTTTCTGCAAGAGTTTGTGAAAAATTGGTACTATTTCTTCCTTATGTGTTTGGTAGATTTTGTCTGGCCCTGACATTTTCTTTGTGAGAAGGAGTCCAACTGCAATTTCAGTTTTTTAAATAGATATAGGAATATAAATATTTCTTCTTGTGTGAACTTTAATAATATCTTTATTTCAAGAAATGTATGTGCATAAAATTGTTCATAATATCCACTTCTAATCCCTGTAATGTTTGTAGGATTTGTAGTGATGTCCCCGCTTTCATTCTTTGTATTGGTAATTTGTGTCTACTGTTTCTTTTCTGATAACTCTAGGTATAGGTTTACCAATTTTCTTGATCTTTTCAGAGAACCAGCTTTTAGTTTCATTGATTTCTTTTTTCTTATGTGGACCATTTTTACAGTCTTTATTGAATTTGTTACAATATTGTTTCTGTTTTATGTTTTGGCTTTTTGGCTGCAAGGCATATGGGATCTTAGCTCCCCGACCAGGGATCGAACCTGCACCCCCTGCAATGGAAGGTGACGTTTTAATCACTGGACTGCCAGGGAAGTCCCTAGTTTCATTGATTTTTCTCTAACATGTTTCTTACTTAGTTCATTGATATTTGTGTGTATATTTATTATTTACTTCCATTCATTTTTTTAAAATTTCCTTCTCTTCCTAGTTTTTTAAGGTGAATCATAGATCGTTGACTTGAGAACTTTTCTACTTAGCGTTTGATGCTGTAAATTCCCCTTAAGTATTGCTTTAGCTGTATCTCACATATTTTGGTATGTTGTGTTTTCACTTTCATTTAGTCCAGAATTTTAAAAATTTTCCTTGTGTTTTTTTTTTCTTTTACCTATGGATTATTTAGAAGAGTATTGTTTAATTTGTAAGTATTTTGAGAATTTTTCAAATATCTTTAAGTTATTGACTTTTAGTTTAATCTCATTGTGCTTAGAGATTTACTTTGTATGATTTCAGTCCTTTTACATTTGTTGAGGATTGTTTTATGGCCCAGAATTCAGTCTGTCTTTGTGAATGTTCCATGTGCACCCAAATTTGCACTTGAATTTGTATTCGGCTGTTGTTGGGAGGAATGCTTTATCAATATCAATTAGGTCATGTTGGTTGATAGTGTTATTACAAACTTGTATATCCTTAGTAATTCTCTATGTGTTCTATCAGTTACTGAGAGAGAAGTGTTAATTTCCAGTAATAGTTGTGGATTTTTCTGTTTCTCCTTAATGTTTTAATTATTAATGTTTTCTACGTGTATTTTGAAGCTTTGCTATTAGGTACATAAATATTTACAGTTGCTAGATCCTCCTCCAACACAAATCACCTCTTTATCATTATGTATGCTCCTGTTTGTCCCTGGTAATATTCCTTGTTCAAAAATATATCTTAGGGCTTCCCTGGTGGCACAGTGGTTGGGAGTCCGCCTGCCGATGCAGGGGGCGCGGGTTCGTGCCCTGGTCTGGGAGGATCCTGTGTGTCGCGGAGCGGCTGGGCCTGTGGGCCATGGCCGCTGATCCTGCGCGTCCGGAGCCTGTGCTCCGCAACGGGAGAGGCCACAACAGTGAGAGGCCTGCGTACCAAAAAAAAAAAATATATATGTATGTGTATATATATATATATATATATATATATATATATATATATATATATGAACCTTATATTGTGGTAGGCAGAATGATTCCCCCAGAGACATCCAGGCCATTAAGCCCTGGAACCTATGAATATGTTATGTTACACGGTAAAGGGGATTTTGCAGATGTCTTTAAGGTTACAGTATTAGTTTTTATTGCATCTGTGACAAATTACCACAGATTTAGTGTCTTAAAACTACACAAACTTATTATCTCATAGTTCTGTAGGTCAGAAGTACAGGTACAGCATGGCTCAGTTGGATCTTCTGCTTAGAGTCTCACAAGGCTGGAATCAAGGTGTCAGCAGGGCTCTGTACCTTTCTTGAGGCTCTGGAGATTAATCTGCTTCCAAACTCATTTGGGTTGTTGTCAGAATTTAGTTCCTCGTGGTTGTAGGGCTAACGACCCCATTTCCTTGCTGGCTGTCAGCTAGGAGTTATTCTCACCTTCTAGAGTCGGCTTGCATTCCTTGGCTCATGACTCCCATCCTCCATCTTCAAAGCCAGCAAAGGCAGGTGGAGTCCTTCTCACTTTTGGAATCTCACTGACTTCCCCTTCTGCCTTATCTCTCCTCTTCTGCCACATCTCTCTGACTTACTTGTATGCCTTCCTCTTCTGCTTTTAAGGGCTCATGTGATTACATTGGACACAACTGGATAATCTGGGATAATCTCCATATTTTAAAGTTGGCTGATTAGTACCCTTAATTCCATCTGCAGAGTCCTTTCATGGTAGTACGTAGATTAGTGCTTGACTGAATAACTGAGGACAGGAATCTTGGGGAACATATTTAGAATTCTGCCTACCACAGTTGTGGACTTTAAGATAGGAAGAGTATCCTGGATTATCCAGGTGGACCCAATCTAATCACATAAGGTCTTAAAAGCATAGCACTTTCTCTGGAAGCAGGAGCCATATGGCAAAAGAAGTCAGAAGCATGAGAAAGATTCGATATGCTGCTGCTGGCTTTGAATGTAGAGGCCTATGTTCTTCTCAGAGAGAGAACCCTAGGACCTAAGGGCAGCCTCCAGCCAGCAAAGAAACTAAGATCTTAGCCCTACAACCACAAGAAACAGGATTGCCAACAACCTGAATGAACTTGGAAACAGATTCTTCCCAGAGTCACCCGAGAAGAGCCCAGTCAACTGACATCTTGATTTAATTTATGAGACTCTGAGCAGAGAAACCAACTAAGCCTGTCTGGACTTCTGACACACACAGCTGTGAGATAATAAATTTGTGTTCTTTTAAGCTGCTAAGTTTGTGGTAATTTGTTATAGCAGCAATAGAAGACTAAAACAGATATTAGTAAAGTCACTCTTTCTTCTGGTTAGTGTTTGCCTGGTATAACTTTTTCTGTCCTTATTATCTGTCACTTTGTAGATAGATAAAGTAGGTTTCTTATGGATAGCATATAGTTCTCTTGCTGTTTTAAATCCAGCCTGACAATCTTTGTCTTTTAATTGGTAATTAGACCATTTATATTTCATGTAATTGTCAATGGGGTTGGGTTTTAACTGCCTTCTTACTGCAGTCTGGAAATTGCCTCCAGGCAGTAAGCTGGGGCATTGATAGAGTTTATCTCCTTTGTTTTCTTTCTTTCTGCCATCATGGTCCTTCACTGCCTGTTGTTCACTGTCTGAAAACTGTTGTTTCATATATTTTGTCCAGTTTCTTGTTTAAGGTGGGAAGGAAAACTCCATCCCTCTTACTGTATCAAAGCTGGAAGTAGAAGTCCTCAACTATGTAATTTCTAATTAATATTTTAAAAACATCCTCTTCATGAAGTCCCTTTTATGTGAAATATAAGTGTATGTTTATATGTATAATCCAGTCACAAAAAGGATAATACATATACTAAAATATTACTGTATATGAATATGGCAGATGGCTACCTGTTTAAAAATAGAATCAAATAATTAGTCAGTGACAGAACTTGACCATATCCTGAACCTGTCCACTGTTTTCAGTCTCCATGTCTTGATGGCTAGTTCCTTCTGCTTGGAGTGCTTCCTCAGCTCCTATCCTTTCCTGCCTGGCAGCTTTCCATGTATCCTCCAGAACCAGCTCCAGGGTCATCACCTCTCTGCTTCCCAGTCCCCCCAGACAGAATCCGTATTTCTTCTTCTGGGCTGCCGTCACACTCCACCCATAGAACCATTATGGCACAGGCCATGCTGTGCTGTAAGTATATGTTTCTGTGTGGACTCCCTCCTACCAGGAAGCCCTGGGAAGCAGGAAACTTATTTTAGTCTTCTTTATATTTGTCTTGTCCTCTAACAACAGTATGTCTTCTACATAGAATTTTTGATGTATGATTATTGAATTAGTGGCTCTCTTCATGTGCTAGAAGGCAATGTTGTCATTACTCCTCATTTTAATATCACATATTTGTAAGCGTGAATCCTCTTTAATCATTTTGCTTTTCTCCCAGTAAATTCCTCATCTATGCCTGTCTGCTGCTGTTCTCTGTGTTGCTGGCCCTTCGTCTGGATGGCATCATTCAGTGGAGTTACTGGGCTGTCTTTGCTCCAATATGGCTGTGGAAGTTAATGGTCATTGTTGGAGCCTCGGTTGGAACTGGAGTCTGGGCACGAAATCCCCAATATCGGTAATACTGCTTTATAAAACCTTTTGGTCTCTACTCTGAGCCGAGGGGGGGCAGTATCTTGTTTTTCACTTTATCAAAAGTCAGGACTATTTTCTTTTCTACCTCTCTGAAGTTTTCTAAGAACTATAATATAGGCAAGCTGAGTTCTGTTTTAAGTTTTTAAAAATTAAGTGTTTGCTATCCACTTTTTAACAAATGCACTGTTATTTTAGGTGCTTAAGTTCCTAGCCAGCCTACAAAAGCTTAAGTAATCTAACATGCATCCAAAGTATAGAACTGTTATACCATGCTAGACAAGGACGTATAAAACCATCATGTTTGTAGGAGCAGTTCTACAAACCACAGGTCTAGCTTTGGCCATCAGGGATATATCCTTCTCCACTCAGTCCTGGAACTGGGTCTCCCCTTGTCCCAATCTCCTAGTCCTGGGGTTTTAGGACTGTTAGTGTGGAGGAGGCAGCTTGGCCAGGAAACAGTTAGGTCCTGAGACAGGAAAAGGTGAGACCCAGATGCCGTGAAGGAGAGCAGAGCCTTGGGGGCCGGGCAGAGGCGTACCCTTTACCTTCACCCCCACCTCCCCTCACGCCTTTCTTCTTGGACGGTGTTCTGGTCCAAGTTCCTGTCGTGAGCTCACTCCAGTGTGCAGCCTGGTGCTGCTGGGGCCCACAAGAGTCTCTCTGCTCTCCCTCACAAAGTTTGGAACTTTGGAAAGGAAAAAGGGGGACTTGAGAGTGAGGGGCTGTTCTAAACCATCACCAGGAAGATGAGGAGTGAAGAAATGCCGGGTAGGCAGGTGGGGAGAGAAGAGGGGGACAGTGCAGCTGCTCATGTGAGAAAAGTGTAGAAGTGGGGACCATCTCAACTTGTTTAAATCTTTGTTATGAACTTTAAAAATGAGATTTAGATCGAGTAAAATATGTTACCACATACGTATCTAAGAACTTGAAAATAGCTACACAAAGAGCCCTGGCAGATGGGGGACATTCATGTGTAGCTTAGATTTTTTAAGTTCTTAGGTTTTTCTTTTTTAAGATTACCTGTGTGGCCATAAATCTTTTATTTTTTATGAGGTATTTTCAGATATCTAATGTTTGCTACTCAAAGAATGAAAAGTTACATAGCTAAACATTTTAAGTTCCACTAGTTATTTAGAAGCTATCTGAACTTTTCTCTGTTGGTTACATTTAAGATTCCTTTCAAGATTCCCTTAAGAAAAGGAATTGTATGTGCGTAGTTGAATGTCCTGAATGTACAGACATGGTCATTCTAGTGTCAGTACTGTCCAATGGAACATTGTTGGGTCCTATAGAAATAACCACTGACCTCATTTTCTCTGTGTCCTAAATTTACAAGCATTTATCACCAACATGACACATCACAAATGTTCATCTATATTTTGAATGAAGCACAGTCAGCCTTGCAAATGCATTGTTAAGCATTTTCCTGATTAGTGGCCTTATTATTTTTTTAATTGTTAACCTATTAAGTCCAAGCATGATCCTTAAGCAGCTTTAACTGATTTAAAGAACAGTTTTAATGGCTCTTCTTTATCATCTGCAGGTGTCAATTCATCCTAATGGAATAGAAAGGAAAATAAAAAGGCATTCACAATTTTATTTGCATTTTAAAATAGCACCTAACAACAGTTGCTGTATTTTCTTGAAATAGCACACACTTATTCATAAAACTAGAGCTATTTTGATAGTATTGCATGAAATGTGATTTACATGGTTTTTAATTCATTGAGAGACAGGGATCGTGAGATTTAAGGGATATTTCAGATTTTAGCAGTAGAAGCAATCAGCTTAAATAATCTTGGAAGTAGTTGAACTTAAAGTTATGAACCAGAGTGTTTATGTGCACTGTCAGGAAGTAATAACTGTGGCTCTTGCTTCTGAGAATATCTTTATTCCGTTCAAAGTCTAAGTCTGGTTTGGTTGTAAATGTTCATTTCTCGTCCTGTAGTAGTTCTTTGATGTTTGAAAGATTGCCTGTTAAGGAGGAATGTTGATTTAGCTTTCTACCTGATTTTCCTGAGCCTTTTGTTAAATTTACAAATACGGTCCTTAGTACCCACGTAAGCTGGCATTTGCCCTGAGCTGCCTGCTTGTTACGGAGACTCCGAGCTGAGGGTGTTTTTCTTCGCCTTCTGTCCCTTTCCAGAGCAGAAGGGGAAACGTGTGTGGAGTTCAAGGCGATGCTGATCGCGGTGGGCATCCACTTGCTGCTGCTGATGTTTGAAGTGCTGGTCTGCGACAGGATCGAGCGAGGCAGCCACTTCTGGCTCCTGGTCTTCATGCCGCTCTTCTTCGTTTCCCCAGTGTCTGTGGCAGCCTGTGTTTGGGGCTTTCGACATGACAGGTCACTGGAGGTGAGCTTTCGTATATTTAAGCAGGTTTTAAAATGCAAAATCGTTTGGTCAGTTATTGTAATGGAGACCTCTTGTCCTTGGTTAGGAAGAGGTTGATCACTAACGCTAGATCATGGTACGTAAGGAAACGAAAGATGATGGAAATAATCATGTTTCTCTTTCTTGACTTAGAACGCTGGTTTTTCACTGAGGCCATCAGGCTTCTTCCAGCTTCACGTCTTTCCCTGCCCACCTGGATCAGCCAGCTTCTCCAGAGAAACAGAACCAGTAGGATAGATGTAGATGTAGATATAGACGTAGATGTGCGGCTAGATATACACATGGGGAGGTTTATTTGAAGGAGCTGGCAAGTCTGAAATTGATGGCGCAGGCTGGCGGGCTGGAGACTCAGCAGGATATCTCCCTCTCCAGGAAACCTCAGTTTTTGCTCTTCAGGCCTTTTAACTGATTGGATGAGACCTACCCACATCATGGAGGGAAATCTCCTTTTCTTAAAGTCAGTACCCTTACAGCAATACCTAGATTATAGTTTGGTTAAACGACCGGGTACTACAGCCCAGCCAAGCTGACGTGTAAAACTAACCAGCACAGCACCTCAGACCCCATGACCAGCACTTTGTCTGCTCCCTGGCTAGCTTATCCTGATGGGCCTATATGTTCATTTAGTAAGCATTTATCGAGTATTTACTATACGCCAAGCCCTCTTGGCCTAAATGTAAGGGATACACACACGAATGAAAAAGCAATACTAGCAATGCTAATAGTAGTAATGAAAATAATAGCAGATAATATTTATTGACCACTTGCTGTGTACCAGGCCTGGGGCTGGACGCTTCCATGCAGTAGGATCTCGTTGAAGATCTGCAGCAACCCCGTGACGTGGCTGCACTTGCCACCCCTGGTTTCCAGAAAGGGTAGGGAATTTGTTCCTGGCCGCTTATCCAGGGGCAGGGCCAGGATTCCATTGCAGGCAGCCTGACTCCAAAGCCCATGCGCCGAACTGCCCAGAAGCTGAGGGCCCGCAGCCGGGTCCAGAATGGCTCGAGGGGGGAAACTGGACACTGTGGATGCCGTGTTGAGCTGCGCGGGTCGAGAGCAGAGAAAGAAGACCGCAGTTGGTCAGAAGGGAGAGTGGGAGCTGGTGGGTGGCAGCTCAGGGTACTTGAACCTGGCGAGGGAGGTACCCACAGTGGGAGAGTGATGGAGCCAGGCCCCGGGGCACCACTGGGAACAGGGCCCCGAGTGACAGGAGCAGCTGTGCCTGGCACGGGGAGAGCGACCCCTCAGCCCTGGTCCGGGCGGCCATGGAGGGAGGGGAGCCCTGGGGGCCTGCTCTCAGCCTCCCTGCGCTTGCCCTCCCGCTTCAGACCCTCTGCCCCGCCAGGTCCTCCAAGAATTTGCTCTTGAACTGGTCCACTCTCCAGCGACCTCGCTCTCTCATCTGAAAGGGAAAACAGAAAACAGCAGCAATACCCCCTCAGGCCTCCGTTTGCCTCTCGTGCGTCTTCCTTCCTCACAGAAAGGCTCTGGGAAGCAGTGCGGCAGGGACCCCGCATTCCCTGCTCCGGCACGTGCTCCCCGTGGCCTGTGGCCTCATCCGGGGGCCTCTTGAGCCCCCATCTTGTCTGGCCGCTGGCCGCGCTGTAGCTCCTGACACCCCTGGTCCCTCGACCAGTCTGGCCACCTCTGCCTGCGTTCAGCTCCTTCTCTGAAGTATTCTTCCTCCGTCCGCTCCTTGCACGTTGCTGTTGCATAGGATTCTAGTCCTGGGCGTTTTCTGTCCTCACTGCGTGCACTTCCTCTGAATGATCTTGTTCACACTTCCTGCCTCCACTGCCGTACGTGCTCTCACTTCCTAAATTCGCATTTGTAAACTCCGATTTCTACACGAGCTCCAGACTCATCCAACTTCCCCTGAATCTCTATTCCCTGTATTAGTTCGAGGCACCATTTCCACCCAGTCACACTTACCTGTCTACTTTGTGCCTCTGTTGCTTTGCATTTTTCTCTGTTATCTGAGCAAAATGAAGTAAAACCAAGCTTTAAAAATCATTTATAAAAGCTTACATTAAGCAAAATCACTGAGATCAAAGCGTCTCGATTTTACCTGTTTGGGGCCGTGTTTCTCAGTGGGGCTGGGTATGCTCTTGGCGTTTTGGATAGGAAATGTTTTGTTGAACAGGACTGTGCCCTGCATTTCAGGACACTTATCCCTGACCTCTGCCCACTAAACACTAGCGGAGGTGCTCCCTCAAGTCATTGTGACAGCCATTAGGGCCCCTGCACATGTCCTAGCTCTTCCGCAGGTGAGCAGCATTACCCAGGTTGAAAAGCGCTCAGAAAGTTCTATAAATACTGTTGGATGAGGGCTGAGGAGGAGGTTTAAGAAAACTGAAAATTTGGAACTTTGTTTCTTAGAAAGTAAAAGCATGTACAAGGGCTAGGACTATACTGGGCACGAAACCGTATTTTCCTAATGCAGTGTGGCCACACTCTTGGCAATCTACCTATGAGAAGAAAGCACATGCCAAGAGTTGAGCTCCCTCCTGGTTCTTGTGTCCCAGGAGGAGTACCTACGTTGGCTAGGGGGTGACTGGGGCTAGGTTCCCCCAGAGCCCTGAAGGAGGAGTCCGGGTGAGCCAGGGTGCCCTGTGCAGGTAGGAAGGGGATGGTATTTTTCAGGCAGAGGAAATAACACATAAGAAGCCGTAGATGCAGAAGAAAGTCTGTCATGTTGAGTGGACCAGTGACTCAGATATGACTGGAGCACAGTTTTGTAAGGTGCAGAGAGTCCTAGAGGTGGAACATGGTGATGGTGTCACAGCCACAGTCATACGGTGGTGATATGAATGAACGTACTTGACACCATTAAACTGTACCCTGAAAGGCGGTCAGGACAAAGAGGGTAAGTTTTACATTACGTGTATTTTTCCACAGTAAAAAGAAAAAAAATGCCTGGAGCATGAAGTACAAAGGAGGGAGCCGGGGAGGAGGGGGTCTGCATAGAGGGATTGGGCTGAGTAAGGGCCAGTCCTCAGTCCTCAAGGCGTTGCTGAGCTTCCCAGGGCACCATAATGAGCTCCCAGGGGCACCATGGGATACCAGACATTTCCGAGGGAAAAGCAGTGACCCCTGACATCTGTAGGGACACCCTACGGACTACTAGCTCCGTGTAGTTTAGGGCTTCACTATGAGGTCACACTACGTTCATTTCGATAGCGTCATGGAAGAGTCTAAGTTGTTGGCAGTTGCTGGGATGAGAAGGCGGTGCTGTGCAAACATGCATACGGAGAGCGGGTGATGAGGGTGGCAGTGCCAGCAGGCACACACGCCCCACCAGGAATTACTTGTAGTTAGTTAAGAATGGGACACACAGAATATTTTTCTTTCAATTAACGTGAGGTAATTTTTTTTTTAGATGGCTACTTAGGATAAGCACTCAGTTTAGATCTAATGACTTAAATCAGTGGAACTGTTAGGTGTTTCTTTTGGCCCAGAGGCCTCAGAAAGAATTGCTGAGTCGCTAAATGCCCTGGGAACTGGGAACTTTGGGGCAGCTCTGGGCCAGGTCACGTGGCGTCCTGTGACTTTCATCCTGTGGGCAGTGATGAGCCCTTGAAGAGCAGTGAGCACTGCAGCCAGAAGGAGGGCCGCCTGCGGGGCATTCGGGAGCACGAGGGCCCGAGGAAGCAGGAGTAGTCGGGATGGGGGCCGGGCTAGGGATGCTAGAGAAGTCTGCACGGTGGAGGACAGGGCCAAGTGCCTGAGCCTGAGGGTGTGGGAAACAGAATGCGGGCTGCCCTCCTGTGTCCTGATTTGGGGAATCAGGCCGCAGCGGTAGCTCCCGGTGAGACAGGGTGAAGGCAGCAAGGTGCGGGAGGTGGGGTAATGAACTCGGGGGAGAAGGGCTTCCTCTGAAGTGCCTCAGGGAGAGTCGGCTCTGGGCCACAGCAGGAAGGCCAAGGTGGAGACAGGTTGGAGAAGCGAGCAGTAGGAGGTCGCGCAGGCCAGGGATGTGGAGGCTGGCTCTGCTCCCCACCCCAGGGCAGGGTGAGGGAGTGAAAGCACGTGTGTTTGTGTCTGAGTCTCTACAGTGGGGAGGGAGGCTGAGTTTAAGGCTTTGGGGGGCATCACCATGTAAGGAGAGGAAAAGGCACATGAAAGGGAAGTGTCAGAGGCCAGGAGGATGGCGAGACTGCACGCTGGGATCCTCGGAGGAGGGAGGAGACGCCCAGTAGGATGCCAGCTGAAGTGGTCCGACGCTGCAGAGCTGATCAGGTGACCTTGATGAAAGCAGTTTCCCGGTGGTCCTGAGGGTGGAGGCCGGGCCACAGTGGGTGGAGCTTGGAGTGGCAGGGGTGGCCGTAGGGACTCGAGTGTCCATGGTGTCTCACAGAGCTTGATGGTTTGGGGTTATTTTGTGTTGAATGGGAATGAGTTGAACATGTTTCTGTGCTTCTGGGAAGGATCGTGGAGTGGCGGGGTTAAAGATGCAATAAAGAATCCGTAATTGATGTCTTGATGTGACAGGGTCCTCGAGGAGCCAGAAAGGAAGGGGTGGGATGCAGGCTGAGTTCCAGGTACAAGAAGAAAGCAGTACAGGGATGATTAAGAACAGAGATGTTTGTGGGTAGGCGCAGAAAGAAAGCTGGGGGAGACCACCAGAGATTGCGTCTCTGCAGATCGCGAGCCTGGAGACAGGCCATTGCCTGGATGAGCATAAAGGGCCGAGCAGCCACTGAGCAGAGGACGAGGCCCAAGGCCAGGCCAGGTTCCTCCTTGACACAGCGCTGCTTTGCTCCTCCGGTGCTGAGAATCAGGAGGTTGCAACTTGACATAATAAAACTTTCGCTGCATTATAATTTGCATTGCCTTTTAGTGTGTTAACCAAACAATTGTGGTATTGAATGCAACCGTTATTTTGTTTAACTGATTCTTCTCTTCATTTTTAGTTAGAAATCCTGTGTTCTGTCAACATTCTCCAGTTCATATTCATTGCCTTAAGACTGGACAAGATCATCCACTGGCCGTGGCTTGTATGTAACTTTTTAAATCCTTAAATAAACTTTTCTTTTTATTATAAAAGTCATTCGTGTTTATTGTAGAAATGTCGGAAAAGACAGGCAAGCGAAGGTAATAGGATAATAATCACCCATAATCCACTGGGAGATAACATGGTTAGTGTTTTTCGTTTCCTTGTTTGGGGGTTTATTGTTTCATAAAGATAATTGAGATCATACTGCATGTATAATTTGGTATCCTGCTTTGTTGTTCTAATGTTGTATTATAAGCATTTTTACATGTCAATAAAAGGTTCTTATAAGCATGACTTTTCAAGTTTAATTGATGCAAAATATTCTTCAAATACATTTATGAGACTGTCCCCTCATTTCCGAATATTGAAGTTGTTACCGGTGTTTTACAATTATAAATCATGCTGCAGCATATAATTTTGTGCATAAAAATCTTTGCCTGTTTTTTTTTTCATTGTTTTCCTAGGAAGGACTACAGAAACAGTATTACTGGGCCAGAGGGTGGGAACTTTTTGAGATGTTGAAATACAAACTGCACTGCCAACTCCCTTTTCCAAAAAGCTATGCCAGTTTACACTCCTGCCAGGGGTGAAGTCTGAGTCATGCGAGTGACCTCTTGCTTCCGTTAATGGGTGTTCGGTTAAAACTGATTGTGCATAGATAGACAGAAGAATGGATGGAGAGAGAGAGATATATGGCAAGCTGCAAATTAGAGAAAACAGTACGGTTTCAACTAGTAACGCATAGAAAGAAGATGAGACAAAAGGTAGAAGAATTATCTTGCCTCTGGGAGGCGAGGTCTTGCCAGGGTTTGGGGTTTTCTCCCCGGCCCCACCCTGCTTGATGTGTACTTTTGTACATAAGACATTGTCTGTGATTAACATGGTTTACCTTTAAAAAAAGAAAGAACAAAGGTAAAAAATATAGTTAAAGAAAAAGAAAATATTCATTTGGCGACAAGGAAGAAAATATGGGAACATAAGTTACCTCTCTAGTGAATAAAGACAAGATCCATCCCTTCTGCCTAAAATCTCTGATAAAACATTCATAATAAAACATACTGTTGAGGCGCCCATCTTCCATCTTCAGGGTGCTGTGTCTAGAGAACAGTAATTGGGTTCAGAGCTTTCTGTTGTGTCATGGAGGAAACAAATCTGGGTAAGACCAAAATTTTAGTGTAAGGTGAAATCAGAAAAAAAAAAGATTAGGAATTGTGCATGTTTTCTAAAGATGAACAGAGGAATTTTTCCAGCCCCAATCCTGTGCAAGTCCCAGCAGATGAAGCAGCCAGATTGCAGGTTTCCCACAGTGTTCAAGAGAAACCAAGTGAGGCTGGTCGCTAACATTCCACCCACGAGGACCAGGCCTCTAAGTGAGTCTGTTCCCAGACGTGCTTTAGGAGGAGGGACATAAGGGGAAGCTGTGCACAGCAAACATCCAGTCAGGAGCTCTGAGCTCCTCAGAAGGATTAAAACTCATATACCAGCTCAAGTCCTGGGTCTAAAAATGAAAGGTAAAAGTAAAGAAGTGTTAGAAGAAAACATAGGAGAAAAATCTTAGGGATCTGGAGTTAGGTGAAGAGTTCCCGGAAATGGCACCAACATGGTCTATAAAAGAAGCTCAAAATTAAAATGAAATTAATGAAAAGACAGGTCACAGACCAGGAGAAAATATTTGCAAAGCAGATGTCTAACCAAGGACATGTATCCAAAGCATCTAAAGAACTCTCAAAACTCTAAAAGCTCAACAACCTAATTTTAAGATTGACAAAAGACTTGAAGCGACTATTCACAACGAAGATAGACATATGGCGAATAAGCACATGAAAAGGACATCACGACCCACTCGGGAAAAGCAAATAAAAACCAGGGTGAGGCACCACAGCACACTCATCAAAATGGCAAAGATAAGAACCACAATACCAAGTGCTGGGGCAGACCCGAGGGACCCGGACCC
This sequence comes from Delphinus delphis, assembly GCF_949987515.2. Lineage (NCBI taxonomy): Eukaryota > Metazoa > Chordata > Mammalia > Artiodactyla > Delphinidae > Delphinus > Delphinus delphis. The sequence continues at coordinate 4,098,339 of NC_082704.1, forward strand.
TCGCCCGTCGCTGGTAAAAATGCCAAACTGGGTGGATGCTCTGGAAAACGGCTCGGCAATTTCTTATAAATGAAACATGGAGTTACCATGTGACCTAGGAGTGCCAATCCTGGGTGTTTCCCCTGGAGAAATGTAAACGTACAGCCACACAGAAACCTGGGCACACATGTTTATAGCAGCCTTATTTGCAAGTGCCCAAAGCGGGAAAGCACCAGCATCTCGTTCCCAGGGTGACTGGAGAGCAGGCTGGGGTGCGTCCACCCAGTGGAGCAGCGCTCAGCAGTGAAAAGCAGTGACGTGTAGATACACGCAACGACCTGCAGGCATCTCAGAGATGTGCTGATTGGGAGAAGGGAGCCTCAGGTTACATGCTGTATGAGTCCGTCTCCATCACGTTCTTGAAGAGACAAAAGTGTCGTGATAGAGGACAGAGCAGCAGCTGCCGGGGGTTATGGGTGGGGCGAGGGGGTGACACAGTGATGGGAGAGCACGAGGGAGTCTGGCAGGGTGAAGGAGCTGTCCTGTGTCCTGCCCGAGGCTCCACAGATCTATACGTGTGTGCGTGAAAAGTCATAGAACTGGACGCCAAAGGATAACAGTCAATTTTACTGTTTTGTAAGAGAAGACAAAGGGACAACAGATGTACCCAAGGGGGCCATGCAGAAGGGAGAAAAGGTCACACGGGAGGAGCCTGCTGAGGCCCCCAGGACTCATCGTGTGGGCTTGTGTGTGAGGGTGAAACAAGCTCTTTCTGGTATGACAGCAACTGACACAGAACACACCTGGGCGACGCAGCGGAGACCGAGTGGCGGAAGCCTCCCAGCCTTGACTTGCAAGTTCATGGAGGGCCTGGGCCCGCTGCGCAGCCCGGGTTGCCAAGGAGCCTTTGGCCACAGTGCCTCTGGCAGGATGGGAAATGACTGGGAAGAGGGGATGTCCGGGTGAGCCAGGGCGCAGGTGGAGGGGAGGCGGGCAGAGCCCGGGGCCCGCTGAGCGAGCTCACGCCTCAGGGCAGTGGCTGTGAGTCCCGTCACCCTGAGGGCTGCCGGGGCAGCAGCAACCCCAACAGTGAGCAGCGGGTCCTCTTCCCACGCTGGCCCCATCCAGGCCTGGCACCGTCTTAAGTGCAGAGATCCAGGAAGGAGTTGGCTCTGCCTACCCTAAAGACCTTTCTTCTCTCCTCCTCCCTTCAGGTCGTGTGTGTCCCCCTGTGGATTCTCATGTCTTTTCTGTGCCTGGTGGTCCTCTACTACATCGTGTGGTCCGTGCTGTTCCTACGCTCCATGGATGTGATCGCGGAGCAGCGGAGGACACACATCACCATGGCGCTGAGCTGGATGACCATTGTCGTGCCACTCCTTACTTTTGAGGTGAGCTTTCGGCAGAACTCTTGAGGCCCAGCAGCCTGCGCTTCCCCAGCACAGCAGCTCCCCGGGCGAGCCTGCCAACAGAGGACCACAGGACAGTCAGAGCGGCCTTTCTTTGGGGACCTGGGGGCTGGCAGTGAGAAGTGTACCTTTCTAGCCACCACGCATCTGAATGTATTGATTTGTCATCTTCTTTTTTTTTTGAATTAATTAATTAATTTATTTATTTATTTTGGGCTGTGTTGGGTCTTCATTTCTGTGCGAGGGCTTTCTCTAGTTGTGGCAAGCGGGGACCACTCTTCATTGCGGTGCACGGGCCTCTCACTATCGCGACCTCTCTTGTTGCGGAGCACAGGCTCCAGACGCGCAGGCTCAGCAGTTGTGGCCCACGGGCCTAGTTGCTCCGCGGCATGTGGGATCCTCCCAGACCAGGGCACGAACCCGTGTCCCCTGCGTCAGCAGGCAGACTCTCAACCACTGCGCCACCAGGGAAGCCCCGATTTGTCGTCTTCTAGAAAGAGAAAGTTGGATGTGATATTTTTGTATTTGAGCCCTGTGGAGAATTATAGAGTGGGCACTGTTGACTCCTCCAACCAAACAGCTGCAAGAGTTTCCCAGAACAGTCCTGATGTTGGAAATGTTGTAGGTGGATGGATTTTGCTTAGTCCTGAAGAGCCATATGAAAGCTCTTCTTGTCCTTTCCCCCAGAATGGAGGGTTACCGTTGCCTCCTGTGGAGCGAACGTCCCCCTTATGAGACCTGACGAGGGAGGGGCAGTGCAGTCTGGCTTCAGAGAGGGTCTGTTTTCAGATGCTCCATCGACAGAACCTCAACTGTTTCTCTTTCTTTAGATCCTGCTGGTTCACAAGCTAGACGGCCACAACGCGTTCTCTTGTGTCCCGATATTTGTCCCGCTCTGGCTTTCCTTGATCACTCTCATGGCAACCACATTCGGGCAGAAAGGCGGAAACCACTGTATGTACGCAGCATTTCCGAAGCGCTTGAACTGTGTGTGTGCGTGTGTGTCTGTGTGCCTGATGCGTGGCTGCGTGTGTGTGTGTATGTGGCCCCGCTTTATGAAAAGACGAACCTAAGGACCCCAATCAGGGAGTTTCCCTCGGAAAGGTAGGACTGAAGAAGGCCTGGAATCTTCCAGGGGAAGGGCGTGCCATCAGCCTTGCTTTCGTGGCCCTACGACCGGAGGGGGGCCTGAGCGCGGCAGGCAGCCTCTCTGGGCCCATCCCCTCTGCTGCAACACCGGGACCAAGATTCCTTTTTCCCAGGGGCTCCTGAGGATGAGATGAAAATCCACATCATCGACCAAACCCTGAGCGTCCTCCCAGTGTCTGTTTTGTCCTCGCTCTTGCCAGCATCATTCCTGAGGTCTCCAAGTCTTGTCAGTGGTGCCCGGCTTCTCTCTCTCCCCCTCCACCTGTGTGCTGTGATAGCCCTTTCTGAAGTGCTCTTTGATGAGGGCCCCCTCCTCACTAGACGTTGAGCTCCTTTGCATGTAGGCCCAGAGCACGCCCTTCTGGAAACTAATGCCACTGGGGGTTTTGCCCCAGGAGAGCCAGCACTGAGCTGACGGTTTAGTGGTACCCAGACCAGAAGAACGGGCCTTGGAGAAGGAGCTTTGAGGCCTGGACCAACACATGCCTGCCATCTTCCCGGACTCCAGAGGGTGATGGAGATCCTTTTCTTGGGTGACATTCTTCGTCACACATGTGTTTCTTCTGGGCCGGGAAGACTGGAGGATGTTGACATAGTCCAGACACCGCAGATATTTGAGGCTCGTGAGAGCAATAGTTCGCATACTGGAGGACCCATCAGAATCCCAGGACTGCCCCCCGCCACCCCGCCACAGTTTCTGGTTCAGGAGGTGTGGGCTGGGGCCCAAGATCACATCCCTAACAGGCCCCAGGGAGACATCTGGTAGCTGCCAGTCCAGGAATGCCACCTGCAGAGCTGCAGAGCTGCAGGGCTTCCTTCTTACCCTTAGTCGGTATTGAGGCCTTGCTCAGGCTTCATTCCCAAGACATCAGGATAAAGCACTACAGCGTACAAGGAAAAGTTCTCATTCATGAAAGAAAAGTAACCTGAAATTCAATGGAGACTAGTGTTTGAGAAAGTACATTTCTTCCTTTTCAGGGTGGTTTGGGATTCGCAAGGATTTCTGTCAGTTTCTGCTTGAAATCTGCCCATTTTTGAGAGAATACGGAAACATTTCCTACGACCTCCACCGTGAAGGTAATGAGGAAACTGAAGAAACGCCAGTTCCAGAGCCTCCTAAGATCGCTCCTATGTTTCGAAAGAAGACCAGGGTGGTTATCACCCAGAGCCCTGGGAAGTATGTCCTCCCACCTCCCAAATTAAATATCGAAATGCCAGATTAGACAGCCCCTTCCAGGGCAGATCGTGAGAGGACCTGGCCCGCACTCTCTTCCGTCTCCTCTGCCTCTCCGTTCACCTCCCCCACCCCCAGAACTGGAGCTGGAGCTGGGTCTCCGGGGACTTCATCTCATGCCTTGTTTGCACTCAATGCCTACCAATGACTCACCGCGACAGGACACGCAGGTGACAGGGGCCTGGAACACGCAGCATGGTGTGGGGTGCGTGTCAGCGGCTGTGGATCTGATGGAGGGAGCCTGTGGAGAGGGAAGAAGTGATTTCCCCCGGGAAGGTGCCTGTGGAGCTGGCTTGGAGCCATCCTGGGTGGCTGATTAGGCCTGAGCAGGAATGGCTACACAGCTGGTTTTCAAAGTGTGAAAATTCCCATCAAAATTGTTATTGAAAAATGTATTTTTGAACCAGGCCGGCCTGGCCGCGTAGCTCAGATGCCCCCGTTGTGGCGTAGTTAGGGGACTGAGAATGGGCCTCGGGCCCCGTGTGCACCCATGCTGCCTCAGCTGGCCTTGCTCCTGCCGTGGACGTCGTTTCTCTCTGGGTTTTTACTGGCCCCATTGGTGAGCCCTTTCTAATGGAGTGACTCCGTGCCTGTATAGTATTTATACAAATATTTTAGCGTTGTAATATACCGTGTTAAATCCTAGTTCTGTACAGTATATTCTGTTAAAGTATTTTTTTACAAGCTTGTACTGAAGACATACGTGTTCTGTTGCAGAAGTAGAGGCCAGTGGCACCCCCGTCCTGCCCATCGGGGTGCCACCCCTTCATGGGACATTGCCATTTCCCCTTCAATTTCTCCACAAACACAGCAGCTGCTACTGCCAGAACGGCCGCAATAAGCAAGAAACTGTGCTTTTTGCTAACATGCTGGGAACACTGACTTGCAGAAAGCCATACAGCACGACTGGAAGCTGGAGCACTGGAGAAGGGTGCCGAGACTAAACGTGGCCATCAGAGTGTGCGCGTTGAGGTCTGGGGCTTTGTGTCTGCCCCCAAGCTGGGCCCATGCTTTTAGCTAGGAGGACCACGACTCCAGGAGCTGGGGGTACAGCCACAAGTCAGAGGGAAGAAAGCAGATGCGATGGGAACAAGCAGGCCGTGAGTAAAAGAAGGTAAAAGGAGCCCTGGCATTGTCACCTGGGAGCAGGGGAGAGGGGGAGAGGGGGCAGCTGCTACCTTGTCTAAACCGGGCTCCGCTGACATCTACCGCGCCCACCGCTCCACCCTGGTGCCAGCCTGTAGGAAGCCTGTGCTGTCTGAAGGGGACACTTGGAATGGTGCCAACTTTCCTGCTTGGTGTATAGCAAATGTAGCCCAATCCACTCTGTTTTTCCCCTTTAGCTGTTCAATAAACTGGTTCATCATTTTCCACGTGCACTGTGCGGGTCTTAATTTGGATATAGTCCAGGATGCTGGAAGTCCTGTCAGCGAGCACAAAAGGGAACCTTGAGCTGCCACCAGCAGCCGAGGGGAGCAGGGGTGGGTGAGCATCTCTCAGGAGTCTCCAGGGACAGCCGGAATATGCACTACAGAGAGGAAAGCGGGAGGCCCAGGGATTCGGCTGTTGGCGGGGGAGCACACGGCCACAATGCTGACAGCTGAGGAGGGGCCCGAGAGTGTTGGCGAGTTCCCAGACATTCTAAAGTGGAACTCGGCTTTTCAGTGGTCCTGAGGCATTGCCCAGTCACGTGGGCACCGAGTACCACTTACATCTATGCAAAATGCACTGTGATTTCTGGGTAGCTGTCTCTAGAGACAGTTAACTCAGGTGGCGTTTCAGCCCACGGTTTGCAAGAATCGACAAGGAAGGCCACCTTTTGCTGGTGATGGAAGGCTTCCTGCAGGTAGCCAAGGGCCACTGATGGACCATTGCTTAAGCTCCTTAGATTCAAACTTGCTGTGAGACAGCACGCTTCTCCGTAACCACGGTAGCTGTGAGTTAAGTGGCAGGTACCTTGCCTCCTGCTGTATGTCCCCCTGAGTCCTCAGGACCCCACGAAGCACGTGCTCCTACGAGTATCCTCGTGGGGAAGCAGAGGCTCTGAGGGCGTGAGCCAGGCAGCTGGGGATCAGCAGGTCTGTGGTGCCGGCCTTGGCATCTTCTGGCCGAGCCCTCGCTCTCACCCACTGGGCTGGGCGCCTGGGCCGTGGGAAGGTGACGTATTGGGTTTGGAGGCGTTTCTGGGTCGTGGAAATCTCAGGAAGATCCTCGAGCCCGTGACCAGAGTAGGGTGGGGGGCATCAGTGGAGGTGGCCGCGCACGTGGGGAGAACGTGCCAGATGGGCGGTTGTGCATGGCCGCCTGTCTGATGTCCGAGCAGCAGGTCCCAGAGCAGGATGGCAGCACTCACGGCCTGGGCAAACCCAGACGGGGGTCCCGTGGACAGCGGTCGGCAGAAACTGAGCCGCACCGTGGGTGAAGGCTCAGGGCGACCGCTCCGTCCCGGGTGATGGGAAACTAGGTGTGCAGAGTGGGACCAGCCTGGGGTGGACACGTGCAGGCTGAGGAGCCGCAGGGGACAGCGGCCTGACCTCCTCTGTGCCCAGGAGCTCACCCATCATTGCTGCATCCCCTCCCTGCACCTCCTGTGGACCGACGGCAGGGCCTGGAGAGGGTCTCTGTGGAGGACCAGCTGCACGGCCTGTGACGGTGCCGAAACGGCAGGGTGCCTGCACCCTTGATCGTGGGCCCTGTCCCGGACGTTGCTCGTGCTTAAAATCATGGGTGCTGTGCACGGCCCGGAAGGCCAGGGGACACACAGGAGGACTTCTGACCTCGTGGGTCACACGTGGGTCCGTGCACGTGTGCCTGGCCCGGGGGCTCCGGGACCAGAAGGCCGTGGCCGGTTTGCACGAGCGCTCGGCCTGTGGCTCTGCACCCGTGCACGAGTGTCTCGTGCCCCCTGCGATGACGGGCGTGAAGCAGGAGGCTGACATGCTGACGGGCCTGCCCTTTAGGATGTCACTTCCTGGCTGGGCTGTGCTGTCACCCCCGAGCAACCGGAGCACTTCTGTGAGGGGCTGAGCGGGAGTGTGAGCCCAGGGTGCTGCCGGCCGCGCTGCACTGTCCCGTTTACGTGGCGGAGGGGCACGCCGCGCTCCGCATGGCTGCGGACGAGAAGGGCCCCGCCGCGGGCAGGGCGCCCGGCTTCGGCGAGGCGCCTCTTCCTCCCGACACAGCGGCTCCGGCCCTCGGCTCAGGGAGCTGCACCCCCCCAGTCCCTCGCCCTGGACCAGCCCGTGCCCGCGGGGCACCCCGACCTCAGGCTGCTGCCTGGAGAAGCCGCTTTCCAGGATTTGACGGAAGAGCCTTTGTTGAAAAGGCCTCGCACCGCCTGCGAGGCCGTGTGGGAAGGCAGCCTGCTCTTCCACCCCTTTCCCAGGAAGCTGTGGACGATCGTCCACAGCAGTCGCTTTGCATCCATTGGGTGGAATGAAGACGGGACTTGCATAGGCGTCAACAGGCCGCTGTTTCAAAAGGAGGTTTTGGACAGGGGCGGCCTAGACAAGGTGTTCAAGACAGAACGTGTGGAGAGCTTCATCCGCCAGCTTAACCGCTATGGATTCAGCAAAGTGTACCAGGACATGCACACGTCCCTCTGCGTGACCAACCTGTCCACGAAGGAGCGGCCCGCCCACGTCCTGAGCGAGGTAAGGAGGGCGGGGGACGGCGGGGGAGGAGCCCTCTCCAGGGGCTGAGCCGCTGGGCCCGGGGGTGGGGGGCGGGTGCCAACCCCGGGGCCGCCTGGGACGGCGGCAGGCGTGTCGGGAGAGCTTCCTTTAAAGGTGGTACTTGGGCACCGGCGTGACGGCCGGAGCTGGCAGTGCCGCGCGCTGTGTTGGGACGTTGTTATGGGGGGACCCGAAACGTTCTCAGCACAAGCACGTCACTTCTCTCCCTCCTCCTTTTCCCTTTGGTGTGTCTGTGTGAGGTGATGCGTGTGAACTGGACCCCCTGTGGTGATCATTTCACAGCACACGCGGGCAAGGCGTCATCCTGTACTCCTGACACGTGGGCAGTGCCGCTCGTGCCTGACCCGCAGTCACAGCGGGGGACAAGAGGACACTGCTGCAACGCTGGCCCTTCCCGTCCTCCTGCTCGGGGACAGTGGCCCGCGGGGGGGAGGGGGGAGGTCTGTGTGCCCCCTTGACTCCCATAGCTCCAGAGCATCACTTGAGTGGGGGCGCAGGTCCTTTCCTGGGAAGCAGTCAGCGTCCCCGGTCTGGCCCCTGGAGGTGCTGGCCAGGGGGCGATTCGGACACTTCCTTAGAAAGCTACCGAACCTTGTTGCAGTCTCGTACCTGCAAACGCCAAGTCCCCTTTCGTGGGCCTTGTACTCGTCCTAAGGGGCCATTTTCAGTCATTTTCCAAGGGCGAAAGGTGATGGTGAGTGAGCGAGTCTCGGGGGTGTCAAAGCTGGGGCACAGCGTCCTGCTGGGACCGGGTCCCGCTTTCTCCAAAGGGGCCCTGGGTCGGCTGGGGGAGGGCGCCCAGGGGCCCAGCCAGGCGGCTGCTGCTTGCGAGCAACTCTTTTGTGACTCGGGGTTTCCTTTTCTCTCTCAACCGCGACCTCAGTTACACTTCTACCTGTTTTCTCTCTCAACTGCGACCTCAGTTACACTTCTACCTGCTCCTGTTTCAGAGACTGCCCGCACCTCCTGGTGAGGATGAAGCCGAGAGTGCACACTAAACCAGCATCCGGGCAGGTGGACGGCGAGCCGGCAGCCCCGGGGCACCTCCCGGCGCCCAGCGCCGCGGAGCCGCAGGACGGCCTCCCACCGTCTCCTGAGCACATCCAGGGGACCCCGAGCTACCCGCAACTCGACCATGCCTCCGCCCTGGCCGGGACTGACTCTGTCGCTCCGGCCCCTCCTCAGACAGCAGCCGAGCCCCCAGCGCCGGATCCCAACGTGCAGGTTCTGGTCCCTCTAGTCCCTGTCCTGGCAGAGGTGGCCCAGCCAGCCGAGGTCCCCTGGCTCTGCTGCGCCTGGCCTCCCGCCCAGATGAGTCCTCCCTGGCCCGTGCCGGGCCTGGCCGCCGCACCCCCCAAGTCCTCAGCCTTCCCCCCCCCGCACAGCTCCCGGGGGCCGCGCTGCTGCCTCTTGGGCACCCTGGATGCCTGAGGTGGCCGCCAGGCCTGCCGCCTCCCTGACCTTGATCCGTCGGCCCCTGAGCCCCTTTGCTGCTGCTGCATGGGCTCCCGCTGTTTCCTGGAATACCCGGCCCCTCCAGGCAGGCCCACAGAGGACCCTGACCAGGCAGACCCTGCAGACACACGGAGGTGGTAACGCGGCCAGAACCTTGCAGGGCAGTAAAGAGCACGGGGACATGAGAGCGATGTTCCACCCAACACGTGTTTGGCGCCTCCGTCCTGGGCGTGGCTGAGCAGTTGAGTCCCCTCAGCAGGAAACGATGACAGGTGACAGCCCACCCCCGGCCCAGTGCGGGCACCTAGCAGGTAGCCAGTGAAGCCCCTCAGACGCCCTGTGTCCACCCACTAGAAAGACCCTTGAAGGGCTGGACAAGCACAAGGAAGGGCCTGGCATCCACGGGTTCATGGTTGCGGGGACACCGTTTCCAGCAGAGTCTCGATTTGACAGATGAGAAGAGCTCAGGCCTCCCCTGGTCAGAGGCCTGAAAAGAGCCCTTACTGTCCTGAGACGCACAGGTGTGGAGGTGACGGTCCCTGGCAGGGGCCTGCGGGTGTTCAGTTTGGGGGTGCTCTCTGGTGTCTGGACAGCAGGATTGAGGTTTGCTTTTCACTGTGGGTCCTGCGTCTGGAGACATTTTCCTGGTTCTCTTTTCCTTGCCTTTTGAGCTAAACACTTCAAGGGCGCCATGCTCCACCACCCTCTGGGCGCTGGGGTGTCGCGCTTATACCACGAGTCCTTGTGATCAGCGCCCAGTGGTGTGTACAGAGCACTGAAGGCCAGGGCGCACCCCCAGCTCACAGTTGCTGCCTCCACGTGTGGGGGATGGGCCGGGGGACCTGGCCAGGACTCTGTGGCTGTCACAGCGATAGGGCGACATCCCCTCCCAAACACTGCTAAGGAGGGGGCGGGGAGCGGGAATTGCCTGGAGTTCCAGGGGTTAGGACTCTATGCTTTCACTGCGGTGGCCCGGGTTCAATCCCTGGTCGGGGATCTAAGATCCCCCAAGCCTTGTGGGGTGGCCAGAAACACAGAAAAGAAAAAAACAGGTGGGTTGGGGGAGGAGGGGAAGTAGACCCAAGGTACCAGGAATGATCCAAGCACCAGCAGCCAGAGGAGCCCCGGGTCTGCCCGGGTGAGGGGTGGTCCCATCTGCCGCTCCCGTCTGTCACAATGCAACAGCTAGTGCACGTCAGGGGGGTCTCTTGAGCAGCCCAACAGCAGCGCCCCAAGTGAACGATGCAAAAATGGACAGAGGGGACGGAAGAAACCGGTCTACAGTAGAAGTGGGAGACTTCGGTCCCCCCTGTGATGGATTCAAATGGATCCCCCAGCTCCCACCCCAACCATTAAGTCCACCTGTTGCAGTGCTAATCCCAAGGCGCGTGTATTTGGAGATAGCGCCCTTGGGGAAGTCAGTAAGGTTAAATGAGGTCACAAGGGTGGGGCCCTAGTCCGACAAGAGCGGTGTCCTTTGGGAAAGAGGAAGAGACACCGAAGATCTCCCTCCCTCTCTCCCTCCCTCGCCCTCTCTTCCACCCTCCCACCCTCCCTCCGTCTCTCTCTCTCCCCCTACCTTTCTCCCCCTCTCTCTTTCCCTCCCTCGCCCCCCTCCCTTTCTCTCTCTCCCTCCCTCCCTCTCTCCCTTTCACTCTCTCCCTCCCTCCCCCTCTCTCCCTCCCTCCCTCTTTCTCTCTCTCTTTCTCCCTCCTCCCCTTCTATGGCCCTGTCCATCCCTCTCTCTCCCTCCCTCCCTCCTTTCCTCCCTTTGTCTCTGCCCCTTTCTCTCCCTCCCTCCCTCTTTCTCTCTCTCTTCCTCCCTCCCTCTCTCTCCCTTTCACTCTCTCCCTCCCTCCACCTCTCTCCCTCCTCCCTCCCTCCTTCCCTCCCTTTGTCTCTCCCCCTTTCCCTCCCTCCCTCCCTCTTTCTCTCTTGCTCTCTCTCTCTCTCTCTCCCTCCCTCCCTCTTTCTCTCTCTCCCTCCCTCCCTCTCTCTCCCTTTCACTCTCTCCCTCCCTCCACCTCTCTCCTACCCTCCCTCCTTCCCTCCCTTTGTCTCTCCCCCTTTCCCTCCCTCCCTCCCTCTTTCTCTCTCGCTCTCCCTCCCTCCCTCCCTACCCCCCCCAACCTGTTCAGAGAAGCAGCCAAGTGAGGGACCAAGAGAAAACCAGCTGTCTGCGAGCCAGGAAGAGACGCCTTCCCTCACCTGAGACTGCACTTTCCAGCCAGTTGACGTTGGACTTCTAGCCACCAGGACTGGCACCCAGTACATTTCTGTAGTTTTAGCCACCTCCTCTGTGGGACTTGGCTATGGCAGCTCTAAGCAGACTAACACAGCCTGCTTTCATTATGGGTACAGCGACCAGACAGCACCGCAGTACGGGAATCACAGATTTGAACAGCACTGTACAAAGACTAGGTCTCATGACATGTGTAGACTATTTGCCCCAAGAAGAGAATAGACACGTGCTCGTCAAGCGTACCTAGAACGTTCTCCAGGGTACTCCACGCGTCAGGCCACACAGCATCCCTCAGTAAACTTAAGGGGATACAAACAAAAGGGCTGAAATCATACAAAGTGTGTCCTCTGGCCAAAATAGAGTGAAATTAGACCTCAATAACAGAAGGAAATGTGGGAAATCTGCAAAGAGAGGGAAATTGAGCCGTGCGTCCCCAAATAACCGCATTAGTCTGGGACGATGCCAAATCCCACAGCACAGGATGAGGGGCTGAAACAGCACACACAGATTCTCACGGTGGTTCCGACCAGGAGGCCGAGAGGGAGGGTCCAGCAGGGGTGGCTTGTACTGCGGCCGGTCTCCTTGGTTGCAGGTGGCCGTGCTCTTACCGCCCCTCACGTGGTCACCCTCTGTGCACGCACCCCCAGCCCCTGCCTTCTCTCCTTGCGTGTGCTGATCCGCTCTCCCCTCAAGGGCACCAGCCATCTTGGATTAGACCTCATCCTAATGGCCTCATTTCAACCTAAGAACCACTAACTCCAGTCACAGTGACATTCTGAGGTTCTAGGGGATTGGGGCTTCAACATGCAAATTTTGGGGGGACGCAGTTCAGTCCATAACAATAGCCCAGGGAACGTACAAGACATCACAAGGGAAACTAGAAAATACTTTGAAATGAAGAAAACACATACCAAAGCCCCCAGGACTTATGGCACGCGGCCAAAGAGGCACTTGGGACCTAAAGCTGCAAACACCCGTGTTCCAATGGAGGCGACACCTCAGATCAACCACCTCATCTTGAACGGGGACAAGCGAGAAGACGAGGAAGGCGAGCCCAAGCATTCTGACAACAAATGTTCACGAGGAAAGAAAAACTGCGCTAACCCACGTACGCGGGGATCCCAAGACGTGCACTGGTCGGGAATCCTCACAACATGGGGGAGGGCGCATCCTTCTTACACACTCAGTAACAAGAGCTACAGCCACCGACCACTTCATTTGGCCCAGGCTTTTTACAAGCAGGTCACATCATGGGGAAACCCACACCAATGCTTTTGCCTGGTACTGTTAGGAGGCCCATTTTACAGATGGAGAAATCGAGGCGTAGGGAGTCTCCATGATTTGATCAGCTTGTCACTAGAAGGACTCTTATTCAAGCTAAGCATCATATGCGTGCAAAGACCCATCCCCGCACTGGCCTGACCTGTCTCCCCAACAGTCAAGGGGGATTCAGCTGTCCTCCACGGGGTCCTACTACCTGACACCTCAGGCCACATAATGGAGAAAACACAGGGAAGCCGGGCATTAGTGCCCATGAGAGCCTGACACTGGATTCTGCCCACGTGGCCTCCCCAGCCCCATCAGGTCACCATCTCTCGTGAAATGGACACGAGGGCCAGGGAGGAGGGTGAGGGTCTAGGACTGAGGGCGTGAGGATGGAGAAGGGTCCCGGACGTGGGGGTCCGAGGCACGGCCCTCTGAAGGCGGCTCCTATGCTCAGGCTTGGGCCCTGCTCTCTCCTTCCACTGCCCACTCTGCTCCCTTCTGTCCCAGCGGCGTGGTGGCCCCACGTTCTCCTGCAGGCTCACTTCCCCGGGCACACTGGCTGTCAGGCAGGCGGCAAGCCTGCATTCAAAGCACGGGGACCGCCGGGCTGGAGGGCTCTCCGCATCCCCACGGGGCGTGAGTGCCTGTGCCCTTCAGGGCCCTGCGGATGCCCCTCCTCCTGGATGCTTGCTCACACGTGGCTTTACACCCTGCTGCTGTCTTGTGAATGTCACTTGGCTTCACACCCTGCATCCCGCCACCAACCCAGCCCTATCCCTGTGCCCAGCCCCAGCTCAGGGACCACGGACAGGCACAGGCCCGGGCCCCGCACTTGCTCACAAAGGCCCCTAAAGCAGCAGCCGGCGATATTTGCCACAGAGGAGGGTAGGCGAGAGCCAGGCGGGAGGTCAGCCCTTTGCCAAGGAGGCTGGAGCTCAGATCAGACTTTAGCTGGGGCTGGGGAATGGGGGCTTCTCGGGAAACAGGGCCACGGCTGAGACAACTCACACCAGCCCCTCAGGGGGCAGGCTCAGCGCACGTAGAGAACGTCAGAGCTTCCCGCTGATGGGCAGCAGCTCCCGTGTGCCCTGCGCCGCCCTGGTCAGGACTGGCTGTGTGCCGGGGTGGTGTGTGCTCGTCCAGAGTCTACTGGGGAGGGTGCTGCTGCCCCCCTGAAAAGTGTCTCCCTGAATGTCCCTGGGGCGCTCTTGGCGTGTCCCGGCCGCTGCTGCGCCGCCTGCCACGGCCGTCCCTGGGCTAGCACTGTCCCCCATCAGTCAGTTCACTGCACGAACGGGCACTAGGAATCCCTGCTTTCCCCCGGGAGTGCCCCACGGGGCTCTGGTCCTGGAGCACCCGTTGTCCCAAGAGCACCCATTTCCTGCTGGGGTCCAGGGCTGCAGCTCACCGGCAGCGGCATCTGCTCCCACCTGCCTCCCCCGGCCAGCCCAGGGCAGGTCAGATGGGATCTGGTGGGTGCTGTTCCTTCCACCTCTCTGGGGCGGCTGACCCTCTTCACAGCCTGCATCACCGGGACCCCAAAGCCCTCTCCTGCCTGGCTCCTTTCCAAACCCTCATGCGGGTCTGCAGGTGGCTGGGGCCTCGGGGAGCGTCCTGGGGACCACCCCTGCCATCTGCTACAGCCTGTCCCTCTGCTCAAACACCCTGATCGGGGACACCAGAGTCCTAGCCGGCTCTGCGGGTGGCTGACAGGACACGCCTGTGCCTCTCGCACTCAGGCTCAAAAACCAAAACCTCACGGTCACATTCAGAAGGCCATCAGTGTACTCAAACATTTGGGCATTACGTAGGGAATGATTTCAAAATAAGTCGGAAGCACAGAGATTCGCCCCACATCCACGCGGCAATGATTATCACTTACCAACCTCGAGGAGACTCGCCGAGTGCCTACATCACGTCCTGCCAGCTCCACCCGAACCATGATATTGGTCGGGGGGGGATGCTTCTCTGGGACTTTCAGATAAACATACATGCACGAGGTCATCAGGACCGGGGCCTAAGCGGCTCCTAGTCGGGGGACAGGCAGGGCAAAAGCCAGGCTGTGCAGACCGAGGCCAGGTTCTGGAGAGAGTGGGCGCTGTGGGCAGCAGGGTCACCCCTGAGGGGGACTCGGGGCTGGGCCCCACGAGGACGCCCCCGACCCCAACGGGGCCGTTCGGCAGCTGGCGGCTGCCCTCCTGACAGAGACTCAGCACAGCCCCGCGGGGACGGATGGGTGCAGCTCAGGGACCTAAGGGTGCGGGTTGCTTGAGGGAAATGCCCTCCGCCAGCTCCCTGTGGGGCAGCCTCTCTCTGGAACACCTCCAACCCTGCCCAGGGCCTTAAAGGCACAGAGTCTGGCATCTCACATCTAAGGGTCAAAGGTGCAGGACTTAAGACCCTGGGGGAGGAAACACAGTGGTCTGTGTCTGTGTTGTCATGGCTTGAGGACTAACCCCCGACCCCGGTGTGCCTTCGATACAGATGGCCGTGACAAAAATGCTTCTGCTCAGGATTCAGTGGCAAAGGGTCATCACATGACCCCTCCCAAGTGAAGAGGACTCTAGCAGTGCTGTGTCCCCACTTGTGCGGGGAGGAGAGGAAGACAAGATGGGGACGAGCACCTGACGGCTCTCCAATGCCACACTGCCTAGTAGAGGCTCAACAAAAGCAGCGCTTACCATTTGTGATGACAAAATCCCCTTCTTTTCCGGCAGGAGTGTCTGAGCAGGTTCCATTGGCCCTGAAATTCTCCACCTTTTCCAAGTGCCCACCTGCTATATGGCAGGTGCTTCAAATCCAGGATCCCACGTAATGTTCACGTTGTCGTACGGCGCTCAGCAGGGAGGGCTGCCTCTTTAGCCCCCGGCGCCATCTGCACCTCCCACTGCAGTGACCTCCCAATCCCATTAGGCCCAGAAGTTGCCCCTTCCTTTCGATGCCAGGTCACAGCCCAAACCTGTGGGTCTCTGATGCCGCCGTATTTCTGCACCTGCCTGAACGCGGGGACACTGGCGGACGTTGCTTCTTAGTGGCTAGGACTTATTTCTAGTATTATTCTGATCCCAGACTCTGTCCTTCTCCCCTCTGGAAATTGCTTTCTTTTCATGACATCTCAGAGAATTTGCAGCTCCATAGGAAACGGAATAGAAAACCAGTCAAAATTGCTGTTCTGTGTGTTTTACTCCTGGAGGATTTATTATTCAATTTGGATGTGTGTGTGTGTGTGTGTGTGTGTGTGTGTGTGTGTGTGTGTCTGTCGGCATGGAGGGAAGGGTGGTGATTTCCCCAGCTGGGTGCAGCTCACGCAAAGCTCCCAGGATTCCAGTCACACGGCGACTCCTTTCCACTTCGGCAGCCTCTCTTCTTTCAAACCCCCTATTTTCATTCGTTTCATCCCACTGAAATCTAGACCTTGCTCACAAGTGGCCAAAGGAAACTCCAGGTGACTAAAATGGTCGTTTCCATACAGTTGGTAATTGGCTCTCCCAGGGCAGGGAGAGGAGGGCCAGCCCCGGGAATACCGAGCAGGGCTTCAAAGAGCAAGACCCTCATTTCTCTGGAAATCCTTGCAGATGGCGGCTATGAAACACCTACCTCTTCACTGTGGCCCACTGCAATGCAACAAGAGCCAGCACCCCTTCCTTCCTGCCCCAGGGCGAGATTTCTCTCGGCTTCATCCACGACCCAGAAGGACATCTCACAGCAATGTCCCATTTCAGACTTTCCCCTGCAACCCAAGACACACCCTCTGCATGTCCGGCTGCTGCCACCACCCAGCTTCATCACCATCACCTCCCACAGAAGGAACCCCCACTTCCCAAAGGCCCGAAGTGCCCTGGCTCGGGGCACTTAACACTCCAGGGCTCGCTCCTGGAGCCCCACCGCCTCGTCCCATGTTGTCTTATTCTGTGGGACTTAGGGGACGTCTCACCACCTTCCTCATGTGACAGTGGCTCCTAGACCATCACTCTAGGTGTGGGTGTGTCCTGCTCTTCCTAGCGTTCCCGCTACTAACACAGGCCCTTCCGGAGAGCAGAGGCTCCGTGGAGGTCTGCGGAATAAACAAGCCAGTGGGCAGGGGGCTTATTGACGCAGATGAACCTTCTCCTACTTTCTTAAAATACCCGTGCAAATCCAACTCAACAGAGATAGTTCGTTTTATTTACAGAATGACAGACAAGACAGGGAAGCAAGAATTGGAACAACAATGGCTTTTATTTTTCTATTTCTTCCCCCATCTATAGCACTGCTAAGTACTTCCACATTTCCAGAGCAGTTCTGATTCCAATTCCCTGTTATCTTGTACACGGTCACAAAACGAACTGGGAGATTTCCCAACCTCTCTTACAAAACAGCAAAACTCTTGTTCTTGAACTGAATTAGTGCAAATACCTGTGGGATTAACGTCATACACAAAGTTAGACACTGAAGCTTGTTTAGTCTTCTATTCAAAGAACCAACATTTGAAAAATTCCTAAAGAAAACAGACATGGAAGTCCATGTCAACATACACAACAGGAACCCAAAATGCTGCACACCGGCTTCCCCCAACTCGCCCGGCTCTCACTGCTTAGAAGGCTGACCGCTCCCTCTTCAAACTCAGAGAGAAGGAGCAGCCCCCCTTCCTGCCCCACGGGAGAAGCTGCTGGACGTGGGACTGGCTGCTGCACTGGCTCAGGCTCCCTCTTCCTCATCGCTCACACTCCCTGCAGACACGGATGGGAAGAACCTGGGAGCCATGCTATTGATCCTGAGCAGATGCTGCAGGACCTGACACTCGCTGGCCTCCGCGTAGGCCCGGGGACCCCACAGGAACTCGTAGCGGGCAGGGTCGCTGTGGGGCACCTGCCGGTACTTCAGGTAGCCCGTCTGCACCCACACTTCGGTGAGCAGCTCCCTCCCGCCACAAAACCCCAGGGTGCCTAGCTTTCCCCACACCTCCTCCTCAGGGACGCGGTCACCGAACAGGGTGACCATGGTCAGGACCAGCAGAGGGAGGCTGGCCTCGGGCGTGCGCTGCCAGTCGCTCAGCACTGCATCCCAGGTGAGGCCCAGGGTGGGGACCAGGACGTAGGTGCGCTCGCGGGGGTCCACCACCTTCACGTCCACGCCAAACAGCAGCTGCAGGCACTCGCAAACGAGGCGGAAGACCACGGGGAAGTGGTCCCGATGCTCCCGGACGACCGTACTCAGCATCTCCGCCTCGGAGGTCGGCTCCCCGGTACGAAACTTGACGAGCAGGAACCCCACCAGGTCAGCCATCAGCGCAACAAGTGCCTCGCGGGACAAGGGCTCGGCATAGGCGGAGAAGGAGGGGGCGCCAGGGGAGGCGGAGGACGAGGGGGATGCGGCCTCCTCCCCCGCAGCCCCCAGCAGCGGCGCCTCCATAGGACCCTGGGCCGGGACTGGGGCCTCAAGGTCGGCCTCAGGCTGGCGGAGCTCACTCATCTCGACCGGGGGCCTGATCACTGGGGTCGGGCCGCCCACGGGAGTGTGGGCAGGGGACCTCGTACCTGGGGAAGAGAGGGGGTGTGAGCGGCCTCGGCGGAGAAAGGCACCCTGGGCAGCCCTGACAAAGGCCACTTACAGGTCTCGTCTTAAGGGCTGCCCTCGGGCCTCACAGGGGCGCTCCTCCCGGGTGGCCTGTCCCCTGCCAACCTGAAGAAGGAAGTGAGGGGGCTCCTCAGGGTGCAGCCAGCACGGCCCCAGGTTCTGGGGCTGACAGGGCGGTGGGGTGACTTGGGTGTTGTGGGGTCCCCTCTGTTCTGGGAGGGGGAGCCCCTGGGTACACACTCAGGGCACGCACCTCCCCTTGGCTCCTGGCGCTGCCTGGGCCTCCTCTGCTCTGTGCCCTGAGGACACGGTCCTCAGACCTGGGCCTTCGCCTCCCGGTTCCTGGAGCCCCTGTAAGAGGAATGGAGGGCGCACCTCTTGTGTACACTGTGGCACAGCTCTGGGCCTCGGTGCTGGTAGGAGGATTGGGCCGGACTCTGTGAGGTCCCCCCAGTGCTGAGTTCTGGGGTGGGTGGTCCCCTCGGGGTCGCTCGTCGTGCTCACTGTTCCCCTTAAGGGCCTGGACCCTCCCCTTTGCAGGCCGGAGGGGAAACTCAGAACAGGACCCCGAATCTGAACAGAAAGCAGTGAGGGGGCCCCACAGGTGGCCGCACCTGCCCAAGGCCTCCCGAGGGTCCTAGGATGGGGAGATGCTGGGTCCTCACCTCCTCCTCACATCCTGCCTGACCTCCCAGCGCTGACCACAGGGGCAGGTTTCTGTTGAGGCCCCTGTTCCAGGGCTGGGGGTCTGCTCAGTCCTCCCTCGGGGTCCTGGGAGTCCACCCTCTGCGGACCTGAAGGCTCACCCCTCACACCAAACACCTGACCTCCTGAGGACCCCGACCCAGAGGTCAGGAAACATCTCATCTGCTGACCGTGCTCTGGCGCCTCCAAGGCCCCCGCGGAAGGGCAAAGGATCCCTCCCTGTGTTGGGGTCTAACGTCCTCAGTCCTTCCTTCCTCGCGTGCAGGCTGGACTCTGAGCAGGACCTGGGATTGTCCCGTCTGCCAGTGTGAGTCCCTGCTCCTTATACCAGGTCTCCAGTCTCTCCGAGACCCTGACGTCAGGACGTCAGGACAGGCCTACCGTGCGCATCCCGCCCCGGGGCCTCCCACGGCCACCTGCAAGGGCGGTGATCTGGTGGGTCCCTTTTGTCCTCCCTCAGGGTCTCCTCAGTCCTGCCTAAGGGCCCTAACCTTAGTCCACCAGGGACCTGACATTTTACCCTCTGCCCTCATGAGACCCCGCCCCTTATCCCAGGTCCCCAGCTTCTCTGACACCCTGATGTCAGGAAGTGCTGAACGTGACGGCCTCCCAGGGCCAACTGAGTTCTGGGCTGCAGGCTGCCCTCAGTGCTCCCTCAGGGCCCTCACCTTGACTCCACACAGGACCTGGGATTCTCCGCAGTGTCCAGCAGACACCCCGCCGCTCATAACCCCTCTGCAGCCTCTCTGAGACTCCGCCCCGTACTCCCCTCCCCAGCGTCTCTGAGACCCGGATGTCAGGAAGTGCTGCACGTGCTCATTCCGCCCTATGGCCTCCCAGGGCCAACTCTGTTCTGGGGTCTAGGCTCCCCTCAGTCCTCCCTCAGGGCACTCACCTTGACTCCACGGAGAACCTGGGAATCTCTACCTTGCTCACCAGACACCCCGACCCTTATACCCCCTCCCTAGCCTCTCTGAGACCCCGCCCAGTACTCCCCTCCCCAGCGTCTCTGAGACCCGGATGTCAGGAAGTGCTGCACGTGCTCATTCCGCCCTATGGCCTCCCAGGGACAACTGTGTTCTGGGGTCCAGGCTCCCCTCAGTCCTCCCTCAGGGCCCTCACCTTGATTCCACGGAGGACCTGGGATTCTCTCCCGTGCCCACGAGACACCCCGACCCTTATACTGCCTCCCCAGCCTCTCTGAGACCCCGCCCCGTGTTCCCCCTCCTCAGCGTCTCTGAGACCCGGATGTCAGGAAGTGCTGCACGTGCTCATTCCGCCCTATGGCCTCCCAGGGCCAGCTCTGTTCTGGGGTCCAGGCTCCCCTCAGTCCTCCCTCAGGGCACTCACCTTGACTCCACGGAGGACCTGGGATTCTCTCCCGTGCCCACCAGACACCCCGACCTTTATACCCCCTCCCCAGCCTCTCTGAGACCCCGCCCCATACTGCCCTCCCCAGCGTCTCTGAGACCCGGATGTCAGGAAGTGCTGCACGTGCTCATTCCGCCCTATGGCCTCCCAGGGACAACTCTGTTCTGGGGTCCAGGCTCCCCTCAGTCCTCCCTCAGGGCCCTCACCTTGACTCCACGGAGGACCTGGGATTCTCTCCTGTGCCCACCAGACACCCCGACCCTTATACCCCCTCCCCAGCCTCTCTGAGACCCTGCACCTTATACCCGCTCCCCAGCCTCTCTAAGACCCCGCCCCGTGCTCCCCCTACGCAGCGTCTCTGAGACCCGGATGTCAGGAAGTGCTGCACGTGCTCATTCCGCCCTATGGCCTCCCAGGGCCAATTCTGTTCTGGGGTCCAGGCTCCCCTCAGTCCTCCCTCAGGCCCTGGGAAGTGATTAGCCCATGAGGGGGGAGCCCTCATGAATGAGATTACCTCCCTTATAAAAGAGGCCCCAGACGGCTGCCTCATCCTCTTGTGCCATGTGAGAAGATGGCTAGTTGATACAGCTAGACAAGAAACCAGTCCATATAAAGAAGAGCTTTATTACTATTATTTATTACTCAGCCGTACAAAGGAACGAAATTGGGTCATTTGTAGAGATGTGGATGGATGTAGAGACTGTCATACAGAGTGAAGGAAGTCAGAAAGAGAGAAACAAATATCGTGTATTAATGCACATATGTGGAACCTAGATAAGTGGTACAGATGAACCGCTTTGCAGGGCAGAAATAGAGACACAGACGTAGAGCACAAACATATGGGCACCAAGGTGAGAAAATGGTGGGGGCGGGCGGGGGGGGGTGATGAATTGGGAGATTGGGATTGACATATGTACGCTAATAGGTATAAAATGGGTAACTCATAAGAACCTGCTGTATAAAAAAATACATAAAATAAAATTCAAAAGTTAAAACAAACCAAAGAAATAAGAATAGGTTTATGACATTATCAATCACAGTAGAAAACCACCTGTAAAGACAAATGGACGTACTTGCCACAACGGGCTCTGCATCGCCAAGTTCGCTCCCCCAACTCCGCAGCCTCGCAGGAGGCCTTCCTATTGGTGGAAGGCCAATGGGCGTGTCTTTCGCTTCCGGAGGCGCCAAGCCTTGGGACCTCAGGCCCTCAGTGCGCATGGCTACTGCTGCTTCCGTAGCAGAGCGCCTCCTCACGTGCTCTTCTGATCCAACCAGTTTCTCGGTAAAGAGACGTCTAGAACTTTCTCCCTCATCTTCCTGGGGCTTCCGGGAGCACCCGGAAGCCCACGTGGCGTTCGCACAGAGTGCCTGGGACAGTCGGCGGCACAGTTCCTGGCTGCTCTGCTGAGACGAGCTCTTCAGCCCCTCGTGAGCGGGACTCCGGAGCCATCCACAGAGTCAGAGCGAGTCAGGAGACAGGCGGGGGCTCTGCCGGGGGCTGGACTCCGCAGGTACCGGGGGCCCTGGGAAGGAGTGGAGGTCGGGGGAGGCCTACGGGCTGCTCGGTTGGGAGTGGGGGAGCGGCGGCGGAGGGTAGCGGGCTGAAGGGGGGCTGAGGGAAGGGTCCCCCAGTGAGCGGGTCAGAGGGGAGGACCGCTGGCTTCCGGGGTGGCTGGTGGGGGGCGTTCTGGAGTTGGGGTGCAGAGGGTGGGGCTAATGGCTAAGCGTGGGGGGGGGCCTGAGCGGAGGGCTTCCTGCTGGTCGGGTGGGGCCGGCCTTGGGGGCCAGAGGAGAGGACGACTGGCTGCGGGGGTGGGGAGGACGGGACGGGACGGGAAGGGCGGGCCCCACCCCCGGGGCCGAGACGGGAGGGGAGGGCTAGCGGCTGCTGCGTGTGGCGGGAGGAAGGGGGAGCTACTCCTGGCTGAGGCGGGGGTCGATGGGGAGGACTCCCGGGCGCGGGTGCGGTAGGCGTTAGGGGAGCTCCCGGCGGGGCGGGGCGTGGGGTGGGGGGGGGAGGACGCTCGTGGCAGTTAGGGGGCTCCGGCTCCCGGGTGGGCGGGGGCAAGACGGGTGGGCTCTGCGTCTGGGGTACGAGAAGCGAGAGCCCCTGGCGCTGAGTGTGCTCCGGGGAGGACTCCCCGGTGTGGGGAGGTGAGAGAGGCAGTCTGACCTCTACGCATGGCGGGGCGCCCGGCTTCCAGGGCCCAGAGCGGAGCGCCACCAGCTGGTGGGTGGGGGAGGGTGTATGGAGGGGATGCAGTGCGAGGGGTCGGGGAGGAGCCGCCTGGCCACGGGGGCGGGGGGGGGGGGGCGTAAGTGAAGCTGAGAGGGGGAGGCGCTGGGGCTGCTGTGATCTGGTGGAGGCTGTTGGCCATGGCAGATGGATTTGTGGGGGTCCAGGGAGGGGCTCTGGCCCACTGCATTAGGCATCGAGAGCTTCAGGTCGCCTCTGTCCGGGTGGCACAGGAATTGCAGAGGTCGGTGGGCAGGGCAAGACCCTGGCCTCCACACAGAGTACACAGATTCTTTACGAGGGTGCTTTGCACATTCACCCGGACAGGCCATACCAGAGTTGTAAAACAGTCTCCATAAATTTAGCAGTATTGCAAGTTTCCATGATAAGTTTTCTCATCACGGGGGAATTTTATTTGATGGTACTAATGATAATATATCTTCAAATATTGGGAAACCCATGGATCAAAGAGAAAAATCACAGAGGGACTTAGAAAATATTTCCAAGTGAATACTAAAAAAGCACAACTTACCAAACTTAGTGGGAGGCAGCAAAAAGCGACAGGAGGAAACTGTATTCCTCTAAATGCTTCTGTTAGAAAAGAGTCAGGACATAAAATCAGTGAGCTAACGGTCCATTGAGAGATGCTAGAAGAAGAAGAGCAAAGGAAACATAAAATGAAGTAATAAGAGAGCTAAGAGAGGAAATCAGTGATAGAAAGCAAATTATGGACACGGTGAACGAAGCCACGCGCTTCTTTCAAAAGAGCAAGGAAACCGAGCAAGTCCTAGAACGATGAATCACGGAAACATAGAAAGAACGCTGATCCCCAATATGAGGAATGAAAGAGGGCCAACGTTACGGATCAGATGTACATTAACAAAGAGGATATAGGGGAATATTATGGGACATTATGGAAATGTTTATGCTAACAAATTGGAAGACTTGAAAACTTCCTTGGGAAAAAGGCAGCTTCCTAAAACTGAGGCCAGAAATGTAGAAAAGGTGACGAGCCTTCTATCTGTCTTTTTTAAAAAAATTATTTTATTTTACTTTATTATTGTTTCTTGAGTCGTACGCAACAAGTGCTCTTTTGTTATTATTTTTAAATTTTATTTTTACTTTTGGCTGCGTTGGGTCTTTGTTGCTGCGCGCGGGCTTTCTCTAGGTGCAGCGAGCGGGGGCTACTCTTCGTTGCGGTGCGCAGGCCTCTCATTACGGTGGCTTCTCTTGTTGCAGAGCACGGGCTCCAGGCATGTGGGCTTCAGAGGTTGTGTCACGTGGACTCAGTAGTTGTGGCTCGTGGGCTCTAGAGCGCTGGGGTCAGTGGTTGTGGCGCGTGGGGTTAGTTGCTCCGCGGCTTGTGGGATCTTCCCGGACCGGGGATCGAACCTGTGTCCCCTGCACTGGCAGGTGGATTCTTAACCACTGCGCCACCAGGGAAGTCCCTAGCCTTCTATCTTGTAAATAAATGTAATTTATAAAAAAAGTTTCCTAAAGTCAAACAAACCAAACAGGGCAGGGAGGTGCTCCAGGCTGCTGCTGTGAGGGGCACTAGGGTGGGCTGTGTGGCACAAACATGATTCTCTCCTCTTTGCACCCACAGGCCGATTCCCACACTTCAACAGCCTGTGCACACCTGTTTGATCGCTTCCCCCCACCCTCAGGTCCTCGAAGATGGCGATGGCTCTGGCGGTATTGCGGGACTGGTGCAGGTCGATGGGCGTGAACGCTCAGCGATCTCTGCTCATCCTGGGAATCCCAGATGACTGCAAAGACCAGGAATTCCAGGAGGCTGTGCAGGCTGCCCTGCGTTCCCTGGGCAGGTACCGAGTGCTGGGCAAGGTCTACAGAAAGGAGCTGGGGTCGAGTGTTGCCCTGGTCGAGTTTGCTGAGTGTTTAAATCGAAGCTTGCTCCCCCGCCAAATACCAGGCAAGGGAGGGCCCTGGACTGTGGTCTGCCTGCCCCAGGCCCCTGATGCTGATTCACAGGATAGACCCAGTTGCCCTGCGCAGCCCCAGGGACAAGCAGTGGTTGGCAGGGCGGGTGAAGCAGGAACTGCAGGTCACTCAGGAACTGCAGGGGAGGAGGAGGCTGCAGGGGAGGCGGGAGTCGCAGGTATGGAGGGAGACACAGGTGAGGAGGAAGCCTTAGGTGAGGAGGGAGCTGAAGGTGAGGAGGGAGCTGCAGGTGAGGAGGGAGCTGCAGGTGAGGAGGGAGGTGCAGGTGAGAAGGGAGCTGCAGGTGAGGAGGGAGATGAAGGTGAGGAGGGAGGTGCAGGTGAGAAGGGAGCTGCAGGCGCGGAGGGAGCCTCAGGTGAGGAGGGAGCTGCAGGTGAGGAGGGAGCCTCAGGTGAGGCAGGAGCTGCAGGTGGGGAAAGATCTGAGGGTCAAGCAGGAGCTGAAGGTGAAGCAGGAGTGTCAGATGAGGAAGGAGCTGCAGGTGAGGAGGGAGCTGAAGGTGAGGAGGGAGCTGAAGGTGAGGAGGGAGCTGAAGGTGAGGAAGGAGCTGCAGGTCCGGAAGGAGCTGAGGGTCAAGCAGGAGCTGAGGGTCAAGCAGGAGCTGAGTCAGATGAGGAAGGAGCTGCAGGTGAGGAGGGAGCTGCAGGTGAGGCAGGAGCTTCAGGTGAGGAGGGAGCTGAAGGTGAGGAAGGAGCTGCAGGTCCGGAAGGAGCTGAGGGTCAAGCAGGAGCTGAGGGTCAAGCAGGAGCTGAAGGTGAAGCAGGAGCTGAGTCAGATGAGGAAGGAGCTGCAGGTTACAGAAATGTTGCAGGCGTGGCAGGACTTCTGAGTATGGCAGGACCCACGGGCGGGGCAATGGCTGAGCCTGAGGAAGCAGTTGTGACAGCGGCAGGCGCCATGGGTGAGGCAGGACCCGGGACCCAGCAGTGGAGGCAGGCCTTGCAGCCCGTGCTGGACAGCATGGGCTACCAGGAGCTGGGAACCTTCTCTGGGATGGAAGAGCCGGGCCACGGGGAAGGGTCCTCTGAGAGCTGGCTGGAGCAGGCCAGCCACACGCTGCACCTGTGGCGCCACGTGTCTGAGAGGGAGAGGAGGAGGAGGCTGGTGGAGAGCTTGCGCGGCCCCGCGCTGGACCTCCTGCGCGGCCTCCTGGCGGAAGATCCCGAGCTGGCTGCCCAGGACTGCCTGGCCGCGCTGGTGCAGGTGTTTGGGAACAAGGACCCCCGGGGGAGTGCTCGGCTGAAGTTCGTGACCTGTGCCCAGCGGCCCCAGGAGACTCTCTCTGCGTACGTGATGCGCCTGGAAGGCCTGCTGCAGTCGGCCCTGGAGAAGGGGGCCATCCACCCGGCCATGGCGGACCAGGCGCGTGCCCGGCAGGTGCTGACGCGGGCCCGGCTGAACGACACGCTCCGGGACACGCTGAGGAGGAGGCGGCTGATGAGGAGGCCTCCCGGCTTTGCGGGGATGCTGCGGCTCATCCAGAAGACCGAGGCCTGGGACGCCGACCCGGCTAGCAGGGAGCACTTCCCAGGGCAGGAAGAGGCCCGTGTGGACGTTGCAGTCCTGGCAGCAGCCGCCCAGGCCGCCCCGGCCCATGAGGCCATCACCGCAGGCACCACTGCACATGGCACCAAGGCCTCCCCGGCCGGTGAAGATAGCACCGCCCAGGCCGCCCGTTCCAAGGAAGGGAGCGCCGAGGACCACCCGGCACGTGAGGAGGCCAGTGCGGCAGTTGCCGGCACTGCCAAGGCTGGCGAGGCGGCCCCTGAAGACCATGGTGCCGCCAGGGCAGCCCCTGAAGACCATGGTGCCGCCAGGGCAGCCCCTGGCCCTGGGGAGACCAGCAAGGCGTCCACGGCCACTCAGGAAGATGGAAGTGCTGCCGCCCCTGCGGGCCTAGGTCAGGCAGGACCCTCAGATGCCCCCGGGGTCCCCATGCCTGGCCGGATGGGCAGTGCTTCCCCGGTGGCCCCAGGAGGTCCTGGCTGGGAGCCAGAGGGCCTCGCCCAGGCAGGCGGCCAGGAGGCTGAGGAGACCCCCGAGGAGGGGCTCAAGCCCATCCCAGAAGAGCCGGGAAATGAGGACGGGGCTGCAGAGATGAGCCCCCCGGGGTCCACCTCGGGCCAGTAGGCTCAGCAGGCCCCAGGGCCCCCACGCTTGGAGGCAGGGGGAGGCCAGGCCTGGCAGCCTACTGGCCCCATATTAGGGGCCACTCCAGGTGCCTGGGCCTCCCTCCTGAGAGGGTCCCCTATTCATCATCCCCTGGGGCAGGTTGCTCCCTGTACTGGCAAGCCCAAATGTGTCCCTGTAGGCCCCAGAGGGACCCAGGTGTCAAGGAACCGCCCAGCCCCCGCTCCCCTCCCCCCAACACACACACCCTAGCCATCGTCCCCCCGCAGAGCCCTGAGGTGCGCCACGTGTCAGCCAAGGCTCTGGTCTCTGTGGGCCAGTGTCGTGAGCTCAACGTGTGCTTTCTGGGCATAGATTCAGGCCCAGCGCTGCCTGTTGTTGTGGAAATGTGCATGTGTTCTCCTCTGAGCAGTTCCCCCAAGCCCTGCGCGGCGTGGAGACCCCGAGCCCAGTCCCAGGAGCTGGCGGGAAGGACGGGATGGACGAGGTCACAGCCAGCGCCCACCCCAGGACCTGGGAGCCCACCTGCGACCTTCAGAAGGAAGACCTTGACCAGGGCTGCAGGAGGTCTGCGGGAGGACCCCAGGGCTTGTGTTCTGCTGGGCCACCCCGTTGTTCCTCGGGACTCCACGTCCCCGGCTCGGTGGCGTGCGCCCTGCTGTGGGACTGTCCTGTGCCCGCCATAGGGCAGGGCCAGGCCCCGGACATGTGGGCCAGAAATGGAGGATCTGCCCTGGGGGGAGCGGGCATGGCCGGCGCCCATCTTCCTGGCGAGAGGCCACCCGCGGGGCCCTCAGGAAGGGAGACTGTGGGGAGATGGAGGGCCGCCGGGCGGGGTGTAGCGGAGGCACCTTTTTGAGGACCCTGGTGGGGCCGGGACCCGTGAGCTCCGGTGGCCGTTAGAAGTTCCTCTGTGTGTTGTTATGCCCTCTGTTCAATGGTTTCAGTCAATGTTTCTGTTTAATAAATTTCCCTGAACGTTTCATCTGAGTCTGGCCTCTGCTGTGGGCAATGGAGGGAAAGGGCTGCTGCGGGGGAGGGCGGGGGTCCAGAGTCCGATTCCTGCTCAGCACCCATGGGACAGCTCTCCAGGGAGAGGATAAGGTAGGCACTTTGCAGCCCCAGACATCGTGAGGGTTTTTCTTCCAGTTCATAGGTGAATCGTAAAGTTTTAGCGCCCTTGACCGTGGGCCGCGTCTCGGGCGATGCTCGTGCTTGAAATCATGGGTGCTGTGCACGGCCCGGAAGGCCAGGGGACACACAGGAGGACTTGTGACCTCGTGGGTCACACGTGGGTCCGTGCACGTCTGCCTGGCCCGGGGGCTCCGGGACCAGAAGGCCGTGGCCGGTTTGCACGAGCGCTCGGCCTGTGGCTCTACACCCGTGCACGAGTGTCTTCGTGCCCCCTGCGATGACGGGCGTGAAGCAGGAGGCTGACATGCTGACGGGCCTGCCCTTTAGGATGTCACTTCCTGGCTGGGCTGTGCTGTCACCCCCGAGCAACCGGAGCACTTCTGTGAGGGGCTGAGCGGGAGTGTGAGCCCAGGGTGCTGCCGGCAGCGCTGCACTGTCCCGTTTACGTGGCGGAGGGGCACGCCGCGCTCCGCATGGCTGCGGACGAGAAGGGCCCCGCCGCGGGCAGGGCGCCCGGCTTCGGCGAGGCGCCTCTTCCTCCCGACACAGCGGCTCCGGCCCTCGGCTCAGGGAGCTGCACCCCCCCAGTCCCTCGCCCTGGACCAGCCCGTGCCCGCGGGGCACCCCGACCTCAGGCTGCTGCCTGGAGAAGCCGCTTTCCAGGATTTGACGGAAGAGCCTTTGTTGAAAAGGCCTCGCACCGCCTGCGAGGCCGTGTGGGAAGGCAGCCTGCTCTTCCACCCCTTTCCCAGGAAGCTGTGGACGATCGTCCACAGCAGTCGCTTTGCATCCATTGGGTGGAATGAAGACGGGACTTGCATAGGCGTCAACAGGCCGCTGTTTCAAAAGGAGGTTTTGGACAGGGGCGGCCTAGACAAGGTGTTCAAGACAGAACGTGTGGAGAGCTTCATCCGCCAGCTTAACCGCTATGGATTCAGCAAAGTGTACCAGGACATGCACACGTCCCTCTGCGTGACCAACCTGTCCACGAAGGAGCGGCCCGCCCACGTCCTGAGCGAGGTAAGGAGGGCGGGGGACGGCGGGGGAGGAGCCCTCTCCAGGGGCTGAGCCGCTGGGCCCGGGGGTGGGGGGCGGGTGCCAACCCCGGGGCCGCCTGGGACGGCGGCAGGCGTGTCGGGAGAGCTTCCTTTAAAGG
This sequence comes from Delphinus delphis, assembly GCF_949987515.2. Classification (NCBI taxonomy): domain Eukaryota; kingdom Metazoa; phylum Chordata; class Mammalia; order Artiodactyla; family Delphinidae; genus Delphinus; species Delphinus delphis. Next base: position 4,127,018 of record NC_082704.1, read on the forward strand.
TGGTACTTGGGCACCGGCGTGACGGCCGGAGCTGGCAGTGCCGCGCGCTGTGTTGGGACGTTGTTATGGGGGGACCCGAAACGTTCTCAGCACAAGCACGTCACTTCTCTCCTTCCTCCTTTTCCCTTTGGTGTGTCTGTGTGAGGTGATGCGTGTGAACTGGACCCCCTGTGGTGATCATTTCACAGCACACGCGGGCAAGGTGTCATCCTGTACTCCTGACACGTGGGCAGTGCCGCTCGTGCCTGACCCGCAGTCACAGCGGGGGACAAGAGGACACTGCTGCAACGCTGGCCCTTCCCGTCCTCCTGCTCGGGGACAGTGGCCCGCGGGGGGGAGGGGGGAGGTCTGTGTGCCCCCTTGACTCCCATAGCTCCAGAGCATCACTTGAGTGGGGGCGCAGGTCCTTTCCTGGGAAGCAGTCAGCGTCCCCGGTCTGGCCCCTGGAGGTGCTGGCCAGGGGGCGATTCGGACACTTCCTTAGAAAGCTACCGAACCTTGTTGCAGTCTCGTACCTGCAAACGCCAAGTCCCCTTTCGTGGGCCTTGTACTCGTCCTAAGGGGCCATTTTCAGTCATTTTCCAAGGGCGAAAGGTGATGGTGAGTGAGCGAGTCTCGGGGGTGTCAAAGCTGGGGCACAGCGTCCTGCTGGGACCGGGTCCCGCTTTCTCCAAAGAGGCCCTGGGTCGGCTGGGGGAGGGCGCCCAGGGGCCCAGCCAGGCGGCTGCTGCTTGCGAGCAACTCTTTTGTGACTCGGGGTTTCCTTTTCTCTCTCAACTGCGACCTCAGTTACACTCTACCTGTTTTCTCTCTCAACTGCGACCTCAGTTACACTTCTACCTGCTCCTGTTTCAGAGACTGCCCGCACCTCCTGGTGAGGATGAAGCCGAGAGTGCACACTAAACCAGCATCCGGGCAGGTGGACGGCGAGCCGGCAGCCCCGGGGCACCTCCCGGCGCCCAGCGCCGCGGAGCCGCAGGACGGCCTCCCACCGTCTCCTGAGCACATCCAGGGGACCCCGAGCTACCCGCAACTCGACCATGCCTCCGCCCTGGCCGGGACTGACTCTGTCGCTCCGGCCCCTCCTCAGACAGCAGCCGAGCCCCCAGCGCCGGATCCCAACGTGCAGGTTCTGGTCCCTCTAGTCCCTGTCCTGGCAGAGGTGGCCCAGCCAGCCGAGGTCCCCTGGCTCTGCTGCGCCTGGCCTCCCGCCCAGATGAGTCCTCCCTGGCCCGTGCCGGGCCTGGCCGCCGCACCCCCCCAAGTCCTCAGCCTTCCCCCCCCGCGCAGCTCCCGGGGGCCGCGCTGCTGCCTCTTGCGCACCCTGGATGCCCGAGGTGGCCGCCAGGCCTGCCGCCTCCCTGACCTTGATCCGTCGGCCCCTGAGCCCCTTTGCTGCTGCTGCATGGGCTCCCGCTGTTTCCTGGAATACCCGACCCCTCCAGGCAGGCCCACAGAGGACCCTGACCAGGCAGACCCTGCAGACACACGGAGGTGGTAACGCGGCCAGAACCTTGCAGGGCAGTAAAGAGCACGGGGACATGAGAGCGATGTTCCACCCAACACGTGTTTGGCGCCTCCGTCCTGGGCGTGGCTGAGCAGTTGAGTCCCCTCAGCAGGAAACGATGACAGGTGACAGCCCACCCCCGGCCCAGTGCGGGCACCTAGCAGGTAGCCAGTGAAGCCCCTCAGACGCCCTGTGTCCACCCACTAGAAAGACCCTTGAAGGGCTGGACAAGCACAAGGAAGGCCCTGGCACCCGCGGCTTCACAGTTGCGGGGGCATCGTGTCCAGCAGGGTCTCGATTTGACAGATGAGAAGCGCTCAGGCCTCCCCTGGTCAGAGGCCTGAAAAGAGCCCTTACTGTCCTGAGACGCACAGGTGTGGAGGTGACGGTCCCTGGCAGGGGCCTGCGGGTGTTCAGTTTGGGGATGCTCTGGTGTCTGGACAGCAGGATTGAGGTTTGCTTTTCACTGTGGGTCCTGCGTCTGGAGACATTTTCCTGGTTCTCTTTTCCTTGCCTTTCGAGCTAAACACTTCAAGGGCGCCATGCTCCACCACCCTCTGGGGGCTGGGGTGTCGAGCTTATACCGCGAGTCCTTGTGGTCAGCGCCCAGTGGTGTGTACAGAGCACTGAAGGCCAGGGCGCACCCCCAGCTCACAGTTGCTGCCTCCACGTGTGGGGGATGGGCTGGGGGACCTGGCCAGGACTCTGTGGCTGTCACAGCGATAGGGCGACATCCCCTCCCAAACACTGCTAAGGAGGGGGCGGGGAGCGGGAATTGCCTAGAGTTCCAGGGGTTAGGACTCCATGCTTTCACTGCGGTGGCCCGGGTTCAATCCCTGGTCGGGGATCTAAGATCCCCCAAGACTTGTGGGGTGGCCAGAAACACAGAAAAGAAAAAATAGGTGGGTTGGGGGAGGAGGGGAAGTAGACCCAAGGTACCAGGAATGATCCAAGCACCAGCAGCCAGAGGAGCCCCGGGTCTGCCCGGGTGAGGGGTGGTCCCATCTGCCGCTCCCGTCTGTCACAATGCAACAGCTAGTGCACGTCAGGGGGGTCTCTTGAGCAGCCCAACAGCAGCGCCCCAAGTGAACGATGCAAAAATGGACAGAGGGGACGGAAGAAACCGGTCTACAGTAGAAGTGGGAGACTTCGGTCCCCCCTGTGATGGATTCAAATGGATCCCCCAGCTCCCACCCCAACCATTAAGTCCACCTGTTGCAGTGCTAATCCCAAGGCGCATGTATTTGGAGATAGCGCCCTTGGGGAAGTCAGTAAGGTTAAATGAGGTCACAAGGGTGGGGCCCCAGTCCGACAAGAGCGGTGTCCTTTGGCAAAGAGGAAGAGACACCGAAGATCTCCCTCCCTCCCTCCCTCAGCCTCTCTTCCACCCTCCCAACCTCCCTCCCTCTCTCTCCCTCCGTTTCTGTCCCTCCGTCCCTCTCTCTCTCCATCCCTCCCTCCCCCTCTGCCCCCTCTCTCCCCGCTCCCTCTCTCTCTCTCTCTGCCCCTACCTTCCTCCCCCTCTCTCTTTCCCTCCCTCGCCCCCCTCCCTTTATCTCTCTCCCTCCCTCCCCCTCTCTCCCTCCTTCCCTGCTCCTTATCTCTCTCTCCCTTCCCTGTCTCTCCCTCCCTCCCCCTCTTCTCTCCTGCCCTCCTTCCCTCCCCCTTCCCCTCTCTCTCTCTCCCTTCCTCCCTTCCCCTCTATCACTCCCTCCATCTCTCTCTCTCTCTCTCTCTCCTCTCTCCTTCACTCCCTACCGCCTCTCTCCCTCCCTCATTCCCCTTCTCTCTCTCCTTCCCTCCGTCCCTCTCTCTCTTGCTTTCGATTCCTCCCTCCCTCCTGTGTGTGTGTGTGTGTGTCTCTCTCTCTCTCTCTCTCTCTCCCCTACCCCTCCCTCCCCCTCTCTCCCTCCCTCCCTCCCTCCTTTCCTCCCTTTGTCTCTGCCCCTTTCTCTCCCTCCCTCCCTGCCTCTTTCTCTCTCTCTCTCCCTCCCTCCCTCCTTCCCTCCCTGTCTCTTTCCCTCCCTCTCTCCCTCCCTCTTTCTCTCTCTCCCTCGCTCCCTCTCTCTCCCTTTCACTCTCTCCCTCCCTCCACCTCTCTCCCTCCCTCCACCTCTCTCCCTCCCTTCACCTCTCTCCCTCCCTCCCTCCTTCCCTCCCTTTGTCTCTCCCCCTTTCCCTCCCTCCCTCCCTCTTTCTCTCTTGCTCTCTCTCTCTCTCTCTCTCCCTCCCTCCCTCTTTCTCTCTCTCCCTCCCTCCCTCTCTCTCCCTCCCTCCACCTCTCTCCTACCCTCCCTCCTTCCCTCCCTTTGTCTCTCCCCCTTTCCCTCCCTCCCTCCCTCTTTCTCTCTCGCTCTCCCTCCCTCCCTCCCTACCCCCCCCCCCAACCTGTTCAGAGAAGCAGCCAAGTGAGGGACCAAGAGAAAACCAGCTGTCTGCGAGCCAGGAAGAGACGCCTTCCCTCGCCTGAGACTGCACTTTCCAGCCAGTTGACGTTGGACTTCTAGCCACCAGGACTGGCACCCAGTACATTTCTGTAGTTTTAGCCACCTCCTCTGTGGGACTTGGCTATGGCAGCTCTAAGCAGACTAACACAGCCTGCTTTCATTATGGGTACAGCGACCAGACAGCACCGCAGTACGGGAATCACGGATTTGAACAGCACTGTACAAAGACTAGGTCTCATGACATGTGTAGACTATTTGCCCCAAGAAGAGAATAGACACGTGCTCGTCAAGCGTACCTAGAACGTTCTCCAGGGTACTCCACGCGTCAGGCCACACAGCATCCCTCAGTAAACTTAAGGGGATACAAACAAAAGGGCTGAAATCATACAAAGTGTGTCCTCTGGCCAAAATAGAGTGAAATTAGACCTCAATAACAGAAGGAAATGTGGGAAATCTGCAAAGAGAGGGAAATTGAGCCGTGCGTCCCCAAATAACCGCATTAGTCTGGGACGATGCCAAATCCCACAGCACAGGATGAGGGGCTGAAACAGCACACACAGATTCTCACGGTGGTTCCGACCAGGAGGCCGAGAGGGAGGGTCCAGCAGGGGTGGCTTGTACTGCGGCCGGTCTCCTTGGTTGCAGGTGGCCGTGCTCTTACCGCCCCTCACGTGGTCACCCTCTGTGCACGCACCCCCAGCCCCTGCCTTCTCTCCTTGCGTGTGCTGATCCGCTCTCCCCTCAAGGGCACCAGCCATCTTGGATTAGACCTCATCCTAATGGCCTCATTTCAACCTAAGAACCACTAACTCCAGTCACAGTGACATTCTGAGGTTCTAGGGGATTGGGGCTTCAACATGCAAATTTTGGGGGGACGCAGTTCAGTCCATAACAATAGCCCAGGGAACGTACAAGACATCACAAGGGAAACTAGAAAATACTTTGAAATGAAGAAAACACATACCAAAGCCCCCAGGACTTATGGCACGCGGCCAAAGAGGCACTTGGGACCTAAAGCTGCAAACACCCGTGTTCCAATGGAGGCGACACCTCAGATCAACCGCCTCATCTTGAACGGGGACAAGCGAGAAGACGAGGAAGGCGAGCCCAAGCATTCTGACAACAAATGTTCACGAGGAAAGAAAAACTGCGCTAACCCACGTACGCGGGGATCCCAAGACGTGCACTGGTCGGGAATCCTCACAACATGGGGGAGGGCGCATCCTTCTTACACACTCAGTAACAAGAGCTACAGCCACCGACCACTTCATTTGGCCCAGGCTTTTTACAAGCAGGTCACATCATGGGGAAACCCACACCAATGCTTTTGCCTGGTACTGTTAGGAGGCCCATTTTACAGATGGAGAAATCGAGGCGTAGGGAGTCTCCATGATTTGATCAGCTTGTCACTAGAAGGACTCTTATTCAAGCTAAGCATCATATGCGTGCAAAGACCCATCCCCGCACTGGCCTGACCTGTCTCCCCAACAGTCAAGGGGGATTCAGCTGTCCTCCACGGGGTCCTACTACCTGACGCCTCAGGCCACATAATGGAGAAAACACAGGGAAGCCGGGCATTAGTGCCCATGAGAGCCTGACACTGGATTCTGCCCACGTGGCCTCCCCAGCCCCATCAGGTCACCATCTCTCGTGAAATGGACACGAGGGCCAGGGAGGAGGGTGAGGGTCTAGGACTGAGGGCGTGAGGATGGAGAAGGGTCCCGGACGTGGGGGTCCGAGGCACGGCCCTCTGAAGGCGGCTCCTATGCTCAGGCTTGGGCCCTGCTCTCTCCTTCCACTGCCCACTCTGCTCCCTTCTGTCCCAGCGGCGTGGTGGCCCCACGTTCTCCTGCAGGCTCACTTCCCCGGGCACACTGGCTGTCAGGCAGGCGGCAAGCCTGCATTCAAAGCACGGGGACCGCCGGGCTGGAGGGCTCTCCGCATCCCCACGGGGCGTGAGTGTCTGTGCCCTTCAGGGCCCTGCGGATGCCCCTCCTCCTGGATGCTTGCTCACACGTGGCTTTACACCCTGCTGCTGTCTTGTGAATGTCACTTGGCTTCACACCCTGCATCCCGCCACCAACCCAGCCCTATCCCTGTGCCCAGCCCCAGCTCAGGGACCACGGACAGGCACAGGCCCGGGCCCCGCACTTGCTCACAAAGGCCCCTAAAGCAGCAGCCGGCGATATTTGCCACAGAGGAGGGTAGGCGAGAGCCAGGCGGGAGGTCAGCCCTTTGCCAAGGAGGCTGGAGCTCAGAGCAGACTTTAGCTGGGGCTGGGGAATGGGGGCTTCTCGGGAAACAGGGCCACGGCTGAGACAACTCACACCAGCCCCTCAGGGGGCAGGCTCAGCGCACGTAGAGAACGTCAGAGCTTCCCGCTGATGGGCAGCAGCTCCCGTGTGCCCTGCGCCGCCCTGGTCAGGACTGGCTGTGTGCCGGGGTGGTGTGTGCTCGTCCAGAGTCTACTGGGGAGGGTGCTGCTGCCCCCCTGAAAAGTGTCTCCCTGAATGTCCCTGGGGCGCTCTTGGCGTGTCCCGGCCGCTGCTGCGCCGCCTGCCACGGCCGTCCCTGGGCTAGCACTGTCCCCCATCAGTCAGTTCACTGCACGAACGGGTACTAGGAATCCCTGCTTTCCCCCGGGAGTGCTTACCATTTGTGATGACAAAATCCCCTTCTTTTCCGGCAGGAGTGTCTGAGCAGGTTCCATTGGCCCTGAAATTCTCCACCTTTTCCAAGTGCCCACCTGCTATATGGCAGGTGCTTCAAATCCAGGATCCCACGTAATGTTCACGTTGTCGTACGGCGCTCAGCAGGGAGGGCTGCCTCTTTAGCCCCCGGCGCCGTCTGCACCTCCCACTGCAGTGACCTCCCAATCCCATTAGGCCCAGAAGTTGCCCTTTCCTTTCGATGCCAGGTCACAGCCCAAACCTGTGGGTCTCTGATGCCGCCATATTTCTGCACCTGCCTGAACGCGGGGACACTGGCGGACGTTGCTTCTTAGTGGCTAGGACTTATTTCTAGTATTATTCTGATCCCAGACTCTGTCCTTCTCCCCTCTGGAAATTGCTTTCTTTTCATGACATCTCAGAGAATTTGCAGCTCCATAGGAAACGGAATAGAAAACCAGTCAAAATTGCTGTTCTGTGTGTTTTACTCCTGGAGGATTTATTATTCAATTTGGATGTGTATGTGTGTGTGTGTGTGTGTGTGTGTGTGTGTGTGTGTCTGTCGGCATGGAGGGAAGGGTGGTGATTTCCCCAGCTGGGTGCAGCTCACGCAAAGCTCCCAGGATTCCAGTCACACGGCGACTCCTTTCCACTTCGGCAGCCTCTCTTCTTTCAAACCCCCTATTTTCATTCATTTCATCCCACTGAAATCTAGACCTTGCTCACAAGTGGCCAAAGGAAACTCCAGGTGACTAAAATGGTCGTTTCCATACAGTTGGTAATTGGCTCTCCCAGGGCAGGGAGAGGAGGGCCAGCCCCGGGAATACCGAGCAGGGCTTCAAAGAGCAAGACCCTCATTTCTCTGGAAATCCTTGCAGATGGCGGCTATGAAACACCTACCTCTTCACTGTGGCCCACTGCAATGCAACAAGAGCCAGCACCCCTTCCTTCCTACCCCAGGGCGAGATTTCTCTCGGCTTCATCCACGACCCAGAAGGACATCTCACAGCAATGTCCCATTTCAGACTTTCCCCTGCAACCCAAGACACACCCTCTGCATGTCCGGCTGCTGCCACCACCCAGCTTTATCACCATCACCTCCCACAGAAGGAACCCCCACTTCCCAAAGGCCCGAAGTGCCCTGGCTCGGGGCACTTAACACTCCAGGGCTCGCTCCTGGAGCCCCACCGCCTCGTCCCATGTTGTCTTATTCTGTGGGACTTAGGGGACGTCTCACCACCTTCCTCATGTGACAGTGGCTCCTAGACCATCACTCTAGGTGTGGGTGTGTCCTGCTTTTCCTAGCGTTCCCGCTACTAACACAGGCCCTTCCGGAGAGCAGAGGCTCCGTGGAGGTCTGCGGAATAAACAAGCCAGTGGGCAGGGGGCTTATTGACGCAGATGAACCTTCTCCTACTTTCTTAAAATACCCGTGCAAATCCAACGCAACAGAGATAGTTCGTTTTATTTACAGAATGACAGACAAGACAGGGAAGCAAGAATTGGAACAACAATGGCTTTTATTTTTCTATTTCTTCCCCCATCTATAGCACTGCTAAGTACTTCCACATTTCCAGAGCAGTTCTGATTCCAATTCCCTGTTATCTTGTACACGGTCACAAAACGAACTGGGAGATTTCCCAACCTCTCTTACAAAACAGCAAAACTCTTGTTCTTGAACTGAATTAGTGCAAATACCTGTGGGATTAACGTCATACACAAAGTTAGACACTGAAGCTTGTTTAGTCTTCTATTCAAAGAACCAACATTTGAAAAATTCCTAAAGAAAACAGACATGGAAGGCCATGTCAACATACACAACAGGAACCCAAAATGCTGCACACCGGCTTCCCCCAACTCGCCTGGCTCTCACTGCTTAGAAGGCTGACCGCTCCCTCTTCAAACTCAGAGTGAAGGAGCAGCCCCCCTTCCTGCCCCACGGGAGAAGCTGCTGGACGTGGGACTGGCTGCTGCACTGGCTCAGGCTCCCTCTTCCTCATCGCTCACACTCCCTGCAGACACGGATGCGAAGAACCTGGGAGCCATGCTATTGATCCTGAGCAGATGCTGCAGGACCTGACACTCGCTGGCCTCCGCGTAGGCCCGGGGACCCCACAGGAACTCGTAGCGGGCAGGGTCGCTGTGGGGCACCTGCCGGTACTTCAGGTAGCCCGTCTGCACCCACACTTCGGTGAGCAGCTCCCTCCCGCCACAAAACCCCAGGGTGCCTAGCTTTCCCCACACCTCCTCCTCAGGGACGCGGTCACCGAACAGTGTGACCATGGTCAGGACCAGCAGAGGGAGGCTGGCCTCGGGCGTGCGCTGCCAGTCGCTCAGCACTGCATCGCAGGTGAGGCCCAGGGTGGGGACCAGGACGTAGGTGCGCTCGCGGGGGTCCACCTCCTTCACGGCCAAGCCAAACAGCAGCTGCAGGCACTCGCAAACGAGGCGGAAGACCACGGGGAAGTGGTCCCGATGCTCCCGGACGACCGTACTCAGCATCTCCGCCTCGGAGGTCGGCTCCCCGGTACGAAACTTGACGAGCAGGAACCCCACCAGGTCAGCCATCAGCACAACAAGTGCCTCACGGGACAAGGGCTCGGCATAGGCGGAGAAGGAGGGGGCGCCAGGGGAGGCGGAGGACGAGGGGGATGCGGCCTCCTCCCCCGCAGCCCCCAGCAGCGGCGCCTCCACAGGACCCTGGGCCGGGACTGGGGCCTCAAGGTCGGCCTCAGGCTGGCGGAGCTCACTCATCTCGACCGGGGGCCTGATCACTGGGGTCGGGCCGCCCACGGGAGTGTGGGCAGGGGACCTCGTACCTGGGGAAGAGAGGGGGTGTGAGCGGCCTCGGCGGAGAAAGGCACCCTGGGCAGCCCTGACAAAGGCCACTTACAGGTCTCGTCTCAAGGGCTGCCCTCGGGCCTCACAGGGGCGCTCCTCCCGGGTGGCCTGTCCCCTGCCAACCTGAAGAAGGAAGTGAGGGGGCTCCTCAGGGTGCAGCCAGCACGGCCCCAGGTTCTGGGGCTGACAGGGCGGTGGGGTGACTTGGGTGTTGTGGGGTCCCCTCTGTTCTGGGAGGGGGAGCCCCTGGGTACACACTCAGGGCACGCACCTCCCCTTGGCTCCTGGCGCTGCCTGGGCCTCCTCTGCTCTGTGCCCTGAGGACACGGTCCTCAGACCTGGGCCTTCGCCTCCCGGTTCCTGGAGCCCCTGTAAGAGGAATGGAGGGCGCACCTCTTGTGTACACTGTGGCACAGCTCTGGGCCTCGGTGCTGGTAGGAGGATTGGGCCGGACTCTGTGAGGTCCCCCCAGTGCTGAGTTCTGGGGTGGGTGGTCCCCTCGGGGTCGCTCGTCGTGCTCACTGTTCCCCTTAAGGGCCTGGACCCTCCCCTTTGCAGGCCGGAGGGGAAACTCAGAACAGGACCCCGAATCTGAACAGAAAGCAGTGAGGGGGCCCCACAGGTGGCCGCACCTGCCCAGGGCCTCCCGAGGGTCCTAGGATGGGGAGATGCTGGGTCCTCACCTCCTCCTCACATCCTGCCTGGCCTCCCAGCGCTGACCACAGGGGCAGGTTTCTGTTGAGGCCCCTGTTCCAGGGCTGGGGGTCTGCTCAGTCCTCCCTCGGGGTCCTGGGAGTCCACCTTCTGTGGACCTGAAGGCTCACCCCTCACACCAAACACCTGACCTCCTGAGGACCCCGACCCAGAGGTCAGGAAACATCTCATCTGCTGACCGTGCTCTGGCGCCTCCAAGGCCCCCGCGGAAGGGCAAAGGATCCCTCCCTGTGTCGGGGTCTAACGTCCTCAGTCCTTCCTTCCTCGCGTGCAGGCTGGACTCTGGGCAGGACCTGGGATTGTCCCGTCTGCCAGTGTGAGTCCCTGCTCCTTATACCAGGTCTCCAGTCTCTCCGAGACCCTGACGTCAGGACGTCAGGACAGGCCTACCGTGCTCATCCCGCCCCGGGGCCTCCCACGGCCACCTGCAAGGGCGGTGATCTGGTGGGTCCCTTTTGTCCTCCCTCAGGGTCTCCTCAGTCCTGCCTAAGGGCCCTAACCTTAGTCCACCAGGGACCTGACATTTTACCCTCTGCCCTCATGAGACCCCGCCCCTTATCCCAGGTCCCCAGCTTCTCTGAGACCCGGAAGTCAGGAAGTGCTGATGTGCTCATCCCGTCCTATGACCTCAAGGGGCCAACTCTGTTCCGGGGTCCACGTTTTCCTCAGTCCTCCCTCAGGGCCCTCACCTTGACTCCACGCAGGACCTGGGATTCTAGCCATAGCACACCTGAGAGCGGACGCTTATACCTGTTCCGAAGCCTCTCTGAGACCCGGATACATAAGTGAGGACTCGCTGCCAAGTGCTCATTCCGCCCCAGGGCCTCCCAGGGCTGAAGGCAGGGAAGGGTATAAGGGTGAGGGTCTGACAGAGACTGTGGAGCGGGTATAAGGGGCGGGGTCTCAGGCGGGCACAGGAGAGAATCCAGGTCCTGCGTGGAGCCAAGGTGAGAGCCCTAAGGGAGGACTGAGGGGAGCCTGAACCCCAGAACAGAGTTGGCCCTGGGAGGCCATAGGGCGGAATGAGCACGTGCAGCACTTCCTGACATCCGGGTCTCAGAGACGCTGGGGAGGGGGAGCACGGGGCGGGGGCTCAGAGAGGCTGGGAGGGGGTATAAGGGGCGGGATCCTAGGCGGGCACAGGAGAGAATCCCAGTTCCTATGTGGAGTCCGGGTGAGAGCACTGAGTGTGGACTGAGGGGAACCTGGATCCCAGGACCGAGTTGGCCCTTCCAGCCATAGGGCGGAATGAGCACGTGCAGCACTTCCTGACATCCGGGTCTCAGACACCCTGGAGAGGGGGAGCACGGGGCGGGGTCTCAGAGAGGCTAGGGAGGGGGTATAAGGGGCGGGGTGTCTGCTGGGCACTGCGGAGAATCCCAGGTCCTGTGTGGAGTCAAGGTGAGGGCCCTGAGGGAGCACTGAGGGCAGCCTGCAGCCCAGAACTCAGTTGGCCCTGGAAGGCCGTCACGTGCAGCACTTCCTGACATCCGGGTGTCAGAGAAGCTGGGGACCTGGGATAAGGGGCGGGGTCTCATGAGGGCAGAGGGTAAAATGTCAGGTCCCTGGCGGACTAAGGTTAGGGCCCTTAGGCAGGACTGAGGGGACCCTGAGGGAGGACAAAAGGGACCCACCAGATCACCGCCCTTGCAGGTGGCCGTGGGAGGCCCCGGGGCGGGATGAGCACGGTAGGCCTGTCCTGACGTCCTGACGTCAGGGTCTCGGAGAGACTGGAGACCTGGTATAAGGAGCAGGGACTCACACTGGCAGACGGGACAATCCCAGGTCCTGCTCAGAGTCCAGCCTGCACGCGAGGAAGGAAGGGCTGAGGACGTTAGACCCCGACACAGGGAGGGATCCTTTGCCCTTCCGCGGGGGCCTTGGAGGCGCCAGAGCACGGTCAGCAGATGAGATGTTTCCTGACCTCTGGGTCGGGGTCCTCAGGAGGTCAGGTGTTTGGTGTGAGGGGTGAGCCTTCAGGTCCACAGAAGGTGGACTCCCAGGACCCCGAGGGAGGACTGAGCAGACCCCCAGCCCTGGAACAGGGGCCTCAACAGAAACCTGCCCCTGTGGTCAGCGCTGGGAGGCCAGGCAGGATGTGAGGAGGAGGTGAGGACCCAGCATCTCCCCATCCTAGGACCCTCGGGAGGCCCTGGGCAGGTGCGGCCACCTGTGGGGCCCCCTCACTGCTTTCTGTTCAGATTCGGGGTCCTGTTCTGAGTTTCCCCTCCGGCCTGCAAAGGGGAGGGTCCAGGCCCTTAAGGGGAACAGTGAGCACGACGAGCGACCCCGAGGGGACCACCCACCCCAGAACTCAGCACTGGGGGCACCTCACAGAGTCCGGCCCAATCCTCCTACCAGCACCGAGGCCCAGAGCTGTGCCACAGTGTACACAAGAGGTGCGCCCTCCATTCCTCTTACAGGGGCTCCAGGAACCGGGAGGCGAAGGCCCAGGTCTGAGGACCGTGTCCTCAGGGCACAGAGCAGAGGAGGCCCAGGCAGCGCCAGGAGCCAAGGGGAGGTGCGTGCCCTGAGTGTGTACCCAGGGGCTCCCCCTCCCAGAACAGAGGGGACCCCACAACACCCAAGTCACCCCACCGCCCTGTCAGCCCCAGAACCTGGGGCCGTGCTGGCTGCACCCTGAGGAGCCCCCTCACTTCCTTCTTCAGGTTGGCAGGGGACAGGCCACCCGGGAGGAGCGCCCCTGTGAGGCCCGAGGGCAGCCCTTGAGACGAGACCTGTAAGTGGCCTTTGTCAGGGCTGCCCAGGGTGCCTTTCTCCGCCGAGGCCGCTCACACCCCCTCTCTTCCCCAGGTACGAGGTCCCCTGCCCACACTCCCGTGGGCGGCCCGACCCCAGTGATCAGGCCCCCGGTCGAGATGAGTGAGCTCCGCCAGCCTGAGGCCGACCTTGAGGCCCCAGTCCCGGCCCAGGGTCCTGTGGAGGCGCCGCTGCTGGGGGCTGCGGGGGAGGAGGCCGCATCCCCCTCGTCCTCCGCCTCCCCTGGCGCCCCCTCCTTCTCCGCCTATGCCGAGCCCTTGTCCCGCGAGGCACTTGTTGTGCTGATGGCTGACCTGGTGGGGTTCCTGCTCGTCAAGTTTCGTACCGGGGAGCCGACCTCCGAGGCGGAGATGCTGAGTACGGTCGTCCGGGAGCATCGGGACCACTTCCCCGTGGTCCTCCGCCTCGTTTGCGAGTGCCTGCAGGTGACGTTTGGCTTGGCCGTGAAGGAGGTGGACCCCCGCGAGCGCACCTACGTCCTGGTCCCCACCCTGGGCCTCACCTGGGATGCAGTGCTGAGGGCCGGGCAGCACACGCCCAAGGCCGGCCTCCTGGTGCCGGTCCTGGGCGTGATCACCCTGTTTGGTGACCGCGCCCCTGAGGAGGAGGTGTGGGGAGTGCTCGGCCACATGGGGGTGTGTGCCGGGAGGGAGTCCTGCATCTATGGGGAGCCCAGGGAGCTGCTTTAGGAGTCTCTGCTTTTGAGAGCTCGGTGATGACACGGAGCTCGGCAGCATCAGGCTCACCCAGCTGCCTTGCTTTCATAGCGCACTTCCCAAGAGCCCAGGGGAAATGCAGCTGGAGGGAGAGGGCGCTGTGCTGCCACAGGTGCTAGTTGCTCTGCTGGGTGGCCCCCTCTGTCCCTGAGAAGCCTGTCTGTTAACTTTGGACAGGATGGAAAGATGCCTTCAGGGAGTAGCACCGACGTCTCACTTGCTCCATGCTTAGTAACTAATTATATTATTAGGATTAACCTGGACCCTAAATTGCAAAGTCCATGTTTTCCCTGAGCAAAATTGAGGTTTTCTGCCAGCCAATGATCTGGAAGCTCTCTCTTGCCTGCCCACCCCTGCTTCTGTGCCTTGGTGACTCTCCATGTACCCTGGTTGCCCATGAGGATGCGTGGTGGTCAGCCTCACACACAGGGCTGAGCGGCCCAGACCAATGCCCTGGGCTGGGTTTGTCCTTGGCACCGTGGCCATCATGGCTCAGAGGCTATTTAGGGTTTAAGTTCCAGCTCTGCTGGCGGTGAGATCTTGAGCCAGTGCTGACCCTTCTCCAGCCTCAGTTTGCACATCTGTATGCTGGGCGTAGTAACAGTGCACAGTCCCTGAGGCAGCAGGGAAGATTCCATGAGTTGAAAGGCTGGAATGAATTTGGTGCACAAAGATGTTATGGGGAAGAGAAGCAGGAAAATTATGTTGGGGTCTTTTGCCTGCCTTTGGGCCCCACCACCGGCTGACAATTGCAGAAAAAGTGCTCAATGCTACCTTGCCTCCAGCCTGTTGTCGTGTCCCTCTGGGGTTCTGAGAACTGGTTCTTTAAGCAGCTTGTTGTTGACGTAGAAGACAAGTTACACTGGAAATGCGAAACCAGAGTTGCTCTGCTCAAAGTGCCAGGAACAAGGCACCAGGAAGATGCCCCACTTGCTCCCTGGAGCCTGTCAGGCAACTGGGTGGGTATCACCTGAGTAAGGCTGAAGTCCCCTGTGCCACAGGCTGCGGCTTCAGAACTGGAAGCATTTCACTGGCCCAGCTGGCATTTCTCTGAAGTTCACGAGCCATGGTGTGGGACTCAGGAGAGCCAGCAGTCGCTGCAGCTGTGCCCCAGTGAGGCTAGAGCTGGGGCAGGCCACGTAGGGCAGGATCTGGAACTCCACTGGCAGAACCTGCTACCCACAGCCCCAGATTATTGAGTACCTGCTGGACACTGGGAACAGACCGCTAGGCAGTCTCTTTGTGGGAATTCACATTTCCTGATGCGGCCAAGGGAAGTTTAGCAGCGGGTCAGGACCACCCTGTGGAGCTAGGATTGAAATTACATCTGTCTGAAGGCAGAGCCCATGCTCATTTAATTGCCCCATCATGTGACCACTCCACGTGCCACCACTCAGAGAGGTGGGGTCCACGTGGCCCGCTGGAGGCCAGCAAGCTGTCGGGGGCAGTGACGTTGGGCAGCTGGTGGTTTCTGCCGGGGTACAAGGTGAAGGCTAGGACCGGGAGTTTCAAGCTTTTGCTCCTACCCGAGGTTCAAAGGCAACACTTGGGCTCCAAAATTCAATGGAGAGAAATTCCAGCTTTAAGGACTTTTGCAAGCTGTGGTTTGCCTGTGAACACATGTCCTTTAGCAAGAATCCCCTCTGGTATGCCTTCCACCCAAGTGTTTTTATCGGTCCCTTAGAGACTCTTACAGAAGTTTCCCATATTGATAGACTTTTAAATGATGTTACAGAAATATCACATCACACGGATTACATAAGGGGTGACGTCCACTGCTTCCCAAATGCCACATTTCTTCAAGTAAAATGCAGATGACAGCCTGCAGTGTATAAGGAAATGACATCCTAGTAAAGGCAGAATTGAAATTCTCATCCCTTTTACTTATTTTAAAATTATTAGTGCCATCTAAAATGAGGGCTTCCTTTTCCTCACCAAGCCTGTGCTCCCCTTGCTACCTTTCTGGTATAAACTACTAACTGCGTGAGGACACCTGTCTGATGAGGCACATGCTAATTCGCTGTACCACCAAAGATTCCTTCCACACTTCTGTTCCTCCCCGCCCCTGAAAAGGGCCTCGTTTCGGACCATCTTTAGCTATTCCTTCTGTAGATGGACCCATTCGCGCCTGAGGTGTGTTTCATGGCACAAGTATGAGAGGGGCCCCAGAGGAATGTCACCCAAGCCTTACGCTGTTTCCCAGCTCCACTTGTCCCCTGGCGTTGACTGCAGAAGTGCAGAGGGAGAGGGGGTTGCCCTGGCCATCCAGCTGTGGGCTCCCCTTCGCAAGAAACACCCGATTGTCGGAGTATAAGAGCACAGGTGTGCGATGCCAGACAGGCTTGGGGCTGGCTCGCAGCCCCTCCCCTCACACAGGAAGCCCCGCAGCTGTGACAGTCCTCCTTGAGGTCTCATTATTTCCCTTCCCTGAGGCTCTTAAGTCTGGGGGAGTAAGCCGAAATCCTCCCTAGATGGAAGAGGAACGGGGAAAACCAGGAGGAAGGGGGTGACCAAATGTAACCGCCTCAATTTGGATGCATGCAGCTCAAATAGGAGGGAAAAAAAAGATCTGGCTAGGCATTTGTAGTTTGTTTTAAGTGTGTGCTTCATCTATATATTATTTTAAGGACATGAATCACCAATGAAGTAGCGCCAGCGAACACCAGCGCTTGGGCGGGCCCTGCTGGAGGCTTTTAGAAATTCTGCACTTCCTGGCTCTGACAGCCCTAGAGTTGCCTGCTCCAAGCTACAGGCCTGTCCTCCCATCCAGAGCCATGCTCGCTGAGTCAATGAATGGCAGGATGGAAAAGTCTGGGCTTGAAGAGAAAATGAAGGAAAAAGAGAGTAGAGAGAAGGGAAAGGAAAGATTGTTCATGGGATGATGCAAGATGTCCAGAGACAAATGGGCCTGGGACCAACCTCTTCCACAATGAGAGAATCATCTCACCTTACAAAGTCCTTGACTTAGGGCAGGAGCTCAGCAAATGTCAATGCTGCAGTGATGCCCAGTCCCTCTTCTGCCCCCTCATGTTCCATAAGGCTTTACTTCAACAGAATCAGATTCTGGTTGTGATCCAATTCACCTTCACTCCCCCGGGAGTTCCCAGCTAGAAACCAGGCTATTCCTGCTGTATCATCAACCTTGGGGCAGCCCAGACCCAGCTCCATCCACCTGGCCCTCCCCAGGCAGTTAGAGGACAATCCAGCCATTTCCGGGAACAGGGCCCTCGGTAGCCAGCACATGTGGTGGCAATCGCAGCCCACATCAGGTTCCTTTTCAGGTTCAGCTCACATGCCCACAGAGACAAGGGTGATGCCTGCCTTTCTGTGCAGGGTGAGCTCTGCCTTCTCATCCAAGTAATTCTGGTCATGCGTGTCATCCCAGTGATCCCTCAAAACCCAACAAATAGTGCCAGCCCTGCGGGTACAGCAGTGAATGGAAGGGGCAGAGCCTGCCCTCGAGGAGTGCCCGTCCGAGGATCCCAGATCTGGAATGAAACAAGCCTTGAATTCTCCCCTGAGTCCTCATCCTTTTGCTGTGGCAGGGGATTGTGGAATATTGACCAATAGACCAATATGTCCTGCTCTCACTGCCTGAGAGCGCCTGTGAGAGGGCCACCTGGCAAGGAACTGTAAATGGTCTCTAGGAGCTGAGAGCGGCCCTGGCTGATGGCCAGCAAGAAAATGGGGACCTCAGCCTACAGCCACAAGAAACTGAATTCTGCCAACGGACCTGAATAAGTTGGAAGAGGACACCCAGCCTCAGATGAGAACATAGCCCTGGCTAACACATCGATTGCAGCTTTGTGAAACCCTGAGCAGAATACCCAGTTAAGCTGCACGCAGACTTCTGACCCAAGGAAACTATGAGGTGATAAATGGGTGCTACTTACAGCCACTAAGATTGTGGTTACACAGCACTTATTGGTCCCTCTCCCTCACTCACTGAAGACTCGGGCACCTGGCTCCCTGGTTTCCTTGGCATCCTGAGTCCTGCCATCATCCTGGGCGACTCTTCAGTGTCTACCTGGGCAGCTTGTGCTACTCACAGCTCCTTAACTTCTTCCTTGCCTTTGACAATCTCTCTTGCTCTCCACCTCAGCACCCCCCTCTTCAAGGCCACATCCTAGACCTTTTCATCATCAGGATCTGTTCCACCTCACACATCTTGAACTTCAGGATCCCACTCACTGACTGAAAGC
This sequence comes from Delphinus delphis, assembly GCF_949987515.2. Classification (NCBI taxonomy): domain Eukaryota; kingdom Metazoa; phylum Chordata; class Mammalia; order Artiodactyla; family Delphinidae; genus Delphinus; species Delphinus delphis. Next base: position 4,144,895 of record NC_082704.1, read on the forward strand.
AGCTCTCTCACACCCGAACTGCTCTCTCACGGGCCCTCTCCATTCGCTCTCACTCTTGTCCTGCTGCTGCTACTGCCCAGCAAAAGAATAATAATAACAAAAACAATAGAATTATGCCAACTGGTACATGTAATTTTCTAGCTCAGCTTACATTCTGCACAGCCCAGCAATCTCATTACGTTTTGAAATGTTTTTAAGTTGTATTTCTCTGCTAGGGCTGATGTGACTAAGTACCACAAGCTAGGTGGCTTAGAACAACAAAACTTTATTCTCTTACAATTCTGGAAGCAGCAAGTCTGAAATCAAGGTATTAGCAGAGGTGTGTTCCCTCTGAAACCGGTACGAGAAGGATCCTTCCTTGCCTCTTCCAGCTTCTGGTGGTTTACTGGAATTTTTGCCATTTGTTGGCTTGTAGGTGCATCACGCCAATCCTCCATCTTCACATGGGCATCTTCCTTTTGTGTGTGCCTGCCTTCTGAGTCCAAATTTCCCCTTTTTATAAGGACATCAGTCACATTAGATTAGGTCCCACCTTAATGACCTGATTTTTTTAAAGGTTATTTTTAAAAATGTATTTATTTTATTTATTTATTTTTGGCTGCGTTGGGTCTTTGTTGTTGTGCGCGGGCTTTCTCTAGTTGCGGTGAGCAGGCTTCTCATTGTGGTGGCTTCTCTTGTTGCAGAGCACAGGCTCTAGGCGTGCAGGCTTCAGAAGTTGTGGCTTGCAGGCTCTGGAGCGCAGGCCCAGTAGTTGTGGTGCACGGGCTTAGTCGCTTCACGGCATGTGGGATCTTCCCAGACCAGGGCTCGAACCCGTGTCCCTTGCATTGGCAGGCGGATTCTTAACCACTGCCCCACCAGGGAAGCCCTAATGACCTGATTTTAACTTGATTACCTCTGTAAAGACCCTATTTCCAAATAAGGTCACATGCTGAGGTACTGGGGGTTAGGACTCCAACAAATCTTTTTCTTTTTTTGGGGGGTGGGGTGGGCAGACACAATTCAACCCCTAAAGGAAGTCAAAGAGAACAAAAGGCATATAATACAAAGCAAAGGTCCTGTGCTCTGCCCTTCAGCACCCCATTCTCATTGTAAATGTTTCTAGTTTCAGTTCGTCTGATAGTTTGCCTCTACCTTTGTAAATACTATGCTTACGTCTATATCAACTTTTTTATGTTGTCAATTTTAGACATTATCTGCTAACTTCCTGCTATGCTAGATGAGATTATAGTTAAGTCATCCTTTCATCTTTTTGCCTATATTGTTAACTTTTGATTATGGTAATTGATCAAACATACACAAAAGTACAGAAAATAGTATAATAAAACTCACATGCTCATCACTGAAGTTCATCAGTTATCAACTCATGACCAATTTCCTTTCATCTCTCCCTACCATTATCCCTTTTCCTCATAATATATAGATATATCACTATTTTCAGGTCTTCTATTGGCTACTTTTATATCTTTAAATAATATCCCTATACCTCTCTTTCTCTTTCCCTCAACTAGGGACAGTAACTTGATTTTCTCCTTTGTAATGATGTTAATGTGCCTCCACTTCCCCCCATTTCTCTTCCTCCCTTCCTCTTCCCAACTTTCCGTCAATTGTTGTTGCAGGTTGGATTCCCACAGAAGCAGGCTCTAAGGTGAGATTAATATGCAGGAGTTTCTTTGGGAGTTCTCTCAGGATCAACACCTGTGGAAGGGAAGGAAGGGAAGAGAAAGGAAGGGAAGGAATCAGGATTGGGTAGATGGAGAAGGTGGGCTGTAATGCCATCTCAAAAAAGGCTTCAGCCAACCCTACAGGGATTTCTGAAGCTGGGATGGTCTTTCAGAGATAATTTGGTTTTATATTATATTAATTATATTAATAGATATAGTTTCCTAATATATACGAATATATTATATAAGTTATGGTGGGGATAGCAATGGTGGTGTTCTTCCATACTTCCTTTGGTTGCTAGAGGACATCCTTAAGTAACCTCCTAAGAAAGGGTCGAACAGGAAGTAAGTTTTTGAATTCTCGCATGTCTGAAAAAGTCTTTATTCTATTCTCATACTTATTTGACAGTTTGGCTATGTATAAAACTTCACTCTGAAATTTTGTATAATTTTTTCATCTCTGCAAGCTTTTAGAATCTTTCCTTATCCTTGGTGTTCTGAACTTTCACAGAACTACGCATAAGCTTGGGTATGTGTTCATTCATTGTGCTAAGTACTCGATAAACCTTTTCAGTATGAGCTATTTTTTCTTTAGCGCTAAAGTTATTTTTCTACCATACCTTTAATTTCCTCCCCTCCGTGTTTTCTCTTCCATTTCTATAACTTAGGAAGATGTTAGTCTTCCTCATTGTCTCATATTCTGTTTGCCTATGTTATTGAGTAATAACTTAATTTGTTTTCGTATGTACTCACTCATATAATCACTAATCAGATAAAATACTAGAACATTTCCAGCATCCGTGAAGACTTCCTCATGCCCCACTCCTGTTCCATACCTTCCCCCAAAGGTAACCACTACTCTGACCTTATCACCACAGATCTGTTTTGCTGTTCTAGAACTTCCTATAAATGTCATTGCACACCATGTACTCTTTGATGTCTGGCTTCTTGCCATTAACATTATGTTTTTTGAATTTAACTATGTTGTTGCATGTATCAGTAGTTTGTTCTTTTTACTGCTGCATTGTATTCCATTTTGTGATTATATCACAGTTTATCTATCCAAATTATTGGATACAATTGAAGGACCTTTGGGTTGCTTCCAGTTGGGGGCTATTACGAATAATACTATGAACATTCTTGTCCATGTCTTTTGGTGGCTAGAAGTCTCACATCTGTTGGGCATATGCCTTGGAGTAGAGTTGCCAGTTCTTGGAGCAGGTACATGTTTAACTTTAGCTTTGGCAAATTCTGCCACAGAGTTTTCCAAAATGGCTGTATCAATGAATGCTCCTACAAGCAACGTGAGAGAGTTGGAATCGCTCCACATTCTTGCCAGCCCTTGGTGGTGTCCTTTGCTATATTTCTGTTCAACATTTTAAAAGTTTCTCTCGACTTGACTTTTCAATTCTTTTATTGAATGTTGAACTTTACAACCATAGTTTTAATTTCCAAGTGGTCTTTAATGTTCTGTTGGAATTTTTCCATAGCAATCTATTCTTGTTTCATATAGTCAATCACTTCTCAAGTCTTTCTGATGATCTTAATAAAGGGTATTTTTGTTTGTCCTTTAAAAATTATTCTTTTCGGTGCCTTAGTCATCTCTTTCCTTTAGGGCCAGCTTTGCTATTTGTTTTTCTTGATATTTCTCTGTCATCTTGTATGCCACCTTCAAATGTTTGGCCTTTTTTGTTGTCCGATTACACTTAAGAACGAGGCTGACTGGCAGCTCTGAGTACATGGGCGGGACTTATTGACTTGCAGGCTTTGTTTTAAGATGAAGAGGCAGTGTGCTGATAGTTCTGTTGGGGGTCCTCAAAAATGTCATAATATGGAGACATTTTTTTGGTGGTGGTGGTTTCAATACTGACTCCAGTTTTCCTAGCCCTCCCCCAGACAAATTATTCAATTTCTTTAGAGAAGAACCCTTCTTTTTTTCATTCTTGTGTTAAAGACTGGCTTTGGGGCCTTCTGGGGGAGGTTAACAGCCATATAGAAACCTTCAGTTAATCTGTCTGGGTTAAGTCCCATGTCTTACTCTGCCTACTGTCATACCTGCTGTCTCAGAATTGGGAGACTGTCTAAGCTAAGTTTTTTCCCTCCTTAGCTGAAGTCCCTTTGTAGGTATTCTAGGCTGTGACTTCATCAGTCTCCACTGTGGCAGCTTCCAGGAATCTGGGGAAGTTTTTAAGCCATTGTAGGTCCCCCTCCCTTTTTTTTTTTTTTTTTTTACTTTTTAAAAATGGAGATAAAATTCACATAATGTAAAATTAACCATTTTAAAGTAAATAATTCAGTGGCATTTCGAGTGTTGTACAACCACCACCCCTATCTAGTTCCAAAACATTTTTATCATCCTCAAAGGAAGCCCCGCACACATTGAGCAGTTGCTCCCTATCCCCTCCCCCAACCCCTGGCAGCCACCAGTTAGTGTTCTGTCCCTGCAGATTTATCTCTTGTGACTATTTCAGATAAATGGAATCATACAATATGTGACTCTTTGTGTCTGGATTCTTTCAATAAGCAGGATGCTTTCAAATTCATCCATGGTGTAGCATTATCCATGGTGTGGCATGCATCAGTACTCCATTCCTTTTATTTGGCTGCGTGATATTCCGTTGTATATATCTACCACGATTCATTTATCCAGTCATCTGTTGATGGACATTTCAGCTTGTTCTACTCTTGGCTATTGTGACGTGCTGCTATGAACATGCATGTACATATATTTGTTTGGGTACCAGTTTTTAGGTCTTCAAATCTTCTACCTAAGAGTAGAACCACTGAGTCAAATGGTCATTCTATGTTTAATTTTTGAGGAACTGAAAACTGTTTTCCGCAGTAACTGAATCATTTTACATTCCTAAGAGCAAAGGTATAAGGGTTCCGATTTCTCTACATCCTCACCCATGCTTGTTATTTTTAGTTTTTTGATATTAATCAGTCTAGTGGGTGTAAAGTGCTACTTCACTGTGGTTTTGATGTACAGTTCCCTAATAACAATTGAATATGAGCATCTTCTCCCATGCTATCTTGCTGTCAGGTTATATTATTTTTGTTCCTTCATGATGATTTCAAAGGGCAGAAGAGATGTGAACACAGAGGTGTGCCACTTAAGCCCCCTGTCAGTGAAGGCCTTCTTGCCCCAGTGGCTGAGAGGGCAGCCCTTTAGGGCCATCTACCCCTTCAGGGCTTGCCTCAGCTGCAGAGAGCCACTTTGCCCAAGATCACAGCCCTCCAAGGGTAGCCACATTCAGTGACTTATCCAGGTGATGTACAAATACCTGGCCATCTCGGCCTAACTCGAGACAACTCTGAAGGCCTATGCTAGCTCTAGACTGCCCCGTGGGGTTGCCAAGGCCTGTAGCACCGCTCGACTGCTCTTTCTGTCCATTCTTACGCCCTTCCCACCCTTCCCACAGGTATTTCTCCTAAAGGCACTCCCTAATAAACATCCTGCACGCTTAACTCTGTTTTAGAGTCAGCTTTCTGGTGAACCCAACCCATAAGAGACAATAAGTGCACGTGTCTTGTTAGTCAATTTGAGCCGGAAGTTGAACCAATTATTATTTCTTTAATATTGCAGAAATAGAGTTAAGATGGGCTTGTATAAACTACTTTATATTGAAAGATCGGGACTCTGTGCTCTGGATGCCCCTGTTAAACCTCACGTAGGCATTGAGCTACAAGGTGGTGCCAATCTTGAGACATCCAAGGCCTGATTTTATGATGTTTCCAGTTAAATATTTTAGTTTTTAGTGAAACTAGGTTACTCCCTTAACTGCTCAGTGAATTGGAGCCACTGTGTGAACGCAGCTGATCTTGAAGAGGGCATTCACATTCTGGTCTGTTGGGAGGTTTAAGTACCTTTTTAAAACTCAGCTTTGAAATTTCAGTCGGGGGAGTCATTAAAGTCCAGGGTATCTAGAGAAATCAGGGCTGCTTTGTGTTCCTGAAATTAGACCACGTGTCCAACAAAGTCAGTCTTCAGTGTTTGTTTTCACTTCTCCTCCACCATGATCTCCCTCTACTTCTGCATTTCATCTTTCAAGCCTCGCCGGTTGCCCTCCAAGTTCAATCTCAGCTGTGCCTGTGGCCTCTTGGCCTTTGTTGGAACATTGAAGGCCTCCCCTCTTCCCTCAGTCTTTTTTTAAATTAATTAATCTATTAATTAATTAATTTATTTATTTATGGCTGCGTTGGGTCTTCGTTGCTGCACACGGGCTTTCTCTAGTTGCGGCGAGCGGGGGCTGCTCTTCGTTGCGGTGCGCGGGCTTCTCATTGCGGTGGCTTCTCTTGTTGAGCAGTACGGACTCTAGAGCGCAGGCTCAGTAGTTGTGGCACACGGGCTTAGTTGCTCCGTGGCATGTGGGATCTTCCCGGACCAGGGATCAAACCCGTGTCCCCTGCATTGGCAGGCAGATTCTTAACCACTGTGCCACTAGGGAGGTCCCCCCTCAGTCTTTTCTTTGATGACGGCCATAGCAAGTTTGAGCACAGAGAGGCCATCTTTTCTGTCCAGAATTGTGTGGCCTTCACACACCCTGGCGGAGCTGGTGGATTGGTGTTAATCGGCAGGGTTTCTGTGGAACCATTCCAACCTGCTCTCATGGACTCTTATGGCATCAATTCTTTCATAACCATAAGAAGACTCCCTAGGAAGGGATCTGACCTTGCAGTCAATGGTCTATTCACTTTGTGAATGAACAAAGTTGTATTCACCTCGTATTGCTTCATGATAAGTTACCACAAATTTAGTAGCTTAAAACAACACACATTTGTTAGTTCACAGTTTCTGTGGGTCAGGAGTCCAGGCCCAGCTTAGCTGGATCCTCTGCTCAGGGTCTCACAAGGCTGCATTCCCTTGTGGAGTTCAGAGTCCTCTATCAGGCTCTTGTGGTTGTTGGCCAAATCCATTTCCTTGTGGTTCTAGGACTGAGTTCTCTTGGCTTCTCAATGACTGTTGGCTGGAGGCCACGCTCAGGTCCTAAAAACCGCCCACAGTTCCCTGCCATGTGGCTCTCTCTAGGGGCAGTTACAATATGGCTTTTCCAAGACCAGCAGGAAATCTCTCTGTGCTAGCAAGATGGACCCTTATACACATCATAATGTAGTCACAGGTGTGACATCCTGTCTCGCCTTTGCCAGATTCTATTGGCTAGAAGCACAGGTTCCACTCACACCCAATGGGAGGGGATTATACACGGACATGACTCACTGATGCTCACCTTAGGGGTGTGTACACCATGTCTGTCAATGGATGCTAGCTGTGCACCTTTATTCAAATTTAAACTCCAGAAAGATGCAGCTGAGACTGCGTGCTCAAATGCTCATAGGCCTCATGTCTGGTCTCTCATATCTGTCATTAGAGGCCCGGCTGTTGTCTAGACGGGCTCTCCAGCTGCTCCTTCTTGGTGTACCCCAACACCTCGGCAACAGGTCAGGGGCTGCATAGATCAGTGTTGGACTGGGTGAATTTGTCTTCACATCTGATTGCTTCCTCTGGAGAAACTCTCTTTTTGACAAATCAGAAGTCCACCTCTGTGATGGTGACCAGGTCGTGCTGCTGTCCCTCCTCCCCACAGGTGGTACATGCCTGGGGGGCTGCAGGCAAGGACCCATCTGCCTCCTGATTCCTCATGCATCCTTCCCACCTCCCGCCCCAGGGCCTGGACGGGATGGTGCTCCGGAAATGTTTGCCGACTTGAACGGAGTCCACAAGAGAACTACAGACATTTTTAGAGGTGGGAACTGTGTGTGGCTTTTGCCTCATTCCCTTCCTTGGTCAACCCTGGGGTTTACTGAATGATTTTGTGTTAATGGCTTTTTGATAATGACAAGTATGATATCATTTGCTCCTTAGTTCACAAGCTCGCAGGAGACACCCGTTGCTATGAGAAAGTATCACAGATGCCAAGGAAAGAGGAAATAAGGATGAGAGTAATTTTCTAAATAGACACTGGAGTCCTTGTTGAGGTTGGGCTCAGAGTTTCCTGAAACATTAGGGGCCATACTTTTGGGAGGGAAAAGGCAGCCACCAATACAAGGGAAGTGTCTGGATGAGGAGGGACAGCTGAGGTGCCTCCTGAAGCCTGGCAGCTTGGGCACTTGGCCGGGGCTGGCCCACCCCGAGGGACTCGTCCTATGCTCTGGTCTGGGGAGTGCAGGTGGAGGCTGGCCCTTCCCAGGGAAGGGGGCGTTGCCAGCCAGGCTGCGGTGTGAACAGCCAACCTGCTGGGACCCCAGGATACAGCAAATGAGGTGCAGCGGCAATGGCAGCAGGCCTCCTGCGATGACTGCGCTCTGGCTGCCAACCGAGGACGTCCCCTCTCACGGAAACCCACCTTGCACCTCCACTTCCTGGCTGTGTGCCAGGTCAAGTGGCTTGGCCTCTTTGAGTTTTAATTTCTGGATCTGTAAAATGGGAATGATAGTAGCATCTAGCTCACAGTGTTGGTGTGAGGAGAAAATTAGCATGTTGCCTGGGTATAGGAAACCCTCAATAACTATACTAATACTTATGTGTTCCTGTATGCAAAAAAAGATCTCCAATCTGCCTGGCATTGTGTTAGGTTATTTCACTAGGAGGTGGAAGTGAGTCAGAGACAGAGAGAGAGGATTGTGATGTCCTGCCTAACCCTCAGCCCCAGGCACCCAGTGAATGATTCTTGCCACCGGAAGAGTTATGACCCTCACTCCTCCCATCTCCTACCTGCTCCCCATCTCCTGTTTCCCCACCAGCCACACCAGCCCCTGTGCCATCAGCTAACACTGTCAAGCATGTTCTCCACAATGCCTGCTCCCTCACCTCCTTCAAGTTTTTGTTCACATATCACTTTACTAGTGAGGCTTTGCCTGGCCACCCCATGGAAAATAACATGAAACTCCCTATGTGCCACCCACGCCCCCATATTTTTTTTTCCAGACCGCGCATGCCCACTGCTATTCAATGTTTATTTGGTCATTTATTGTCCACAAGCTCCACAAGGGAAGGAACTTAGAACTCCCAGCCGCCAGGACTTCCAAGCTGCCAACAGTGCGCGGTATACATATCTGATGTACTTAGTAAGTATTTGTTGAGCAAGGGGGTCCCTTTAGATGGAGGAAGGCGAGTTCTCAAAGGGCCTCATGGAAGGAGAATGGCATTTGGGCTGGTCCGCAAGGAAAAGTATGACTTTTATAGAGAGAAGAGGGAAGGGAAGGGCCTCCAGGTGAAACGCATAGCACGAGCAAAGGCGAAGTGGCGGCAAACTGCTGGTTGAGGACAGTGGTTGCAACGCAAATCTTTGGAGACACCTGGGAAGACTCCCCAAGTACCTGCCCGACGCGGGAGGTGCGCCCCGAGCAGTGAATCGGCCCGGTGGGCGGGGCAGGCGCTGCGCGGAAGCCTCGGCTCCGCCCCCTGTGGCCCGGATCTCGCGCAGGCGCAGTCGCGCTCGGGCCGGGGCGCCGGCCTATGCGGCCGGCTGCGGCCGCGTCGGGCAGGGTTCCCGGGTTTACGACGCGCGACAGGCGGCGGGGGCGGCCCTACCCTCCTGCCAAAACCTGTCATCGTCGCCCCGGAGCGGCTGCGGCGGGGCAAAAATGCTGCCGCCAGGCGGGGGCTTGCTCTGGCTTGGCCTGGTCCTGGGCTCCGTCGGATCCGCGGCGCTGGGCAGCTCGGCCACAGGTGCCTCCGGCGCCCTCGCCCACATTGCGGGGCTCCCTCCTTACTTCCCTGCCTACCTCCATCCTTAACTCCCTCGCTCCCTCCCTCCTACCATTCCTTCTTCCATCAATCCTTCCTCCCTTCCCTCCCTCCCACCCACCCACCATCCTTCCCTCCCTCCCTCTTTTTTCTCTCCCTCCCTCATCCAGGCTTGAGGCCATGGCCAAAGCCTAACCCTGCCACCCCGGACTGGGGCTTCTTCTGTGCACCCACTTCCACCCTCCCTGGCGTAGCTGGCTGGGTTGTCAAGGTGCTGGGACCAGCCTTGGACCTCTGGGTACCCTAGCACCTACCCCGGGTGGGGGTTGGGTGTCAGTGCAGGTGATCTCACTGAAGCCCCTCCTTCCTGTGCAGATGCTCTGAATGTCCTTTTAATCATCGTGGATGACCTACGCCCCTCCCTGGGTTGTTACGGGGACAAGCTCATAAGGTCCCCAAACATGGACCAGCTGGCCTCCCGCAGCCTCCTCTTCCAGAATGCCTTTGCCCAGGTATGTCTGGGCACCTCTGGGTGTGGGTGTGTGCCTCGTGCACTGAGGGCTGGGGCATGGTACTCATTGTGCCAGGCATCTCTTTAGTAGAGGGGAGCACAGTTTGGAAAATGGCGGCTGAGCAAACCTGGTTGTCCACTGGCAAGGAAGCTTGTGCCTTTCAGGGGTGCTTCTCCTTGGGTGGAGGGTGTGCCCTGGTATACTGTGTTCAGGCTGGTCCTGCCCACCTTTCTTCCCCCAACTGGAGGTTGCCTGGTGCTGAGAAGGAGGGGATGCTGCCACAGCGGCCCTCCTTCCTGTGCCCCTTCATGGGGCCGCTCCCTAGACCTTTGCCTGCTCCGGGCACCCGTGAGACGCCATCATGCAGAACGACACAGTCATCTGCTGGATGGAGGGGCTGGGGCCTTCCTCTCTCGGGGAAGACTTCTTGCTGGCGACTGGGTGAGGCCCAAATCCTGCTGGCTGGCTTTGAGATCTGCATGACTCAGCCGCCAAGCTGTTAGCCGAGGACCTGGGAGGTTGCCTGGTTACCTTTTAGCTCCCAGACTTTGTTTTCCTCTGAGGACGTGTCCCTCTGCTTCTGCTCCCTACCAGCAAGCCGTGTGCGCCCCGAGCCGCGTGTCCTTGCTCACCGGGAGGAGACCAGACACTACCCGCCTGTATGACTTCAACTCCTACTGGAGGGCACACTCTGGAAACTTCTCCACCATCCCCCAGTACTTCAAGGAGAATGGCTACGTGACCATGTCGGTTGGAAAAGTCTTTCATCCTGGTACTGCTTGCCCCTCCGAGCCTGGGCTCTCTCCATTTTCGTGTCTGAGGACGGGGGTCCCCTCCTGGGGCTGGGGCTCGGTGGACACCTGGTTAGTCGCTGCCACCTTCGTGCAGGCTATCACTTCTCAGCTTGGCTTTGTGTTCTCACCAAAAGTGAAAAAGGGTAGCAGGACTTTTTCTTCCTTTTGGAAACTAGTCACGGTGCTGTTTGGTTCCTTTGGCTGCGTGGGGGGAAGGAAGGGCACTGGCTGTGGGGGAGGGGAGTGTTGGCTGGGCGTCCAGCTCTGCGCCTGACCCCCTGTAACCCGGGGTCCCTGGCAGTGAAGTGAGACCAGGGCAGCTCTGCTGACTTGCCCAGTGAAGAGGCTGTAATCTGGCAGGGGGTGCCTGCCCGCTGTCTGTGAATTAGGTCAGAAAGAGGAGGGTAAGCTGGTACCCAGGGGCTCTAGGGTGCCAGGGGCCACCCAGTCCTGACCTTCAACACTGCCAGCTAAACTGCCAGAATGAGAATGCTGAAGCAGAGAGTTTAAAACTTTTTTGTTTTTAACTTGAAGTAAGGCATTATTATTTGACAGAAAGTTGTGGGAGAAAAAGGGAGGTATAAACTAAAGAATATAAATTGGGAATTCCCTGGCAGTCCAGTGGTTAGGACTCAGCGCTTTCACGGCTGAGGGCCCGGGTTAAATCCCTGGTCGGGAACTAAGACCCCGCGAGCTGCGCAGCGCGGCAGAAAAGAGAGAAAAAAAAAGAACATAAATTGCTTGTATTTGCACCACTAAGGAGAGCTGTATTGTGATGACGTCCCCTGGTTCTGGGCGTATTATTTTTCTGATTTGAGATTTTCCTGGATATACAACTTTACATTGTGGAAGGCAGCTGTGCTCGCCACTGTACCAGCAGTGATGCACAGCTATATTGTGAGTGTTTTAGACATAAACATTTTCCCGCATGGTGACTTCGTGCCGTCACCTTTAATGGTAGCACAGTGGTCTAACAGAGACATGTACTGTAGTTTAGTCCCACTTGTTTTCAGGTCTCCTCTGTGCCGCATTCCGCCGGGATGAGCACCTCTGGAGGCAGAGTGAACCGCTGATGGGCAGTGGCACCGGGAATGCCGGCCCCTGGGTTCTGGTCCCAGTTCTGCCACTTCTTAGGTGTTCATTGGACCTGGGGCAAATCATTCAACCTCTTTGAGCCTCCGATTCCTCCTGTGGGAAGCTGGAGTGGCAGCTGCCTTGATTCCCTTCCCAGGGGAGGATCCCAGGGCAGCGTGTGTGTGGGGGGGGGTGCCTTGAGAGCCCGAGCTCTGTCCCAAGAAACGCTTATCACGAGGGGCCGCAAAGTTGGGCCCAGTTTGGAAGGAGATCTGTCAGGCTGTGCGGCCGAAAGGTCGCCAGCAAGTGCAAGTAGAACTTTCTGCAGTTGGTGCTCACACCTTGACACTCTGGCCTGAGCACAGCTTGAGAGAGAGATGAAAGGAGCAAACACAGCAGAGGGGAGATCGTGCCTCAGGAAGGGAGGCCTGACGGGGCCCGAGGGGTGGCGCCTGGCCTCCTTACCCCTGATAATTAGATTGTGGGGTTGTCTTAGCCTGAGAGCAAACACTTGGCCTGCAGCCCTCCTGGAGACACATTTTTCAAGCGGGTCTTTGTTCTCAAGACCCTGTTGTGTCGGGGAGGGGCCTGCTTGAGGCTGACGGCAGCCACCATTGATTGCGTGCCAGGCGCCTGCTGGGTGCTGTGCCAGCTGCCCCCGTAATCCTCTCCCCAGCAGCAGGCAAGGTGGGTTCTTCATCGGCGTCATTTCCCGAGGAGGAAATGGAGGCTCGCAGAGCGTGCCCGAGATTGCACGGGCACGTGGGGCAGCGCGGGGGTTTGGACCAGGTCTGTCAGCCCACTCTGCGCTTCCACTGTGCCTGCGGGGTTGAGAAGCCCTCCGCCCGCTGCCCCTTTGCCTCCAGTCCTGCCTGGCCAGGTGCTCGTCATTGGAGTCCCCGTGTGTCCCCGTGCTGGCGACGCCCTTCTCCCGTGGCGCTGCCCACGCTACCCTCTCAGCTCCTCCCGGCTCATCTGCACAGGCGGTTCCTCCTTCCAGAGCCCTCGCCGCCAGCCCTCCCCGAACCTACGTCCCCTCTGTGCCCGGGGCTCCCTCACTCACACAGCACTTCTCCTCTGCAGACGGCTGGCAGTCCTTCCTCGGTGTCTCACGTTGTTATTTTGTCTTCCCAGGTAGACTGTAAACGGGTGGGTTTCTGCGTCATGAGAGAGCACTGAACCTGGCGTCCTAAGGCAGTGTCGGGGTTCGAACCCCGGCCCCCTTGTCTCGTGTCTGGTTGGCATCCGGCAAAGCACCCCGCTTCGCGGAGCCTCCCCTTGCCCAGCCAGCCATGGCTGTGCCCCTGCCGCCTCCTTTGTAGGGTGGGGCTCAGTACTCAGATAGAAGCCCAGAGGGTCGGCTTTCGTGGGGACTTCTCATCATCTGGCCTAGGCTCCTGATTTTATAGATGAGGAAACTGAGGCCAAAAGAAGGGGATGGCCCTTTCCCAGTTGTGTACAAAGTGTACATCTTGGTGGGGGAGGGCATTGAAGGACTCGCCATGCTTTATTTAATGACTTTCCTCCTTCTTCCCCCTCAAGGAGTGTCTTCCAATCATAGTGACGACTCTCCCTATAGCTGGTCTGTTCCACCTTATCATCCGTCCTCTGAAAAGTACGAAAACACCAAGGTAAGGCCGTGCGAGGGGTGCTGGTCTGAAGAGGGGCCTCTTCTTCCCTGTCTAGCAAATTCAGGTTAACTGCTGAGTGTGCAGCACGTGCGTCCTTTCCAGCTGGTTACGTGCTGGGCTTTGTGGGTTTGCTTTGTGATCATGACCTGGCAGGGATGAGCGCTGGGATCTTGAGCATTAGGTCCAGTGGAGAGGTGGCTGCATTTTCGAAGCCGGCAGGGATGCCTTGCTCTAGAAGCTTATGCTGTAGTGTGCAAGGCTCACTTAATGGCTCCTTCGTGCTCACTCTGGATAAGCCTCTGTGCAGAGGGTTCGTTATAGGAGATGCCGAGACATGGAAGGACGAAGAGAGACCTGTGCTCTAAGCGCCTCAGCCCAGATTGGGAGAAAGGCTTTCCGTCTATCTGTCTGTCTGTCTGTCTTGGGCCTAATGGATATGTTCAGGTGTTGAGACCTTTGATAGGGGCTTTAAAATTTTAAAGCATTACGAAAAAAAGGAATCTATAAGGAAACTTAATCTCGGTTCAGAAGAGCCCCCGATGTATAAATGCAACTAAAACTTACATTTAAGAAGTTCAGGGAAACAGCTGGAGTGTTGAGAAATGACATGTTTCTCAGAGGATTTTACAGCCATCGTGTGGAGAAGGGTGTGGATTTGGGGAGGTTGGTGGGGTGCAGAAAAGTGTTCTAAATTCATGACAACTTTCATTTCAGAATACAGTGAAAGCCAGCGGGCTCTGGCCCTTGGCTTGTGGCTTGAGTATTAAGAGAATGAGATCGGAAGACCCCATCTCCATGCTTCTGTTCCCTGAAGTCATCTTGCTACTTTCAGTAGTCTCACAAATGCCAGGTCCCTGTGCCCATGTCCCACGTCATTCTCAAGACGGTGGGTCTGACTGCACCAGATCCCTGGCGGTGCTGCAGACCATGTGGACGTGAGCAGGGGGGCAGATGGCGGCTGCCCTGCCCAGGGCGGTGTGGACAGGGCAGAGCTGTGAAAGGTTGCTCCTCGGTGAGATGCCCCTGGGTATTTGTGAGGTAGAAGTCGTGGTCAAAACTGAAACTGGCCTTGTGGCCGACGTGGCCACTTTAAGAAACGAAGCGGTAGGTTCCATCCTGTGCATGGTGGAGTTGAGGATCTGGAAATTCCATGAACTGTCACTTTATCTAGTTAACTGTGACCCTGTCACTTATAAGCTTTAGTCTGTCGTTGAAATTGAAAACAGATTTTTTTTCCTTTCCCTAATGACTAATGATGTGAAGTATCTTTACATGTGCTTATTGGCCATTTGTATATCTTCTTTGGGGAAATATCTATTCAAGTCCTTGGTCTACGTTTTTTTATTGTTGAATTAGAGACAGATTTTTTTTTTGATCGTGAGTTTACTTCGGTTTCCTTTAATTAATTATGACCTAGAGACAGAGAATGAACAACGAGAAGCGAACTAAGTTCTGCTGGATTTCTGGCCTCTGCCTGGAAAAGAAGAAACGCTTCTCTGTTTTACTTCTACTTCTATGTGCCCGTGTAGTCTGGATGACTAATGCTTAATGTGCTCGAAATATAAACGTTAAATCCATTGTGGGGAACTTTCATGACTTCTATTTCTTGCACTTAAAAAGCTGACTTTGTATGTTTTGTTTTGGAAGACCTGCAGGGGACCAGACGGAGAACTCCATGCCAACCTGCTGTGCCCTGTGGATGTGGCAGATGTGCCCGAGGGCACCCTGCCTGACAAGCAGAGCACCGAGCAAGCCATACGGTTGTTGGGAAAGATGAAAACGTCTGGCAGTCCTTTCTTCCTGGCTGTGGGCTATCATAAGCCGCACATCCCCTTCAGATACCCCAAGGTGAAGAGCTGGCTGACGGCTGCTCCAGCACAGCTGTGAGAGCTGTGTCATAGTGAAGGTGGCCACGTCCTGCCATCCCTTGTCACCAGGGACGCCTGATGGCACTAGTATACTCAGTGGTATGAAGATGGGTTTCAGAGGTCAAGGCTAGGAAGTAGACTTAGGACACGTAAGAATCTTGTTAGAAACGCTTGGCTTCTACTTCCTCCACTGGAGGGTTTTTCGCTAGAAGTCAGTGAGTAATGTTGGGTTGGCTAGTGAGTCATCACGGAGAAGGGATGCCGAGCTGGCCACCGAAGCCTGCAGTAAGTGGCGGTCCTTGGTACAGAATTCCAGGAGATGTGAAGCCCTCTTCAGTAAGTGCCTTTCCCCCTGAGCCCTGAAACGCGGGGCACCATGTGCCTCGTTGGAGGCTCGAATCCTGCACTTGCGTGTGTATCAGTTAGAGTGTGTAGTCTCTTCTTTTTCAGAATATTTTTCAGTTTTTTCCTATCATGTTTTCCCCGGGCCTGAGCAGCCCACCCTTTTGACTTTGCAAAGCATGCCCGTCACTTGCGATGGGCGTGGAGACCAGAGACGTGCTCTTTGATGCTGTGAGTGTCGCGCTTTGATTGGCCCAGGGGATCTCACCTTCCTAGCAGGAGCTGTCAGCCCCGCTTGATGGAGTGAGACCAACTTCTGTCTCTCGTGCAGAAGGAGTTAACCTACCAGGCCTGACTGTGATCCGTTGAAAGGCCTGCTCCTGAGGTTGACCCTTGGCCTGGCCTCTGGGAACCTGGATCTCGGGAGTGTTCCCACCATTCCCAGAACTGCCAAGTGGCTCCCTAGGCCTGAGCTGTTCACGGAAACCCCTCCTTTCCTGCTTCGAGTCTGGGATTTTGATGTGTGCAGGCAGAGGGTGCCTGCGTGACCAGCCCCAGTAAAAATCCTGGGTGCTGAGGCTTTCACGAGCCTCTGCTTCCCTGGCAGCAGCGTTGTACACGTGCTGTCACACAGCTTGTTGCTGGTGGAATTGCGCGCATCCTGTGTGATTTCACCGGGGGAAGACTCTGGCAGCCTGTGCCTGGTTTCCCCCAGGTACCCCCTGTGACAATCCCCTTTGCTGACTGTGGCTGGTATCCTTTCTCTGCAGTAATTGCAGCCGTGAGTAGGGCTGTGTGCGGACTCCTGTGTGCTCTCCCAGTGAATTTCTGAGCGTGAGACTGGTTTGGGGAACTGGCCACACCTCTGCACACCTTTTCTAGTTGGAGGGGAGGTGGCAACGGGAAGAGGAGGGCATCGGTCTCTATGAGGGAAGAGAGCTGTCGCTGCTCGGTTTGTAGGAAACCAGCCAACTCGTTTCATTACCACTGGCATCTCGTGAGAGTGCCTTTCAAGTGGGGGAGGTACTTGTGTGAACGCGTCACAGGCTTAGAGGAGAGGCAGCGTAAACACCAGTAGGGGCCCAGCCTTGTGCCTTTGCCGGAAGAGTGACGGCCCGGTGGCTTTGTGTGCTTTCCCCCCAAGGAATTTCAGAAGCTGTATCCCTTGGAGAACATCACCCTAGCTCCTGATCCCCAGGTCCCTGCCGGCCTCCCTCCTGTGGCCTACAACCCCTGGATGGATATCAGGCAGCGGGAGGATGTCCAAGCCTTAAACCTCAGCGTGCCCTACGGCCCGATTCCCGCCGACTTTCAGGTATCAAGGACGGATTTGGGGGAAGTATTGGGCACTTATGGCATGATGTCACGAGTGATGGTGCTTTTCTCTGTGGACATGCTCTGTCCCTTGTGTCTTGCTGAGAACTTTCTCTGTGTGAGGCGGCCTGTGGAGCACCGGGGTTGGGGCGAACGTGCTGGGTGGATACAGAGTCTCCCCTTCAGCGTCTCCGCTTCCAAAGAAGGGGGCGTCTGGAGATCTGGGGACTTGCGGGCTGTGGGCCCGGCATGGGGAGAGGCCCTGGGTGACCCTCACTAACTGATAGGAGATGCTGTTGAATCCAGGTGACAGTCTGTCAGGTGTAGGGTGGTTGGCGACTCCGGTGCCACCCAGAACTCAGTTTGCTGGTCCTGGCGGGTCCCCTGTGGGAAAGCCGACACGGGCATCCATTACTCTCAGGAGGTGGCTTGGTGAGCGGGGCCTTGGCACAGAGGGGGCTGGGGCACCAACACGGCCAGCCCTGTCCAGCTGCAGTGTCTGGGGTCCATTTGCTGCGATGTGGGGGTGACTCGTCAACCCCACTCTCCCTGGCACGCAGAGCGCACGCTGAGCAACACTCTTTCTGGAATATTCCACACGCAGTCCTGCCTTTCTGTTAGCACGTGAACGCTCCAGCAGCCCGTCTACAGGGGAAGGAAGAGGGCAGCGTTTTCACAGTGCTTCCTGGGCCGCCTGCGTCAGAACCCCCACGAGGGCTCGTTAGAAGCACGGCATCCTGGTCCCACTCAGAGTCAGGGAGTTGGAGGCTGGGAGTGGGGCCCGAGAACCTGCATTTCCAAAAACACACACCTGGCGATTCTAATGCAGGCAGAAGTTTGAGAACCGCTGCCGTAGGCTACGTGTCGAGACAAAACAAAACCAGACAGACTGCCCAGGTGTCTCTTGCTCTCTGGCCCCTGTGTTCGGCCGGCAAGGGTTTGAGCGAGGAGGGCTGCGCCACCCTGCGTCTCGGGTGGCAGTGGTGAGAGTTTGAGAAGCAGCGGGCCCGTCGGTCTGTTGGGTTCCTACTTGCCCCCGCAGTGGTTCTGAGAGCGGGGTTTGCTGGAGTTGCAGCCCCGAGGCTGCGCCTGGACATCACGTTAGCGGCAGTCATTCCCGATGACCCTTTACATTTTGGACTGCACACCGGGAAGGGTGCTCAGCGTTTTGTGTGTGCTCTTTGGTCCCCGTGGGACCCTAGCGGGGGGCCTGCTGTCTCTGTTGTCCAGGTAAGGACACTAGAGACTTGCCCAGATCACGCGGTTACTGCGGAGGAGCGCCCCCTGGGAGGTGTGATGCCAGAGCCCCCACGTTTGTTTCGCTGGCTCTGACCAGTCTAGGTTCGAATTCCAGTTACCCCACACCGGCTGCATGGCTGCTGACGAGTCATCCTATCTCCCTGAGCCTCGGTGTCCTTATCTGCAAAGTCGACACAAGATGGGGGAAGGTTTTCCGTGATGACAGCTGCTCTGAAGGTTTTCAGCGGGGACCACAGTGAATGTGGGGGCGGGGTCTAGGGCAGTGTCGGCTGCACGGCAAGGGTGCCTTCCCAATTGTCTCAGCCCCTCCTCTCACCACGCCCGCTGGTGGTGTAGCTGCCCAGTTGGACACACAGATTCACAGTGACCCAGAGGACCTCCCTGGTGTACTCGTGTGCTGATCCCCGCCCCACATTCACCTCGCACTTGGCCCTGCTCATCATCTGCCTGTAGCTCTGGGTCCTGCGCCCCCTTCAGCCGTCAGCCCTCTAACTCAGTGCCGCGTGCGTGAGCCTGGGGCCACGCGGGGATCACTGGTGTGTGGCCCCCTCTCCCCCGTGTCCAGCTCCCCTCTGGGCTTTGCTCCCTCCCTGGATAGCTGAGGCCCCGTGGCCGGTCACTTACTCTTCCCGCCAGCTCCTGAGCACGCGTGTCCCTCTATCTTCGTCCTGACTGCAATACCCTGACCACAGGACAGTCCGGCCACCCTGTCTGCTCTCAAGCCCGCGTCCTGAGGCAGGGACATGCTTGCATGCCCAGTCCTCTCCTCGGCTCCCTCTTGCCCTCTGCAGCTGCTCTGAACCCTCACCACTCCCCTCCAGCCCCTCCCGTCCCTCTGCCCCCACGTCCTCCCACCCCCGCCCCCCCGCTCTTCTGCCCCGTCTCTCAGCAGATGACTGTACTTCCTGTTTCAGAGGCAGAGGCTGGTTACCAGTCTGAGGAAGGGGAAGGCACAGGCTGAACGTGGGTACACATCCTGGCTGTGCCCCTTGCCAGCTGTGTGTCTCTAGGCAAGTTAATCAACCTCTCGGAGCCTCGGAGTCCTCCTGTGTAAGATGGAAGTGGTAATGCTCAGCTTCCGGGGTGGCTCGGAGGATCAGATGGCACCCAGCAGGTACTTGGTAAACGGGAGCTGGAAATAACCTCCCTCACTTGTAGCCAGAACTGTGCGTGCCTGTGTGCTGAGCTTGCGGCCTTCTCCCTGGTCTCAGGAGAAGAGCAGCAGGGACTCGGCCCCTCCCTACCCCGTTGCCCCTCCTTGCCGTCTCCTCCCAACTTCCGTGCAGCCGTCCATCCCATCTTCAGAAGTACCGCCTGCCTGGGCCCTGCCTGTTTCTTCCCCTTCCTGCCCCTTCGCCCGCCCTCCACGGGAGAATGAGTGTGACGTGCTCTGTTCTGCTGCGTCTGTGGCCTCACTGCCCTTTCATTCTTCGTCCACCTCTGTGCGGCCTCCTGCCTCCGCATCCCACTAAGCGTTCTCTCATCTGGGTCAGCCCTGATCTCACTGGCAAATAAAATCCAGCCTCGGGAGTCCTGACCGTCCCTGAATCCCTGCTGCCCTCTCACTGTTGAGAGAGCTACGCCTTCTGGAAATGTCTGCTCCTGGGCTTCCTCGCCAAGCCTCCTGGGCCCCCTCCACTGCAGGCCCCAGGGCAGGCGCCTCGTCCTGTGTCAGCTGTTTAGGAGGTGCCGCCCTCCGGGCTCAAGCCCAGGGCCGCCCCCCGTGTTGTTTGTGCTCTTCGCCCCCAGCCCTGCCCGCCGAGCCTGCTGTGGATGAGCCCCGGGACAGCCTCTCCAGCCCCACGCTCCTGATTCCAGACGCGTCTGTCTGTCCACTGGTTGGTAGAGGCCCCGTGCGGCTGCACCGCCGTTCCTGCTCTTCCTTTTCTCCTCCTCCTGCGCCCCCGCCCTCTCCGTGCCATTGAATCGTGCTGCCAGCCTAGCGAGAAACCTGGCGTCCCCTTTGGGGTCCTCAGCTCCTTTCCCTCCCCCGCTCCTACCCCATCTCCCTAAATTCCTCTTCGGCACCACTTCGTGGACCACCGCAGTGGTCTGGTCTTGGTTTGTCGCTTCAACGAGCGACCGTGGAGGTTGCCCCGTGCGCGCAGCGCTGATCTATTGCTGGTTCCCCTCGAGCCCCTGGCGTCTGCTTCTGGCTCTCGGTGGGGGACCCTCATTCGCCTGCAGCCCAGATTGTGTCACTTCCTCTCCTCGGGTGACCTCGGTGCCTTTGCTGGCCTCCAACCCGAGACCTCCACTCCGTGGATGGACCCTCTGGGTCCGTATCATCTGGCCGTGACCTGCCTTTCCAGTGTCCTGTCCTGCTCCCCAGCGCTCCCATGTGACTCTCCAGCCACACTGGTCAGCTTGCTGGCCCAAAACGTGCCCTGGCCTGCGGTGACTCCACACTGTTCCCCGCTCTGCAGCCCCTGCTTAGGGCATCCGACCCCGCTTGTCTGACTGCCAGCTCCTTTCCTCAAATGCTAACTCCTCTGTGAAGCCTCCCCCGATTTCCCCAGGCCGACTCGAGGGCTCATCCTCCAGGGTCGTCCCTGGGCCCCACCAGTAATGCACCTTTTCTTGTCTCCATTCCTGTCCTCACTGGACGGGTGGCTCAGTGAGGTTGACGACCACATCTGTTGCTTCTCCTGTCTCCAGGGGCCCGCGTAGGAAGGAAGGCGTACCCTTGACTAGTACACAGCCATCCTGACAGGTGTCTTTGGTCCCCAGGAGGACTGAAGTTCCCCAAGTTACAGACTGGAGACTTTTATCTACCAGAAGCTAGAAGTAGCCAGGGTTCAGCATAATCCTTCTAGAAGGTTAGATGGATATCCATTGTCTTCACCACCTGGGGAGAGGGGGCGAGTCTCATGACTGTTCTCACCGCGGGTCCGGCTGACAGGACCAGCTGGGACACACGGAAGCTGGGGCTGGTCTGATGGCTCGGCGGTTCCCTCGCTTCTCCCCTGTGGCAGGGGTAGAGGACTCATCTTTTTCTCTAAGATTTGTGGACAAGGCGGCGGAAGAGTCAGCCCAGCAGAGGCTGCGGCTCTTTCACGGAGCCTATCTGCTCCGGAAGCCGCTCTGGGGTGGGGGGTCCGTGGGGGGTGGGCTGCTCTCCCTCCTCCGCCACCGTTGTCCTGCCTGTGGGCAGTTTGTTGGGCCGGAAGCGCACGTGCCAGCCACAGGCTGTGAGGGAAGCGGCTGCCATCCACTGGGTTACGAAGAGCTCAGGGGAGAGGCCCACTCACGGCCGTTGTTAGAGTTGAGTTGCGTCCCTCAGGAAGATCCGTGGAGGTCCTGAGCCCCAGGGCCTCAGAATGTGGCCTTGTTTGGAAACAGGGTCATTGCAGGTATGACTGGTCAGGATGAGGTCATGCTGCCGTGGGCTGGCCCCTGACCCAGTATGGCTGGGGTCCTTGTGAGAAGCGCCAAGGATTGTGGCCACCGCCAGAAGCTAGAACGTTCCTCCCCTGGAGCCTTCAGAGAGGCTCTGCCGACACCTTGAGTTCAGACTGCTGGCTTCCAGAACTGGGAGGCGATCTGTTTCTGTTGTTTGAAGCCGCCAAGTCTGTCATACTTTGTTAGAGCGGCCCAGGAAATGAATACAGCTATATGGTACCTTTGGTGTGACCCTCAGCAGACTTTGGAAGGCTGAGGGGTCAGTTTCTGTGTACATGGGTGTCTCCTGGGACCCGCAAGAGTATGTGAAGGAGACAGAAAGGAATAGTAAGTGGTACATCCACGTGCTGTGATCTGTGCCCTAAAGTGAAAACTGATTTGCTTAGCAAAGAATCCTCCTTGTGGACATGCGGGTTTTGCTGTAGCTGTATGGGGTGGGGGGGGGGGGTGAGATGGCAGGGAATGGAGTGTTCCGTTTTGGCTAAGAAGGTCATCAAGGGCACCCGAGGGCTGGGGCCCGGGAGGGGTGCTCAGGCGAGCACTGTGGCTGGGTATGCCGTGCACTTTAACTCGCAGTCACTCTCACTATTCTTCTTCTTTAAATTGCAGCGGAAAATCCGCCAGAGCTACTTTGCCTGTGTTTCGTATTTGGATACGCAGGTTGGCCACCTTTTGAGTGCCCTGGACGATCTTCAGCTGGCGAGCAGCACGATCGTGGCGCTCACCTCGGATCACGGTAAGCCTTTTGAAATGCCCAGGTGAGTCGCTCAAAGCATTGGACCTTTTCTGTGGAAACTTTCCTAGGCTACCTGAAATAGGTGTGTATTCTCTTTTGTGAACCAGCAGTGCCCTGAGTCTGGAGTCTTGGGTGCCCTTATGGCCACCTTGTTAGTCCTGGGACTTCTCTCCACGGAGGCGGGCCCTCTTTTGGGTCAAAGAAGCATCTTGGGGGCTTGGGTGGTGGAGCTGGGTGGGTGGGGGGACCTTGTAGTAACTGTTGTTTCTTGGTGAGCTCAGCGGGAGCCGTCCATTTGTGTGGGGAGCCCCTTTGACCCATTTCTAACCTAGAGGGTTGGAGGAGTTTTAGTTTCTCTTACGAAGATCCAGAACAATCCTGGCAGAGCCCAACAAGGCCCTCAGACCCGACTTACCCCTTCCACCCCAGCCCCGCTGTCCGCTCTGCCAGGAGCCTGGGGCTCACAACTCTGTGTCTCTTCTAAGGCAGTTTCTCACTTTTTCCAAAAGTGGAAACATCTTTAAAAAATTCTTTTTAATTTTGGCCAGGGTGTGTTTGAGGCCAGTGAGCCCCGGTTATCCTCCCTCACCCCCAAATTGTTTTGAAGCCAGTCTCAGGTGGTTTAGTTTTCTGAACAGTATTTCTAATAAATTTAGCTCTTTTTTTTTTTTTGCGGTACGTGGGCCTCTCACTGTCGTGGCCTCTCCCGTTGCGGAGCACAGGCTCCGGACGCGCAGGCTCAGAGGCCATGGCTCACGGGCCCAGCCGCTCCGCGGCATGTGGGATCCTCCCGGACCGGGGCACGAACCCGCGTACCCCGCATCGGCAGGCGGACTCCCAACCACTGCGCCACCAGGGAAGCCCAAATTTGGCTCTTTTGAAGTTTAACCACACTGCCGTCATCCTACCTAGAAACAGGAAAACAGTTCTCTAATATCGTCAAATGTGAAGTGGGACAGTGTTAGATCATAGCATGTGCTCACTGTAGCGAGAAAGAAGTATGCAGAGCACATCACGTAGGGCCAGAGCACCCTGCCCTTCATCCCACCTGCCCAGAGCTAACTGGTGCTGACGGATCGGGGGTCCGTCCACCTGCCTTCAGTCGTGCATATACATGGGGCTGTATGTCATGAGTGTGTATGTGCGTAACGTATCGTCGTGGGATGTGGCAGGATTGATTGTGCTTGTGTCCTGTTTCGTTGCCTGGCTTGTTTCTTCCACTTAATGTCATAGACAGTTCTCCGTGTCATTTCTCACAGGCCTACCTCGCACCTTGTAAAGACCCGTATTGTGAAGTGTGGAGGTGTAATTTTTCACCGTTTGCCTAATGATCTGCCATCCCCTTCCGGGCCGTCTTCTCAGCACCCAGTTTTCTCCCCCGGTGCTTCCACAGTCCACTGCACCCCCGTGAAGGCAGGGTCACTCGAAGCTCGCTTTGGTTCGGAGGCAGCTGTAGCTGATTACAAATGGCCCTTCTCAAAAGGCTCTCCTGGGACTGCCTACATCCGAACCACAGAAGCCTTCTTGAACCCATGCACAGCAGCTTTTTGTAGTTTGGGTTACTTTTTAATACGAACTACTCAACATACAGTCTCTTTTATATTTTCCATATCATGAAGTGATTGGAAAGTTCCATCTCGGGGTATTCAAACTATCTTTTGCTTTAAGTGAGGGTTGGGGGTGGTTTTTAATCAAGGTTAAGGGTCTGGAATCAGAAGTTATGTTTTCTTGGTCTGTGGTATGTCTTAAAAATTGAAAAAGATACTATTTTTAGGGCTTCCCTGGTGGTGCAGTGGTTGAGAGTCCGCCTGCCAATGCAGGGGACACGGGTTTGTGCCCCGGTCCGGGAAGATCCCACATGCCGCGGAGCGGCTGGGCCCGTGAGCCATGGCCACTGAGCCTGCGCGTCCGGAGCCTGTGCTCCACAACGGGAGAGGCCACAACAGTGAGAGGCCCACGTACCGCCAAAAAAAAAAAAAAAAAAGATACTATTTTTAGAAGTTGAGCGATTGTGCCACAGTCTCACAGCGCCCGTTTCGGTGGTACACGCCCTCTAGGCGATCAGGTTTTGCTTCCTCTGGCTTTAACAACAGGGAATGAAATGGCGTCTAACTGAAATGAGCAAGCCACGAGGTGATTATTCTTTTTCTGTCATTCTGTGTGCTTTTTATGAACCAGGGTGGGCTCTAGGCGAACACGGAGAATGGGCCAAATACAGCAATTTTGACGTCACTACTCGCGTGCCCCTGCTGTTCTATGTTCCGGGAAGGACGGCTCCACTTCCGGCGGCAGGCGACAGGCTTTTCCCATACCTCGACCCTTTTGATTCCATCTCAGAATCAGTGGAGCCAGGTATGAAAATTCAGGAGTAATGCTGCTTGACTTGGCCTTCCTGTGTGTGGAAGGGGAGTGGCAGGCCCAGAGCTAGCGAGTATGGCCCCTGTCCACAGGGGCTTGGAGAGGGGGAGGGACAGAGGAGCAGCTGGCACCCCCAGGATGGGGAGGGCTGTCGTAGAGGTGACGGCAGTGTGCTCTGAGCTCAGAGGAGGGGGTAGCAGACTCCACTGGGGCAGGGGCTGCCTGCTTACCGGTGAACAGAACTCCGTCACCTGCTCACTTCTGGCCGGGCCTCAGCTCGGCAGCATCTCCATCTGCTGAAGCACCGGCTCTGTCAAATCAGTGCTTCTGCTTTTGCCGTCCCCAGGAGTGAAGGGCAAGTTTACTTTGACCTCCCTGTCCCAGTCCTCCCAAGCTGGTCCTCTCCAGGTAGCGTCAGGCCCCTGGCTATCCTGGTCTTTGTCTTCCAAAAAGCTCCAGTTTGAGAAAGCACTTCTGGAAACATCACTTGGACAAGGTGGCCGTCCCTGCCATGGGGGTCGACCTGTGTGGGTTCTCTGTGAGTTGCCTCCTGACTCGATCTGCTCAGCGCAGAGATGAGTCGTGTACTTCAGGTGGCATTTGCCCTTCTTGGAGCGCTTTTGCTGTGAACTCTACTAAACCAGGTTGCCCCCTTTCGGGACTTCTGCATTTAATCCATCGTGTTAACGTCTAAATCCTGTACTTTCTATTGATTCTTGTTGAAATTTTTCCTGGTTCTGGCCCATCATTCTGGCCTTTCTGGATCTTCCCGAGTTTGTTTTCTACGGCCCAATTTTATTTTCCACACATTTAATTTCCATGTGTTGCATGCACTGTCTTCTTTCATGTCATTGATAAAAATGTTAAACGGTTTCAGGGCATGATTATAGCCCTTTATTTGCTGGGAGAAATCTTCTGACAGGTTGAGAATCCTTTCTGAAACTTCAGTTGGGAGGTGCTCAGGTTGTAAACTGATGTAACTGCACTGTCACCCTGCTTATTTCCAAATTTTACCTCTAGCCTGTATGTCTTCCCTGATCTTTGGACTTGGATTTCCAAAGCTGAACATTTGACCTTTGACCTTAAGCCTTTCTTTTGACGCTCTTCCCCATCTCAGGAAGTGGCAGTGGTTGCCCAGGCCACAAAACCATGGGGCCATCGGCCCCCGTCTTTCTGTCATGGTCTGTATGCGGTTCGTGGTGTGTCAGCAATTGCGCCTGTCGCTCTCCATTCAGAATATGTCCACACCACTCCCCCCACTGGCCGTCACCATCGTGGACCACACTGCCACCGTCTCTTGCTAAGCTCTCCTTGCGTGTGCCCTTGATCCCTGGAGTTTTTCCTCAGTGATCCTGACTTTAACAGCCACAGCGAGCCTGATAAAACCCAAGCCAGGTGGTGTCACAGCCCTGCTCTGGGGCCTCCTACACTCCTGTGTCAAGTCTGAGTAAAAAGTCCTTACAGTGGCCGACAAGACCTGTCGTCCTCTGGGACCCCGCATCTCCCTGACCTCGTGTCTTTCAAGCGTCCGGAGCGGCCGTCTTGTACACTTCATGGCGGCCTGTGCCATTATTAGTGATGCCAAGCTTGATGGCCTGGTTAAGGCGGTTGTGTCAGCCAGGTCTTGCCCTTGTAAAGGTATCTTTTAAAAAAGCTTTCTTCACCTTTTTTCTTTTTATT
The DNA here is from genome assembly GCF_949987515.2 of Delphinus delphis. Classification (NCBI taxonomy): domain Eukaryota; kingdom Metazoa; phylum Chordata; class Mammalia; order Artiodactyla; family Delphinidae; genus Delphinus; species Delphinus delphis. Next base: position 4,171,217 of record NC_082704.1, read on the forward strand.
TTACTTACAAACCAAATGCGTCAGAAATAAAATTGAGCCGTATAGAGCAAGCGCTTAATGATCCAGAAAGGCTAGAATGATGGTCCAGGGTCACAATAAATTTTAACAGGAGTCAATGTAAAGACTTTAAAGATAAGTCACCCATAATGAGGTACCATTTCACACCCATTAGAACGGCTGCTATCAAAACAAACAGCAAACAACAGTACTGGCAAGGGTGTGGAGAAACTGGAGCCCTCGCACGTTGCCGGTGGGAATGTAAAATGGCACAGTCGCTGTGGAAAAGAGTCTGGTGGTTCCTCAAAAGGTTAAACATAGAATGGTCGTGTGGCTCGGCGGTTCCACTCCTAGGTATATAGCTCACAGAATTGAAAACAGGCATTCAAAGAAAAACGTGCAGAAGAATGTTCATAGCGTTAATTAATAGCCAAAAGGTGGGAGCAACCTGAGTGTCTATTGACAGATGAATGAATAAGCAAAACGTGGCGTGTCCATACAATGGGATATCATTCAGCCTTAAAGGGAAGGAAACTCTGACATGGGTGGACTCTCTGAAGACATGCTGCTAAGTGAAAGAAGCCAGGCGCAAAAGGACACATACTCTAGATGTGTCCACATACACATGCCTAGAGTAGCCAACACATAGAGACAGAAAGTAGCAGGTGGGCGCCAGGAGCTGGGGGTGGCGACGGGGAGTTGCGCAAGGTGAAGCGAGTTCTGTGATGGATGGTGGGGCTGTACTTAATGCCACCGACCCAGACACTACGAAATGGTCAACTTTATGTCGTGTGTATTTTACAATAATAAAAGGGCGATGGATCAAGTGCAGACTTCCAGAAAGGAGTGATCCGCGGGGTGATGCTACTGTGAGGCTCGGAATAGCCTGTCCTCAACAGACTTCTCCCCAACAGTCTGGGCCTCCACCGATGACCCTTGCCTGAATCACTTAAACACTGGTGGGTCCTAAATTCAAATCGTGTTTAAAAGCGCCAGCAGGCTGAGGGCATCTTCATTCTGCCCTGCTATCGGGTGAGGTGCCGAGTCGGCTTTGTTCCTAAAACTCTCGGGCTAAGAACAAATGCTGTAAGAGAACAGAAGTCGGCGTGTAGGGCCTGGGCGCGCGCTCTGCTCGTGCTGCCTGGCTGCAGCAGGCTTCTGCGCTGTAACCCCCTCCGCCGGGCTGCTTCCTCTTTCAGGCCGGCAAGCCGGGGACCTCGTGGAACTGCTCTCTCTCTTCCCCACGCTCGCGGGACTTGCAGGGCTGCCCGTCCCTCCTCGCTGCCCCATCCCCTCGTTTCACGTGGAGCTGTGCCGAGAAGGCCGGAACCTTCTGAAGCATTTTCAGGTCCGTGACTCGGAAGAAGATCTGTACATCCGTGGTAATCCCCGTGAGTTGGTGGCCTATAGCCAGTACCCCCGGCCTGCGGACTCTCCTCAGTGGAATTCTGACAAGCCGAGTTTGAAAGATATAAAGGTCATGGGCTATTCCATACGCACAGTAGACTATAGGTATACTGTGTGGGTTGGCTTCAATCCCCGGGAATTTCTGGCTAACTTTTCAGACGTCCATGCAGGGGAACTGTATTTTGTAGCTTCTGACCCTTGGCAGGATCACAATATGTATAATGACTCCCAAGGTGGAGCCCTTCCCCGATCGTTGACGCCTTGAGTTTTGCCAACCGCAGAGGGCATATATAACGCTCTCCTGTCCAGCTGGTGAGAGAAGGAATTACACTGGTTATTTCGTGATTACCTGTAATATTGGAAGCAACCCCAGGGGTAGGCAGTCAAAACAGGTGTCAACAATTTGGCCTCAGAATACGTAACAGCCGAAACTTTTGATTTGTCTTTATAGTTGGTAATTGGACTGGGCTGAACCTCTTCTTTCCTTTTTTTTGGAACACTCATAGCTTATTTGTTGAATGAATAAGTACAGAGTGAGCAAACTAAAATTGTCATAAGTTTAGCTATCAAGACCATAATAACTGAACATAACACTGTACTCAAGAAATACTTTAAGTATTTGTGAAATTTAGTGCATTTCAAAAAGTAACCACATGTCAAATTAGGTGTGACACAAAGTTCCTAGTTCTTTTGTTTATAATTTAATAATATATCTTATTTAGCCCAATATATTCAAAATATTATATCAACATGTAATCTAGGTTTCTTTTTAAAATGTAAAATAATAATGCTAGATGCCAGTGCCTTAAAGTCTAGCTTCAGTTTTTCTAAGATCACAAATTTTCAAATCTCAAAATAAAATATGCATGAAGTGATTAATATGGAATTTCTACATCAAATAATAAATAATGCTCACTAAACTAGAGGCATGAGATGTATGAGAAATTCAGTTAAAATATTTCAGAGACTTTCTGGCCCAAGTAATAATTTGTTAGCAAGTAATATGACCTTTGAACCCAAAGGCATCTATTTAAAAGGTATCTTTATTCACAGTGGAAAATAGTTACAGGCATAACTGTATCCATGAATTGAGTCGTTCAAAACCATTAATGTTCTCCTTCTCTAGAGATGGTTGGTTGCAAACATCCATTTATCCAGGAGACAGGAAATAGTCTACTTTTTAAGTGCTGATTAAAGACAACATTAATTTTGTTAAATTCTAAATTATTTTGAGAACTGTGAAAACTTTTCATTAATATAATATTAGGTGATTTCTAATCCCCCAGAATGTGGTTCTATATTCCCTAAATATGAAAGTAACCAGAAAGGCAGGTGGTAGTAATAAGCTTAGCCTACGTCATCTTAAAAATGATGGAGTATTCACAGGTCATATTCACAACACGTTGAAGTTGATTAATTATCAGTAGTCACCAGAAGAGTCAAGCACTCTCTTAATAAACATCTAATGTAGTCCTGTATCAAAGTAACCTTTAGTAATTCTTTGTTTACAAGTGCTGCTTTGGTATTTAAATATTTGTGAAACAAAGTACGGCAAATTAAGTTACTGCAGTGTGTTAAATTGTAAACAAAAAGGCAAGATATTATAAGATTACCTCAAATCAGTAAAATTTCAAATACAGATTTTTTTTTACTAATTAGCCTACAGTGGAGGCATATATGGTAACACAACAATCTTCTAAGCGATTAAGTGACAGTGTTCTGGCAACAGTTTCTGCTTGAGGAGTGGAGGGCCCTATTCCTCTCTCCTGATCCCGAAGCTCGAGTCTCTCCTGGGAAGCCTCAGCTTTGTAGATGGTTTCCTTCAGCCTTTTCTTTCTCCTTCTTCATCCTGTCTTCTTTGTCACTCACATCACTTCCACTAAGAATCTTACAATCCGGTCAAATTCC